>NW_022103900.1:23014161-23024068 GCF_000313985.2 Echinops telfairi
CTTGTGTTTTCCAGTCTAGCCTGTTGGGGCACTATGCCCTGTCTCCAATGTCCGCCCTCATCATTCCCTGGGGATCTTGCTACTCCCCTCCAGCAGGGTTCCTTTTAAGCAGGGAGTTAACACTAATAAATACTAAAATCAGAAATATCTTACATCTCTGAACAGGTACGAGAACAAACTCACTGCCATGGGGTTAATCCCAACTAATGGTGACACGATAGAACAGAATAGGACTGCCTGCCTCATGGAATTTCCCAGGTGGTAAATCTTATAGAAGTGTACTACTGCACCCTTTGTGTCAGTCCAAGTTGACTAGCGAAAGAAATTCATTGACACTCGGGTACGTATGAGAAAGAGCTTTATATCAAAGAGTAACATCAAGTATATCAAGAAAATATCCCAGCCCACTCCAGATCAAGTCCATTAGTCCATGGGTCCAAAATTAGTCCATAAATCTCTCTTCAGACTCGTGCAACCACATGCAATGATGCAGAATCCAGGAAGACCACAGGCAAGTGGGTGAAAAGTCTTGTGGATCCAATGATGGTGGTAGCATCACCAGGGCTCTCGCAGGTCTCAGCATGGCTCAACGTGTCTTATCAACAGGAAGGTGAAGCAGAGAGAGAGAAAGTTCCCAGAATCATCCTCATGAGGTCATTCCCACAAGAAGGAATCATCAGGCTGTGCCCTGATTGATAGGCTTAACTCTACTCCTTCACTCTTAATACCTTCAAGTTTACACAAGATTAATGTAACTAAGAACTTCTTTCAGGGAGCAGCTGGTGGAGTCAAACTTCCAGCCTTTTAGTTGGCAGCAGAGTGTTTAACAATGGAGTCACCAGGCATCCTATTCAATCTTTTTTGTTAGGTGCTGTCCAGTCAACTCCAACTCACAACAGCTCTATGTACAATAAAAGGAAACACTGCCTGACTTTGTGTCATCCTCACCTTACTTGCTATGCTTTGGCCCATTGTTGCAGCCACTGTGTCAATCTATTTAATTAAGAGTTTAACTCTTTTTCGCTGTCAATCTACTTACCATGCCTGATGTCCTCTCCCGGGGACTGATCTCTCCTGATAACATGTCCTGATAACATGCGATGAAGTTTTACCATCCTCATTCTAAGGAGCATACTGGCTGTACTTTTAATTCCTACGGTATTTGAATAGTGAATAAAAACTGACATGTATAAAACACACATTTAGCATCAAAGGATATGCCAAGTAGTTTGCTTGTGTTATCTCATTGACTCCTCCCAATATTTATGTAAAATTGGAACTGTCATCTTTCTCCCTTTAGCGCAGTGGTTCTCAACCTTCCTAATTCCGTGACCCTTATACAGTACCTTATGTTGTGGTGACACCCAACAATAAAATTATTTTGGTTGCTACATCATAACTGTAATTTTGCTACTGTTATGAATTGGGCAACCCCTATGAAAGGGTCATTCGACCCCCTAAGGGGTCGCTACCCACAGGTTGAGAACCGCTACTTTAGTGTGAAGCTGGGGATCACAGCACTTCAGCTGCTGTTATGAATTGAGATATCCTCCGAAATTCATGTTCAAGTTATAATTCCTTGTACCTAGAACATGACCTTGTTGAGAAATGGGGTCTTTACCAAGCATGATGTCCTTTTCCAGCAATTGGTCCCTGCTGATAATGTGTCCACAGTAAGTAAGAAGAGGATGCATTCTGCTCTAAGCTGTATTCTAGCTGTACTTTGTCAAATACAGATCTGTTGGCTCTGCTCGCAACTCAAGGTGTATTCCATTGTCTTCACCAACACCACCCTTCTAATGAGTCAGCACTTGTTCGGTCTTTTATTGTACAGCTTTCACACGCAATTGAAAAATGCTATGATGGCGCCAGGTGTGCCTTAATTAATCGCATCTGAGTGTTTCTTGTTAGTTGACACTGAGTCAGGAGAACAACAGCCATGAGAGCAGTTGTACTGAAGCTCTAAGGGAGAAAAAAGGGAGCTACCAAAAACTAGAAAGAGACAAAAAAGAATGTTTCCCTACATTCTCCAGAATAAACATGGCCTTCCCATCACCCTGAATTCTAATGCCTAGCCTCCAGAAGAGAGAATGATGTTCCGTTCTCCTAAGCCAACTAGTTTGTGGTATTTTATTATGTCAACCATAGGAAATTAGTCTATTTTATTAAGGTCCCAAACCTAGGAATTTGCAAAACCCATTCAAATCCAGAATTTTGGGCTCCAATGTCCACAGTCCTTGTGCTGCCCCTAGGGCAATCTTCCTGCATCAGTATTAAAAGAGAGTATCTTCAAAATTTTCAGAGAAACAATGGAAAAACAGGATTAAAAAGTTTGAAAGTTTCCAATAGCTAATTAAAATAAGACCTGATAGGAATATATTTAATCATTTGACCTCTAAGTTTAGTTCACATGTTTGGTAAGACAAAAGACAAAAATAAAAATTTAGATATGATAGAAAATGCTAATTATGAGAAAGTAATTTTTAAAGATGTAATAAAAATTTTGTCTTCATAGTTCATTCTTATGGCAATTCCTGTTGCCTGGTTACCACAAGGCAGAGAATTATTACAATTATCCTAAAAATAATGAGCCTTTCTTATCTCTTTGTTCTGCTCTTAAATACTGAATTACAAAATAGAACAAATAAAATTACATCTAAGTCTAATAATAGTTATTTAACATATAAACTATTACATTCTTTACTCTTGTTGCCTTTCTAACCCTGTAGGCACAAAACTGAGGAATGTATATTTAGTTTTAATGAGAAAAAAACCTTACCGCATCTGACCAATGAGTCATCCAAGTATATTGTTGCTGACAGGAAGGACCTGGTTTTTGATACCCACTTTGAAGATAAAGAATGAATAGAGTGAAGTCAAGATACTAGATGTATAAACTGAACATGGCTGTTGTCGCTGCTGTATAAAAGCCCTGACGGCTCTCTTCTTGTAACAACACCCCTCTGCCTGTGACGATTCATTGAGCGAACACAGACCAAACCCCTCCTCCACCAACGTGTGCCTTCCCCTTAGCTACAGCAATTGGACATTCTACCCAAGGAGGACAATTATAATTTTCCTCAGAGTCCACTCCACACACACAGAAAGAGCTTTCAAGTCTCTCTTTTGTCTTATGACCTGTATATACATACATTAGTAACCACCAAAAATTATATTTCCCACAAACTGGGAAATATAGGCGTGAAATTAAGGCAACAAACAGAAGAAGCAGAGACAAGTGATGGAACAAACTAAAGAGCAGCAGTCTGTAGAGCCTCCTTTGACCCTTACAGTACAATGAAGCAAGATGCACCCATTTTTGCCTAAGCCAATTTGAATTTCCACTGGAACCAAATATTTCTGAAAGATACAATACTCTAAGTCATGAAGTTTTTTAATTCCCTCTTGAACATACTTATCTATAAGTACTTTGGTTGCTGAAAGCAAGGAGGAACTGAAGCATTTGCTGATGGAGATCAGGGGTTACAGCCTTCAGTACAGACTGCAATTCAATGTAAAGAAAACCAAAATCCTCACAACACGACCAATGCACAGCATCATGATAAATGGAGGAAGACTGAAGTTGTCAAGGATTTAATCTTGCTTAGATAAACAATCATTGCTCATGAGAGCAGAAGTCAAGAAAAACCAACCAACCGAAGGTCATGCATTGAGCAAATCTGCTGCACAGCCCTCTTGAAGGCACACTCATGAGTTAGGACGTCCCTTTGAGGACCGAGACATGCCTGGCCCACGCCACGATACTTTCAGGCACCTCTCAGGCATGTTGAAAGTTGGGCATTAGATAAGAAAGACTAAAGAATATTATCTATGCATTTGAATTATGGTGTTGTTGAAAGCATAATAAACAGATCTGTCTTGGGAGACATACAGGCAGAAATGCTGCTTAGAAGAGAGGACGATGAGACTTCATTTCATGTACTTGGGGTATGTTATCTGGAGAGACGTTGTTAGGTACCATCAAGTTGGTTCCAACTCATAGCTACTTGTGCACAACAGGCTGAAACACTGCCCGGCCTGGTGCCATTCTCACAGTTGTTGTCGTGTTTGAGCCCATTGTTGCCGCCATGGCATCAATTATCCTGTCAAAGGCTTTCTTCTCCACCCCCCATCTACTTAACAAGCATGAGTCCTTCTTCAGGGACAACATGTCCAAAGGGTGCGAGGTGATGTCCTCCCATCCTTGCCTCAGAAGAGCATTCTGGCTGTATTTCTTCCAACACAGATTGGTTTGTCCTTTTAGCAGTCCATGACACTTTCAATATTCTTCCCCGACACCATCATTGGAAAGCATTGACTCTTCTTCCACCTTTTCATTCAGTATCCAACTCGCACTTGCATATGAAGAAATTGAAAATAGCTTGGGACGGTTGTATCTTAGTCCTTAAAGTAATATTCTTGCTTTTCAACACTTTACAGCAGTGGTTCTCAACCTTCCTAATGTTGTGACCCTTTAATACAGTTCCTCATGTGTGGTGACCCCTCAACCATAAAATTATTTTTGTTGCTACTTCATGACTCTAGTTTAGCTACTGTTATGAATTGGACGACCCCTGTGAAAGCGTCATTTGATCCCCAAAGGGATCACGACCCACAGGTTGAGAACCGCTGCTTTAGAGGTCTTGTGCAGCCGACTTACTCGTGCAATGTGTCATATTATCTCTTGACTGTTGCTTTCAAGAGCATTGATGTGTGTCCAAAAGCTGTCAAAATCCTTGACAGCTTCCATCTTTTCCCAATTTATCATAACGTCTCCTAGTGGTCCAATTTTGAGGATTTTGGTTTTCTTTGCATTGAGCTGTAGTCCATAATAAAGGCTGCAATCCTTGATCGTCTTCAACAAGTGCTTCAAGTACTCATAACTTTCAGCAAGCAAGGTTGTGTCACCTGCATATTGTAAGTTGCCGATAAGCCTTCCTCCAATCCTGATGCCACACTCTTCTTCATATAATCCAGCTTCTGTGATGATTTGCTTAGCATACAGAAGAACAGATTGAATAAGGATGGTGAAGGGATACAACCCTGATGCTCACCTTTCCTGAGCAAGAGGTTTATATCCTTTCAGCATCCTTATTCAATATTCCCTTGTTCTGGTCACATAGCTGCCTCTTGATCCATGTACAAGGTTTACATAAGCACAATAAAGAGTTCTGGAATTCCTATTCTTCTCAAGGTTATCCATAGTTTGTTAGAGTCCACACAGTCAAGTATCTTGGCATAATCTATAAAACACAAGTAAAGATCTTTCTGGTATTCTCTGCTTTCAATCAAGATCCATCTGACATCAACAATGTTATTCCTTGTTCCATGCCCTCTTCTGAATCCAGTCTGAATCTCGGGCAGTTCCCTGTCAATATATTGCTGCAACAGTTGTTTAATGGTCTTAAACAAAGTGCTACTTGCATGTGATATTAATGATATTGTTCTATAGTTTGAGCATTCTGTTGGGTCACCTTTCTCTGGAATGGAAAAAAATATGGAGCTCTTCCAGTCAGTTGGCCAAATAGCTGTCTTCCAAATTTCCTGACAGAAACAAGTGAGTGCTTCCAGTGCTTCATCAGCTTGTTGAAACAGTTCCATTGATATCCTATCAATTCTTGGAGTCCTGTTTTTAGCTAATGTTTTCAGTGCCATTTGGACTTCTTCCTTCAGGTGCATTGGTTCTTGCTCATATGTTACCTCCTCAAAAGGTTGACTATAAAACTAGTTATTTTTGGTACAGTGACTCTGTATATTCTTTCCAACTTCTTTTGATGCTTTCTGCATCATTCAATATCTTGCCCATAGACTCTGTCAATATTGAAAATCAATGCTTGAAATTTTCCTTAGGTTTTTCAGTTAGGATATGCTGAAAGTGTTTTTCCTTTTTTGGTTTTCTATTTGTCTATCAATTTGTCATGATGTGGTCACTTGTGTGTTGCTGTGATGCTGGAAGCTATGTCGCTGGTATTTCAGATATTAGCAGAGTCACCCAACATAAACAGATTTCATCAGAGCTTCCTGACGAAGAACAGACTACAAAAAAGGAATGAGCTATTCATGCCTTTAGCCACTGAAAATCTATGGCTAGTACGGAAGCATTGTTGACTACTGAACCCCTCATGAATGGAAGCAAGAAAGATCCATCTTTAGAAAAGGGAATCATGCTTGGTAAAGTAGAAATCATTTAAACATTTTTCTGCATGGCAAGAGAAACAGCAGGAGAGTATTCGGTGCCAAGAAGTTTCACAAAGACAGTGAGAGTGAAACATAAAAGAAAAGCAAATTCCATACAGTGACTGATAACAAAGGGTCCATAAGTGGCACACATCATTATGTCCCATCTTTAACATGCTTGTGTGGGAAAAGCACTAGACTTAGACTCTTATTTCCATAACCCACCACTTGGCGGGGCATTTGCTATTCTGTCGTGGCTTGCATGTGTCTATGATGCTGGAAGCCTTGCCACCAGAATTTAAAATACCAACAGGGTTACCCACAATGGACAAGCTTTAGTGGAACTTCTAGACTAGGAGTGTTTAGGAAAAAAGTCTGATCAGCTACCTGACCTACCCCCGAAAATTAGTCAAGAAAATGGTTTGGATAAGAATAGACTATTGTTCCCTGAGATAGTGTTTGAAAATGAGTCATTTAGGTTGAAAGAGCTTCAAAATACATAGTGGGCCCAACAACGGACATGAACATATCAAACATCATGCAGATGGCACCGAACTAAGCAATGATCTGTGTTTTTATACATGGTTTATCATGGGATGAAGATGGTTCCACAGCAACAAACTACAGCATTTTATAGAGCAAATGCTTTGTGAAAACCTACCATATGTCTAGTACAAGGAGGCTTCCAAGGGTTTATAGAAAAATGAAATGAAATGACAATGTCCTTTTCTCTCATGAGCCTTTAAATCCCCTTCGTACTATATTAAATGTTTTGAAAATAAAGTAGGAATAGTTGGGGTTTTTTTAGTGGGGGGGTTGTAGCATGTAGTCTGATTACTTTAGCAATCTTCATAATGTAAAACAGATTCTGAACAAAATCATTTCATAGTTTATGGGGGCGGGAGGTGCGGGGTTGTCAAAGTTGAATTCATGGTAAATGCAAAAAAAAACCTTCTTCATATGAATTACACTGTATTTTCTCTGAGCTACCTAAAAGCTTGCCTTCATAAGAACATTCAATGCATAAAATATTAATCTAGGAATATTAGAAGTCATCAAAAATGAAATCAAATTCATGAAGATCCATATCCTAGGCATTGGTGAGCTGAAATAGATTTATATCGGTCATTTGAGTTTGTCATATCATTTACAATACCAGTAATGACAAATTCAAGATGAAAGGCACAGAATTGTACATAAATTGATATATTAAAAGGTGTAAGATGCAGCAAAAAATAAATAACAGTAAGGGTTCCTCAGGAAGTGGGGGGTGGGGGGAGGGATGGAATAAAGGGGAGCTGACATCAAGGAGTTCATGAAGAAAGAAAACGTTTAGCAATTGTACAACACTGCTTGATGTGACTGAACTATGGAATGTTATGATATCTGTAAGATCTCTCAATAAAATAATTTTAAAAGAATATTTCACTATATATCTTGAAGAACATTTCTGCCTGTGATAGGATCATATCTACACATCTACAGGGAAGTCCAGTTAATACAGCTATTATTCAAATTTTCAGACCAACTACTTAAGCTGGTGACGAAGAAATTGAAGAGTTCAACCAACTTCTTCAGTCTGAAATTGATCAAATCTGTAATCAAGTTGTGCTGATAGCTATATGCAACTAAAATGTAAAAGTTGTAAACGAAGGTTGGAAAATATGACCTTGGTGATAGAAACAAAACCGGTGAACAAATGAAAGAATTTTGCCAGACCCAAAATTTCTTCATTGTAAATACAATTTTACAACAACATAAATGGCAACTATACAGCTGGACCTCATCAGATGGAATATGCTAGAATCAGATTGATGACATCTGTAGGAAGAAACAATGGAAAAGCTCTATATTATCAGTCAAAACAAGGCTGGGGGCCGACTGTGGAACAGGCTAGCAATTGCTAATATGTATTCTCAAGTGAAAACTAAATAAAATTGGAACATGCCCATCAGAGCCAAAATATTGTCTTGATTATATCCCTCCAGAATTTTGAGAACATCTCAAGAACAGATTTGATAGATTGAACACTAATGACCAAAGACATGATGAGTTATTGAATGACATCGAAAACATTATACATCAAGAAAGCTAAAGGTCACTAAAAAGCTATGTAAGAGAGAAAAGGCCAAAGTGTATATCAGAAGATACTATGAAATTTTATCTTGAATGTAAAGTTGCAAAATCAAATAGAAGAAATGATAAAGATCTGACCAGAAATTTTCAAAGGGCAGCTCAAGAAGACAAAGAAGAATATTATAGTGAAACATGCAAAGACCTGGAGGCAAAAAGAACATGCTCAGCATGTCTCAATCTGAAATAAATTAAAAGACTCTAGCCTTAAGTTACAATATCAAAGAATATATAGGCAGAATATTGATGTTACATGAATCATCAATAGAAGGTAAAAAGAGCGCACAGAGTCACTGCACCAATAAGAATTGGCCAATTTCCAACTACTTCAAGAAGTAATACATGATCAAGAACAGATGGCGTTGAAAGAATAGGTTCATGGTGCACTGAAGCCATTCCCAAAAAACACGGCTCCGGGAACTGATGGAATACCAACGGAAATGTTTCAGCCAACTGATACAATGCTGGCCGTACTCAGTCATCCATGGCAAGAAATTCGGAAGACAGCGAACTGAACAATCAACAGGAAGTGATCCATATTTGTACCCCTTCCAAAGAAAGGTGACCCAACAGAATGCAGAAATTATCTAACAATATCATTAATATCACATGGAAGTTGTTTTTTTGCTGAAGAAAAATTTGTTTAACTTGCTAAGGATAATTCAAAAATGATTGCTACAGCATATCAACAGGGAGCTGCCAGAAATTCAAGTCTGATTCAGAAAAGAGCATGGAATGAGGGATATCATTGCTAAGATCAGATCATGACTGAAAGCAAAGAATACTAGAAAGATGTTTTCTTGTGCCTTATTAATTACACAATTTATGTGTGAAACATAACAAACTATGCATAATGTTGAGAAGAATGGAAATTCCAGAATAGTTCAGTAAGCTTACATAAATCTATACATAGATCAATGGGCAGTCATTCAAACAGAACATGGGGCTACACATAGCATGTACATTAGGGTTATAAACTTCCACCATACTTACTCAATCTGTATGCTGAGCAAATAATCCAAGAAGCTATACAATATAAAGGCATCAGGATTGGAAAAGGGCTTATTAACAACCTACCATAGGCAAATGACCCAAACTTGCTTTGAGAGAAAGAAGATCTTGAAGCACTGGATGAAAATCAGAGGGCAGCCAGCCTGTCGTATGGATTACAACTCAATGTAAAGAAAACAAAAAACCTCACAACAGACCAATGAACAACATCATGAGAAACATGGAAAAGATTGAAGTTTTCAGAATTTCATTTTACAACCAATGCTCTTGGAAGCAACATCAATAAATCAAATGGCATGTTACATGGCGCAAATCTTTCTATACAAGGCCTCTTCAAGCATTAAAAGAGCAAAGGTGTCGCTAGACTGAACCTGACTCAAGCCATGGTATTTTCCATTGTTTCATGTGCACGTGAAAGCCAGGCAATGGCTAAGGAAGACTTCAAAAGAGCTGATGCTTTGGAATTATGGGGTTGGTGAAGAATCTTTTTTTTTAATTTATTGGGGCTCATACAATTCATCACAATACATAGATCAATTGTGTAAAGCACATCTATACATTTGTTGCCCTCATTATTCCCAAAATT
>NW_022103900.1:23026521-23110049 GCF_000313985.2 Echinops telfairi
GAGGTGAGGTGCTTCATGCAATCGACCGGGCTTTTCATGCTGCATAGTACTCAATTGTGTGTATGTGCCAGAGTTTACTAATCCACTCATCTATCGATGGAAACTTAGGTTGTTTCCAAGTGTTAGAAATTGTGAATTGTGCCACAATAAACATTGAAGCGCAGATGACTGGTCGTGTTTTATTTGTTGCTTCCACCTGGTATATGCCCAGTAGAGGGATGGCTGGGTCATAAGGTAGATAAATTTCCATTTTCTTTAGGTATCTCCAGATTGCTTTCCACAGTGGCTGTACAAATCTACATGACCACCAGCAGTGGAGGAGGGTTCCTACTTCACCACAGCCCCTCCAACACCTGTTGCTCAACTGATTTGCTGATTTGGGCTAGCCTCAGAGGTGTTAGGTAGTATCTCATGGTTATTTTGATTTGCATTTCTCTTATGGCTAATGATCTGGAACACTTTCTCATATGCTTATTGGCCATCACAATCTCCTCCCTAGTGAAGGCTCTTTTCAGTTCTTTTTCCCACTTCCTTAGGGGGTTAACTGTTTTCCTCTTTTTGCAGGCCATGATGGTGTTGTAGATTTTAGTAATGAGCCCTTTGTCTTATCTGTCATTACTAAAAATTCTCTCCCAGTCTGTGGGCTATCTTGTCACCCTGTTGGTGAAGTCTTTTGAGGTGCACAGGTGCTTTATTCTCATTAAGTCCCATTTGTCGATTTCCAGTTCACACGCGTGTGTACCCATCCCTATTGCAGTGAGCCTATGAGTTCCCTGGACCAGTGCTCTGAGGTTAGTCCCAATACCCTCTTTGATGATCCTGATGGTTTGGGGTTTAACTTATAGGTCTGTAATCCACTTTGAGCTTATTCTTGTGCATGGGGTGAGGTAAACGTCCTGTTTCATCTTTCTACATATGGATATCCATTGTTTCCAGCACCACTTGTTAAAAAGGGAACCCGCTTCCCACTTGAGAGTTTTGGGGCCCTTGTCAAATATCAGTTGTCTATATGCTGATGGTTTTATTCTTGGGTTTTCTATTCTTTTCCACCGGTCTCAGTGTCTGTCGTTGTGCCAGTACCACGCTGATTTAACCACTGTAGGTGAAGAATCTTGAAAGAAGATTCTTTCAAGAATGCCAGAAAATCAAACCAATCTGTCATGGAAGAAGTACTCTCAGAATTCTCCTTAGAATCAAAGAGATTAAACTTTGTCTCATTGACTAGACATGTTACCAGGAGAGACCTGTTCCTGATCCAAGGACCTCATGCTGGGGAGAGGAGCAACAAAAAGAGAAAGACTCTTGAGGAGTCAGTCAGTGTGGGGCAGTGGCTACAACAATGAGCTCAAGTGTAACAGAAACTGAGAGAATGAAACAGGACCTGGCAGTGTTTCATTCTGTTGCACCTAAGAGTGCCACTAGTCGAACCAACTCAAGGGCACCTAACAAGAATATACATCAGGATCTCAGCCTATACTAGTTCTCTCTAGTTTTCATTGCTTCCAAATTTATAAATTTTACAAAGCTCTGGGGTCTTATCACCTGAGAGTCACCTCGCTCCCTCCCTCAGGATATTCATTCTTTTTTTTTTTTAACATTTTATTAGGGGCTCATAGAACTGTTATTGCAATCCAATACACATCAATTGTGTAAAGCGCTGTCCGGCGTCTCCCTTCACCCGCCCTTCTGCTGCCCGTCCCCCAGAGAGTAGGTTATACACTGGACAGTGTAATATAAGATACAATAATAATTTATAAATTATTAAGGGTGCATGGGGGAGAGGGGAGGAGGAAGGGAAGGGAAGGGGGAAAAAAAGGAAAATGAGCTGATTCCGGGAACCCAAGAGGCAAGCGAATTTTGGGAATAATGAGGGCAACAAATGTATAGATGTGTTTTATACAATTGATCTATGTATTGTGATGAAGTGCATTTGTACATCATTCTCAAAACATTTTCTCTCCACTTAAACCCCCGACATTAGGTCCTCATTTTTCCCTTCCCTCCCCGCTCCCCCCTCCCACATGAGCCCTTGATAGTTTATAAATTGGTATTTTGTCATATCTTGCCCTGTCCGACGTCTCCCTTCACCCACTTTTTGGTTGTCTGTCCCCCAGGGAAGAGGTCACATATAGTTCCTTGTAATCGGTTCCCTCTTTCCTACCCACTCTCCCTTTACCCTCCCTGTTTTGCCACTCACACCACCGGTCCTGTAGGGCTCATCCACCCTAGATTCCCTGTATTTTCAGTTCCTATGTATACCAGTGTACATCCTCTGGTCTAGCCAGACTTGCAAGGTCGAATTCGAGTCATGGTAGTGGGAGCGGGGAGGAAATATTCAGGAACTAGAGGAAAGTTGTATTTCTCATCATTGTTACATCGCACCCTGACTGGCTCATCTCCTCCCCGAGACCCCTCTGCAAGGGGATCTCCAGTGGCCTACTAATGGGCTTTGGATCTCCATTCCGCACTCCCCCCATCATTCACTATGGTAAGATTTTTTGTTCTGATGATGCTTTATACCTGATCCCTTGGGATATTCATTCTTATCACCTTTTGGGTCTTTTGAGCATTGGAAATTCTCCAGGGTATATGTAATTCCTGGATCAGTTCCTTTAACACTATTGTCTATATTTTATTTTTAATGAATTCTGTTTTCCAAAATACAAACTCACTGCCAAGTTAATTCTGACTCACAGTAACTGTGCTGGATAGAGTAGAATTGCTCCTGTGGTTTCCAGGGCTTACATATGTACTGGAGCAGAGTTTCATCTTTCTCCCACGGAGCAGTTGGTGGGTTTGAACTGCTGACTTTGGGGTTAGCAATGGACTCATAACCCACTGCACCACCAGGGCTCCTAATGTCAGTTTTAGGTCTTACTAAAATATAAATTATCAAAACAATTTTGTTTTGTTGTAATTTTTTCTTTAAGAGAATATTTCCCAAATGAAATATATAGATGTACATATATCAAATTATACATATACATATATACATATTCCTATGTACCTGTTACCAGTATTTTAATACAGCATTGATAAACTATCAACAACTAATTAGAATGCAAAGTTAAAGAAACTCCTTTTACTTAAAACAGAAAATAAAATGAGATTTTGGATTACCAGTGGGGCTTTTGTAGTTGTCTGCTTTTTGAGTGATGTGAAATTTCATCAGATTGCACCAGGGTTCTCCTGCTTTAATGTACATCGGATTCATCGGTAGTGCATTTTAATAATTCAAATTCTAGGCTTTAGTCCCAGAGCATCTTATTCTTTAGCTCTGAAATAGGAATATGCATCTTTCACCAACATCTCAGGTAATGCTAAAGCAGGGGGTCCATGCTCTCATTCCCAGGAACACAGGGAGCCGATAGAAAATGCATATTCCCTTGAGGAAAATTACTTGTGTTATCGTATGGAAAGTTTTTTTTAAAAGACTAGGTTTTTTACTTTTCTGAACAGATTATACTTTATTCACATCTTGAAAAGAAAAATAGAATTTTCCCTGAATTTTAACTGCTATTTTCTTTGAGTGCTAAACTTTGTAATACATGTTAAAAAAAGGTAATACATTAGTGTTTCAAATGTTAGTTCTAAAATAGTTTGAGTTTTTTGTTGGTTTTTTTTGCTATTGTTGTTGTGTGTGTGTGGTCCCTGACAGGGGATTCCAGGACAGGGAATCCCAGTATGTGAAGGGGAGGTGGCCCAGGAAAGGACAGTATCACCAAGGGAAGAGGCAGGGATTCTGGGGTGAGAGAAGATGTGATTCTAGAAACCAGATCCCAGTGTATAAAGGGGAGGTGGCCCAGGACAGAGAGCTGAAGGTCTAGGTGGTGGGGTGCAGGGTGTGGGGATGAGATGGTCCAGGAAGAAGGCCCAGGGAAAGGGGTCCCAGGTTGAGAAGAGTAGACGGCCTGGATGTGTGTTGCTCTGAGGCTGACCTGAGTCCACTGTCCCCAGACTGGACTCACTCTGCCCTCTTTGGTTGCTTCTGATGGAGCCCTCTCTCCTAACCTGGGTTCTGGGTGGTGGAAGCTTTGAGGAGGGTCTCCTGCAGAGTCCTGAGCAACGGGTGATCCTGAGGTGCCAAGAACCCCCTGGGCATATTCAGTTTTAAATAGTTTTAAAGTAACAATCCATACAGGGAGGGGAAAAAAAAAACCCAGTTATTGAGTGCATTAAGACTCCTAGCAACCTTATAGAACAGAGTAGATAAGGGTTTCCAAGGCTGTCAATCATTATGGAAGAAGAAAGTCTCATTTTTATTCTTCACAGAATGGGTGAATTCGAGCTGCCTACTTTTCTGTTGGCAGCCCAACCACGACCAGGGTTCTTTTATATGTCCATATAGCTCACCTACTTATTGCATTATAGGTTTTTATCATCCATTTAAATGATCGTGTCATGATGTTTTTGCTGTTGTTAGGTGCCGTGGCATCTGTCCGGACACAGGTACAATAGACCAAAACACGGTCCTGTGCAGCACTGAGCCCATCATTGTTCTGTTTGAGCCATTGTTGGAGTTACTGTGTTCATCTATCTCATTGCAGACCTGTCTTTACACTCGCCTGATGTCCAAGCATAATGTCCTCTTCCGGGGACTATTACTTCCTGATAATATGTCCAAAGCTCATGAAAGGAAGCCTTGCTATCCTCACTTCTAAGGAGCATGCCGCTTGTACTTCTTCTGGAAGTCCATGACACTTTCAATATTCTTTGCCATACTTAATAATGCAATATAAACACTTTCACATATTCTTTGGTCTGTGAAAGTAAGTACTGTTGTATTTTTACAAGCATATGGAAATGGAAGAAGATCTCGAACTTCCCTAGGGGATTTTCTTCCAAGGATGTTTATTACATCTTATCTCGTACTTTCCATTGCTCTTATAAGAAGTCATATTTCTTTACACATAGTAACAGAAAATAGTACAAACATAAACTTGCAAGCTTATGTAGAATACATGCCAGATAAAACTTGGAAAACAGCTATATGTCTTTCAGGAAATTGCCTTTCAACGGTATTGAAAATGCATAGTTCAGATACAAAATTGTAGATGAATGTGATGCTTTCCAAGATAGAACATGAGGACTCAGTCTATTTTCAGAGGGAGAAAAGATTGGAAATCATCCCAGAAATGTCATTTTGGGAGCAGGTTGAACAACTCCCTAGTATAAAAAGAATAAATAAAGCAATCACACATTTATTAAATTTAGCAGACAGTAGAATAAAACATGTTGGATTTTCTTAGGGAAAACTTGCAAGTAAAACTAAGTTAGTCAGAATTATAACTAAATATTATAGCTTTGTAGATGTTATATAGAATAACAGGACCCACAGGGACATTCTCCTGAGCATTTTTGTCTGCCTTTAGTTAAGCTTTGTCCCTCAGTCACTCAATGTTAGTAAATAATCTACCTCAATTTAAATACCTATAGAGGAAGAAATTTTTATAATCCTTAGTTGCCGTTGTCTTAGGCTGAGCTTTCTAGAGAAGTAAATCCAGTGAAACTTATGTATGTATGTGTATATACAGAGAGAAAATTGTATCAAGAAAATGTCTCACACATGTGTATAAGTAAGCAAGTCCAAGTCCAGGCAAGTTCCAAGTCCACGGGTCAGACGTTGAACTCTTATATAACTATGTAGCTGCTGCTGGGGTTGATGAACCCCAGATCAGCAGGAAGATGACAGACTTGTGACAGCAGAATCAAATCAATCCAAGTTTAGCAGGTCAGATGGCAGGCCCCTGACAACTCCCAGGGTAGGCAGGCAATAAAGTAAAGCACTGGCTCAAGTCCAAAGAACATGATGTGCAGGATCCAGACCTAGAAAAAAAAGAAGGAAAGCTTTTCCACATCATCCACAGATATTGGAAGCAGTTCACACTCCTGGAAATGCACTTTCAATGGATTGGACCAGGGCTATAATCTGGGTAAGAGTTTTGCATTTCACCCTAATCTCCAACAACTGACGGCCTGCCTTCAGCAGATCCACTGTGACTAAACACTCAGCTGCCAAACAAAAAATGGGCCATTCAAACCACCCAGCAACTCCAGGAAAGAAAGATCTGGTGATCTGCTTCTATACAGAGTGTAGCCTAGAAACCCCTGTGTCACATGCGATTGGTATAAATCAAAATTCAACTAGACAGCCCCCAACAACATTTCCCTCTCCAATAACCAATTCATAATTTGAATTGTTTCAAACCCATCTTCATTCAATGTTGCCTTTCGGTGCCTTTGAGTAGATTCTGACTCACAGTGGTCCCACATCAGTCCTGTGCCATCATCACAACTGTTCTTATGTTTGTGCACATTATTGCAGCCACTGTTATCAATCCGCCTTATGGACAGCCTTCTTCTTTTCACTACCCTGCTGCTTTACCAAGCATGATATCCTTCTCCAGGGACTGGTTTCCTGACAACATGCTCAAAGTACATCCATACAGTCGTACAATATGCAAATTACTTAAATGCCAAAGCCATAAAAAAACAGAATAATTTAGTCATTTTTGATACATAAAATGTCAGACTTATTCAAATGAGGTTAACGCTATACAAAATTGTGCATTTTAATTGTTTGCTTCACTATCATTTCTATTTAAATACCAACCCATCCCTATCCTTACATGATAGTATAGAGAAGACTGAAGGAAACTTAAAATGCTCAAGAATCTTAAATATCTGCTCAAGTATGATCTACGAACATTTAAAACCAGTCAACCAACCAGTTATTGAATCAATTCCAAGTCATGACTACCTCATGTGTGTCATAGAACTGTGCCCCATAATGTTTTCGATACCTGATTTTCCAGAAAGAAGTCACCAGATCCTCTGAAGCACTTCTGACTCAAATAAGAGCCCTAATGGCAAAGTAGGTGTGTTAGTCTGGGTAGACTAGGGAAACAAATCCACAGAAACTCATATGTATATAAGAGAGAGTTTTACATAAAGGGTAAGTGTACATTAAGAAAGCATCCCAACCAGTGCTGTCCAAGGCCATAAGTCGAATATTAGCCCATGTGTCCAACACCTATCTACAGAGTCCTCCTCCATCTCACAAAACACACACAGTGACGCCGACTGCAAGAGAAAAGCCGGGTCAGTGAATGTATAAGCATCTCAGCGCTGGCAGGGGTCTCCACACGGCTGCTCCAGCATCCAGGGCTGCATCGGGGTAGGTCCCTGTGGCTTCTCCTCAGGGATGTCTCACAGGAAGTGAGCCTTGCCAGATGAAGCAGGAAACTAGCTAAGGCAGTTACACCCTGGTCTGACCAGAGAGCAAGAGACCAGAGAACTGGAAAGCAAGCCATTTCTCTCTCAGCCCATCAATTAATCCCACATGTGTTTATTGGCCAGGTTAGCACAATCACTAAATCTTTTGAAGCACTTCTGACTTAACTAGGAGCCCTAGTGGCAGAGTGGGTTACACATTTATCCATTAATCACTCAGCAGTTTGAACCCACAAGTTACTCTATGGGAGGAATCAGAGGCTTTCTGTTCCTATAAAAATTTACAGCCTTGAAAACCCAAAGAGGTTGTTCTACTCTGTTCTATATAGGGTAGCAAACTATGAGTTAGAATTGATTTGATGGCGGTGGATTTGTGCTAGGTTTTTTATTGTTTGGGGTTGTTGTTGGTTTTTTGAGTGTGTGTGGTTGGGGTGGGGTTTCCGGGTTGACTTGACCTCCAAACATTCAGTTAGTAACCAAGCATTTTAACCATTTGCTCCAGTCAAAAAAGAAAAAGAAAAAACAGACTCACTGCCAGTGAGTCAATTCTGACTCATAGAGACCCTATAGGACAGAATAGAACTGCCCCTATGAGTTTCTGAGACTGTAACTTCTTTTTTTTTTAAATCATTTTATTGGGGGCTCATACAACTCATCACAATCCATACATACATGCATTGTATGTCAAGCACATTTGTACATTTGTTACCCCAATCATTCTCAAAACATTTGCTTTCTATTTAAGCCTTTGGTATCAGCTCCTCATTTTTCCCACCTCTCCATGCCTCCCCCTCCCTCATGAAACCTTGATAATTTATAAATTATTATTATTTTGTCATATATTACACTGACCAAAGTCTCCATTCACTCACTTTCCTGTTGTCCATCCCCCAGGGAGGAGGTTATCTGTAGATCATTATAATCAGTCCCCCTTTTCTACCCTACCTTCCCTCCACCCTCCAGTATCACCACTCTCACCACTGGTCCTGAAGGGATCCTCTGTCCTTGATTCCCTGTGTTTCGGGTTCCTAGCTGTACCAGTGTACATCCTCTGGTCTAGCTGGATTTGTAAGGTAGAAATGGGACCATGATAGTGGTGGGGAGGAAATACTTAAGAACTAGAGGAAAGTTGTATGTTTCATTGTTGCTACACTGCACAGTGTGCTACACTGCACACTGACTCATCTCCTCCCCATGACCCTTCTGTAAGGGGATGTCCAATTGCTTACAGATGGGCTTTGAGTCCCCAGTCTGCACTCCCCCTCATTTACAATGATATGATTTTTGTTCTTTGATGCCTGATACCTGATCCCTTCGACACCTCGTGGTCACACAGGCTGGTGTGCTTCTTCCATGAGGGCTTTGTTGCTCTGAACTAGATGGCCGCTTGTTTACCTTCAAGACTTTAAGACCCCAGATGCTATATCTTTGATAGCCAGGCACCATCAGCTTTCTTCACCACATTTGCTTATGCACACATTTGTCTTTAGTGATCATATCAGGGAGGTGTGCATCCTGGAATGCCAATTTAATAAAACAAAGTGTTCTTGCATTGAGTAAGTACTTGAGTGGAGGCCCAATGTCCATCTGCTACCTTAATACTAAACTTATAAATATATGCATGTAGATATATTTACACATCATCATATATAAATATATTTACATATGTACATACCTGTATTTAGACCTCTATAAATGCCCTTTGCCTCCTAGTTCTTTCCTCTATTTCCTTTTACTTGCCTCTTGCCCCACTAACATGTTCAGCCTTCATTTGAGTTTCAGTAATTTCTCTTAGTTACATTGCCCTTGATCAATCCATACCAGGCCTCTCACACCCTCCTTGCCCCTGATTTTGGATCACTTGTTGTTCCCTTGTCCCTGGGTTGGTCAACACCACCTCCTTTCCCCCACCTCCCCATCTCCCAGTTCCCCCCAGAACCATTGATCTCACTGTTTTCTCCTCCAGGCTGTTCATCCAGCCTACCTTATCTAGATAGACCTGCAGAGATAATAATATGCACACAAAAAACAAGACATAACAAAACAAAGCAACAAAAGAAAACAAAACGACAACAACAAAAAACCAATGACAAAAAAGAAAGAAAAAAGAAAAACCTGTAAATAGTTCAAAGTCTGTTTGTTGACCTCTAGGAGCGTCCTCCAGTCAAGTCCTAAGGGGTGCCATACCCTGGCCTCAAAGTCTATCTTTGGCACTCCCTCAGGACCTCCCTGCTCTGATCCCTCCGCCCCCCCTGCTCTGCCACATGCCCTTAGTGTTTTGCCTCGGTGTGGTGGGGTCAGACTGGGCCAATCTCAACACTGTTTCTCCAGTGTTGTCCCTGTAGGGCCATGGGTCAGCGAGGGACGTCGTGTCTCATAGTGGGATCAACCACATTGTCCACTCTGTGCATTGGCTGTTCTGAGCAGGGATATGGCTTGGTGGGCTGGGATGCGCTCCACTCTTCCTTCCCCTTCATTTGATCCCATGTGCTCTGATCAGACATGTCCCTCTCCCCGAGCTGCAGCTTCAGTGCTGTCCTCTAAAGTAAATTCTTCTGGGGGGTAGGGGTGGTTGTCCATGTAGCTGGGATTGGGGCCAGGCCCTCAGACCCCTCCACTGGCTCCTTGCGCCATGCCATCACGCTGCATTCACATCCCAGGATGAAGTCTGGTCCCTCTTTCCCTGTGGAGATGTAAATAATACCCTCCCCTTGGGTGGGTTAGTGCCTTGTTGTCTCGCTACACATTTCTATGTTGTTGTTTTTTTTTTATTTCTGCCCCCACTCCTTTTTAGTTAGCTACCTTACATACCCCCTGGATTTGGTCTGGCCCCTGACAGACTGCCTGAACCTCACCTGAGGAATGATTGTATACAGTAGCTTTTTCCCTGTGCCTCTTTTGCATTTCTTTCTTTTTTCTCTCTCTCTTACATAAACTTACCTCAGCGGACTCATGTAGTACTTGTCTTTTTGCAGTTGACTTACTTCACTTAGCATAATTTCCTCCAGTTCTTCACATGCGGCGATATGCTTCATGCGTTCGTCACTGCTTTTTAGCAATGCATAGTACTCCATTGTACATGTACCAGTTTTTTAATCTATTCGTCTGTTGATGGAAATTTGGGTTGTTTCCAACTTCTTGTGATTGTGAACTGTGCCACGATGAACACTGGAGCACAGATGTCTGGCCGTGGTTTGTTTCTTGCCTCTTCTGGGTATATGCCCAGTAGGCGAATTGCTGGATCGTATGGTAACTCAATTTCCATCTGTTTTAGATATTGCCAGATCAATTTCCACAGTGGCTGCACACACTTACAGGTCCACCAGCAGTGGATGAGAGTTCCTGTCTCCCCATAGCCACTCCAACACTTGTTGCTTTCTGATTTTTTGAATTGGGCTATCTTTGACGGTGTTAGGTGGTATCTCATAGTTGTTTTAATTTGCATTTCTCTTATAGCTAATGATCAGGAACATTTTCTCATATGTTTATTGGCCATTCAGATTTCTGCCTCTGTGAAACTTCTGGTCAGGTTCTTTGCCCACCTCCTCAGTGGGCAGTTAGTTGTTCTCTTATTGTAAGCTTGCAAAGTATTGTAGATTTTTAATAATAAGGCCTCTGAGACTGTAACTCTTTATGTGAGTAGAAAGCTAAGTCTTTCAACAGCAGAGCAGCTGATGGCTTTGAACTGCTAACCTTGTGATTATCAGACCAACTTGTAACCACTGCACAACTAGGGCTCCACCCATAGACTCCTAATTTATTTTGATAGGCCAGTGATATTCACAAATCTGTAGAATCTATTAGTATGTATTTGGATTCAAGTGGAAGTAGCACATATATTGCTAGAGAGCAGAAGAGAATTCAAATTACTTGGGGCTTCCCCTAACACTGCCTTCAGGGAGGGCAAAATTACAGATAAGTGACGAGATAGAAAATGAATACTCATTACCTAAACTTGCCAAAATATTTGACTTTGTGAAAAGATAAGACTTTAATGGGGGGAAAAATAAGGAGCTGATACCAAGGGCTCAAGCAGAAAGCAAATGTTTTGAGAATGATAATGGCAACAAACATACAAATGTGCTTGACACAATGGATGGATGTATGAATAGTGGTAAGAGTTGTGCAAGCCCTCAATAAAATGATTTTAAATAAAAGACTTTACTGAACACAAAATAGTAAAGCATTGACCACTGTACCCATTGTTGAGCTAAATTCTTGCTGGAGAAATGCACCTACTCTTCATTTATGGACTATCATCATTTGCTATTTCATATTTAGAATAATAGCAAAAGTATACTATTCAAAATATTTGCGCATTAATAACATATACCTGAAAGTAATGAAAACCAAGTTTTGAGATGTTGGTAAAGCTGTGTGGCTACTGTGAACTTGGGGAAGGGGTGGAGTCTAGCCTGTCAATCAGGTTGCAGCTTGATGACCTCATTTGGAGGCGCAACAGAGATAAATAGCTCACTGAAGCCAGACATACTCTTTCTCTTTCGTCTTCCTATTGACAAGATATATGGAGCTATGCTGATGCAGCCAGAGCCCTGGAGCTGGAAGAGCCACAGGGAGACCCACGCCAGTACTGAGATGCTTCCACTGCCACCGGATCCACTTTCCACCCACTGGCCTGTGATCTTCCTGCATCTTTGCATGTGTTGCGTGAGTCTGAAGAGGAATTTATGGACTGGTATCAGACATATGGGCTAATATCGGACTTATGGACTTGAACTGGACTGGGCTTGGATGTTTTCTTAATATATAATTACTCTTTGATATAAAGCTCTTTCGTATATACATATGAGTGCCCATGAATTTGTTTCTCTAGTCAATCCAGACTAACACAAACTGACTATGATGGCTAAAGTTATATGTCAACTTGACTGAGCCATAATTTTCAGTGGTTGACAGTTTTGCAATGATATTATTTGGCAATTAGCTACTGATAAAAATATAGCAGAAAAATGGCAATCTGCATCTTGTGATCTGACTTAGTCATCCTCCATTTTTGTGCAGCATTTATTTTCATATAGTAATCTGGTTTGCAGTGTAACTATGTGGATAAGTTAGAAGTGGGCATATTATATCATGTTATGCATATATATTTAATATATATATGACAACCCTGGTGGTGTAGTACTTTAATGCTCAACCATTAACTGAAAGGTTGGTAGTTCCAACCCACCAGCTGTTTTATGGAACAAAGATGTGACAAAGATGTAAAAATTATAGTTTTGGTAAGGGGTGGTTCTACACTATTCTATACAGTTACTATGATGCAATTTGTTTGGTTTGCATTATACTGTGTGTATGTATGTATATATATATATATAACAAGTTCAAGCATAATTGAGGAGCATTTGAAGCTTCTTCTCTGCTTACTCCCACAACCCAGACTCTTACTTATCCCAAACTCTGCCTTCTTGCATATGAGTCTTGGGCACAAGGATGAGAGTTTCCAAACACCCAACTGGATTGGCTGGTGTTTTCATTCTACTAGATGTTTTTAAGTCATTTGTCTTTGTCAAGTTCTCAATGCAGAAATGATCCACAATCCATAAGTGAAAAAATGGCACTGAAAGGTAATAGAATTTTTCCATGAATTTTTTCCATCCATGAATTATTAAAGCCCCCTTCATATGTTCTTTTAGACTCTTATCTAAGGCAAAAAAAAAAAGCAGTTTTCTAATCACCCATTGATGATGATGATACACTAATAAGAAAATAAACCAAATGACACAAAATATCTCTTTCTTTTTTCTTTGCCGTTATTCATTTCTTTGCCTGTTCTTGGTCTCACCTGTTCTTATTCTAGCCCCTGAGACAGTGAGCGCTTCATGTGGTGTCTGACTCCATCCCACTCTGCACGTCTCTTTCCTCCGGTACTGAGAATTTTATGGAATATCGATATAAGTAGGGGAGAGAATCCAATATATCATTGCTTCTCCTGTTTTCTACTCTCGGGATGGGATGAGATACATTTTACAGGGCCTCTCAGATAAGCAAACAGTCTCCCATTGCAGTAATCAACTCATTTTCTTGCACTGACTCTCTGTTCTTCTCTGCTTCATTCCGCTGTTCCTCACTCATCCTTACAGGGAAGCCAATAAAGTTTTTATTATAAGCTCTCAACTCGGATTTTGCCTCCTAGGAGAACCCAGGTAACTCAGTCCGTGTTTTCATTTCATGTTGGTTTCTTTAAAAATACTCTTCCTAACCTGTAGTTATTATAGATCAATTAGGAAAAGAAAATAGTGCCGATAGAAGATATGGTTTGGAGGGTTCTTTTCAGCTAACCTCCCAGATATGAACATAGAAACTGCAAATACAGAATTAGTTCCAGACATTACTCTGTGTGATTGCATTACTGCTTCAAGTTACAATTTATTCCTCATAGAAATACTAGCACTCTTTTAGAAAGCAAATTAGTTAGAAAATAGTATATTTATATCAAAATATTTAGCTTGAGAAGTAAATTTTACTTTAAAGTAATTATAACTAAAGAAAGATGTGTATTTCATACTCATATACCTGGTAACCCTGTCTTTGTCATCTGCACTTCTCTAATAACAATGATAAAGCTTTTAATTTTAAGTGACATAAGTTTTAAATAAGCAACAGAAAATAAGTTGAGTTTTTTAAAATATACTGACCACCAGAATAGTCACATGTAAACCTAATTAGCATTGCATAGCAAAGCTGTACTCTTTCTAATTTAAAAGTCTAGAAGATTGAGAAGGGAAATAATATTCATTCAATAAAATAAAAAACTAAACTAATTGAGAACTTCCATCTCATCGGAAAAACAAGGGGGAAATTAATAAAGTAAAATTCCCATTTTTATGTGTAAAAAATTAATTTGAAAATAAGAAATGAAAACTTCCAAGTTTCTAGGGGAAAAGTGAAAAAAATGTAGCTATATGAACAGATGTATCAGGTGAGCAAAGGATATCATTGATGATTCTGTTTGTAGGCGCCATCAAGTCAGTTCCAAATCATAATGACCCTACCATTGTTCTTATGTTTGAGCCATTGTTGTAGCCACTGTGTCAGTCCATCTTGCCGAGGACTGTTCTCTCTTTTGCTGCCTCTCTACTCTACCAAACATGATGTCCTTCTCCAGGGACTGGTCTCTCCTGATAGCATGTCCAAAGTGTCGGAGACAGAGTCTCTCCATCCTTGCCTCTAAGGAACATCCATGCTGCACTTGTTTCAAGACACATTCGTTGGTTTTTTTTGGCTGTTCATAGTATTTTCAATATTCTTTACCAGGACCATAATTCAAATATGTTGATTCTTCTTCAATCTTCCTTATTTTATGCCCAACATTCACATATACATGAGGTGATTAAAAATCCCCTGGTGTGGGCAGGCACATCTCAGTCCCTTGCTTTTCAACAATTCAAAGGTCTTGTGCAGCAGACTTACCCAATACAATGAGTCCTTTGATGCATCCATGATCGATTGTAGGTCCAAGCAATACGAAATCTTTAACAACTTCAATTTTCTCTTCATTTATCATGATGTTACTTACCTATTGGTCCACTTGTGAGGATTTTGGTTTTCCAAAATGCACATGGAATCCATATTGAAGGCTGCAGCCTTTGTAGTTTTATTCACTGTGATCGATAATCATAAAAGTGTTGTGACAAAGATTAAAACATAAATTCTTGATTCCTTCTTACCTATTCGTGAAGATATCTCACACAACAATGGATCTATTAAGGGCCCAATTGGGGTGTGGGGGGAATCACACTTTCAAATCTAATAAGCAATAAGCAAATAGGCAGAAATTGAATAGTCTATGTTACCAGTCCAGGGTAGATGAGGTGTCAGTGATTTGCAAGGAAGATAAGTGTCTGGCAGGAAAGTTGTTTCTGGGGTCAGTGACTGGTGTCACTTCCTTTAACGATGGAAGACTAGCTGAGAGATCCTGAGAACTCACAGTCACCAAGAAGAGGCCACCCCAATTATTTCAAGCTGGGAAGCTTCAGCAAGAGAATGCTGCTAATATGCCTGCTGGTCCAGACAAATCAGTGGCCGCCAAATGCAGGGAATAGCATGATTGCACACCTCAAGAAGAGAGTGATGTCCAGTGGTCTTGTTCTGCCTCTTGCGTCTGGTTCTACTGATATGTTACATGGTCTTCCCTAACAACTTGGGTGGTGTCTTGTTTTGTCTAGATCATGAACAATCTGTCTTTTTCAGGCTCATTGTCTAGTAATGGGTTTTTTTTTGTCATTTTATTTGGGGAGCATACAACTCTTATCACAATCCATACATACATCAATTGTGTAAAGCACATTTGTACATTCATTGCCCTCATCATTCTCAAACATCCACTCTCCACTTAAGCCCCTGGCATCAGCTCCTCATTTTCCCCCTCCCTCCCCACTCCCCCCTCCCTGATGAACCCTTGATCATTTTTTATAAATTATCATTTTGTCATATCTTACACTGTCCAACGTCTCCCTTTTCCTAATTTTCTGTTGTTCATCCCCCAGGGAGGAGTGATATGTAGATTCTTATAATCAGGCGCCCTTTTCTACCCCATCTTCCCTCCATCCTCCGGTATCGCCACTCTCAGCACTGGTCCTAAAGGGATCATCTGTCGTGGATTCCCTGTGTTTCCAGTTCCTATCTGTACCAGTGTACATCCTCTGGCCTAGCCAGATTTGTAAAGTAGAATTGGGATCACGATAATTGGCGGGAGGTGGAGCTGGGGGTGGCGGGGAAGAAGCATTTAGGAATTACAGAAAAGTTGTATGTTTCATCATTGTTACATTGCACCCTAACTGGATTGTCTCCTCTCCTCGACCCTTCTGTAAGGGGTCATCCAGTTGCTTACAGATGGGCTTTGGGTCCCCACTCCACACCCCCTCATTCACAATGATATTATTTTTTATTCTTTGATGCCTGATAACTAATCCCCTCAACATTTCGTGATTGCACAGGCTGGTGTGCTTCTGCCATGTGGGCTTTGTTGCTTCTGAGCTAGATGAACGCTTGTTTACCTTCAAGCCTTTAAGACCCCAGACACTATATCTTTTGATAGCCGGGCACCATCAAGCTTTGTTCACCACATTTGCTTATGCACCTGCTTTGTCTTCAGCGATTGGGTCGGGAAGGTGAGCATCATGGAGTGCCAGTTTCATAGAACAAAGTATTTTTGCATTGAGGGAGTACTGAAGTGGAGGCCCAACATCCATATGCTACCTTAGTACTAAACCTATACATATATGCACATAGATCTATTTCCCCATCCTCATATATAAATATATTTACAAACGTACATGTCTGTATTTAGACCTCTGTAAATGCCCTTTGCCTCCTAGCTCTTTCCTCTATTTCATTTTACTTTCCTCTTGTCCCACTATCATGCTCAGACTTCATTTGGGTTACAGTAATTCCTCTCGGTTACATTACCCTTGGTCATGCCCTACCAGGTCTCCTACACCATCCTCACCACCAATTTAGATCACTTTTCATTCCCTTGTTCCTGGGTTTGTTAATACCACTTTCTTTCCCCACACACCCCCTCTCCCATGTCCCCTCAGAACTGATAATCCCATTGTTTTCTCCTCCAGATTGTTTATCCAGCCTATCTTACTTAGACAGACCTGCAGAGACATTAACATGCATAAAAACAAGACACAGCAAAACCAAGCAACAAAAGAAAACAAAACAACAACAACAAAAAGCCAATGACAAAAAACCTACAACAACAACAGAAAAGAAAAGCTTGTAGTTAGTTCAAGGACTGTTTGTTGGCCTTTAGGAGTGTTTTCCAGTGGAGTCTGATGAGGTGCCAAGCCCTGACCCCAAAGTCTATTTTTGGTATTCTCTGGGGACTTGTTGCTCTATTCCTCTTGCTGTTCTGTTGCACCCCCTTAGTGTTTGCATCGATGTGGTGGGATCAGATCGGGTGCAATTCCCACACTGTTTCTCCAGTGTTGTTCCCTGTAAGGCTATGGGTCAGTGAGGGATGTCGGGTCTCATAGTGGGACTGGCCATATGGTCTTCTCTGTGGATTGGCTGCTCTGAGTGGGAATATTGTCATCGAGGCTTGGTGGGCCAGGATGTGCTCCACTCTCTTCCTACCCCTTCATTTGCTTCTGTGTGCTCTGATCAGACATGTTCCTCTCCCTGAGCTGCAGCTTCAGTGCTGTCCTCTGAAATAAATTCTTCTGGGAGGAAGGGCAGGTGTCCACGTTGTTGGGATTGGGGCCAGCCCTTCCTACCTCTCCACTGGTTCCCTACTCCATGCCGACATGTTGCATTCACATCTTGGAGCACTGGGTTGAAGTCTGGTCACTCTTTCCCCGTGGAGATATGAACAATACCCACCCCTTCGGCGAGTTAGTGCCCTGTTCCCCTGCTACCCATTTCTTTTTTCCTTTTCTTTTTCTCCTTCTTTTTAGTTGTCTCCCATATGTATCCCTGGATTTGGTCTGGCCCCTGCCATACTACCTGGCCCTCACCCCAGTAATGTTTGTATACAGTAGCTTTTTCCCTGTACCCCTATTGCATTTTTTTAAGCTTAGCTCAGCAGAATGTTGTACTTGTCCTTTTGTGCTTGTCTTACTTCACTTAGCATAATTTAATGTTTATTTTTAAATTGCATGCTTATACTTATCTTTGTAACATAAACCAGATTCAGAAGATAGTCAAATGTAGGGGGGAAAATTGAAGTTATCAAGGATTTCATCTTGCTTGGTTCCAAACAATGCTCATGGAAGCAACCATCAAGAGAGCCTAGAGAGTACTGCATTCGGTGAATCTGCTGAAGGGGACCTTTAAAAAGTGCTGGAAAGCAAAGATATTACTCTGAGGATTGAGGTGCATCTAATGTCAGCATGGTATTTTCAATTGCCTCATATGCATGTCAAAGCTGGACACTGTACAGAGGACAGCACTGAAGAGACAGTTCAGGGAGAGGGACGAGTCAGCTCAGAACACTCAGGAGCAAACTAAGAGGGAAGGCGAGAGAGTAGCCTAAGCCTGGCCCACCAAGCCCCAAGAACGATAGTCCTGCTCAGAGCAGCCAATGCCCAAAGAGGACCATAGGGCCAGCCCCACCATGAGACACGGAGTCCCCTCACTGACCCATAGGGGGACAACACTGGAGACACATGCAGGAATTGTGCCTGGTCTGACCACCCCCACCACACCACACCACACACACCAGGGCAAAATATGAATGGAGTACAACAGAACAGCAAGGGGTGCAAAGCAATGAAGTTCCCAAGGAATCATAAAAATAGATTTTGAAGGCAAGGCTTGGCACTTCATCAGACTCGGAAAACATACATAAAGGTCAACAGACTACCTAGAATTATTTATAGGCTTTTTTGTTTGTTTGGCTTTTCATGTCTATCTATATAAGATAGGCAGGATAAACAATCCTAAAGAGAAAACAATGGGACTGATGGTTCCTGGGTGACATGGGAGTGGGGGAAGTGGGGAAAAGAAAGGGGGGAGCCAGCACAAGTGTTATAAAATCTGTGACAAGGAGGGTGTATAATGCCTGGGGGGGTTCGATTGAGTGCAATGTAGCTGAAAGAAATTACTGAAAGCTTATAAAGTTCAAACATGTTGAGGAGATTCAAGAGGGAAGTAAAAGGAAAGAAAGGAATGAACTAGGAGGCAAAGGACATTTACAAAGATATAAATACAGGCATGTACATATGTAACTATATTTATATATAATGATTGGGACATAGATCTATGTATATATATGTTAAGAATTAAGGTAGCAGACAGATATTCAGCCTCTACTCAAGTACTCCATCAATGCAAGAATAATTTGTTCTAATAACCTGGCATTCTGTGATGCTCACCTTCCCCAATGCAATCACTGAAGATAAAATGGGTGTATAAGCAAATGTGGTAAAGAAAGCTGATGGTGCCCAGCTACAAAAGAGATAGTATCTGGGGTCTTAAAGGCTTAAAGTTAAACAAGCATCCACCTTGCTGGGAGGTAACAAAGCCCACGTGGAGGAAGCACACCAGCCTGTGTGATCATGAAGTGTCAAGGGGATCAGATATCAGGCATCAGAAGACCCCAAAACAGACAACCGTATCAATGTGAACAAGGCGGGGAAGAGTGGAGGCCCAAAGCCCATCTGTAGACAATTGGATGTACCTTCACAGAAGGGTCACAAGGAAGTGATGAGCCAGCCAGGATGCAGTATAGCACTGAAGAATTATACAATATTCCTCTAATTATTTAATGCTTCCTCCCCACCACTATCATGACCACATTTCTACCTTACAAATCCAGCTAGACCAGAGCATGTACACTGGTACAGATAAGAGCTCTGGACACACAGAATCCAGGACAGATAAACCCCTCAGGAACAATAATGCAAGTAGCGAATGATACCAGGATGATACCAGGAAGTTAGGGGAAGAAAGAGGGAACTGATTGCAATAATCAACGTATAACCCCCCCACACCCACCCAGGGCAATGAACAACAGAAACATGGGTGAAGGGAGACAGTGGACAGAGTAAGAACATTTGGAAAGAATAATACTTTATAATTTTCAAGGGTTCATGAGGGTGGGAGGGTGGGGGAGGGAGGGGGGAAAATGAGGAGCTAATACCAAAAACTCAAGTAGAAAGAAAGGGTTGTCAAAAGGATGATGGCAACATATGCACAAATGTGCTTGACACAATAGATGTATGGCTTGTTATAAGAGCTGTAAAAGCCCCCAATAAAATGATTTTTTAAAATAAGCTGGACACTGAATAAGGAAGATCTAAGAAGAATGAAGCCTTTGAATTATGGTGTTGGAAAAGAATATTGAAAGTACCACGGTGGTGAGGACGGTGTAGGAGGCCTGGTAGGGCGCGACCAAGGGCATGACCCACTCTGAAGACTTCTGTGCTCTCTGAATTTCACCGTATGAAAACAGTCGTTTTGGCAGTTTTGAAGGATTCAAGTCAGTTTACTTTCAAAGGCTCTTTATTCAGAAGGGGCAAGATCAGGGCTGTAGGTGAGTGGAGTAGAGTTTCCCTATGAAATCCACATCAGGCAGTCCCAGATATTCTCAAAGAATGAGCATGTGCATAATTGTGAAAACATTCCCTGGGCATGATACTCCTTGATTTTTTCTCACCAATGCAGTTTTCAATTTTCTTAGAAGCTTTTCAAAATAAGCCCACGTGATCATCCTTGCTCTTCAAGTACAAGGGGTACCCCGCACACACACACCAAAAAAAATCCCTGAATTTTTTTAAAGCTATTTATTTAATTTTTTTCTAGAAAACAATCTTATCAACTTCAAAGTACTCTCCATTACACTTAATACACTTGTCAAATCTGCAATTCCATTCTTGGAAACATTTTCAAACTCATCTGTTTGGATGGCTGACAGCACCTCCCTTGTTTTTTCCTTTGCCTCTTCTACGTTGTCTAATTTCTGTTCTTTCATGTCCCTTTTAATTTGTTAAAACAAAAAGAACTCACGCAGAGTGAGGGCAGGTGAGTACGGTGAATAGAGCAAGGGATGCATGCTGTTTTTTGCCAAAAATTAGTGTACTGAGATGGCTGCATGAGCAGGTGTATTGCCATGGTGGCAAAACCAGTCCCCCGTCTGCCACAAATCAGGTCTTTTTTGTCACACACTGTTATGCTATCTTTTCAAAACCTCTAAATAAAAAGCTTGATTAACAGTCTGACCTGGTGGAACTCCAAATGCACGAGTTGACATTTTTGTCCCTTCAGGAAGTTGACAGGCATCCAGAATGAGGTTTGACATCAGTCAACATTGCACCTTTTTTGAAAAGAGAAACCCGTTCGTACATTTGCATTTTCCCCATAGTGCTGTCCCTGTAAACTGTGTCCAACATCACAACAGTTTCTGTGACATTTTTCCCTAGCAGGAAACAAAATTTCACAGCCACATGCTGTTCTCTTAAATCAGTAATCACACACACACACACACCAAGGTTCAAGCGAAACTGCTTTTCAAAAAAAATTCACTATGACCAGAAATAACCTTCCCAGGCGATGCCACTGTACACTAACTCAGAGCAAGTTGCTGGATGCTTGCTTAGTGGGAAAAATGCGTATTAGGAAAGCTCCGCCCAGCAGGGCTTTTTTCAGTTTTCGGAGGTGGGGCGGGGAGAGACACCCCTCATAAATCTAGCAGTATTCCTATTTTTGAATCTTATAAATAGCAACAACCTTTTTCCATAACCTTCTAAGCTGGCCTCTTTCTTCTGAATTTATCTTTGATATTTTCTGGACCTGCCCTGAAACACTAGTTCCACATAAAAAACGATTGTTTTATGTGGTCAGGATGCCCATGAATTTGTTGCAAAGCTTCAGTGATTTGGAAAGGTGTCCACTGGGATTTCATTAAAAATGGATATTAACCCTAACCTCGGAATCATTTCCCCCCATTGGAACACACAGTGACCTCTTCTGTTTGAAGGTACGCTAATAAGATTAAGTCAATGTCAAGTGCATTACTGAAAGAGCTTGTTTACTCACACACCTGAGCACACGCACATGCACACAAAGGTGAGTCAAGTGGAACAGTTACGAAATCATAGAAACTTTTATAAAGGAGATATATCAAAGTGTGAAGCTATTGTATCTTGTCATAACGTCCATCTAGGTCTGTATGCGACTTCCATCTCTCTAACCCTTCTCTGAAGATTTCTCTGCTCTTCATTTACATCACTTCAAAATGGCAGTTTGGGCATCTTTGAAGGACTCATACAATACTCCTTTTCTATATATTTTTTTGTGTTTTGGGGGGAAAAAAAATTTGAAGAGACAAGGTTTCCCAAGGAAATTCTCATAAGACAGCAGAGACATTGTGATGATGAAAAAAAATTCTTAGCACACTTTTCCTGGCCTTTTTCTCACTCCTGCAGTTGGCAATTTAAAAAGAAGAACCAAGTCCACAATAAGGTCTTTCTAGATAATGTATCAAGATTACCCTTCATTATTTTTTTTAAGGCAAAACAGTCAGCTTAACCTTCAAATCTGACTGACCTCTCTGACCAGAATTCATCTTTGAGGTCTTCCCAGCCTTCCTTAAAACACTTAATTCATCTAAAATCTATTGCTGGTTTTTTGTTTGCATGGGGAAGCATCCTCATAAAATTGTTGCAAAGCTTTGATTTGGAAATATAGCCATGCAAGTTCTGTTAAAAGTTTTATATTAGTCCTACCTTCAAAATCATGGGGAATTTTATAGCACACACACAAAAATGCCTTTTATCTGCAGGCACCCTAACAAGATTAAGGCAAATGTACTACTGCAATAACCGATCTGCACACATCCACTGAGCACAGAGACGTGTTCAAACAAGGGCTTTTTATTGTTATTGTTCTTAACGAAGCTGTGCTTGAATAACTGGAGTTCTAGAAGCATATATTTTTACTTACCCTCATAGATCAGATTTGTTAATAATTTTTATCATTTATTCCATTTGCATATATTCCAACATTTCCACTGAAATGCGAAATTTCTTTTAATTTCCAATGCAATGAAAAGATCCAAAATGTAGAGCTAATTGTTGAGAAAATATCACAGGCCTTAGCTTTTTAAAAGAGACTGAAATGTAAGTTTCACTAATTGTCGCTTCCTTGGAAGCATACAAGTCTATATTAAATCTTGTCACAATTTAATCTACATTTAATTATCATCTATCAGTCTTCAAATGCCTACTGATGAGGAAGAAAATCACAGCATATGGTAACCACGGAGCACAGAAAGAAGTTGCAATGTGTCTCTTCCTGTTCCTCTGTGGTAAAACTAATCAATATTCTCATGCAGCTTTCCAAAATAGATAAGCACGTGATATAATAAAACCATATCTTAGGTACGGATTACTATAAAAAGAGTAGCCACTAATTGCTAACTGTTACATGAAAGCTTTGTTTCCTTGGGGCCTCACATTCTAACAGCAGAGCTCTTAAATAGTTTTCATTTTGCTGTGTGAGAATATCATGAGACTAATGCCTCCCGTAACATACGGAGTGATGGTTCAGTACCTCCTTAGAAACCATTAGAGTCTACAGTTTACTGCAGCCCGAGACATATCCATCACAGTGCCTATCACACCTTCTAAGAAAATTGACCAATCCACCGTGCCTCCTGCAGAAACTAACTATGGCTTTTCTTTCTTCAAGGCAAACCATATTCTACATCATGTAACCCACCTCTTCTAGCTCCCTTGGGCCAAAACTGATTGGAAAATAAGCTGCTATCAGATCCAGGGTCAGACCATCTCTCAGCAGTCCAGTGGCTCAGATGCCTGCTTATTGTGAAAACATAACTAAGTTAATGAACATCTTGCTTCTGAAAATAGAAACCACAGTAAGAATTGGGTGTGAGTTGTCAGAATGGAAAGTGAAAGAATGCTCAAATAAAAGGCATAAGGTAAAGGAGAGCGTCTAATAGGCCAGATCAGGCTGCAAAAAAGGAACCAGGAATAGAAAGATGTGGAAAAAAGCATATAGTCGAGACTAGTTTTTTGTTTGGTTTTGCTTGTTTCTTAGTTTTTTAGAAAGGGCAGTAGCGGCAGAGAGAGACTAAATGATGCTCACAGTGGATCACGGGAGCCCTCCAAAATACTAGCTGTGAGAAAGTCTGTTCTTGACAGGCTCCCATTTACCATCATTGCACATCTTATACTGAACACCATAATGATTGCTCCTACCCGTAAAATAATTTCCTCTTTATTGAACTAGTCTGAATTATTTAGGAACTGAAACAATTGTCATTTCTACTACATTTTTAATTACCAAAAATGCAAAATTAAAAAAAAACTTTGCTATAGTTTCCACATTGCTATGTTTCAATTTTTTTAACAGAATCTCCAATAACCCTTCATTATAAATTTTGTTACATACCCCTACCTACTTTTTTTCCTCAAACTCCAAATCAAAATGAAGTGAATAATTTAAAAATGAGCAAGAAATTTGTAAAGTTAATGTAATATTTATGATATACTCATTTCTACCTCATCATTCATCCATGACTTGGATTTTTAGCCTGAAAGGTTATCATAAGGAGAAGCAACTAATGGAAAGAAAGAGCACAGCATCTTTTAAGGTCATTGATTACCAAACAACTGAGACATATCAATTAGAAAAAAGACAGAGAAGCACTTAGGTCCTATTTTTTAACTTACTAAATATTTTCCATTTCTCTCATCTAAATCATTCCTTAGTTTAACATAACAATGGCAAACAGAAATAAAGAAAGAAAACTAAGTATTGTTTTAAGGTGGAGGGAAGTTGGGGTAGAAAGGTGGAGACAATTACAAGGATCTACATATAACCTTCTCCCTGGGGAATGGACAACAGAAAAGTGGGTGAAGGGAGACATTGGACAGTCTAAAATATGACAAACTAATAATAATTTATGACAACAGAAACTAATAATAATAACAAACTAATAATAATTTATGACAACAGAAACTAATAATAATAACAAACTAATAATAATGACAACAGAAAAGTGGGTGAAGGGAGACATTGGACAGTCTAAAATATGACAAACTAATAAAAATTATCAAGGGTTCATGAGGGAGGGGGGATTGAGAAGGAAGGGGGGGGAAATGAGGGGCTGATCCCAAGGGCTTAAGTACAAAACAAATGTTTTGAGAATGATAAGGACAACAAATAGACAAATGTGCTTGACACAATGGATGGATGTATGGATTGTGATAAGAGTTGTATGAAAAAATCCAAGGAAGATAAAAGTGTTTAAAAAAATCCCAGGAAGATAAAAGTGAAAGTTGGATACTGAATAAGGAAGACTAAAGAAAAATTGATGCATTTGAACTATGGTGTGGACAAAGAATATTGAAAGTACCATGCACTGTCAAAAGAACAAATAGATCTATCTTGGTAAAAGTACAACCAGAATGCTGCTTAATAACAAGGATAATGAGATTTAGTCTCACTTACTTTGGACATGTTGTCAGGAGAGACCAGTCCCTGGAGAAGGACATCATGTTTGGCAAAGCGGAAGGGCAGAGAATAAAATGAAGGTCCTCGAGGAGATGAATTGATACAGTGCTGCAACAATGGGCTCAAACGTAAGAGGAATTGTGAGGAAAGTAACAGCACTGAGCAGTGTTTTATTCTGTTGTGCACCAGGTCCCTATGAGTCCGAACTGACTTGACGGAACACCAACAGTGGTTAAAAATATATAAAATAAAGGCAATTGAACCAAAAATTCTCACAAGAGGTAGTGAATCCCTGAAGAAAATTTTTACAGTTATGTTAGGAATAACTTATTTTATTTTTATAGTTTAAAACAAGCCATCAGAGTTTTCACAAAGAACTTCTCTTGTTCATACATTCCTGAATAATGCTTTTATATTGATTTTTTTATATTTCTGTAGTAACTAGCATATTTGTGCTAGTTAGATAAAAACGTAAAACCTTATTGTGATAGGTAGGTTTATTGTGCCAACCTGGCCAATAGAAACATGTGGGATTAATAAGGTCACAGTTTGATTGGAGGACAAAGAGATAAATGGCTCAGCAAGGCCCACCCCTCTTTCTCTTGCTCTCTGGTGATTGGACCAGTGTGTGGCTGCCTTAGCTTCTTCTCTGCCTCAACTTGTGAGCTACACCACCTGTGGGACCGCCAACCCATGGATCATGTCACTAGAGCTTGAGATTCCTTGGAGACCTGCTTCACCACACTGCTAGTATATGCATTGCTTTAGCTTGAGGCTGTCAGATCCTGTAGTCTTGCATTGCTTGAGTTTGATATCCTATCCAGGCCTTCTTCCCTAAGCTTCTGACTATTGAAGACCCACCCTGCTGTTTGCTACCTGTAGGAGGACTCTTCCTGCATTCCCCAAGGGAAGACTCAGCTGTTTGCTGTTAACTGTTCCACAGAAATGAGTTGAACTGAGCCCTCTGTATTGCTGTGTGCACTAATGAGCTGTTATAATCCTTCGTGCTGTAGCTATCTATCTGTGTGTGTGTGTGTGTGTGTGTGTGTGTGTGTGCGTGTGTGTAATTGTAAGTGTAGGTTTCCTGGTTTTGTTTCTCCAGAGAACCCTGCATAACACACTTATATTTTCACAGTTTTTGTTACTCTTTGAGAAAATATTCATTAGCTCTGTATAAAGGAATCCTTATTCAGAATTATTTTGCATCTTTCCATCTTCTCCAAATAAAGACCATATGAGGAGAATTCTCCATGATTCTTCTCTATTAGGTCACATTATTGTAAGCAATAATTGCAGAAGGAATATTTAATTATAAAACCACAGTAAAGCACCTTTAAAAAAAACAAATTAAAATTGAATTTTCTTTTTCTATCACTTAAACGTGCACGACATTTATATACTTTATTTATTTAGCTAGTGATCCCACTTGGAGCAGTTGGTAGGAGTAGGTGGGCACCATCTAGGTCTTCGGGTTTTAAGGTTGTAGAGACTGATGTTTACGTGGTTCATTAGTCCAGTGGACTAGTTATTTCCATGTGCCTTTCAGTTTTACCATGGTTCTTTCTTTAGGTTATGCCAAGAGCCTTATACCTTGTACCTTACACCACTGCTCATATGCTTTTAGAGCCCCAGTCACTATTCACCAAAGTTGGGTGTGCATCATCATCTTTGTAGATGGTGTTACATCAATTGACTTTGATGCCCACCCCCTCTATGACTATGGTCTTAAGTCCCCAAACCCAATAACACATTCTTTTAAGGTGTTTGGTTATGTCTTTTAGAAGTCATCAAAAACTAAATTGAATGCATAGAAATCAATATCCTGGGCATTAGTGAGATGAAATGGACTATGATTGCCCATTTTTTTAATCCAACAACCTTATGATTTATTAGGCAGGGATGACCAATCAGGAAGAGTGGCATCACATTCACTGTCAGAAAGAACATTTCAAGATCTGTCTTGAAGTACAATGCTTTCCGTGATAGAATAATACTGATACACACACAAGGAAATGCAGTTAATACAACTATTATTCAAATTTAGGCACCAACCACTGGTGATGAAACAATTGAGAATTCTACCAACCTTTTCAGTCTAAAATTGATCAATATGCAATCAACATGCATTGATAATTATTGGTAATCATAATTCAAAATGTAAAAACAGAGGAAATAATGATAGTTAGATAATATAGCTTTTCAATATGGATTGCAACCTAGTGTAAAGAAAACCAATATCTTCGCAACTGGAACAATAGATAACATCATGATAAATGGAGAAAAGACTGAAATTGTCAAGGATCTAATCTTGTTTGGGTCCACCATCAATACTTTGTTAGAAACTAAGCTAGAGATTGCATGATAGAATTTTGCAAAAACCAGTGACTTCATTGAAAATAATATTTCAAATGTGTAAACAGTGACTATGCATGTAGAATTAACCAGATGGAATACAAAGGAATCAAACTGACTATACCAGTGCTAAGAAACAATGGAGACACTCAATATCTTCAGCATAGGCCAGGGAATGACTGTGGACTGTAGAACAGACCATCAATTATTCATATGTAAGGTCAAGCTGAAGTAGAAGGAAATTAAAACACGTCCAAAGAACCAAAGTACAACCTTGAGTAAATCCCACATGACTTTTGAGAAGATCTCAGGAACAGCCTCCATTCACTGGAAACTGACAGAAGATCTGATGAGCTCTGTGATGACATTAAGAACATCATACAAGAAAAAAGCAAAAGGTCATTATACAGACAGGAAAGAAAGAAAAGACCTAAGTGGATGTCGGAAGAGACTGAAGTTTGATCTTCATTATAAAAAATGGAAGAAATGAAGAAATAAAAGAGCTGAACAGAAAATTTCAAAGGGAAGCTTGAAAAGGCAAAGTAAACTATTATGATGGCATGCGCCAAGACTAGGGGTTAGAAAATCAAAAGGAAAAAAAACACACAGCATATCTTGCTGAAAGAATTAAAGAGGGAACTTCTGGCAAGATGGCGACAGAGGGACACATACCAGAGGGAGTTGCAGAATTAAGCCCAGGAGAGTTGCTTAGAGGGAAGTTCAACACAGCTGGAATGTAGGAGGAACATCATAAAGATAAGTAGGCACAGACCCACGGGGTTTTGAGGGGCTGGGGGCTTTTGGCTTACCTCAGTGGAAGCCAGCTGGGGCTTGACCTTGGCACGACCTCTGTCTCTGCTGGAGCCCCGACCATTTGGAGCCTGTAAAGGGGCCTGGTATCAACATAGAGGCAGTTTTCCCCCACCTGCCTCGGGGCAGGGACTGGACCCTTGCAGCTCCACAGGCAGGGATCAGGGTTCACCTACATTGTTGCTTTTGTTTCCATCTCTCCTCTCTGTCCCCCCACAGTACTGGAGGTCTGTGCAGGGTTTTTTTCTCTGCAGAGCCACAGCTTGCCACCTCCGCCTCCAGGCGGGGACTAAACCCTCACAGCTCTGTGGGCAGGCATCGGGGTCCAGCTACATTGTTGCTTTTCTTTCCATCTCTCCTTTCTATCCCCCCAAGGTCTTGGAGGGCTGCACAGGGTTATTTCTCGGCTCAGTCATGGCTTGCCTTGGAGCAGGGAATAAACCCTAGCAGCTCCACTGGCGGGGATCGGGACTCATCTACATTGTTGCTTTTGTTTCCCTCTTCTCTATATTGCCACACAGTCTAAACGGTCTTACTTTTTAATTTTTTCCCTCCACTTTGTCTCTTTCCTGTTCTCACACTCCACTGCTGACCTCCAGACCACTCCCATTAGCCTAGGGAATTTATGCCTGCGCCAAATGTAGCTAGGTGACCTCCGCCCTGTTTAGCTAGCCCAAGGCTGGAGAAAGCTCTGCTTTCCCTCCAGGGGCTACTCTGCCCAACTTCTCACCAGGGAATTCCTGCCTGCATACCTGGGGGCATAATGCAGCTCTAGTGGACATTCCAAGCTGTTGCAGGAACCTCTGCCCAATCTACGCAACACCAAAGCAGGAAACCCACAAGCCTTCTGGGGCACTCCCCTGAGAGGGAAGCCACAGGAGGATAAAGAAGTACGTTAATTCCATAGTGAAATTAGCTGTAGGCAGTTCAAAGAAGCATTTCTACAAGTCTTCCAGAGAGAACCGGTGCCCTTCAACTCCCTGGAAAATGGCACCTGGCTCCTCTAAAACAACGCAACACCAAAAGCCATCAGCGCCAACGACCTCAATGAAAAAACAGGAGAAACAAAAGGCAATGGCAGAAGATGGCCTGAACATAATGTCATGCATAGAAGAAGCAGACATTGAGCTGCCACAGAGAGAAATTTTCAGAATGCTACTTAGAGTCATACAGGATATGAGGAAAACAATACAAAAAAAGATAAAACAATAGAGGAGATAAAAGCCATACACCAAAGGGAAATACAGGAGCTTAGGGAGGAGATAACAAAAACAAGTAGCAGAAAGACGGACCTCAAGAATCGACTGGAGGAAGCAGAGAACTGCATCAGTGACTTGCAGGACAGCCAAGCAGACTTTAACAAAAGCGAGCAAAAACCCAGTAAGATCATCAGAGAAGCTGAAGAAAACCTAAGAGCTATGTCTGATGCTATAAAGCAGAACAGCATTAGAATTACTGGAGGAAGACACAACAAAGAAGTCATCTGCAACAATAGTGAGAGAATTCTTGGAGGAAAACTTCCCCAGAATAATGAATGAAACCCAGGGAACAATTCAGGAGGCTGAAGAACACCAGCTAGACTGAATCCCCAAAAGAAGTCACCAAGGCACATAACAGTTAAACTACCCTACTTTGAGGAAAAGGAGAAAATCATGAGAGCAGCTAGGGAAACACAAGCAATCACATATAAAGGTTCCCAAATAATAATATGCTCAAACCTACCAGCAGAAACTATGAAGAAGAGGAGAGAGTGGAGTAACATATTCCAAAAATTGAAAGAAAATAACGTAAACCCAAGAATACTTTACCCAGCCAAATTATCAATCAAGATAGATGGAGAAGTAAGAGTCTTCCCAGACAAGGAAAAACTCAAAGAGTACGTTTGAAGAAACCCAGCCCTACAAAAGATCCTTGTCGACTCAGTATGGGCAGAAGAACAACACTCACCAAGCATAAATAAGAGAGCGCCACATACAACAACCTCACCCAGAGGGCAACAAAAAGAAGACAGACCCCAAGATAGCATTGGCTTAAGGATGGAAAGAACTCAAGAATGATACACACACATGTGCACAACAGGCTAATGAGAAAGAAAGTAGGAAAACACCCAACACAAAAGGTATAAGATGACATCACAGAGTCCGCAGATGGAGATAATAACCCTGAATATCAATGGCCTGGACTCAGGCAGTAAAAGACTGAGACTAGCAGAATGGCTTAGAAAGCACAAACCATCAATCTGATGCCTACAAGAGACACATCTCAAGCTACAGACAAAAATAGGCTGAGAATCAAAGGCTGGAGAAAGGCATACCAAGCAAACAACAAATTTTTAAAAAGCAGGGTTTCAATCCTAATCTCGGATAAAATTGACCTCAAAGTGCAAACCATAAAAAGAGATAAGGAGGGGCACAATATAATGCTCAAGGGAATGGTAGACAAAGAACCACTAAGCATTGTAAACATATATTCCCCGAATGAGAGACCCGCTGAATACTGTTAACCAAACACTCCAAAAGATTACAAAAGAAATCACAGCCTCAACAATGATAGTGGGTGATTCCAACACACAGCTCTCTAAGCAAGATAAGTCACAGGGAAAGAAACTCAGTAAGGAGGCAAAAGATCTAAACACTACAATTAGACAATTTGACCTAATAGATATTCACAGAGCTTTTCATCCAAATACGAAAAAATTCACATTCTTCTCAAGCCCACATGGCACATATTTGAAGATAGACCACATGCTGGGGCATAAGGAGAATCTACATAAATTTATCTACATTGAGATCATACAGACCTCTCTCTCTGACCACTGTGCCATAAGACTGGAAATCAACAAAAGGAAGACAAAGAAAACAAGAGCAAACAATTGGAGGATGAATAACTCTCTACTGCAAAAGGAATGCGTACTGACACAGATCAGAGATGAAATTAAGAAATTTCTAGAAACCAATGAGAATGAGCACAAGACCTAGCAAAACTTATGGGACATAGCAAAGGCAGTTATCAGAGGAAGTTTCATAGCAATACATGCACACCTGAGAAAGGAAGAGTGACACATGATTGATATGCTGGCATAAAATTTACAACAACTACAGCAGAGTCAGCAGGACAATCCTATTAATAGCAAGAGAAACGAAATTATAAAAATCAGGGCTGAGATTCAGGAGAGGGAAAATAAAAAATTATGGGAAAAAATAATGCTCCTAATCATTGTTTCTTTGAAAGGATGAACATAATTGACAGACCGCGGGCAAACCTAACCAAAGAAAGGAGGGAACAAATTTCAATAGCAAGAATAAGGGATGAAAGAAGGGACATTACAACAGACCCTAGTGAAATCAAAAGGATAATTACAAAGTACTATGAAGGATTGTACTCCAATGAATTCTACAATTTGGAAGACATGGACATATTCTTGGAAAAACAATCCCTCCCTAGACTATCCTCGATGGACGTCAAGACTCTCAACAAACCCATAGCAATAGAAGAAATAGATAAGGTTATCAAGGGGTTACCAACAAAATAATCCCCTGGACCAGCTGGATTCACTGGAGAATTCTACCAAGCATTTAGGGAAGAACTAACACCAATCCTACACAAACTCTTCCAGAACACAGAAAAAGACGGGAAACTCCCAAACTCCTTCTAGGAAGCTAATATAACTCTGATACCAATACCGGGCAAGGATCCCACAAGAATTGAGAACTACAGACCAATACCCCCAATGAACATCGATGCAAAACTCCTCAACAAAATCCTAGCCAACAGAATACAAAACTATATAAAAAAATAATTCACCATGACCAAGTGGGATTCATACCAGGGATGCAGGGATGGTTCAACATACGAAAGACCATTAGTATTATTCATCACATTGACATGAAAAACTATAAGAACTACATGATAATATCGATAGATGCAGAAAAAACATTCAACATCAGACACCAATTCCTGTTTAAGACACTTGAGAAGATAGGAATGGAAGGAAAATTACTCAAGACAATATAAGCTATATATGAAAAACCAGCAGCCAATGTGGTAGTCAATGGAGAAAAGACTAACACAATCCCACTGAAAAAGGGTGCCCTTTGTCCCCACTCTTATTTAATATCGTGCTGGAGGTTTTAACTAACAGCATAAGGCAAAGAAGAGACATCAAAGGTATTCGTCTGGGGAAGGAAGAGGTGAAACTATCATTATTCACTGATGATATAATTTTATATATGGAAAATCCCAAAAGTTCCACAATGGGTGTACTGGAAGCAATAGAGGAGTTCGGCAGAGTGGCAGGATACAAGATCAACAAACAGAAGTCCATTGGACTCTTATACACATCGGATAAGACCACAGAAGAGGAGATAAAAAAGGTAGTACCCTTCAGAATAACCAAACACAAATTCAAATATCTAGGGATATACCTGACTAAAAGAAAAGATCTATACAGGGAAAATTGCAGAACACTATTACAAGAAACCAAAAGTGACCTCAACAAATGGAAAAATATCCCATGCTCATGGATTGAAAGACCCAATATAGTCAAGATGTCAGTTCTGCCAAAGGCACTATATAAGTTTAATGCAATCCTGATACAATTACCCTCATCTTTCTTCAGAGAAATGGAAAAACTGATAGGCAACTTCATATGGAGAGAGAAGAAGCCCAGAATTAGCAGAGAACTCCTCAAGAAGAAGGACACAGTGGAAGGGCTTGCTTTACCAGACTTTAACCCATATTATACAGCCACAGTTGTCGAAACCGCATGGTATTGGTACAATGACAGATACTCAGGCCGATGGAAAAGAACTGAAAACCCAGAAATAAAATCATCAGCATACAGACAACTGATCTTTGATAAGGACCCTAAAAATATCAAATGGGAAGCAGATGCCCTCTTTAACGAGTGGTGCTGGGGGAAAAAATGGATATTTAACTGCAGAAAAATTAAACAAGACCTTTATCTCACTCCATGCACAAGAATAAACTCAAGCTGGATCACAGACATTGAATTGAATTTAAACCCCAAAATATTAGAACCATCAATGAGGGAATTGAGACCAACTTGAGAACTTTGGCACAGGGAATACATAGACTATCAGCAATAGGGAAGGACACAAACACAGAGGAGACACAAATTGACAAATGGGATATACTGAAGATAAAACACCTGTGTACATCAAAAGAATTCACCAAGAGAGTCATAAGAGAGTCCACAGACTGAGAAAACATGTCTAACAATCAGAAAACATGTCTAACAATCAGAAAACATGTCTAACACATCAGAAAAAGGCCTTATTACTAAAATCTACAATACTCTGCTAGCTTCCAAAAAGAATAAAACTAATTGCCCACTTGAGAGGTGGGCAAAGGACCTGAACAGAACTTTCACAGGGGCAGAAATCGGAATGGCCCACAAACATATGAAAAAATGTTCCCAATCTTTAGCCATAATAAAAATTCAAATTAAAACAACAATGAGGCACCATTTAACACCCTCAAAGGTAGCCCAATTCAAAAAATCAGAAAGCAACAAGTGTTGCAGGGGCTGTTGGGAGACAGGAACTCTCATCCACTACTGGTGGACTTGTAAGTATGTACGACCACTATGGAAATCAATCTGGCGATATCTAAAACAGATGGAAATCGAGTTACCATACGACCCAGCCAACCCCCTCTACTGGGCATATACCCAGAAGAGGCAAGAAACAAACCAAGGCCAGACATCTGTGCTCCAATGTTTATTGCAGCACAGTTCACAATTGCAAGGAGTTGGAAACAACCCAAATTTCAATCAACTGACGATTGGATTGAAAACTGTGGTATATGCTACACATCGCTAAAAGGCAGTGATGAACATATGAAGCACGTCGCTGCATGGGAAGAACTGGAGGAACTCATTCTAAGTAAAGTGAGTCAAGCACAAAAGGACAAGTACAACATGAGTCCACTGAGGTAAGCTTTAAAAAAAAAATGCAAAAGGGGCTTAGGGAAAAAGTTACTGAATACAAACATTCCTGGGGTGAGGAGCAGGTAATATGGCAGGGACCCCAGATCAAATACAGGGATACACATGGTAGACAACTAAAAAGGAGGTATGGAATGGAAAAAACATAATAAAAAAGAAATGGGTAGCGGGGGACAGGGCACGAACCCACCCAAGGGGAGGGTATTGTTTGTCTCCACAGGGAAAGAGAGACCAGCCTATTTCTAAAGCACAGAAACAATGAATTCTTGTGAACCTGTGAGGAAATTCACACTTTTATACGCTGTTGAAGAGTGAAGAATGGAGCAACCACAATAGAAAATGGCTCAGTACACCCTTGAAAAACTAGGAATAGACAAATCATATGTTGCAGCTATTCCACTCCTAAGTACATAAGGGGGCTTCAAAAATTTGGGGGAATTTTCATTACCTTTTGATTCCACTTATCCAGAATTATTTTGATTTATATATTCTAGAGAGATAAGAGCAGTGACACAAATAGACATTCACAACCATGATCATTGCAGTGTTATTCACAATAGCAAACAGATGTACATAACCTCAATGGCCATAAACTGATGAAGGGTGGTACATACACACAATGGAATACTATGCAGCATAAAGAATAAGGATGTATCTTATGAACATCTCACAACATTGATGGAGCTGGAGGATGTTATGCTGAGTGAACTAAGTCCAGCACAAAGGGATAGATATTGTATGAGACCAATATTATACAAAGTCAAGAATAGGTTTACATAAAGAAATAACTATTCATGGAGAGAAGGGAAAGAGGGGAAGACATACTAACTAGGTAGTATACAATAATTAATTGATCACAGGAAAGGCAACACACAATATGGATGAGATGCAATGAAGTCCAAATACTTGAGATGGCTCTTCTTTCCATAGTATTTGTAACTACCACCAAAAGGCTGGGTGGGATCATACAAAGTATAGAGACTCTAACACAAGGTTGGTCCATTTTTGCTTTCTGCTGAGTATAAATGTGAGTTATTTCAGCAGCGGGAACAGACTCCCACAAACAGAGGCACCAGAGGAACACATACAAGATTCCTGTGTGAACTGGCAGCGGCCCTACTGGAAGAGGCACCAGAGACTGCAGCACCAAGATCCTTGAGATGGAACAGTGGACTGAGTGACTTTGGTCAAGAAGCTGACTTGCAGAGTGGGGTGCCTCCAGATGACCAAATGAGTCATGGGAATATGGAGAAAAATCCAACCTCCATAATGATCAGAAAAGGCACATTAAAAACTCACTTGAAACACTATGATAGAGTCATCAGTATGGCAAAAATTGGAACATGAGTAATATCACGTGTTGATACAGGAATATCAAGTGTTGTAATATCAAAGGTTGATACAGGAAAATGTTAACACTTGCATGCTGTGAATAAGAATAGTTAGTGCACCCTTATAAACAGGCATTGTGGACAGTGTGGAACTATATACTATCATCAATCTTGAACACCAACTTGTCTACAAATAGAAATCAGAAGTTCTCTTGCAGCACTTCTTCTGGTAGCAAATATTTGGAGGCATCCTGGGAATTCATCAGTAAGAAAAGAGAGTAAGCAAAATGCAAATAATGAAATGGAACCATCATAAATTATAAGCTGCATGTATATGCAACAAAATGTGTTAGCACAAAATTATAGTATTGCATAAAAAAGTGAGATGCAGAATGATATTTATAGCACACTATAATTTATGTAGAGCAAAAACACATGATGCAATAGCACTGTATATTTTTTAAGGCAGATGTGTATGGAAGTAAATATATGGGTAGCATAATAGAAAGTCTAAATATAAAATGCAATAGAAAATAAGGAATGTGTGCTTGGTGAGAAAATAAGAGTGTGTATGGCAGATGAAGAAAAATAAGCTAATAAACAATTGAGAGCGCTAAGAATGACAGCATGCGGTGAACTGGGATTAATTCAATCTTCCATACCTGAAGTACACATAAAATAGGGTTTAGAAGATACTGATATAACAGAGATAGGAAAGAAGAAATTTTCAAGAAGAGGAGTAATCTATTGCCATCAGTTGGCTCTAAATAATAGAGCTTCCCTGTAGGATCCCTAAGTTTGTATCTTTATGGGAGCACACAGCCACATCTTCCTCCCTTAAAGTGGCCAGTGGGTTCAAATCCACTAGGTTGGGGAACCTTCTGGCTAGTGACTAAGCATAAACCGTAATACACTGCACTATCAGAGTTCCTCGAAAAGGGTGGAGGTTTCAAATACTGCAAAGAATTTATACAAAAGGAATAAAATGAGGTTTCCTTGACTGAAGCCGATAAAAATAATTACACTAAGCTATCTTCAGTGCCTTTATGTTTCTTAATTTGAAAACTGAGTTCAATGATTTTCCTGAAATATTGGAAAACTACACAAAGAAAATTATCTGGTTATTTCCTCGAATTGTTTTCTAATTTTGGCTTTTATTTTGCCAGCAGCCTCTTAGCACTACTTAAGTTTAGAATCGTAAAGCCTAAGATTGTGTGTCGTTTACTGTAGCCAACAGATGCTTTTTCTGTCCCGTTGTCATCCATTATAAAATATAATTGATTTGACCTCAAGATTGGTGGATCAAACTCTCCAGCCATTTTGCAGTGGAAAGATGAGGCTTTCTGTTTCTGAATCAGCTCGATGGCAAAAGGTAACTTCTTTTTATTATCGATTAACTGTGGGTGGTTTTTTTCATAAGCATACACTATGAACCCTCCTTAGTTAAAAGTTGCTACTGCCATCTCTTCCCACACACTCAAATTTACTTTTTATAAAAAGTCACCCTACCATTGACTCCATAAATACGAATGTTTCTACACCTGGTGCTCTCAGACAATTTTTGTGAGGAATAACATGCATATCCCTCATATCATACATAATCCATATATTTTACATAATCCAAAATCCTCATATCATACATAATCACCAGACCACACTGCTGGGAGACTTTCTTTTTAATTTCAACATTTAGTATGACCAGGAATATTGAAATCTCAATTGAATACAATCAAAGTCTATTTGTTCCTCACATCAGAGTCCAACATGGGTCACATGAATCTCCTGGGCAACTCTCTTCTGAGCAATCGTTCAGGACCTCAGAATGCTTTCATTTGTGCCTCTGCCATGTAAGCTTTCAGACAAATGGAGGAAGAGAGAGTACATGGAGGATCTTAGGAGAAAACCCAGGCCAGGCCTGAAAGCAGCATACACCACTGCCACACATTTTCCATTGCCTGGAAATGGAAGACTTCGCTGAAGAAGAGAAAGCAATCTTAATAAGAATCTAGCCCATCTCACTCAGTCAGAACTTCTTATGCTTTCTTGTCCTTAGAGATGTTTCACTCCTTCTTTCAAACCCAGCGCACACTCTCCGTCTGGCCAGTGGCAGCCCAAGGTCTCCGTCAGGGCTGCCTAAAGCTCCAGGGTCATGGGAAGAGACACGCTCTTTCTCAAGTCCTAGATTTTGTGCTCCCGCATCCGGAAACTACAGCAATATCTGTTCTTGCATTTATAGATGGTGCTTAAACAGAGAAAGGCTAAACACTATAGCCATTCCCTTTTGGAAAGGGGGAAAAACAGAGACACGGGAACTACAAATGTATGCCAATCCTGCAATTTTGCTAGGTCTACGTTATAAAAGCTGCCCAGTTGTTGTTAAGTCTTTGAATAAACCTTGATTCTACTTTCTGAGAATATCTGCGTAATTGATGGTTGTCTCCAACAAGAATAAACAATTCCATCATCTGGAGGTTTCTTCCACGTCAATTGTTTCCTTGGAAGCCTGGAGAGAGCAATAAGGAGTAAATCCCCTTGAGGCTGACAGTCGCTATCTCCTGCTTACGGAAAGTTGTGACAGGACAATAGTTAAGAGAATTTTGATTGACTAAAATCTTTACCCTCCTACTCTCCTCTTTTGCCATACAATTCCCTCAAATATATAATAGGTATCGAGAGTTTTGTTTTTAATAGTTTCACGTACAGTAGCCGCACTCCAAATTCTTTTCAGTCTTCAATCTCAAGTCCTTTTTATTTTTTTAACTTTGCTTCTTTGTCCCAAGCGCTTTCATTTTTATTGTAATTACTAGCTACTGTGATACTACCTGGAATAATAATAGAAGTTTCAATCTCAATAAAATATTTCCTGGTTTTCTTTATTCAATGGACAATATTTATGACCTTCATCACTCAAATTTTTCATTTTTAAAATATCAGTGCATACAATTGAGATGTCAAAGCCATACTTATTTGTCCCAACTCTGCAAACTTCCAGGGATCTGTGTGCATGCTTTCTCTTACTCCTGCTTGAAGTTAACCCATTCCACCCAGATTTTATCTTTCCTAGAATACCTTGACAAAAGCAGATGAGTGCAACAAATATAAACTATTAAAATTCAACTTCCAACCTCTTTCTTGAAAACTGCATAAGATTAATTTTATCTTACAAATTAAACCAGGTGACTGCAGAGGCAGTCAATGTTAATGTGGCGCTTCAAGCCAAAGTCTCTAACACCTGCTTAAGGACCTTTTCTACATGAGTCTGGTAAGAAGGTTGGGGAAGATGAGCCCTCCGATAAGGAGGATGTGGGATTATCACTAACAGCAAGAGCCAAGCGTGGAGTGCATCCTTTGGACCTTGAGATCCATGTGCAGTAACCTGGCTCCAGAAGGCAGATGTCACAGCAGCATAACCAGGAGGCAGAACACGAACCAGGTGGACTTCCCAACCCACAGAGCAAATAAAGCTAAGGGCTTTGGGGCAGGAGCCTGGCTTATTGAGTGAGGTACTTAACTGGGGGCATGGGCTTGCTTGACCTGAACGCTGGCGGAAGCTAACAGCAGAGCGGTTGCTCTTTGGGCAGTTATTAGCAGCTCTGAAAGAACTTTGTAATATGTCCCGATGAACAACTATATCCTGAGTATTTCTCACATGCATTACAATCTATTAACTTCTTTAATAAAGCCTTTAACCGTGAATATGGTCTGTGATGTTTGTCTCATGATTGCAATGAATATTAGAACCTAAATGCAAAAGCAGAAAATGCTAGTTAGGGCAAGATAGTGACAATTTAATAAAAACACTCACGGAAAATGGAATTGAAAGACATTGCCATTTTTCCACAGATATTTTTGAAGCCCCTTGTATTTCTTCAGTGCATAAAATGAACCACTGGCTAAACCACTATATCTTTCTTTTCCATTTGCTGCCCAACTGTTTTGTTAAAGATATATATTTTATATATTTTTAAAGTACAGTACCCCACTTCCTATAAAAATTATTATGCTTGTCAATATAGGCTAAGTTATGATTTCAATACAAATAAATATTGAAATCTCTGAACTTTTAAACAAAAGTGGTGTCACTGCCATCATAATTCTGTATACTTAGGCAGTTTTTCTGTAGTCAGAGGCTCAGGGGCCTGGATTCCTTCCACACTGTGGCACTGTCAGAACAGAGGCCTTCGCTTCAAGTTAACCCAATTAGAAAACATGAACCAAGAGTGAGACTCACCAAGGCTTAATACACAAGTATTTCCCCTTCCCCTTTATTTTTAAAACTGAAACAACTTTAGAGTGGGTCCAAAGAGAGATCAAATGATAAGATATAATAGTTTAACCTAACTACATCTGCCATAATCGACTTTACAAGGCTCTCTGTCTGATTACAAGACTATTCACATCCCTCAACTATGGTTGGAGGGGATTCACCAGAGACTTAATCCATGGGGGGACCTTGCAAATGAATTTTGAGCTTCCACTGTTATCCATAGTCTTCTGCAAGCATGGTGTTTACAATTTAAGCTCTGATACAATTCCATCCTTCAAATTTGGATTTTATTATTTACCCTCCTTACATTGCACAGGCTGGTGTGCTTCTGTCATATGAACCTAGTTGATGCTTCACTTAGTGGCTGCTTGTTTGAACACAAGACTTTAAGACCCCAAAATCTGCTTTTATCTGATAGTTGGGCACCATCTGATTTCTTCACAACAGTTTTCTATAGCAGCCATATCTTCAGTGTTCTCTACATGAGGGCAAGTATTTAGTAGGGTCATGTCATAAAAACTAATTGTTCTCCCGCTATCAAAAGATATAGTGTCTGGGGTCTTAAAGGCTTGAAGGTAAGCAAGAGGCCATCTAGCGCAGAAGCAATAAAGCCCACATGGAAGAAGCACACCAGCCTGTGTGATCACGAGGTGCCGAAGGGATCAGTTATCAGGCATCTAAGAACAAAAAATCATATCATTGTGTGCTCACCTCCCTGATGTGATCGCTGAAGACAAATGAGTGAAATGTGGCAAAGAAAGCTGATAGCACCCGGCTATCAAAAGAAATAGTGTCTGGGGTCGTAAGGGCTTGAAGGTAAACAAGTAGTCATCTATCTCAGAAGCAACGAAGCCCACATGGAAGAAGCACATCAGCCTGTGTGATCACAAGGTGTCGAAGGAATCAGGTATCAGGCATCATCAGAACAAAAAATTTTATCATAGTGAATGAGGTGAGGAGTGCAGTGTGGAGACCCAAAGCCCACTTGTAGGCCACTGGACATCCCCTTACACAAGGGTATTGGGGAGATGAGCCAGTCAGGGTGCGATGTAGCAACAATGAAACATACAGCTTTCCTCTAATTCCTAAATGCTTCCTCCCCCCACTATCATGACACCAATTCTACCTTACAAATCTGGCTAGACCAGAGGATGTACACTGGTACAGATAGGAACTGGAAACGCAGAGAATCCAGGGCAGATGATCCCTTCAGGACCAGTGGTGTGAGTGGTGATACTGGGAGGGTAGAGGGAGAGGATGGGTTAGCAAGGCAGAACCGATTACAAGGATCTACATGTGACCTCCTCCCTGGAGGACAGACAACAGAAAAGTGGGTGAAGGGAGATGTTGGACAGGGCAAGATATGACAAAATAATAATTCATAAATTATCAAGGGTTCATGAGGGAGGGGGGAGCAGGGAGAGAGGGGAAAAATGAGGAGCTGATGCCGGGGGTTTAGGTGGAGAACAAATGTTTTGAGAACAATGAGGGCAATGAATGTACAATGTGCTTTACACAATTGATGTATGTATGGATTGTGATAAGAGTTGTATGAGCCCCTAATAAAATGATTTTTAAAAAAGGAAAACTAATTGTTGTTCTATTTGGGGCTAGAATTAAGTGGGAACTCCAAATCCATTCATATATCTGTGATTTATGTGTGTCTCCAGTGCACCTTAGAGACATCATTGTCATTTTATGTTAGAGAACATTAATAACGAACAATGTTTGACAAGGTTATGAACCAAACAAAGAGTATTCTCCCTTTGATTTACTCAGTTAGTTGTATTTCAGGACAGGTCAATGTATGAGGGAAAATGTGGTCATATAAAAACACTTTTATTGATGTTTATAACAAAAACTCTGTATATGAATATTTAACTAGACAATTAATATCCATACAAATCTCCCAGTATACTGAGGCCCATTGCAGTAATATGCATACACAGCAACTGAAAATCCCTTGGCTCGATTAAGCACACCTTAGTCCTCAAAGTGATCTTTGGTCTTTCACAATTAAAGAGTGTCTCTTTACACAGATTTGACTCATGTGTATTCTATCTGGTGAACTCCACTAGTACGGCAGCCATGTAAAAATGTATTCTCAATAAATAAATTATGATCATTGATATTATAAAATTCTGTCATGTGATCACCAGTGCCTTTGCTATTAGAAAGTCATAGTTTCCAACTACTGGTCCTTCCTTTTTGTTTCCAACCTTTGAATTATAATCACCAGTAATTATCCATAAATTTGATTGCATATTAATTAACTTCAGACATAAGTATAGTTCTTCAATTTCTTCATCATTGGCTTTAGTAGAACACAATTTTTAATAATACCTGCATTAACAGGACTTCTTTGTATAGATACAGGTATTATCCTATCATTGACAGCATTGTGCTTCAAGATAGACCTCAAAATGTTCTTTCTTGGCAATGAATGTGACACAATTCTTCTTGAATTTGTCATGCCTACCACAGCAATCCAAAGACTGTCTCATTCAAAATGTACAATACCAGTCCATTGCAGATCACTAATTGATAGAATATTTAGGCATCCTATTTCACTTTTATGATTTCCAATTTTCCTAGTATCATACTTCTTACATTTCATATTCTAATAATTAATAAATAGCTACATTAATTTCTTCTTATTTTGAGTCATGCTCCATCAGCAAATGAAGTTTCTGGAAGCTTTACCCCATCCATGTAATTATGTTCAACTCTACTTTGAGCAGCTCTTCCCCAGTTAAGTTTTGAGCATCTTCCAACTTGAGGGCTCATCTGCCGGCACGATACCAGAGAGTGTTCTGCTGCTGTTCCCAGGTTTCCAGTAGCTAATCCCTCAGAAGTGGACTGTCTCTTCCTATATCCTTAGCCTGTCTTAGTCTGGAAGCCCCACCGAAACCTGGACACAATGAGTGACCCTATTGGTATTTGAAATTACAGTATCATCGCTTCCAGCATCCCAGCAACACACAAGCCACCACAATAAGACAAACTAACAGCCCAGTGGTGCACAATAAGCACAGAGGTTAGGATTTACAACACATATTTTGGGTGACACAATTCAACACATAACAGTGTGTGTTTATTTGTACCACAATAAAAAATAGAGGGACTCAGGGGAATTCCTAGAAATCACAGGCAAACTTTCATTGTGTGGGAAAGCTCCATGCAGGACTAACAGTGCAGCATCTTTGAGAGCTGCCAATGGTAATCCTGTGCCCAAGTCCATCATTCTGAAAACATAAATGGAGCCCTGAGGTGGGGTGGGAGTCGCTATGAGTCAGCATTGACTTGATGGCAGTGAGAAATGTGTCTCCAAAATGTCTAGAAAACAACCCCAGGGATGGCATTACCTTCTTCATGAACCTCTGACTAATGTCACCATTTCCTCCATCATCTAGGCCATAAGCTCCAAAACATATTTTTCCTACTACCCCTTTTTCAGGGGAAAAAAACCTAGTCTTCAGCCACCTAGAAATAAAAACTCTTGTGGTATCTGCTTTTACAGGCCCCCTGGATCATTCCAGTGGCTCCCCCGAGTGGTTATATACCCTAGTTTGGGACATAGTGATAGGCTATTACCTGCCCTCCCAAACTCAACCCAAATCTCCCTCCTCTCCTATTTACGAAACAAAAACTACTATACACAACAATATGATTAAATAAATTCTAAAGAAAAAGATGAGGGAAGATTACAGTAAGTCTATGTTAATAGCATTGTGTCTGGTTTAGCTGAACAGGCATATTTTATTATAACAATATAAAAACAATATACTACAGTAATCAAAAAGAGAAAACAGAGGGCTGTTCTTGTTTTGTTTATTTGTATATCTCTTTGGTGACCTCTTTGGTTTATTTGTATATCTCTTTGGTGACCTCTCTTTAGTGTCTTGGTCATCTTGGATCTTCATCATAGCACAGTGAATACAGTGGATGTGTTATAAACACTAACTGAATGAATTGATGGTATTGTCTTCTACCAACATATACTATTGTAATTTTTTTTCTTGTTTTTCAAAGTTTTGAAAAGCAGAATAATGCTTCTATAATGCAAATGCCTTTATTAAGTTCATGGCATTCCAATTTTTATTCCAAATCTCTTTCAGATGAAGTTCATATAAAGACACACCCCTTATATTGCACAAAAGTAATCCTCTTTGTCAGCTCTTCCAATAAGTTAACATTCCATGATAAAGTTAATTCACTGTGCTATTTTAATCATTAAATTGCACTTTATGTTCATAACTTGTGAGCATCAGTAGATCACTGGTTTAATGGAGTGTGATAAATGAGTTCTTAATTCATTATGATTCATAGTAATCATTGCATGTCCACAAAGAAGATCTATAGAATACACGTGCGAATCACATGATGCCCCAGAGCAAAGAATAAAGAATGGATGCCAAACACAGAAATGCAATTTTTAAAACCCAAGGAAAAGCAAACCCTAGAGCATCACATATTAGAATCACATTGACAGATGGGAGTTTTTTAAACTGCAGTCTGCACCACAAAATATAATTGGGTTTTAAGAAATGTCTGTAATAAAAAACAGATCTTCAAGGTGTAATTTCCTGATCAAAATGGGGTTTTGCCCCCATACAGTAATAATATTTCAAGCCACCTCAGGTGTTTAAACTGATAGCCACTGATATTTCAAACTGTGACTATGCACTGCACTGCTATTCCTGCAAGAGATGATGGTGGTTATTGGAAATAATAATACTTAAAGTACCCCCCAATGTGAATGAATAGCTTTACAAATAGACAGCTGTAGGTCCCACTATCACCATTAAATAGCCAGTGACGCAGAGATGTTCATGTACAGTACTGCAATGTATTTTACCTGGAATGTTTTTGTGGGTACGCAAAAAGCAGGTCCTTTATTCAAGTCGTTGGCAGCAATACTGGATATACTGAGAAAATTGTATTCATCTCTGTTGAATAGGGAATCAATTGCTTCATCTTATCTTTTTCTGTTATTGTAACACCCACAGTGCTACCATGAGAATCCTCTTTTAGAGCATTCTTATTTATCTACTATCTCTCTAAGTCAACCAAAGGTTACTTTTTTTAATTTCAGTAAAGTTAAAAGACTAGAATAGAATAAAATAAGACTTAAATCCTGGTCTTTGGGCACTCAATTAAATGTTCTTTGCATTTAAAAGAACATTTTAAGTTAAGCAACCTAGTTAACTACAAATGCACCAAAAACCTAAATTTAGCCCAATGCCATAAAATTAATTCCAACTCATAGTGATCCTAGGGAGAGTTTCCAGGATGCAAATCTTTATGGGAGCAGATAGCATCACCTTTCCCCACAAAATAGCTGGTGGTTTGAGCTGTCAACCTTGTAGTTAGCAGCCAAATGCCTACCCCATAGTGCTACCAGTGCTTCTTATGTGAGCACACAGTATTTTATAGTTCAATCATCATTTCCTCAGGCTGTACACTTTCCTTTTTTCTCAAAGTCTGAGCTATTTGAAGAGTGCTCCATGTAGACAGAGCTCAGGGATTGAGTTGGCCAAATACCAACCTGTCCTCACTAAATATTTTATGCTCATGGGACTGGACTCTTTTGTTTCAAAAGAGCTGTCCATGTTTTTTTCCCACTGACTTCTTACCTACAGAGCACACCAATGCTAACAAATGAAGTCATTTAGGAATTAGGACTGTCAAACGAAAGTCCTGGGAAAGTGACACTATCGCTAAAAGTGATAGTGGAATAGAGAGCCAGATGTCTCTCCTCGAACAACAAGCGATCCAAATTGGTGAGGAGGTGGGTGTGGGAGACCTGGTAGGGCAGGATCAAGGGGAATGTAACAAAGAGGAAGTGCTGAAATCCTGGTGGGGACTGAGCATGATAGTGGGACAGGAGGAGAATCAATGGAAATAGAGGAAAGAGCTGGGAGGCAAAGGGTATTTATAGAGCTCTAGATAAAGACATGTACATATACAAATATATTATATGAGGATGGGGAAATAGATCTATGAGCCTACATTTATAGGTTTAGTATTAAGGTAGCAGAAGGACATTGGGCCTCCACTCAAGTACTCCCTCAACACAAGAATACTTTCTTCTAGTAAATTGGCATTCTGTGATGCTCACCTTCCCCACACAACCGCTGATGACAAAGCGGGTGAATAAGCAAATGTGGTGAAGAAAGCTGATGGTGCCCGGCTATCAAAAGATATAGCGTCTGGGGTCTTAAAAGCTTGAAGGTAAACAAGCGGCCATCTAGCTCAGAAGCAACAAAGCCCACATGGAACAACATGTCAACCTGTGTGATCACGGGGTGTCGAACGGATCACTGAAGACAAATGGGTGCAGAAGCAAATGTGGTGAAGAAAGCTGATGGTGCCCGGCTATCAAAAAGTATAGTGTCTGGGGTCTTAAAGGCTTGAAGGTAATCAAGCGGCCATCAAGCTCAGAAGCAACAAAGCCCACATGGAAAAAGCACACCAGCCTATGCAACCACGAGGTGTCGAAGGGATCAGGTGTAAGGCATCATCAGAACAAAAAATCTTACCATAGTGAATGATGGGGGGAGTGTGGAGTGGAGATCCAAAGCCCATTAGTAGGCCACTGGAGATCCCCTTGCAGAGGGGTCTCGGGGAGGAGATGAGCCAGTCAGGGTGCGATGTAACAATGATGAGAAATACAACCTTCCTCTAGTTCCTAAAGGTTTCCTCCCCGCTCCCACTACCATGACTCGAATTCAGATGTCTCTCCTCTCTCTGTTCCTCATTACCTAGCTTTCTGTCCCTGCATCTCTAGCTACAGAAGTTGGGCATAAAAATAAAAATAACATGACCATCTCCTGAAGTGGTATTATGAATGCAAAATGAAACTTGTGTTTTAAATGATTTAAAAGAAAATCAATTCAGTAAATTGTTCATTTGGTAAATTAGTTTGATGAATACTTAACTTTTAATGAATAGATCTATATGCTCCTGGTCCCAAACATCTAGCCTCAAATGTGAAAGATAACACAGTTGTAATCAATAAGTATCTTATTCCTCAGCCATATTCAAGACAAATGACATGAGCCAAAGTTCCCTCAGGAAATGTTAGAGCTGTAACAAAGGATGTTCCCTTTTCCTTTTGGAGCTTAACTTTGAAAAGCCGTGAAAACCTGGAGTTGCCAGGAGCCCTGTTTCTACCAGATAGAAAGAAACTGAGAAGGTAGCCAGCACAAAGGAAGGCAGAGTCAAGACATGGACAGAGACAACGCCCTAATTCATTGAAAACGTGTAATAAGCTAGTTCTGAACCTGATATCTCTATAGTTTATTGTAAGGCTCTACGTTTTTGGTGACCTCTGCTTTGCCAAGCATGCTGTCCTTCTGCAGGGCCTTTTCCCTTCTGTCCAAAGTACATGAGGGGGCATGGAACTATCCTTGCTTCTAAGGAGCACTCTGGCTGTTCCGTTGGCCAACAATGATACTTTTGGTATTCTTTGGCCACAAAGGCATCGCTTTTTCATTGGTTTTCCTTATTCCTTGTCCAACTTTTACATGTATATGAGACGATTGACAATACCATGACTTGGATCAGTCCTCAGGATGACATCATTGTTATGCAATATTTTAAATAGATCTTGAGCAACAGATTAGTCAATACAATGTGTCTTTTGATTTCTTGACTGATGATTCCATGAGTGTTGATTGTAGATCCAAGTAAAATGAAATCCTGGAAAAATTCCGTCTTTTCATTTATCATGATGCTGTGTGAAGATTTTTATCGTCTTTCCATTGGGTTCTAGTTCATACTGAAGGCCGTAGTCTTTGATCTTTATCAGGAAGTGCTGCAAATCCTCTTGGATTTGAACAGTTTTCTGTATATCGTAGGTTGTTCATGAGCTTTCCTCACATCCTGATGCCATGTTCTTCTGCATACAGTCTGCCTTCTCAGATTATTTGTTCAGCACACAGATTGAATGAACATGGTGACCATAATTGGTGACTTAAAACAACAGACGTTCACGTGTAGATTTGAAAGGATCTAAAAACCAAGGTTTGTGAAGGGTCCTACTCTCTTTATGAAGACTTTAAGGGAAAATCCATCCTTACTTCTCCTAGTTTCTGGTGGTTCTTGGCAATTCTTAACATTCCTTAAGATTTAGGTGCTTCACTCTAATGTAGATACATCCATCTTTCTTCACGTGGTTTTCTCTCCCATATTTTTTTAGCTTTATTTCCACAGTGCCTGTACATACAGGTCCACCAGCAGTGGAAGAGAGTTCCTGTCTCTCGACAGCCCCTCCAACACTTGTTGCTTTCTGATTTTTTGAATTGTGCAACCTTGGAGGGTATTAGATGGTACCTCATTGTGGTTTTAATTTGCATTTCTCTTAGGGCTAAAAATTGGGAACATCATACTCCAATATAAGTTCATATTACCTGACGATATTCTTCAAAGAACTTATTTCTAAACCAAGTCAAATTAACAGGTAGCAGAGGTTAAAACTTTAACTTATCTTTGGAGAAACACAATTCAAGCCATAAAAAGTGAACTAAAAGCTTGTACACAAATATTCATTGCATCATATTCACAATAGCTGAAAGGTGAAAACAACCTATGGATTAATGGATAAACAAAATATGGTACACACACATGCAATGGAACACTTCAACCAGTAAGAAAACTGAAGCCTAAACATATGCTATAAACTTATATATAAGTGATATACAGATGTAGCTTGAACATATTGTGCTGAGTAAAATAAGTCAATTACAAATATTATAAGGCCTCACTTGTACAAAAAGACAGGAAAATGTAAATGTATAAACACAAGCATTTGTTCATGGTTATCAAGGGCAGAGGGAAGTAGAAATAAAGTACTAAATTTGGGTGTACATGATGGAAAAATGACATTTGTTAAGGATAGGGATATCAGCCAGTTAGTGTAATTGCTGCCAGTAACTTGTGCACCTATAAAGAGTTCAATCAGCAAAGGTGTACTAACTATATTTACAACAATGTCAAGAAAAATAGCTGCTGAAGCTGCTTGTGTACAGCCAAATACTTCATGGAATTTGGTTCCTTAGTTTGGAGGTTTGGATGGCAACTGCCTAGGACACTCAGGTTAATTAGCATAATAATGGGTTTGTTGTCTCTGTTCTACCACTTCGTTTGCAGTGTAGTACCTGGAGTCTTAAAAGCTTGCAAGTGTCCATCCAAGGCACAATTGGCCTTTACTCACCTGAAGAAACAGAAATGAAAAGAGTCAGGAATAGGAGAAGGCTTAGGGATGTGCGGCTAATGTGTGGACTGTCTCCTCTGTCCTGATACCAGAAGTAGGTGGTGCCGGGATACCATACCTGGACATTTTGATCAAAGATTCTACAAAGGAATCTGGATTACAAGAGAAAAACCAGTGATCCAAAATCGATGGTGAAGAGGGCCTAGGATGCCTGGTGAGGTTTGATCAAGTGCAATGTAGCCAAGGGAAATTAATGAAAACTGAGTGAAAATCGAACATGGTAGTATGACAAGAGGAGAGCAATGGAAACTAGAGGAGGCAAAGGACATTTATAGAGGTAAATACAGGCATGTACACATGTAAATATATTTATATATAATGATAGGGACAAAGATCTATAAGCAAATGGGTGAAGAAAGCTGATGGTGCCAGGCTATCAAAAAAATATAGTGTCTGGGTTCTTAAAGGCTTGAATATAAACAAGCAGCCATCTAGCTGAGAAGCAACAAAGCCCAGATGGAAGAAGTACCCCAGCCTGTGTGATCATGAGGTGTTGACAGGATCAGGTATCAGGTATCAAAGACCCAGAACAAACCATCATATCAATGTGAATGAGCAAGAGTGCAGAGTGGAGACCCAAAACCCATGTGTAGATAATTGGACATCCCCTCACAGAAGGGTCACAAGGAAGATATGAGCCAACCAGGGTGCAGTACAGCATCAATGAAACAAACAACTTTCCTCTAGTTCTTTAATGCTTCCTCCCCTCCCTACCACTTCCTCCCCTCCACTATCATGATCCCAATTCTACCTTAAAAATCTGGCTAGCCCAGAGCATGTACACTGGGAACATGTGTGTTTGATGACTTTCTTAGTGTGAATTAGGTGAGGGTGGGGTATATTTCAGACCACCAACTCTGCGTTCAACACTTCAAACCATTTGTCAACGACCACCACCACCCTGCATTTTATCCCACCTGTCCTACCATGATTTCTTTTCTCCTTCTGATTGAACTCCACCCCACCCCCCTTTCGCCCAAATCATTACCTGCCAACGTTCTCATCCATTGCTTCATCTTCTTACTCTTCCCCGCCTCCCTTGAGAACGTCCAAAATATGGAAGTCTCTGTTTGACTTTCATCCTCATAATGGTGGCCTCATACAATATTTGTTCCTTTAACACTGGGAACATATATATTTTTAATCATTTTATTGGGGGCTCGTACAACTCTTATCACAATCCATACATCCATCCATTGTGTCAAGCACATTTGTACATTGGTTGCCATCATCATTCTTAAAACATTTGCTTTCTGCTTGAGCCCTTGGTATCAGCTCCTCATTTTTCCTCTCCCACCCCGCTACCCCCTCCCTTATGGACCCTTGATAATTTATAAATTATTATTATTTTGTCATATCCTACGCTGTCCAATGTCTCCCTTCACCCACTTTTCTGTTGTCCATCCCCATGGAGGGGGCTATATGTAGATTCTTGTATTCGGTCCCCCCCCTTTCCACCCCAACACTGGGAATATTTTAAAGGGCTATATATACGGCAAGAATTTTATTTTTTGCCAAATAAATGCATAAACTTTTCCCATTCTTTCTAACAACTTTCAATACCATTCTCACTACACTTAGATTAGATAAGCCAGTATGACCATTATACATGATTAAAATCAAACATAAATGAAAACAATGTAGGTGTATTCAGACTTAAGCATAAAGGATATGAAAGAAATGAAAAGGTACAGTGGAAGCAGGTACACTTGCCACATTGAGAAACACTATTCCAGTTGTCAAATGAAAATGCATTGAAGTCACGATGAAAATTACTCGATTTGTTGTGACTAATACATTGCTCGGTGTATGGCCATAAATAGAGATTTATTTCAGGGACTTTGTGTTAATCGGCATACAAATTAAAGGATGACTAGTTTTTGCTAACAAAAAGAAAGAAAAAATAGTAATTTCACCTCAAAGAATAGGCAGTATTCTGAAATGCAGATGCGATTGTATTTAAATCTCCCAAAAACTGTTCCTTCATCTTTAACTTATCAATCAGGAACCATGCCATATCCCAAATCATATTAAAAAGATTATTTTCCAATGGAAGTTCAGCATCATGAATTTCTTTCCTTTGAATAATCTTTTTATATTCCAAGTCTACTTTAAGAACTTTGATGTGAAAGAACATTATTTTCAGGTTATGTTCATTTCATTTAAGATGAATGACAGTATATATTTTGGTCCCTCATTTTGTATTCAGGTCTTTAAACAGGAAAATAAAGATTCTCTTTTTGCTCAGATCCATTTCTTTGGTTCTACCACTAAGAGGCTTATTTACATAAGAGAAGGCAATTTTCAAAGATTACAAATATTGAGTCTGATTTTCCTCCCTCCCCCAACATTAGCAGAGATACTAGGCTGGCAAAGCTACTGAACAGGAGGTGCTGCTGGCCCTGGCTCCCCAGGCACAGGGAGTATGCAGTCACATAAGGTCATCCTGGCCAAGACCTCTCTCTGAACACAAACATACCCTGAGAGTGGTATGTGGAGTCAGGTGGCCCAACCATCCTGAAACCCAAAATCTGAAAATTCAAATAAGAAAGAAGCACCTCAAAATCTGCTACATAATCTTTTAGAATTTTGACAGAGACACTCAGGCTAAGTAGCAGCTAGAGGAGAGACAATGGGTGGGATGGCAGGAGGGAAATGTGTCTCCTCCAAACCCTACAGCACCAGTTCGTGGCCCTTATGAGGACAGGACTCAGACTCCAAGAGTTTACACTGTCCATTGGTGGCTCATTTCATGAATTTCAAACCCTGACATGGTTCAACTTTATAGCTTCCATTTCCAGTCCCCACATCCACGGAGTGTCTATGCTTGAGGCCTCCCTCCCCTTTCAAAGCACAGCACTCCTGGAATCTCTTCAGGTATTAGTCTCTGCGTGAAAATGTTTGGTCCCTGCCAAAACAATCCACCCAAGGGGGTCTGTGGCTGTCTGCACATTATTGCCCTATCTGATACAGACAGGTGTTTGCATTAGCACAAATGTCTTCCTAGTAAGGGTCTTCCTTGCCAGTTCTTTGTTCTCAGGGGAAATATTTTCAGTTTTTCCCCATTGAGCATGATACTGGACTTTCAGAGATGCCTTTATTATGTTGAGGAATTTCCTTTCTATTCCAGTGGAGTGTTTTATCAGAAAATGGGTGTTGGCTATTGCCTGATGCCTTTTCTACTGCTATTAATATGATCATGTGGTTCTTAGTCTGTGTCCAGTTTATGCTGTAGATTACATTTTTTTCCAATGTTGAATCATCTTTGCATCCCTGGTATGAATCCCACTTGCAGACTATGGTGAATTATTTTTGATATGTTATTGGATTCTATTGGCCAGAATTTTGATGAGAATGTTTACATCTATGTTTACAAGGGATGGTGGTCTGTCATTGTCTGTGTTTGTGGGTTCTTTCCCTGACTTTGTTATCCGGGTTATAGTTGTTTCATAGAATGAGTTTGGAAAATTGTTGTCTGCATATAACACTGTGTCATTAGATATCCCTTTCAACTCACTTTGAATTTATTCTGTTTTTTATTTTCTTTCTTTCTGATTGAGGTTTTTCTCTGTTTTATTTGGTGCTTGTAGTTTGGTCCTTTTTTTGGCCTTTGTTTTGTATGCTTCTCTGTATAGGCAAGCCAGGTTGGGTGGATCTATGAAAACAGCAACTGGGCTATAAATTAGCTGGAACCATGTGAGCTAGCTTATTGTGCCAACCTGGCCAATAAATACATGTGGGGTTAATTGAAGGGCGGAGGGATAAATGGCTTGGTGAGGCTCGCCTTTTGAGTTCTGAGGTCTCTTGCTTTCTGATTGTTGGACCAGGGTGCAGCTGCCTTAGCCAGTTCCCTGCTTTAGCTGGCAAGGCTCACTTCCTGCAAGACATCCCTGAGGAGAAGCCACATGCCCTACCCCAATGCAGCCCTGGGTGCTGGAGCAGCGGTATGGAGACCCCTGCCAGCACTGAGATGCTTACATGTTCACTGACTTGGCTTTCTTCCTGCAGTTGGCATCGTTGCATCTGTTTTGTGAGATGGAGGAGGACTTTGTGGATTGATGTTAGACATATGGGTTAATGTTGCACTTGTGGGCTTGGGCAGCACTGGGTTGGGATGTTTTCTTGATGCGCACTTACCCTTTATATAAAACGCTCCCTTATATAAGAGTTTCTGTGGATTTGTTTCTCTAAAGTACCCAGACTCACACACCATGAAAGGTGAGGTTAAGGAGGAAGGCGAGTCAATAGCAGTGAGCACAAGAGGAAAAATATGCTCCAACGTCGAATGTGGTAATACGTGAACCACCCTTCTTAATATGACTGAACTACTGAATAGAATCACATGTTCACTGTAACTCAATAACACTGTTACTGTTAAAAGAAAGAAATATCTTCTTGGCAAAATATTTTAGACTAGAGTAGAAATTTTATACCTGTTGAAAAACACTTACCCTACTTTTATCCTACCTTTATCAGGAAAAGCAAAAAGCACACCACAGAAAAAGTCCAAACCTTGAACATGGCCAAATGCTTGGTACACATTCAGTCACCATTTCTTAAAGTGTTGTAGATTTTAGAGAAATGTACATCTAGTTTATCATCCACACTTTTGAGGGGGAAGGGGCACCATTACTCATTGTTCTGTCATAAATAGGGACTGTTTCAGCCAAATCTGTATGTAAAAGTTACACCCTAACTATAAAACACTGAAACCACTACTGAAGTAAAAAAACAAAATAAAAATTTTCCAAAATATATTAAATCCACTTTTATTTCATAGTCTATCTAACTCATGGAGGGGAACACAGTAGAGGAAAGGCGGGAGAAGGAAAATATGGCAGAAATAAGAAGCAGAGCACGCAAAGGGAATAGAGGACTGAGAGTAGAGACTGAAAGCGGCTCTTTGAAGACACGGCAACAAGGAAGCTCTCGCCTGCAGAAAAACAAGCAAATTCACTGTCGTCAAGTCGATTCCAACTCGTAGCAACCCTACGTGACAAATGGCAAATCTAACGGGAGTGGAAAGCCTCATCTCTCTCCTAGGGAGCAGCGGCAGTATGAAGCTGCTGACCTTGTGATTAGCAGCCCAATTCATAAACCATAACACCACCAGAAGTTGTAATTTACCACATGAACTTTGAGAGGACTATTAAATCCCAAACAGAAATCATGTAGGCAAAGCCTGTCTTCTCCAGTGCGGGACATCTCCCTCAGTTCCTGTCAGCCACGTGAAGCTCCTCTCAGGCACCCAAGGCGAGGCTTCACTCAACCCCTGAATACAAGCCTCCCCTCCTAGCACATGGACCCGCCTCAATCCTATGCTCTGCATCACTTGGTCAAGTGTTACAACGCCTTTTAGCTCCACCAGTAATGGCCTGGAGGTCTTCCACACACCAGCAAGTCTCCTGCCCATGCACTCTCACTCCATGCATTTGCATGCCCTGGTAGCTACCTTATTCCATGGGCAAGAAATCCTACTGTGCCGGCTCATGCTGGTCTCCTGGTTCTGCTGCTGACATTTCTCTGTTGCTGCTTCTCACTTCCTCTGATGTCATAGCTCTCTCTGGCTCCCGAGACTAAATGGTTCTCAGCACAGAGACCCTGATCCCAAGAACACACTCTGCTCCAGCACTTCTTCGGATGGTAGTGATGTCCCCTCTATGCTGTAGGATTGGCTTAGCTATTCTTTAAGACAGGCAGCTGGCAAAACTAACCAATTCCCTTATTAGGGTTCCATACGCTTTATTGGCACAAGGAGGAGACATTCCATGTACCTTTTTTGTATTCTTAGTAGTCCAGAACTAAAAAAAAAACAACTTATTGCCATTGAGTCAATGTTGACTCATAATTACCCCATGTGAGAGAGTAGAGCCGCTTCTTTGAGTTTCTGAGACTGTAAATGTCTATGGGGGCTGAAGATCCCATCTTTCTCCTTCATTTAAAGCCCATATATAATCCTCTACAGCACTTGGGCTCCTGGTCCAATCGTCTTCCTTTCTTTGTCATTGCCATTAAGTCGATTCTGACTCACAGAGAACCTGTAGAACAGGGTCTTTGAGTTTCCAAGCCTGCAACTCTACATGAGTAGAAAGCACTGTCTTCTTCCTGTGCAGTGGCTCGTGGTTTCAAACTGCTGACTTTGCAGTTTGCAACCAAACACAAAACCACTGTGGCCACCAAGACTTCTTGCCAATCCCCTGGGTTCATTGATGGAGTCCAGCTCCGGGAGGGAGGGTTGAACTGGATACCTGAAAGAGGTGTGGAGTCAGCGAACACAGACAGACAGACACGAGAGATGTTCTGGTGGAAGCAATCTCTGCTGAGTTCTTCCAAACAGCTTTATTTATACCATAAAAAGTTTTGCAGACCACTACATAAAAACAATGCCTTATGATTAACTCCAAAATCACCCTTATTGTTTCCACTAAAACCTGATAAAAGACCATTAGAAGGTCTGTACTTTTTTCTATCACTTTCTGTCCACTTCCTGGTTCTTTCTTTCTGTACTGCTTGTCTTATACGTCACATACTATCCTTGATTGAGGTGTTCAGAAAATTTGGTTAGACTTGTATCCTACTCACTGCCCTACTTTTTGCTCACAATGTTTCTTTCCTGGTTGACTAACTTAAAATAATGAAATTACCTCATGTGCTACTTCAAAGCCTAGCATCTACAAGCAGAGTTAAATGCTTCTCAGAGTTAAATATTTTCCTTTACAAACTCTCCCATGGTAACTGTTCCATTGTCTACCTATGTCTCTTTTATTTTTTGTACTCCTGAGGCAGCACGGGAAGCCAAACTGTCTGATTCTTTGCCAAAGACTTAATGTTTCCCCTTTTACATGTTTTCTATTAATGTTAACCATTCTCTCTCCTTCTATCTAAGCCCCTGTCCAAGGTGTAGGGGCATCAGTTGGGGGAGGCAGTCTATAAGGTCCTCTATATCGGGAAGGCCAAAAGAGTCTCCCACTACCTAATCTGAATGGAATCCAGTGGGTTTCATTTTCTCCTCTGACCTCAACTTTTGGGTTTCTTCCTCACTCAATTCCCACATGTCCTCCTCAGAATTCCCAAAGATGTCTCGCTGTCTAAGCCTCTCCGATGCCTTAGTTAAGGAAAGTCCCGTCATATTGAAGCAAGTTTTAGATCTGGTTTCATTCGTACTTCTCAAGACTGCCCTCGCATCCGCTCCAGGTGTGGTGACAATGCACAAAATTCTCAAGAATGGATTTAACAACAGCAAATATTTGAGGGATGTTGGAAACCCTCGCTGGGAAGCTCTGCTCTGCAGACGCTTCTTCTACCAGGCTGTAGCTTTGTTAGACAGCATGGCTGGGATGGAAGCCTTTGGATTTCTGCCTGCACTGAGCGTAAACTGTGGAAGGTCAATCAAAAGACGACTGGAAGAAAAAGAACAAGAAAAAATATTATCAAAGCTGCAACTCCCAGATTAACAAAAAATGATAAGCAGGACTTGATAAGCCAAGTGGCCAAATCTTTTTTAGAAAAAATAACTGGATATGTTACAGAGTTTCCAGAGTAACTGGTGGCTGTTATACTGGTGTGTAAAGAGGCTAAATCTAAAGAAATGTCCGAATGGTTCCATACTCCCAAAATATGATTCTTAACCTTTTCCCATGGGACTTCTGATTTGTTGTAAATTAAAGGAGTAACACAAACCCATTTAAACTGTGAGTGACATCTAATCATCACTCTAGTTTTAGAGCCTGAATCTGATCACCCATCCATACTACTGCCTCTTCTAAGGCACTAACTCGTGTGTCAAGTTTTTTATCAATTTTTTGCATGTTTCATTAAAGCTATGGTAACATTTTTGGTGAATTCATCAACATGTTCAGCTGTATGTACTTCTTGGATCAAAGCTACAGTAGAGGTGGTCAACAAATCTTCTTTTTCTTTTCAAAATATCTGACATTAACTGTAAGGCATGTAGTCCCATATCATCATACCAAGGGGTATCCAGTTTTAAAGGCAACATAACATAAGGGGGTTGTTGAACAATGACAAAAGAAGTTATATTCAAATGAGAATAAATACAATTGGTTAAAACACAATTTTTATAATCAGTAACAAAGACCCCATTATTTTCAATTATATGTAACGTGCCAAAATCACCAGGATATAGAACAGCAAAGGGGGAGCGCACACAAGCTTGAAGGGCTCTGTATCTGCATTCTTTTTGGGGTCTTTTTAGACCAGCAGGTTGGGTAGCCGTAAAGAGCCTCCACAAAGATGTTTGAACTACTGGACCATTGGAACCGAAAAAGGTCAAAATAGGAGAAACCCAGCCGGGGGTAAACTATCTGGCCAAAGGTTCAGGTGTGGGCAAATCAGCATCAGACCAATTAAATCTTGTACTCAGTTTGACTAAATCGCGGTAAGCGTCAGTGGGAGATGTAATGGAATAATCATATACATACAAATATGTACCATTTAAAGGATGCTTTACTCCTTTTCTGTCTGATGTGGCTCCCACAATGGCACAATCATGCCATTTTGGAAATCCTGTTTTCCTATTGACAGCAAACCAACTATCATCGGCTTCTGGATAAGGGTCACACACAGGAATTTGATCAGGAGGTAAAGTAGAAGTAGTAATGAATTTAAAATCTGGAAACAAGGGAATTATAAGTGCTAACATCCAAAGATGTCTCTGCTTGGCTCTAGTAACAGGGGAATCTGTGACCAGAGTTCTAATCCCCAGTGACACACAAGGCCCTGGAAGTGGTATGTGAAGATGGGATCCGCAAATAGGAGGCAGGGAACTATTACCCCTATAGGTAACATGATATGAACTTTTAGGGTTCATAAAGGCACTGAGTGACCCCCCAGGAGGAAGGAATCATTGTTAAAAACCGGCGCTGCGGGTCTCCCAGGTGACGGTACAAAACCCGAGGTTCTGGTATGTAAGACCAATAGTTTTCAGCTGTGACGAATCCGGAGACTAATAGCTGGCACGTGAGAACTGCTAGCAGAGCAGTGAAAACAACCTCCGCGGTGGGTGCCGTTCCTTGTGAAGCAACAATGTCAAGGGCTCTGTTGCTGAGCTTCTTCAGTTGTCCCCAGGTCTCGGGAAGACAGTGCGGGTGGAGAGGGCGCAGCGGTGACGAGCAGGCCCCGGCCCAGATTCTCACGACCTGGCTGGAGAGACGACGCTGGAAAGGAGAAACCGAGGCGGGACTGGCTCCTCCATGAGGGGAGGAATGACTAGCGCACTGGAGTGTGAGTCGGAGGGGCAGGACGCGGAGCCTGTCGGAATTCCTCAGGAGAGGAGTCACCGTGTCCCTTATGGTGTCCAAGTAGCAGGTGACATGCTGTGAGGCGGAGGAGGCGGCAGGCCCGTCATGGGGGCGAATGAATCGTCTGGAATCCACACCGGAGAGTCAGTACCTGTGGAAAGACGCCAGCAGATCATCGCCCATAAGTGAGTAAGTCGTCTGGGCCTTTCCAGGTCCCAGTTAATAAATCTTTCCATTTTACCAGTGGTTTAGGCTTAATGTCAGGACCCTGAAAATGTAGATACATGGGTGTGTGTCCTTCTGAATCACAATTTAAATGATTTATAACAAACAAAGCATGCTGTACAATATGATGTTCTGGAGAGTGATATTTAAGCCCTCCTTCCTGCAAATGCTGGATTTGGTTTTTAAGTGTTTGGTGAGCTCTTTCTACTATGGCCTGTCCTTGAGGGTTGTATGGAATTCCTGTAATATGTTTGATCCCCAAAGTGGAACAAAAGTTCTTAAAAGCAGTAGAGGTATAAGCAGGGCCATTATCAGTTTTTGGCTCTCTAGGCTGTCCCAAAATGGTAAAAGAGTAAAACAAGTGTTGAATTATCTCCTTAAATGCTTCTCCAGTATGGGCTGAGGCAATGACTGCGTGTGAGAAAGTATCTATGCATACGCGTACAAAGGAAAGTTTACCAAAACTAGGGATATGAGTAACGTCCATCCGCCATATGTCATTAGGCATCAATCCTCGAGGATTGACTCCAGTTGGTAAGGTTGGAGCCTGAGTTGGGCACGTAGAAGCTAAATATAACCATTCCAGGGGTCCATTCTGCCACAAACATCCCATAGGGGAATGGACAGTAGGTAGCAAAATCAAAGACCAAGGTTTTAAATAGTCTAATCTTGTTAATTGGTTATTCTTTATTGCTTTTTGCACCTTTTCAATGGCCAATTTTCCTTCCTGAGTCAATGCCCTAGGTGACTTAGGGTTAGGGTCCCCTTGTAAGATGGCAAATCAAGGTTTCAAATCGTTAGTTGTTAGCTTTAAAACAGGATAAATCCAATTAACATCCCCTAATAGTTTTTGAAAATCATTTAAGGTTTTTAACGAATCCTGCCTTATTTATATAGGTTGAGTAATTATTTTCTCTCCCAATATTTTCCTCCCCAAATAAGAAAAAGGGGGTACTGTTTGTATTTTTTCTGGTGATATTTTTAGTCCCTGTTGAGTTAGAGCCATTATAGTATCTTGTAAAATTTCTTGCAATATACCACAGTTTTGGTGGGCTAAAAGAATATCATCCATATAACAGATAACATAAGCTTCTAATTACTTATCCCTAATTGACTGCAAGGCTGCACTTACATATTTCTGACACAAGTTAGGGCTCTTTGAAAGCCGAAACCCAAAGGAGGAGGGGGTAGAAGCTGGCCTTTAGACTTCTTAATTTTAGATTTAATTGCCAAATTATTCATCAAGCCATAATGGAGCTTTGTACAATGACCTTTTGAGTGAACTAAGGGCAAATCCCAATCATTGTCATATCGGGCAGCTGCTTCTAAGTCAGCTTCATCTTCAGGCAAGACTTGATCATTGCTTTCCTCTGAATCAGTTTCAACAGTATAACTCTGTTTCCTCTCCGTTTGTTCCACCTTTAGAGGCGTTTTCTCATCTTGCAAAGAAAGTTTCTTGGAAAGTTGAGTAACCTCTTGTAAGGGGTCTAAGGAATCTCTCACTAAGCTCCATAAGGAGAATGTTTCTACAGGGATTTCTTCAGGCCCATGTTCATGATAGTATTCTTTTAAGTCTTCCCCTACTTTCGTCCATGTATCTAAACTGCCGGTCCCTTCTTCAGGAAACCATGGACTGCATCGCTGGGCAAAATTTAAAAACCCTGTTATCTGATGAGTCGACACACGGAAGGAACCCTTTTCCGTTAAGAATTTGTTTTAGAATGTCTACAAACAACAGTCGTCTCTCCTTAGACTCACTGTGGCCCATATTTCTCAAGTTCTTTATCTGTTCACCTCTACTTACCTGGTTGCCTTGCACCAGGGGTCTGCAGTACCCTAGATGAAGTCCTATCCACACCGAAACGAGAAAAGATTAGCTTCAGGTCCCTGTTGGGGGGTGTCACTTGTCAGAGTCCAGCTCCGGGAGGGTGGAACTGGATACCTGAAGGAGGTGTGGAGTCAGCGAACACAGAGGAGACAGACACGAGAGATGTTCTGGTGGAAACAATCTCTGCTGAGTTCTTCCAAACAGCTTTATTTATACCAGAAAAAGTTTTGCACACCACCAGATAAAAACAGTGCCTTATGATTAACTCCAAAATCACCCTTATTGTTTCCACTAAACCCTGATAAATGACCATTAGAAGGTCTGTACTTTTTTCTATCACTTTCTGTCCTCTTCCTGGTTCTTTCTTTCTGTACTGCTTGTCTTATATGTCACATACTATTCTTGATTGAGGTGTTCAAAAAATTTGGTTAGACTCGTATCCTACTCACTGCCCTATTTTTTGCTCACAATGTTTCTTTCCTGGTTGACTAACTTAAAATAATGAAACTACCTCATGTGCTACTTCAAAGCCTAGCATCTACAAGCAGAGTTAAATGCTTCTCAGAGTTAAATATTTTCCTTTACAAACTCTCCCATGGTAACTGTTCCATTGTCTACCTATGTCTCTTTTATTTTTTGTACTCCTGAGGCAGCACGGGGAGCCAAACTGTCTGATTCTTTGCCAAAGACTTAATGTTTGCCCTTTGACATGTTTTCTATTAATGTTAACCATTCTCTCTCCTTCTATCTAAGCCCCTGTCCAAGGTGTAGGGGCATCAGTTGGGGGGAGGCAGTCTATAAGGTCCTTTATATCGTGGAGGCCAAAAGAGTCTCCCACTACCTAATCCGAATGGAATCCAGGGGTTTTGGTGGGTTTCATTTTCTCCTCTGACCTCAACTTTTGGGTTTCTTCCCCACTTAATTCCCACATATGCTTCTCAGAATTCCCAAAGATGTTTCGCTGTCTAAGCCTCTCCAGTGCCTCAGTTAAGGAAAGCCCCGTCATATTGAAGCAAGTTTTAGATCTGGTTTCATTCGTACTTCTCAAGACTGCCCTGGCATCCGCTCCAGGTGCGGTAAACATGACAATGCACAAAATTCTCAAGAATGGATTTAACAACAGCAAATATTTGAGGGATGTTGGAAACCCTCGCTGGGAAGCTCTGCTCTGCAGAAGCTTCTTCCACCAGGTTGTAGCTTTGTTAGACAGCATGACTGGGATGGCTCCCAACAGTTCATCACAAATTCCTTGTTTGCATAGTCCTATGCAATCATTTTGTGGGGTCACAAAAGCTATGGGTAAAAGTGTAATGTTAAGTAATTCATTGCACCACTGCTGCAAATTGTGAACAGATACATAAATGATGTAAGAGTACATTAGGAAAGGTGATTCAGAACATGGCATGGAGAATGGATTTTGGAAGAAAAGAGATTCATGATAGTAAGACAATTTAGAAGACCCTTACAATGATCTATATCAGAGGTAATTAATTTTGATGTATGATTGTGAGTGGAGGTATAAACAAAAGAATATATTTATGGTATAGTGTAAAGTAAATTGGGTACTGGTGATGTGGAAGAGGAAATTTTCAAAGGTTTTGAATCTAGATGTAGATTGCCAGTGAGAAAATAAAGAGCTAAGATTTTCCCTATGCTTTTTTTTCTCTTTTAAAGTCATATAAATTTTAAGTCATACAGATTGCAAAACCAGCCAATCCGGTCATGATGTTCTTTTTCACGTCTTTGCAAAATTTTGCTATTTGAGTCCTGATTTTACTCAAGGAAACACAAACTTGGAGAAAAACAAAGGCCTTCTAAGCTGATTACATCAGAAAGCTACAGAATTGAACTTGGTCTTATTTCTTGACTTTCTTTTTCTTTTAACTTTTTATTGTCATTCAAGGGAGCATTTCCAAATTATTGATTGGTTTTCATAGTAAGGCTGTGCTCTCGTTCATCCTAAGCCTCTCAGCTGGTTCTTCACTGTCTTTTCTCAATCAGTGTGCCCCTGTTTTGCAATCCACTTCTTAAATGACTTGATTGCAAGAACTCTCATCTGATTACAACGGCACCTACTTGGGTGCTCTCTCTCAAATCTTCCAGTCCTGCTCTGCCATAACGCTACATTGAATTTTCACCAAATAGGACACTCAAATACTTTATAAAACAGCCACATTAGTCCACAGGCCTAGGGGAATAGTATGTGCATTTCCTAGGGCTGACTTAAAAAGCTTTCTAGAAACTGATGAGAATAGGAATCAGTAGATTTGGAAGTCAGGCATCAAGGTCTTGTTACGACTGGGTCTTTCTAAAGGCTCTGAGGGAGAATCCATTCGTGTTTCCCTCTGACTACTACTCGAAATGACCAGCTATGATGCAGAATACAGGAATAGCACAGGTTGGGGGTACAGAGTCGTGTGGATCCAATGGCAGTGGACACATCAAAGGGCTCTGGCAGCAATCGGTCAGCCAACAAGAAGGTCAAAGCAAAGAGAGGGGGGGATGTTCCCAGGGCTCTCCTTATGAGAAGGCCATGCCCACAAGGAGGCTCTATTGGGCTGATTACCACCCTTACACTTTTATATATCTTCAAGTTGACACGAAATTACATAACTACCACAGGTAAACATTAATTAAACCACTCTATCATTTTCACATGGATATTCAATTGTTTTGCTTTTGCTTCTCTTTGCATAGTTTAATTATTATCTTTTTAGAAGGCATCCATATACACGTATGATGTAATTATCAAATAGTCGCAGAGCTGAATAAGGAAATTTTACAACCTTGCCTGAGGAGGGAAACAGAGTAAAGATCAAAATAGAAGTATTTTACTTTTTTATTGTTTTTACTTTTCATCCTTCGGTACTGATCAGTAGATGATCTGGGGGCCATGTTTGACCTCCTCCGGCTCCACAAGAAGGAAGGAGATTGCACCTCCACATCTATACAAGGATGTCATGTGAGGCAGAGATAAGACACGCCTTCAACCTCCAACTTCCTTACCCTACTCTGACACCAATCACCCCTTCCATGGCACTCACTTCTCGCTGAGTTTGATAACTCCTTGCAAGGACCGCCTGCACAAAACTCACAGATAATAACCAAAATTATGACTTTTGTTAGGACAGTTAACAGGTTGTAAGTCATAGTCAAAAAACATTAAGAGTCCAGTTCTTTTGTTCACAGCACTTCTCAACCACGCTGGCTGGCGTGTCCCTCTCGGGTCCTCTGCTTCTCAGCTACTTACTCTCTTGGCCTCTGCCCTGCTTAGGCAGTGTCACAATGCTCTTTGGGCACTCATAATGCCCAGAGAGCAGCCGGCTCTGAAAACAAGCCTCCTGCCTACAGGGACTCAGCATTACTTCTTCCTGCATCGGGTGCTCCTGACGCTCTCATTGCTTTGAGCTTTCATTAGTTAGAGAAAAGAGAAAGGAGCAAAACCCATTGTGGAGCGCTTCCCGAGAACTCTGGCCATTTGAGGGATAGCATGAATTGCAAATCAGAATGGATCAAATCTTACAGAGTTCTTTCAAAAGTGAACTATAACCTTTCTTTTAATTAAGAAGAAAATTATCACCTGTTGTTAATAGTTCTGGGACATGAACCCAGGGAAGAAAATGCCCTATTCATGAGGGAAAAAAGAAAAAGAGGGAAAAAGAGAAATTTATATACATATATTTTGTTTTGTTTATACATATATAAGCAAATGCAACAAGGAAGCAGATGGACTTTGGACCTCTACTTAAATCTTACCTCAGTATAATAATTTGTTAGTGTCTGATACTCATCTTCCTGGCACGATCACTGAAGACAAAATGGTTGTATAGGCAAATGTAGTGAAGAAAGCGGATAGTGCACATCTATTAAAAGATAGAGCATCTGGGATCTTAAAGACTTGTAGTTAAACAAGCAGCCGTCTAGCAGGGAATTAACAAATCCCACATGGAGGAAGCACACCAGCCTGGGTGATCATGAGGTGTCGCCAGGAAGAAGTATCAGAAGTTCAAAAACAAGTAACCAAATTGAGGTATAGGGTCATGGGTGTAGTGGAGACCCAAAACCCACATGTAAGATAATTGGACAGTCCCTCTCAGAAGGGCCACATGGAAGGAATGATATGTCCAGGGTGCAGTGTAGTACATAACTCTCCTCTAATTCTTTAATATTTCCTATCTTACTATTATGGTTTTTATTTGTTTTAGGTCATCAATCATGTTAAATTCACATATCCTCATTTGCATATTTAAGATCATTTGGCACATGGAAGCCAAGATAGACAACCCTTCAGAAACAGTAACAGGAATAATGGCTCCCTAAGGGTACAGAAAAGGGAGGTGGGGAATAAGGAGCTGATAGCATTGATGTATAACCCAACTCGATGGGACTGAGCAACAGAATTGTATGTAAATATAGTCAATTATGTAAGATATGGCAAAAAAATTTATTATAGGAAAAATTAACAGTAAGGGTTCCTGGGGGTTAAAGTGGGGTAGTTACATAATCTCCTGTCAATTTGAGTGAAGGGTTGCAGTCTAGCCTGTCAATCAGGTCATAGCCAATGAGGCCTCTGTGTAGGCATGGCCTTCTCCTGAGGATTCTGGAACTCCTGGCTTCCTCCCTGGAAGCAGGACCACACAAAGCTGCTTCATCTTCCTACTGACAAGCCACATGGAGCTACACTGATAGAGCTAGAGCCCCGAAGCTGGAGGAGCCATGTGGAGACCCCCCGCCAGTGCTGAGATGCTTCCACCAACTGGATCTACAAGACTTTCCATCCACAGGCCTGTGATCTTCCTGCCTTCTGCATCATTGCATGTGTTGTGTGAATCTGAAGAGGAATTTACAGACTGGTATCGGACATATGGGCTAATAACAGACTTATGGACTTGAACTGGAATGTTTTCTTAATATACAATTACTCTTTGATATAAAGCTTGCTCTAACATGTATGAATGTCACTGGATCTGTTTCTCTAGTCAGCCCGGTCTAACACAGGGAGGGGGTAAAGGGGAGCTGATATCAGGAGTACAAGAAGAAAGAAAATGTTTTAAAACTGATTGTGGTAGTAATTTTACAATACTGCTTAATGTGATTGAACTATGGAATGTTATGATATCTGTAAGAGCTCCCAATAAATGATTTTTAAAAAGGAAAAGAAAATCCCCTATTAAAATTCTATTGTATTTATTTTTAATTATAACAGATATTACAAATAAACTCCAAAGTACTTAGACAGATTTCATTCCCACTAACAATATGTCAGATATAAGATTTATTCTGCCCTAATCTTTGAATGTTTCCCATTCCGATAGGTGAAAAAGAATTAGCATCTAATTTTTTATTGTATTCATTTCTATATCAACTATTAAGTACCTTTTCCTTTATTAACCATCTATATTTATTTTTCTGTGCCATCTTTTCATATATTTCTTCATTTCCACTGACTTGTCTTGTTCTTGTTGGTTTTTAAATCTTTCATATTAAAGAAATTAGTCTTGATCAATCTTAAATATATATCTGAAACAGATATATAGGATAGATAAATGGATAATATGGTTAGAGAGGCAGAGATGGAAATATTTTGACAGTCTCTAATGTGGCTTTCTTGACTATGATGTTGCTGGTTTTTAATACTTATTTTTAATACTACAATAACCATATTTATCAATCTATTATTCTATTACTCCTGAGAATTGACTTATTGCTTGGGAGGTCTATTTTACATACATTTTGTACTGTATGGGGATCAATTTTGGTCATTTACATTTTTCTATAAAAAATCACTAATTTTATTCTGACCTCATTAGATTTTCATATTTTTCTATGACACTATTTAAAAATTATTTTTATTTTCCTTGCCTATTATTTTTCCACCTGTATTTCCCCTTAAAGTTTTAAGTATATATTCTTCCATATTTCTTTGATTGTTTAAGATAGCTAGTGGGCTTCCCAAATAGCTAACTTGTGAATTATTCCTCAATCATGGCTACTATCTGATTTGATCACTCCATTTGATTTTTATAGATTTATTTAGTTCACATTTTTCTAACTTAAGTTGAAGTTTTAAGTGATTTATTTTATCTACTACTGATTGTTTGAACTAGCAATATTCCTGTAGTGCTATTTGTTTGGGCACATAGTGATTTGGCTTCTAGGTATTCTAATATTTTATTCTAAATTTTCACTAGTATATTTCTTTAGGCTTAATGTAATGTTCAGTATTTATAAAAGCTTGTCTAACAGTGTTGCTCTGAGGTCATCTTTAAAAATGTCCTCTGGAAAACCCACGTGGAAGAAGCACACAGCCGGTGGGATCATGAGGAGTCATCGGGACCAGGTAGTAGGCATTGAAGACATATAACAAACAAGCAAACAAAAGCATATTGTTGAGAACGAGCGGGATTGGAGCAGAAATCCAAAGCCCATCTGTAGGCAACGGAACAATCCCCCCACAGGGGGCCACAGGGAAGGGATGAGTCAACCAGGGTGCAGTAAAGCATGACGAAACACACACTATTCCTCTGGTTCCTTGAGGCTTCCTCACCCCCCACTACCATGACCCCAGTGCTGCTTCTCAATTCAGACTAGACTAGAACATGTACGCAGGTATAGATAAGAGATGGGAGCTCACAACACACAGAATCCAGGAACAGGAGTGGGGATAGCAATATCAGAAGGGTAGGGGGAAGAGGGGGAGAGGAAGGAAGAAAGGGGGAACCAATCATAATGATCAACACATACACCCTCTACAGGGGGAAGAACAAGAGAAAACATTGGGGAAGGGAGACAGCGGTTAGTGTGAGATTTGAAAATAACAATTTATAATCTATCAAGGGGCTATGAGGGTGGGGGGAGGGGTAGAAGAGGAGCTGATGGGGCTCAATAGAAAGTAAATGTCTAGAAAAGAATGAAGGCAACATGTGTACAAATTCATGTGATGCAGGCGATGTATGGATTGTAACAAGATTTGTAAGAGTCCCCAATAAAATGATCTTTTAATAATGAAAAAATATATATCCCCTGGAATCTTTTTAAGATCACAACTAAAAATTAAATCCACAGCCATCTACTGGATTCCAAATCATAGTGAACTATGAGACAGAGTATAATTGCTCCATAGAGTTTCTGGCACTGTAAATCTTTATGGAAGCAAACCAAACAGTTAAACCCACCTCCATGAAGTGGATTTGGCTCCTGGCGACCCTACGGGACAGAGCCCACTGCTCCACAGAGTTTTTGAGACTGTCCATCTTGTTGGGAATTGCAGGTCTCATCTTTCTCCCACAGAGCACTTGTGGTTTTGAACCATCAGTCTAGCACTTAGCAGTCCAACGCTCAACCACCAGATTTCTTTCAAACTAAATGGTAATTTAGCTTAATTAGTAAAGGATATCTGCCTTGAGCATTGTACCTTTTAAATAATTATTTTTGTGGGATCAGATTGACAGCAGCAATTCAGAAGATTAGACAGGAAACTTAAGAGGGCAGTGAGTAATTGTTAATAATGGGGGAGGAACAATTCCAAAAGGAAGGGTGTAAATGGTTGCACCACTTGCAGAATGTAATCAAGGCCACTGACCTGTACCCAAAATTGGCTGGATGTGTGTATTTTTGCTGTGTATACTCTCAATAGAAACAAGAACAAAACATAAATAGGTTATTTTTTGAAACTTGTCTACATAGTATGTCATACACAACAATTAGAATATCCAGAAAAAATTATTTTACCCAGATTCTTTGCAGTAGTGCTTAATGCTTAATCTACTCATCTCTCTTGAGCTAAACATTGTGACTTAAAAATATCATACTAACATTGAAATCCTAGCCATTATTACTATAACCAAATTTCAGAATGTAATTTGGCACACAGAGTTTTGTGACTGCAATGTATTTATCGTGGGTTTTATCCTTTATCAATGAACTAAAATTGCAATTGCCTTGACTATGCCATTGAAATTCAAATGAATTTGAAGTTGAAATTCAACCCATCCCCACTTAAGCAGAAGCTATATAATGTAGGTTGAACGGAGTTACCACCAGCTCTATGGATGATGTATGATCTATCTACATCAGTAGTTTTCAAACTTTTCCACCTGTGTCCCCATTACTATCTTAAAAATTATAAAGGACTGCCATATATTTTGTTTATATATCTCAATGTTCAATATATTGGAAATTAAACTTGAGAAAGTGTTAAACATATGTTTATTTTTAAATAGCCAGTAATACCAAAAACCAAACCAAAGTCACTGCCACCCAGAAGATTCTGGCTCATTGCAACCACATAAAACAAGGTAGAACTCCCCCCTTGGGGTTTCTGAGACTGCAGCTCTGTATGGGAGTAGAAAGTCCAAGTCCGGTCTTTCTCAGGAACGTGGCTGGTTTTTTCAAACTGCCAACCTTGAAGGCCACAACCCAATATGTAACCACTATGCCACCGCACATATTAAGAAAAATAGTATCATCTTGGAAAAACAACTGTATTTTCCAAAATATACTAAATATAGTTGGGGGGGGGAGGGGGAAGAGGCATTGCTTGATTTTTGTAAATGTGTTTTAAAACTTTGATTAATCAAAGATAAAAATGACAAATCTACTGAGTCCATTTCAACTTATAGTTGAGCCCTGTATAGGGTTTCTGAGGCTGCAAATCAGTTTTTTAATCTTTTTATTGGGGGTTCTTACAGCTCTTATCACAATCCATATATACATCCATTGTGTCGAGCATATTTGTACATATGTTGTCATGATCATTTTCAAAATATTTTCTTTCTACTTGAGCCCTTGGTATCAGCTTGTTTTCCCCCTCCCCAACCCTCCCTCCCTTATGAACCCTTGATAATTTATTAGTTATTATTTGTTCATGTCTTGCACCAACCTCTGTCTCCCTTCACCCACTTTTCTGTTGTCTGTCCCCCAGAGAGGAAAAAAGGTTGGGAAGCATTAAAGTCTCTCTCTCCCTCCAAGTGGACCACCAAGCAGGGCTAAGATGAGCAATGCTACCATGAAATGTGTCTGACTCCAATTATTTCTATATATCTCTCCTATCTCTCATGCTCTCTATAACTTCATCATAATCTTTACTTATTATCGCTATACAATTGCGCCTACCGGAACTGTGATGTTTTATGGGGAACCCCTCTCCCCTTAACCCCACAGCCTTCATTCGAGTTTCGATAATTCTTCTCAGCTACATTGCCATTGATCAAGCCTCACCTATGCCCTCCTTGCCATCGATTTTAGATCACTTGTTGTTCCCTTGTCCCTGGGTTTTTTGGTACCCCCCTTCCTTTCTTCTGCCTCCCCCTCTCCCATGTCCTGCTGGGAACCATGGGCCCCACTGTTTTATCCTCCAGATTGTTTATCCCACCTAACTTATCTAGATAGACATACAAAGACAATAATAAGCACAAAAACAAGACAGAGCAAAACAATACAACAAAAGAAAACCCAAAAAACAAAACAACAACGACAAAAAAAGAAAATCCTGTAGTTCCAGGTCTGTTTGTTGACCTTTAGGAGTGTTTTCTGGTTGAGTCTGATGGGGTGCCACACCCGGGCCCTAAAGTCTATTTTTGGTCTTCCCTGGGGACTTCATTGCATTGCTCCCCTTGCTGTTTTGTTGCGCTCCCTTAGTTATTCACCCCAGTGTGGTGGGGTCAGATAGGGCACAATTCTCACACTATGCCTCCAGTGTTGTCCCCCATGTGGCACTATAAGTCAGGGAGGGCTGTCATGTCTTGTTGGTGGGGCCGGCCCTACGGTCCTCTCTTTGCATTGGCTGGTGCAAGCCAGAATATGGACCTCGGAGCTTGATGTACCAGGATGTGTTCCACTCGCTCTCCTTCCCTCTTTCTTTGCTCCTGTTCAGCAGCACCCCTCTCCCTGAGCTGAAAGAGACTACAAATGCTTAAAGAAGCAAACAGCTTCATTTTTCCTCCTGCAGAGCAACTGGTTTGAACTGCCAACCTTGTGGCTAGCAGTCCAACACTTACCCAATAGTGCCACCAGGCCTCCAGTAATAGAAGAAAGGTGGATTCTAATTTCTGCTTTTGACTTCCATTTGTTGGTATGCTGTTGATTATATTTGAAATGTGGCCACACATGGAGAAAATGAAAGAGTATTTTAATTGTTTTTGTTTTTAGAAAATTGTAGATATTTTTAATCTCACACTAAAGCAATAACTTGCAAGTATCTGAAATGTTAATTGTATTACAGAATCTGAAAAGATGTCAGTGAACATTTTGAATTCACCAAATATTTTGTCACATTAAAATACATTCATTTACTTTTTTGTTTGAATGGATCTTTACCAAGCATAATTTTGTTTTGTTTTAGTTTCATTATTTTAGTTCTATTTTTATTTTTATTTAGTCATTTTTATTTCTTTCCCTTTCTTCCCCTTGATTTTTAAACCTTTTTATTTAAAAAGTTTGGGTGGAAGAGATCTAGAGAAAATTGGTTTTCCATTCCACATTTCATCTCATGCCATTTCATACCACTGATTACAAGCCCACAATGTAACACATATTTCCATTCATCCCTTCCTATTCCATCTTGCTTTCTGAGCTCTCTCCCTGGAGGCCTTTTGATCTCATGGGCTTGATTTTTCTATAATGCACCTCCCCGGTGTTATTGTTCACCATATGTGAACAATTATGTTGCAGAAAGTTGATTCATGGGGGAGTTCAGTTCCAGACCTGAATGGTAAATGTGAGTCTTAGAGATTGCACTACAACTGTTTTTCGTGATTTTAATACCCCACCACACACACACACACACACACTTTTCTCCCACTGCATACCAGTTTCTATGGTAGTTCCTGTTGAAGTGGTCCACAGTGGGAGGCTGGGTACTCTCTTGTGTCAGAGTTACAGAGGTTGGTGCTCACATGGTCCATTAGTCTTTGCACTAATTATTTCCTTGCATCTTTGATTATCTTCGTTCCTCTTTGCTTTGAGTATAAAGAGACTGGGAGACACCTTAGATCAGCGGTTCTCAACCTTTGTAATACCTCGACCCTTTAAACAGTTCTTCATGTTATAACCATAAAATTATTTCCATTATTTTATAACCATATAACCATAAAATTATTTCCATTGCCACTTCACAGTAATTTTGCTACTGTTATGAATCAGGCTACCCCTGTGAAAGGGTTCTTCAACCCCCAAGGGGGTCACGACCCACAGTTTGAGAACCACTGCCATATATGGTCTATCACAAGACCTCAATCACTATTCACCAAAGTCAGATGTACAACGTGGCCTTTTGGGACTACCAAGAAAGATTTTGAAGCATTATGTATTAGTCATTTGGATACCATTGGTTAGCTGAATTATGCAAATGTCCCAAGTGCTGAAACATTTCATGAGACAGTATAAAGAAAATCACATTGATCATATCATATTCAATCTCACCAGAAAAGTTTTTAAACATTAGGAAGCTTTTCAATTCAAGTTTTTCAAAATTCTAATTTTTGCCTGAAGGTTTGCATTGTATCTCTGGCAAGAAATACTGTCAGTGGTTTCCTTGATGTGACAGATCCACTTCATTTGTTTTCAAGAAAATGTATGTCAAATACCTAAGTCTGAACAGCAGTCGTTTGTCTCCCAGTGGTCCTTTCAAGTAAAATGATGTTCCGTGAAATACTGCCAACTCAATCTTAACTGAAACGATCTGAAATGTTTTCCTGGAAACAGCCAGAGACAAGGATTGCTCTTCAAGATGCTGCTTAGATTCCTCACAACATGTAGCACTGAGCTAGCATGACCCAGCAATCCCTCTCCTAGGTGTCTACCCAGAAGTGACGTCCAGAATGCATCTAGACACCACTGCCCTCTGCAGTGCTTTTCATCATAGACCAAAGGCAGAAACCCAAATATCCATGAACAGATGGACTATGGGTATTACTCAGCCCAAAAAAGAAATAAAGTCCTGATGCATGCCACAGCTGGTACAGTAAATGGCAATGCATGCCTGTAGCTGAACTCCTCTGGTTTCTATGTTGCCATGAGGCAGAGGTCAGACAAATGTCCACCATTCTTTACCTATTTTGTCATCAACTGTTCCTCTACTTCTATGCGGGGTTTGATCATTTGTTGCCATGTCCATTGTGGTAGTTACATAATCTGAAGTCAATTTGGAACTTGAGAGAAGTAAGAGAAAAGGGGTGGAGCCTAGTCTGTCAATAGGATCATAGCCAATGAGGCCTCTGTGTGGGTGTGGCCTTCTGAGAATTCTGGGAATTCCTGTATTTCCTCCTTGGAGGTGGAAGACACTTTTCTCTCTCTGCTCACTTCCTACGAGACATCCCTGAAGAGAAGCCACACGGACCTACCCTGATGCAGCCTTTGGTGCTGGAGAAGCTGCGTGGAGACCCTTGCCAGAGCTGAGATGCTTACAATGCCATTAGAGCCAAAGACTTTCTACCCACTTTCCTGTGATCCTCCTTCATTCAGCATCATTGTATGTGTCTTGTGAGTTTGAAGAGGACTTTATAGATTGGTATCGGACATATGGGCTAATATCAAATTTATGGACTTGATCTGGACTGGGCTGGGATGTTTCCTCAATATTTAACTGCTCTTGTATATAAACCTCTTGCTTATATACATATGAGTTTCTGTGGATTTGTTTCTCTAGTCTACCCAGACTAACACACCTATACAGAACTCACAGACAATGCTTATAATCAAGGATCTTTTTTAGAAGTTAGCAGGTTACCACCAGCCAGATTAGTTCAGAGTAAGGATATAGCCATTGGTCCACAGCAACATCTCTTCTTAGCCAGCAGCCAAGAAGTCTCTTTCTAGTTCCTTAGCCTCTTGGCCACGTGGTCTTTTGGCCTTTGCCTCAGTGACCAGAAAACCAGACCCCATTTTACCTCCCAGTCTCATGGTCTCAGTCTCCTTGCCTCAGTGTTTGGAGCCCCTGGTCTTGGCCTCTGCCACTTCAGACAGAGACCTTGAATATGCCTTTCTTCCAAAGGTCCTGAGATCTTCTCTCTGTTCCTGCTTAGAAGATGGCTTATCCTTCTAGCCAGAGGGGTACTAACTCAAACAGGCAAATCCTTCTAGCCAGGGGGGTGCTAACTCAAACAGGCAAATCCTTCTAGCCAGTGGGGGTGCTAGCTCAAACAGGCAAATCTCTCTATAGTGTTACACATGCCCTCTGAGCATAGTCCCACCCAATCATTTGGTGAGAGCCTGAGACATGGATAGAAAATCTATATTAAGAAATCCTACTCCACCACTCATGTATTAACCTCAAAAATATGCTGAACAAAATAACTCAGAAAAGGAAGAAAAATGTCTATCATCCCATTCATATGAAATAGAAACATACACCAAAACCCAAGATTATTAGTGGTTGACAGGGAGTGGGAAAGAGGAGGAAAGGAGGAATTTGGGGTCATGAGCATAGAATTTATGTGGTAAAATGATTTGAAAAGGGACAGCAGGAATGGGCATAGCTTAAAGCATTTAATCCATGTTACTGAATTATACATGCAATAACTGTTGCGATGACTTATGTTTTATTTTCACCACACTTAGAATAAGAAGATACTGTCTAGATGCATGATGCTTACGTCTGATTCCATCACATACAACACTTTTAAGGGGAAATGATGCAGAGGCCACTTCTGACCTTCTCTGGCTACTCTAGTGGGGAGAAGAGTCTAACTTGCCTTCTGTTCAAGATAATTCCTGAGGCAGATAGGCCTCCACCCCCTATCTTCTTTACCCTCTTCTGACTCCAATGGCCTCTCCAACGGCATTCTACTTCTTTACTGGGATTGTTAATCCACTGCAGTGGCCACACGGAGCTCACAGACAGCACTCGCGAGTATGGGAGTCTATTAAGCAAGTTAACCACTTACATGCAGGGTCAAAAATGTTAAGGATACAATTCTTTTGTCCACTTTGCCTCTTCTCAGTCATGCCTCAGTCACACAGCCCTTGGCCTCTGCCCTGCTCGGGCAAGTGCTATAAAGCTTCTTTAGGATCGATAAATGCCCAAAAGACATCCCATTTTGTAAGCCAGTATCTTTTTGTCCAAAGTCACTCAGCTTTACTCTTGTCATGGACCCAGAAGCCTGCTGCTCTGTCTCATGATCTCTGCTGCCAAAATCTCTTCTCCACACAAGGATCCTGCAGTGCTTTGCTCCTGGCTCTTCATCGTAATAGCTGTTCCTTCCATTTCTACATCTGAGATATAAATAATTGCTTAAAGAATTCAGAAAAGCTTTATAATGTATATTTTGACTCAATAGCATTTGATTAGAATTAATTATCCATTATTTATATCTCAATCTTATCTTCCATATCATACCCCTGGTATGATCTTGCTGGTCCTTGATATTTTTATTAGAGACATCTTTTTCATGAAGTTGGAATTTATCTTTTATTGTTTTTAGTTTAGTTAATTCATTCATCCATTCACCAAGTGTTTATCGAGCACCTACTAGAACCAGTCTCCTCTCTTTTATTGTTAGGGTCATGCAGTGGGTTTCAACTCATATGTACCCTGCATACAAATGAAACACAGCCTGGTTCCAAGGCAGCCTCACAATTGTAGTTGCATTTGAACTCATTCCTGCAGCCACTGTGTCCATCCATCTCATTGAGGGTTTTAGTCTTTTTTGCTGACCCTAGACTTTACCAAGCCCTAGTCATATTTTGAAAGCCTACCAACCGGAAAGCCTCATTTTCTGGCACTATATCACACAATGTTCTGGTGCTATTCATAAGGTTTTTTTGTGGCTAATTCGTCACCTGATCTTTGCCCCTAGTCTGTTTCAGAGGGGTCCTGGTGACACTGTCAGGTAAGCACTGGACAGGTAACCTCAAGGTCAGCAATTCAAGCCCACCACAGGAGAAAGATGAGGTTACCTTCTCCCATAGAGATTTATAAAGCTTTGAAATCCTGCAGAGGGTCACTTAGAATCTAAAATGGCTTGATGGCACTGGTAGTCTTAGTCTGGACACTCAGCTGAAACTCATCCATCCTGAGTGACCCTGCTGGTGCTGGAAATATTAGTGGCATGGCGTCTAGAATAACAACAGCATGTTGCCATGGCACTGGTGACAGACGAGTAGTGAGTGAAACAGAAGAGCATCATTGTTCTCCTGGAGATTAATCTCAGAATATTTCTCTGATCATAGGCTATTTATCTCATTGACCTTAATAGTTTATTAAAAAGTAGGCTTTGGTCACGTTTCTGACAATTGATTTATACTCTCTTTAGTATTCTCTTTTCCTAATTTCTAAAAATATCTGTGCCCACTTGGTGTTATATAACAAATGATTAAATGATAAATTTGAGTTATATTTCTTGAACTATCCACTTAAAACATGTTTTCCTGCTTAAGAAAAACAAAACACACTTAACATTTCCTTAGACCTCACACTTATTTTTCCCTCCCTTTCTCCTATTATCTTACTTTTGGGAGGAAAAAAAAAATATATATATATGTATATATATAATCACAGATTCTGTCCTGAAACCACATTTCCTATAACTGTTTGGTCCTAATTCTAGTACAAATAGATTATTATTTACTGCTAGTCTTTTTAATACCAGTTCCCTTATCTTAGATCCATATCCATTTGAGAATGTCTGATTTTCATTAAGTAATTCTTTCTTTCAAGGGCTAATTTGAGCTGTATTTGCCAATATCTGTCTGTGACCATTATCACTGAGTCAAGCTCTTTCCTCTCAGTTCCAGTTGACATTTCATGAGATAACATTCTCTGCCACTGAAAATCGCCGGTGCCTGAGATGTGTTCACTTTCTTCGTTTCCTCCAGCAATTTCTTCAATGTCCTTGAAGTGTATCTAGTATAACAGTGATCCTTCTCTCTCATTTTCCCCCAGCATGCACAGTACCTTTCCACATGCAGGTTCTTTTATTTCAAGATAGATTTTTCTACTCCGTCTTTAAATATCTTATCTCATTCATTCATTCTGTTAACAACAAAACTGTTTCCTATTTTCTGGAATTTAGAGCTAAAACTCAAAGCTGAGATGAGGAGAAATATCTGCATACCCTGCATCACAAGTTAGATTACCCACCAGCCACTGGCACAGCACTTTTCCAATGGAACTCTTTGAGAAGCACCATTTAGGAGGGCCAGCTCTGTGACCATCATGTTGTTCATGTATTAGACAGACTTAAGAGTCGATAAATTGCCTTTAGAGGTCTATTGCTCCGGTGGGGGGGTTTATTCTCTCCACCTTTCTTCCTCATGGGAAAGAGAAAAAGTAGAAAATAGAAGTATTTTACGTGCTATGAAATAATTTTGGGTGGAATGGGAATATGTAGATTTAATAAGATATGCATTGTAGTTCAAGTCCTTAAGAGATCACATATTATCATTACAAATCACCAGGTACTCATAGCCACCTATGAGTTTAAGGGTAGAATGTTGCTTCCTGGGGCTTTAAAGATTGTGATCTCTCAAAAGTGAATTAATAGGCCTCTCCCTCAAGATGCTTCTAGGTAGGTTTGAAGGCCAACTTTTCAGCACCCAATGCTTAATATCACACCATATATAAGGACATACAAAATTACTTGCTTATTTTTTTTAAGTTTTGTCAAGTTCTTAATTTTTCTCTGGGATATTTGTTGTTCTTTTGTCTACCCAGCATCCAAACCTCCTTCCTGCTTAGGAGAAGCACCAGCTGTGTGAGTCTTAGTGAAAAGCTATCCCGCACTGTGACATTTTAAAGCAAGTAGGTTCCCCTCCCCATCCCTGCAGTTAAAACAGAATCATGTGACTTAACTGTAATCCCTAACCTAATAGCAATCAATACATATCTACATCAAGGGACCACTGAAGATATGGGTGCTATAGCAAAGTGTCATAAAGAAAGTCAATAAATAGTGCCTAGCTTTCAGAAAGAATTGCGTCTGGGGTCTTAATGGCTTTTCCTAAAACAAGCAGCTGTCTAAGTGAGGTATCAGCTAAGACCATACAGAAGAAGTACGCCAGCCTGTGTGGTCTAAGGATTGTAAGTAAAATCCAAACTCAGAGGAGGGAATTGTTAAATTCTGAGCACCTGATGTACAGAGGTGTGGGTGACAGAAGCCCAAAACCCTCTGGCAGAGACCTCGGGTGTGAAGACCCTTGCCCTCAGACAGGATGAGTGAGAAAATCAATCAATGGAGATATAGTTAGGTTAAATTTCAACATTTTATCATTTGTTTTCCTTTTTAGCCTTTTAAATTTTGTTCTAGTTCTTCCTTCTTTTGAATTGAAGCTTTTCTGCATTTTATTTTGTTATTGTGGCAGAGAGGTGCAGGGGGTTATATGACTTTATTTACATAAAATCCAATATTGATAAAGCTATAGAGATAGTAACTGGATTGATAGTTTCTTAGGGTTATCACAGGGGAACTTGGGTGGTAATGGGGAACTAGTAATAACGAGTACAAGAATAAGAAAATATTCTAAAATTGATGTGATAATGAAGACTTTGTGAGATATATTTGGATTAAAGTCTAAAGAGTATATCAGTGCAATTGTGTCAGAGATTCATCCAGCCTCATGGCTCCAAAAAGTCTGGATTTTTTTAAAAATTCTTTTTGATAGGATTCTTCTATAGAACTGCCTCTATGGCAATGGGTGTTTATATGGTTAATCTAATAACAACATACTGAGAACAGAAAAATATTGAATTTCCCAACCCTATAGGAATATTTAAAGGTCTTGATCATAAGTAACGCAGAATACATCATTTAAAGGTATGCATGAAAATTGTATAGATAAGCAACATTGGCATGTAAGCATTTTATTAAATAAAATTCTATGATATCTCCAAAATTAGAAATAAGGTAATAATTTTAGCAGACTTTGAAGCTATTGGCAAAATGTTATTTTATCATTTTGCCACACGTCCTCTATATATTATCTCCTAAAGAAGGAATAGAGCTCAATTCAGCTCTTCTGTCTTTAGTTCTTGGTCTTCTTAGTGCATGCTACCTTGTTGTCAAGGTAACAGAATCCAAGGTTCTGTAAAATGTGAATGGGATCATTTCTAAAATTCACACTTTAGAAACACTTTAGAAAGGAAGGTTACTTGATAACAAAATTTTATTGAAGCAGAAGTATCTGTATCTCATTGAAGGCAGAGAATCGATGCCTTTGTAGTTCAATCGCCTTATTGAAAGCAGCCTGTATTTTCAAAGAAGAACCTGGCATTTAATATCCCCACAATAATGTGGCAGAAGTTTTGAGAGTGAGAATATGAGGACTTGATAAAGATTTTTCTTTTATCTTGAGCAAAATGACATAAATGAGCAGTTGGTTTAACTGACCTTTAATTGTGAGGAAAGTGATATGAGACATAGCCTTAACCTTCAGAAGGGACATGTCAGTACAGCCAGTATCATCTAGCATTTCTGTCCAAATTCTAAAGCCAGTTCACTCATGGGCTAGGCTGAAAGTTATTAAGTACAACAACAACAACAAAGGAAAATGTAACTCGGAGCAGAGCCTCGTTTTATACCTCACCTAACTTAAGCTGGTCAGAAGAGGATTCCTGCTATTTTGACTTTTTGCCATGCATCATGTAACATAACTAGCAAGACATGTCTGCCTTGAGCTTTACGCTTTTTAAAGAATTATCTACATCAAGTCAAATTGAAAATATTAATTTTAGGGCAGTGAGACTTTGTTAATGAGGAAGAAACAGACTCAGAAAAGAAGAGTGAAAATGGGTGTCCAACTCAAAGAAGGCAATCAACGTCACTGGATTGTCCATGCAGAAACTGCTGAATTGGTATGAATTTTGCTGTGTTTATTCTCAGCAATGACAAAAATAAATAAAAATTTTAAAACAGCGAAACCATCAAGACCCAGGTCCAGGAATCAAGGGTAATTTGGCACTTTTTTGCAATGTATTGCGAGGGATTTTACGAGTCATACAACATGAAACACAAAAGCCAAAACTGAAGTTGAATTTCTCACTTGAGCTATATCATGAGCTCCCTCTGATTGAAAATATCATTTTCTCTACCCTTGAAATTCCCGAATAGAACAAAAGAGAAAGACTGCAGCTACTACCTGAAAATTAATAGTTAAAATACATCTACACATTACCACCTCAGAAGAAAGGCCAGGTGAGATATTTTTACAAGGTGGCAGACATAGAAAACCTATGGCGTGCACTTTCTCTCTGATACACATGGGCACCACGAATCAGAATCTAATCAATGGCAACTAATTTGGAGTGCATATTTTTTGCTTTATTCTCAATACTATATTATGTAGTCAGTCTATCGCCCTCTCAATATACATCAGACACCACAGCCACACCCTGGAGTATATTCAGTTCCAAAGTTTACAGATTTTATTTTGTTCATTTCCATTGTATATTTACTTTTGATATTACTTTCTTACAAGAAACCAGAATCAAAATGATGGCCAATGAGTTTATTCCAACTGAAATTGCTGCCGTCGTTGTTGTTGTTGTTAGGGGCCAATGAGTCAGTTCTGACCCATGGCAACCTACATTGTGCCTACAACCGGACAAAACACCACTCAGTCCTGCACCACCCACAATTGTTGCTATGTGTGAGTCCACCACTGAGGTCACTACATCAATCAGCCTTGTCAAGAGTCTTCCCCTCTTACACTGCCCTGCACTTTACTCAGCATGATGTTCTTTTCTGTTCTTTTCCAGGGACTGGTTTCTCCTAACAACATGTCCAAAACACTTGAAGTCTCATCATACTTGCCTCTAAGGAGCATGCTGGCTGTACTTGTTCCAAAACCATTTCCCTGGTTCTTTTTGGCAGTCCAGGGACTTCCAATAATCTTAGCCAACACCATAACTCAAATGCATAGATTCTTCTTCAGTCTCCCTTAATCAGTGTCCAACTTGGCATACATCTGAGGTAATTGTAAATACCATGACCTGAATCAGGCACACCTTAGTCCTCAACGTAAGATCCTTGCTTTTCAACATTTTAAAGAGGTCATATGCGGCAGATGTGCCCGATGCAGTGTGTCATTTGATCTCTTGACTGTTGCTGCCATGGGTATTGATGGTGGCAGCAAGCGAGATGAAATTCTTAACATCAATCTTTTATCCATTTATCATAATATTACTTATTGGTTCAGTTATGAGGATTTTAGCCTACTATACATTGAGTTGTAATCCATACTGAAGGGAGAATCCTTTGATCTTTATAAGTAAGTGCTTCAGGCCTCCTTACTCTCAGCAAGCGGTTTTGTCATCTGCATCTCTCAGGCTGATAATAAGCTTTCCTCCAATCCTAATGTCACATTCTTCTTCATATAAGCCAGCTTCTCTGATGATTTGCTCAGCACACGGATTGAATAAGTATGGTCAGAGGATACAAACCTGAGGCACGCCTTCCCTTATTTTAAACCGTGTAGTACTCTTTTGCTTTGTTCACATGAATGCCTCTTGATCCATGTACAGGCTCCTCATGAGCACAATTAAGTGTTCTGAGATTCCTTTTCTTCTCAATGCTACCTGTATTTTGCTCTTATCCACAGAGTCAAATGCCTAGTCATAGCCAATAAAACAAGTAAACATCTTTCTGGTAATCTCTGTTTTTAGCCAAGATTCCTCTGACATCCGCAATGATAGCCTTTGCTCCACATCCTCTTCTGAATCTAGCCTGAATTTCTGGCAGCTCCCTCTCAATATACTGCTGCAACCATTGTTGGATGATCTTTAGCAAAATTTTACTTCCATGTGTTATCAATGGTATTGTTCTATAGTTTGAGCATTCTGTTGGGTCACCTTTCTTTGGAATGGGTACAAATATGGATTTCCTCCAGTCAGTTGGTCAGATAGAGCTGTCTTGCAGATTTCTTGCCATTGGTGGTGAGGGCTTCCAGTCTTTCGTCAGCTTGTTGAAGCATTTCAACTGGTATTCTATCAATTCCTGGGGCCTTGCTTTGGGCTCATACTTTCAATGCAGCTTCTCCTTCTTCTTTCAGTGCCATTGGTTCTTACTCATATGATGCCTCTTGAAATGTCCTGTTTTCACTCTGAATACGATGCCATTTCTCCTAAATCTATAAACCATATGATTGCCTGATTCAAAACTCCCAATACCATTCCATTTCAGCTCACTAATGCCTACGATATCTATCTTTATGCATTCCATTTCATTCTTGATGACTTCTAATTTTCCCAAATGTATTATTTGTTTATTCAACGTTACAATTATTAATAAGCCTTTCAGCTATATCTTCTCATTTTGCGTTTTACCCCCATCAGAAAATGAAGTTTCCAAAGAGTTTATTCCATCCAAATCATTATGGTCAAGTCTACTTTGAGATGTTAGCTCTTCCTCAGTTGTATTTGGAGTGGGTCTCATCTTCTGATGCTATCTCTACCAATGTTCTGCTGCTATTGATGAGGTTTTCATGATCTGACAGCCTTTCACTACTATTTATAAGGTTTTCAGTGGCTAATTCCTCAGAAGTGGAAAGCAATTTCTTCTTTGTAGGCTGTTCTTAGTCTTGAAGCTCTGCTGGAACCGGTTCACTTTGAGTGATGCTGCTAGTGCTTGCAATCCCGAGGACATCGCCTGCAGCATCACAAAACACACAAGCCGGCCCAGTATGACAAACTGACAGACAAGAGTTTGTACAACTCGTAGCAATCTTATATGTGTTCTTTGGTAGCAGGAACAGACGATCTGGCCGTTCTACTGTGAAGTGATTCAAACCTACCAGCTACTTCCCAATAGGAAATAAGGCTTTCTAGTCCGCTAATGGTTTTTCAGCCTCAGACCCCTACAGGAACAGTTCTATATGACCTAAAGGGTTACTAAGAGTCAGAATCAACATGCACCATTGTTGCTACTGGGATTATGTGTGCATTGTGAGGAATCTGTCCAGAGCAATGGGGAAAGGCAAGAGTGCCCTTTCTGTTTTGAACATGTTTAAACCCTTGGTAAGATAGAAGTTTTTCTTTCTACTCATGCGCTAGGAACATGCTTTTCACGAGCAGCAACCCTTTTGAAGAGTGGCCATACTAGTGGGACATTGTCAGTAAATTTAAAATGGGGTGACTTAACTAAAACTACTTGAAAATTAGGTAGCTGCCTTTTGCATGATTGTGATGTGTGGAGACTATGGTGCGGTTGTTATTCTTATAACATAAATGATCATGAGAACACAAATAGGGATTGACCTCATCGTCTGAGAGAGTGAGTATTTGACCTCCACCAAAATGACACCCACTTCAAGTGAAAACTGCTGATGAGCCCGCTGAAAGAGGTGGCTGAGAGTCCACCGCGGCTTTCTCTTTCCACTTCTAAGAGCTTTCTGTGTTGTGTTGTGTTTCCTTTTCCCTCCCTTAACAAACTGCCTTCATGATCTTTCAATTCATTCCTTTTTAAAAAATGCACTACAGAGAAACCTAATAATTGTTTATTGGTATAACAAGGCTGATCTAAAGCAAAACATTTATAAATATTTGTATGAATTTTTCTTCTTAAAATAAGTCAGTTTTGATTTTGATATATATGCTCATGATTTTAAATATTTAATATTATGAAGAATTGATTATTCATTTTGACAGCTATATGTGTATGAAGTCTGCAAAGCAAAAGGTTGACTGTAAATGATAAAACTTGATATGACCATACTCAATTCATAGTAATGTATATTTTTAAAATTAAAGTCTTGCTTGAAAAATTTCAGAACCAAATAAAATTAAAGTCAGAAAGAATGTTAGTCAGAATAACTATCTTAAAACACAATTACTTTTAAGATTATCCTTTCTATATAAGCAAATACTGTTCTCATTTCTCCCTAATTGTTTGGATATGATGACTCTCAAATTAAAACCTTCTATTAACAAATTTAACAAATTCATTTTTAAAGTGACTAAAGAAACTAATAAAAGTTAAGCTATGCTGCCCCTCCCCTGAGAAGAATGTACCTCAAACGATGGCACTGAATCTGCAGCTTCGGGAGAAGGATATATCTGACCAGAGCACACAGGAACAGATGACGGGGGAGGAGGAGAGA
>NW_022103900.1:23111958-23118598 GCF_000313985.2 Echinops telfairi
AAATAAAATGATTTTTTTAAAATAAAAAAAAATAAAAAAAAAAAAAATTTAAGCTATGGTTTACAAATTAGAATGACAGTAAGATTTCTTTAGTCCCAAAGAAATAGTTTTGGATCTTAATAGAAGAACATTATAGTATACATATTCATATACAAATTGAAGTTTTTTACAGAATATAGCTGCTACTGGTGTTATTTAGATGTGCACAAACACCACAGGGTACTTTTTATTCTTAGTCTTACATGTCATTTTCAAGCATTTGGCCTGATAATGCTATCTTTTTTTTCTATGGCTTTCATGGAATTTAGGGATAACCCACACAAGCCATTTGCCACTAAATAGATGTTCTTTTTAAACTGTGAGACCTAGAAAAAATGAACAAACGAATAACTTCAACAAAACACTGGTGCCTAAAGACCATGTGGTATTTGAAAAATAGTCCTGTGGAAAAAAACAGTGGACCATTTTGCTCTTTGCATTGTGCTCTATTGATGAAGTGCCTGCCTGTCCAGTGCTAATAATCCATTTTTTCACACACACACCCCATTGCACATGTTAAAAATTAATCCCTCAGAGAAGGTCTCACCTGAGCTTGAGTCAGTTTTCCTTTTGATGGAGTGGGGAAAGGACTGCATAGTCTCCCAGTATAGTGTTGTCTTGCAGTTACCCTAATTTAATGAGCTTTTCTACACTGCTTATTAGTGAATTTCTACAGAAATTTCATGATGAGAGAAGAGGATATCTAAATTATGGGCCTCCCCCTCTTTGCATCTGTCTTGATAACATCATTTCTGCTAGTGAGTAAACTAGGGTAGGAAGTTTTTTTTAATCGTTTTATTAGGGGCTACTACAATTCATCACCATACATACATCAATTGTGTAAAGCACATTTGTACATTCATTGCCCTCATCATTCTCAAAACATTTGCTCTCCACTTAAGCCCCTGGCATCAGGTCCTCTTTTTTTCCTCTCCCTCCTCGCTCCCCACTCCCTCATGAACCCTTGATAATTTATAAATTATTATTTTGTCATATATTGCCCTGTCCGACGTCTCCCTTCACCCACTTTTCTGTTGTCCGCCCCCAGGGAGGAGGTCACATGTAGATCCTTGTAATCAGTTCCCCCTTTCCAACCCACTCTCCCTCTACACTCCCAGTATCGCCACTCACACCACTGGCCCTGAAGGGATCATCCCCTCTCGATTCCCTGTGTTTCCAGTTCCTATCTGTACCAGTGTACACCCTCTGGTCTAGCCAGACTTGCAAGGTAGAATTGAGATCATGATAGTGGGAGTGGGGAGGAAACATTTAGGAATTAGAGGAAAGTTGTAATTTTCATCGTTGCTACATCGCACCCTGTCTGGCTCATCTCCTCCCCGAGACCCGTCTGCAAGGGGATCTCCAGTGGTCTACAAATGGGCTTTGAGTCTCCTCTCCGCACTTCCCCGCTCATTCACTATGGTAAGATTTGTTCTGATGATGCCTGATACCTAATCCCTTCGACACCTTGTGGTCACTGAGGCCAGTGTGCTTCTTCCATGTGGGCTTTGTTGCTTCTGTGATTTTGACAGGCACTAGGGACATTTAGTTAAAGATTGTTGTGGTTAAAAATTGTTGTCGGGCCATCCAGTAGGTTTCGACGTAAAGCAAAGCAAAACACTACCCAGCGCTGCGCCATTCTCAAAGTTGTTCTTATGTTTCAGCACCTTCTTGTAGTCCCTGTGTCACTCCATCTTATCAAGGGACTTTCTCCCTTCTGCTGCCCCTCTACTTTCCCAAGCATACTGTCCTCTCCCAGTTACTGGTCTCTCCAGACAACATGCGGAAGTACATGAGACAACGTCTCACCATCCTCACCTCAAAGGAACATCCCAGCTGTACTTCTGCTGAAACAGCTTCAGTTGTTCACGTAGCAGTCCTCGGTGCTGTCAGTCTTCTTCACCACACCACAAATCAAATGCATCAACTCTTCATTGGTCTTCCTTATTCAGTGATCAGCTTTCACATGCGTACGAGGCAATGGAGAATATTCTTCATGTCTACCCACACATCTTCAGTACTTCTCTCATTAGCGTTCAATGCAGAAAATCAGTCCTTGAGATGTTCTCCAAATTCAGGTAGGATGCACAACGAGATGGGTGGACACCATGACTACAACAATGGGCTCAGGCATAGGTACAATTGTAAGGATGGCACAGGACCGTGCAGTGCTTCATTCTGTTGTGCACAGGGTCACTATGTGTTGGAACCAACTTGATGGTATCTAACAACAACAACAACAACATTCTATGTTCAGAGCAAGGTTCAGACTCTTGGACATCAACTTTGATCTGTTCTTTCTTTCCTGTCTTTTCCATGACCTTCAGTACTTCTCTCATTATCATTCAATGCAGAAAATCTGTTTTTGAGATGTTCTTGAAATTCAGGCAGGATGTACTCAAGTTCATAATTTGGCTTCTTTGTTTTCATTTTCTTCAACTGCCACCTGAACTTACCTAAGAGCATTCAGCCCCTGACTCGGTTATAACTACTGATATTGAGCTTCTCCATTGTCCCTCCCCACAGTTGCAGTCATTTTTTTCCGGTGTATTCCATCTGAAGTCCACGTGTATTGTTGTTGTTTGTATTGTTGAAAAAAAGGGTATTCGCAATGAAGAAAGCATTAGTCTTGCAAAATTCCATCAATTCAATCTCCAGCTTCATTTCTATCCCCAAGGCCATATCTCCCAACTACTGTTCCTTCCAATTTGTTTCCAACTTTTGCCTTCCAATCACCAGTAATTACTACTGTGTTTTGATTGCATATTTGATAAATTTCAGATTGAAGACGTTGATAGAATTCTTCAATTTCGTCATCACTACCTTTAGTGTTTGGTGGATAAATTTGAATAGTATTCATGTTGATCACATTTCCTTGAATGCTGATAAATATAGTCTTATCACAGACGGCATTGTAATTCAAGGTAGATCTCGAGATGTCCCCCTTGATGATGAATGAGTGACGTTCCTCTTGATTTGTCGTTCCCAGAATTATAAACCAGATGACTTTCTGACTCAAAATGGAAAGTACCGGGCCATTTTAGCTTACTGCTACCTACATGACAGTTGTTATATGCTCCATTTCATTTTTTATTACTGCCAGTTTTCCTGGAGTCATACTTAGTCCATTCCAAATGTGAATTATTAGTAGATTTTTGCATCTGTGTTTGAATTGTGCCCCATCGGCAAATGAAGGTCTGAAGGCTTCACTCCCACACAGTTTCCTCCATTCACATCATTATGATTGACGTCATTTTGAGAAGTCCACTCTTCCTCAGCCATCATTTGAGCGCCTTCCAACCTGAGAGACTTTGCATTCACTTTCTGGCATGATGTCTGACAATGTTCTGCTTCTATTCATTCGGTCCTCGGTATCTGACAAGGTTTTTAAAGTGGTGCATAAGGTTTTCAGCATCTAATTCCTCGCAAGCAGACAGCTGATTTCTTCTTCTAAGGTGCTCTTAGTCTGGAGGCTCTGTTGAAACCTGCTCACACTGGGTGACTCTGCTAGCATTTGAAATATCAGTGACATAGCTTGCACCATCACAGAAGCACAAAGGTCACCACAGGACTTCAAACTCACAGACAAGAGGTGGAGTTTAAGATTAGTGAATTTTTTTTATCTGATGAAGCAGTCAAGAAATCAATATTGATGAGATGATAAGTTGAATGTGTAAAGTGTCCTTATTTCAGACAATAAATTACAGCTTAAGTTCATGATATCACCTCTTTCTCAAATTAATTCTACTATTCAATGTGTAACAAATATGAGCCAGAATACATAAGGATTAAGAGAAATAACTAAAATGTTCTTGTACCTCTGTTTTTAACTCCAGCTTTTAGTATTTTCTTTCAGGAATTGCTCTAGAAAGCAAGATTTTTCTTGGCTGCGTTCAGTGTGGCTTGTTTGATTAGACTGAAGCAATTTCTTTTTGCACCTTCATCAGAGTTTTATTAATTGGTGCTGAGGTTAGCAGACCATACATATAAGCTGACAAATGACCAAACACACGACAATCGGGAGCTGCTCCAAAATGCCCCTTGCGACCAATCAGAAATAATTGGTACCTTTCTTTAAGCTTCCCTATGAGAATGACAAATCTAGAAGAATTGCCTTTTATTTCTAAGGGCTTTTATCAGCACTGGCTTATAAAGCATTGCAATTTACTTATTCTTTTTATTATAAGGAAAAGACAGCAGCAAAATTTCTGAAGGAAGATTGATCAAAATTAAGGAATTTAGAATCTGTCAAAGCACAAATCCCATGCATCTCTAGAGAATCTGAGGATGCCAAACTGCTGAGTGACTGGGGCTAGTCCCTTGACAGAAGCCTCATTGTCTTAGTTTCTTCCAAACTCATTACCATCTAATCAATTCAGAGTCACAGCAACCCTATGGGGCAGAAGAAAACTGCCCTGTGAGTCTCCAATTCTGTAAAATTTTACGGGAGAAGAAAGCCTCCTCTCTCTCCTGCAGAGCAACTGGTGGATTCAAACTGCTGTGCTTGCAGTGAGCAGCCCGAAGTACAATCCACTGTGCCTCCCAAGACTGAAACAAAGAGCACCATAAAGGAGGTAGCTTTAAAGAAACAGAAATTGGAGGTTCAAATCAGGATTTCAGTTGCATTTATTCCTTCTGAAGGCTTCTCTCCTGGTTTTTGCAGGTGACTGCCAGCAATCGTTGGCCTTCCTTTGCTGCTTATAGACACATGTGCCTCAGTTGTCACATAGCATACGCACCCCACCACCATGAAGTGCTTTTATAAAGTACATTCAGAAGTGGGATTAGGAACTACCTGTTCCAGGATGATCTCCTGCAGCCTAATTGATAACATCTGTAAAGGAAAACATACAAATAAAACTATTTCATATTTACCTGTCCAGAGGTTAGAACTTCAGCATATTATTTTCAGGGACACAATGCAATCTATAAATGAACTCTCTAAAACAACCAATACTTTTTTGTTATAAAGCTTTATAAGCACTCCAGACTGTATAAATGAAATAAAAATGATCATCTGTAATCATTTAGAAATAAATCTGTATGCTGCTTTCTATTGTAATAAAAAAGCAAAGGGAAGAGGTAGACTTAATGCTCATTTTAAAAGTTGTGACATGAAAACATTACTTACTTCTACTGCCCAAGATAAAGTAAAAATAAACATAAAAATATATATACAAGAGTGAACTGAACAAAGTAAGGAGTTGATAAAATCTTGGGAATGTGTGTGTTGATAAAAATAAAAATATGATTTTTAAGATGAGTAACAACTAAAAATTTACTTTTCCTAACTGATTAAGTGATGTTTAACTATTGCTCCACCTTCTAACCCAATATTATCATATACTTTTGTCATTTCTTATTATATGTTTCATATTTATATAGATGATAGTTTTGTCCTATTTTCATGCTATGCAGATTTAATCTTGTGAGTCTGGGTTTGAGGTATTTATGACCTAGATTCAAGTGAGAGCTTTGTGTACTTTATTAGACTACATACATGTCTTAGAGACCATTAGAGTGAGGATTTTCACCAGATCCACATTTCATCTTCCAATGGACTGCAATATTCAGTAATTTTTTGTTTTAAAAATCACAGAATTAAGTCTGATGGGGTGCCATGCCCCGGCACCGCCTCTGTCCCTGAGGACCTCACCACTCTGTCCCCCAGCTGCTCTGATGCATGCCCCCAGAGGCTGGCGTTCGGCGTGGTGAGCTCATGGCAGGCACAGTTCCTACTGTTTGTCTCCAGTGCTGTCCCCAGTGGTGCGATGGGTCAACGAGGAACGCTGTGTCCTGTGGTGGTACCCCATCAGACTTGACTGGAAAGCACACATGAAAGAAAACAAACAGACCCTGAACTATTCATACAGTTATATATGTATGCATATGTGTGTATTGCTGTTGTTGTAGACATTGTTTTACTTTCTGTTATTGCTTCATTGCACTCAGTCTGGTGATGGTACATAGCATGTATAACTGGAAGGGATAGGCGGAATAAACAAGCCAGAAGAGAGAACAACGGATGACAGATCAGGGGAGCATAGGGGTAGGGGAGGGGGGGAGGAAGGAAGAGGGTGTTAACAAGCACAGGGACAAGGGAACAACAAGTGATCCAAAATCAATGTCGAGGAGGGTGCAGGAGGCCTTGCAAGGCTGGATCAAGGGCAATGTAACTGAGAGGAATGCCTAAAACCCAAATGAAGGCAGAACATGAGAGTGGGACAAGAGGAAAGTACAAAGAAACAGAGGAAAGAACTAGGAGGCAAAGGGTACTCACAGAGATGTAAATACAGGCATATAAAGATGTAAATATATTTATATATGATGAGGGGGAAATAGATCTATGTACATATATTTATAGGTCGAGTATTAAGAAAACAGATGGACAGTGGGCCCCTATACAAGTACTCCCACAACACAAGAACACTTTGTTCTAACAATTTAGCAGTCTGAGATGCTCACCTACCTGGCATGATGGCTGAAGACAATGGGTGCACAAGAAAATGTGGTGAAGAAAGCGGATGATGCTCGGCTACCAAAAGATATAGCACCTGAAGCCTTAAAGACCTGAAGATAAACAAGCACCATCTAGCTGAGA
>NW_022103900.1:23119525-23130841 GCF_000313985.2 Echinops telfairi
GGGAGGGGGAAAATGAGCTGACACCAAGGGCTCAAGTGGAAAGCAGGTGTTGTAAGAATGATGAAGTCAACATATGTACTAATGTGCTGGACACAAATGACATATGTACAGATTGTGATGAGTTGTATGAGCCCCTAATAAAATGATTATTTAATTTTTTTAAAAATCACAGAATTAGAATGTAAAATGGGAATGGAACCTTGTTTCCAAATAGCCATAATCTAATTCCAGAGGTCGTTGTGGTTGTCTGAGCATCGTTTATGTAAGGAAAAAAGTTCAAGCGAACTCAGTTTGGAATTTGAAAGTTGGGTTCTATCACTTGGATGTCCTCGGTTGAGTGGTAAATCTTTCATGTAAGAGACATCCAAGATCTTCTTTGTGGAAATTGGCACATCGGTTTCCTCTTCTGCCAAAGAGAACATATCTAATCCTTGCTTAAAATAGGCCATCTTATTTCTCTGTCTTTTGAAAAAGCTTATGCTTTCCATTCTGCTTATTACCTTCTAAAGCTACTTTTTAGTTTTTTATTTTCAATCTGAAGAGTGATTCTGTTCTCCTTTGGGTTTCAGTACAGCATAGCAATGATCATTTTTGCTACAATTTCTGGTCTTGTCCACTTGTAATGGCATTTTGTGGGATTTGGGTTTTCTTGACTTGTCTTTGTATCTATACAGATCATTTCTGAACATTTGTTCAAATCTATTGAACTTCTCACATAAACAGTACATAAATAGACTCTAGTAATCTGTTAGCTTTGTCTGGTTGTTTGCGGGGCATAAGCCTTAGTTTATAGGGAGCCAGTAAACCAATAGCAAAGTTTGTGAAACTGATCATTTAGAAAATTATATTCGAAGATTCACTAAAATATTACACCATATTTTCTTTGAGGGAAAATATCCCTAAAGGTTTATACAGTATATCAATGATTCAAAAAGCATTTATTGATTCTTTACTACATGCCAGATTTATAAAAAGCAGAGAGAGATGAAACATGGGAAAGTCCCAATATCTGTCTTCCAAGAGACAAACCCACAGCAGATCATCCCCTCATATGAATAGTTAAAGTCTTATTTTGTCCAAGGAAGAATTTAGGTCATTAAATTACAAGTACTGTGTACCATGTGGTAAATTCAAAAACAGAAACACAAAACCCATGGGAAGAAATAGCAAACATAATTATTCTACAGTCAAATGTAGAATTTTGCTGATGAATCCAAGAGTGTGATGCCTATTTATAGCACATAGAGTGGAATGTTGAATGACATACTGTAAGTTTGAATGCATACACCCATGAGTGTGTGCATTCTAAAAATAATTAATATCTAACAATAATTGGAAAGTTGGTGTGTTGTGCTATTTTAACATTTCTATTCTCAACATCGTTGTTCACATAGGTGAACACTACATGTGCCTGTTTTAAGTTGCCTTTTAGACATTTTATTTGGGGGATCACACAGCTGCCTTTGTCTTCTTTATTCCTTTTCCTAATTGTTATCGAAGAAGTGTGGAGAAAGGATACAACCCTGATGCACACACCTTTGCTGATTGTAAACCATACAGCATCCCTTGTTTGGATCCCTCTTGATCCATGTACAAGTTCTGAGTGAGCACAATGAAATGTTCGGGAATTCCTATTCTTCCCAAGGTTATCCACACTTTATTATAGTGCATGCAGTCGAATGCCTTTTCATTGTCAATGAAACACAAGTAAACATCTTTCTGATATTCTCTGCTTTGAGCCAAGATCCATCTGACATCAGCAATGATATCCCTTGTTCCATGTCCTCTTCTGAATCTGGCCTGAATTTCTAGCAGTTCCCTGAGATTGTAATCTTTTTAAAAATAGGATATTGAATTTTTAAAATTTTCATAGTTTTATTGACATTTAATTCTTGTATCATACAATTCAATATTTGAAACATATAAAAATGTGTGCAATCACCACTCCCCACCAATTTTAGGATATTTTCTTCATTTGTGTACGCATTACTATTAGTTCCACTCTTTCCCCAACCTCCTCTAGCCATAACTATGAATCCAGTTACTGTCTCTATAGAGCTATTGATTATACAAAGTAAGTTGGATTCTGTCAGCAGCAACCAAGAACCCTGGTTGATTCAGTGTTCAATAAATATGAAGGGCTCAAGGGAAGGTGCATGATAGAGAATGAAAAAATAAAAGAAAGAAAAAAGAATACATATTGTATCTGAGAATTTTTCATACTAATTTTGTTTGGGATTTTTCATTTATAGATAAAAGTTAAAGTGCATCACTTGTTTCTCTGTGACTAAAAAGAAAATCCCTACCATGTGTTTTCAAAAATGACACAAGAAGACAGATACATGTGATCCTGCTTCATAAGTGTACTTCTACAAACTCGCTGGAAAACTTCAGAAGACAGACTACATTGTGTTCTATTAGTATTTGGTAAAAAGCTATTACTGTTTGCTGAAAGGCTTAATTCCAAGAAGATGTATCTGTTTTGTCAATCCTATTGTGGTTTGCAAAGTAAATATGCTGTATCTTACCTTATTCCTCAGGAAAACAGAAGGGAAAAATGAGTATTTCCTTGCTAAATTTAACTTGGTAGTATGTGTGCTAGACTGTTTACTGAATAAAAGAAGCCCGAGGGAGGAAACAGAAATGTTCCTGGTTCTCACAGGATATTCTAAGGAGAAAACACAAGAACGTTTGTTTTTCTATTAATGTTTCTCGGGTTGAAAGAGAGTGGATGAAAATTAGAAGCAGGTCCATCATGAACCGTAACCTTTTGATTCTCCACCTTTTATAGAAAGAAAAATGAAAGGGAACGTGGCTCCTGAGTGGCACAGGTAGACCGCCATGTAAGATAGGACCAGTCGTTCTCTTTTCCCAATCTCTCCTGCTATGTTCCCCTTGGAACAGAATTGGGTGCTTTCCCAAGAACATGCGGAGTGTTTTTGTTTTTATGTACTGAAGCCATTATCCTTCGTTTTATTTTTTATCTTTTCTCCATGCCATCACCATTTCTTGTATACCTGCCCGTAATGAAAGAGAGGAGACATTTTTCCAGCACTAGGATCTGGAATAGGCAATCTGAGCTTTAAGTGCTGTATCAGTATCCCAGGAGGAAGCAAGACAAGCTTCCAAACAACATTGTACAATAAACAGATAGATGAGCAATGCCACCTCCTTTTTCAGCCATTTCTTGCCCTCTTCCCGGGGCCTTGCTCAATATTATCACACACACAAACACACACTGTTTTTTTCTTCTTGAATTGCTACATTAGGCACCAGCATCAGTAAAGGCCATGTGCTGCCTGAGTTAAGACTGTGTTCAATATTTCAGTGTTTCCAAAAATAATGTGCCGCTTGTTTGGCTGTATCTGTAATCTTGTTTTCAATTTCGATCTGCCTTGGACATCTTCCTCCTGCTGCCCAGCCACAGGAGCCTAACTGCACCACATGCAGCGCCAGATGCGAGAAATGCCATGAAACTCAGGCACGTGGCCCAAGGATGAGCTGCATTTCCCCTTATAATTAAAAGAGAAAATTGCGGGGAGAGTGTCTCCCAATTGGCCCAAACACAAATACAACCAACAGATGTCACTGCACATGACTCATGTAACTACAAAGAAAATATGTAAATATGTCCCTGAAAAAAAAAGCAGCAAGTGGAGTCCCAGGGCCTTGGTTACCTTGTGAAGAAAAGCAGGTGTTACAGATAAAGAAAGCACAGAACCTCCTAAGATAACCTCGTCCAAAGTGATGTCCACACTTGCCTCAGCCTTTAACACACCTACCATTCCCTATTGGAGCTTCTCATGCCCTGGGTTGGCGACAAGCCAAAATGAAAGCCATTCACGACTAGTCGCTCCATATGTGTTCTGAAACCCCCCTGAGAGCCCTTAGACTTGCCACCAGCAGCCAACCTTCCGTTTGATCAGTTCTACCTCCCAGAAAACAGCAAATCAGCACAGACATCCATCAAAGAACATGCGTTTGAACCCCTGCACGCACTCACCGCTAACAAGCTTCTGTCTCAGATCGACATAGCACCCACCTATGGCACACTGAAAGAAAGCTGCTTTACAAAAAGAAAAAGGTAAAACCATGTAGTTCAGTTCATTTAGTGCAAGCTAAATGATAGGCATGAGGTAGTGGGTATGTGGGGGAACTCTTTGGTTGAAGAGGATTAAGCACAATGAGCAATAATGATTTTTACATCATTGCCCCAAATTCAGCCTGGGGTCCCAGGCTGAGTCCTGATTTACATTATGAGTCCTTTGATTTACATGATGATTTAATCTTACATGATTTTAGCATTATCATTATAATTACCTCTGTAAGATCATCCTCTTTCTTATCCACGATTCCTTCTTCTCCTAGAGCTGACGCAGCATCAAATAATTATCATGACATCCTGGTTTGTTTGTTTTTTAGGCATTCAGTGCCAATGGCTCAGCTTAGATGCTGAAAAAAGAAAATGAGAAACGATTGTGAGGTAAAGTAATTTTCCTCGGATGTATAGATCCCCTCGAAGATAAAATTTCAGGTGTGGGTGTGCATTTTCAGACAATAGATACCTCTAATAATAATGTCATGGTATCATAATTAGGCAGACATATCGCCTTTGGTAAATGCACATCTGACCTCTGAGAACTCCGTATGCTCTGCTGTGGGTTTCCATGAGCACTTGGTTCCTATCCCCCCTGAATAATTCCAAAGGAAGACAGCGGCAAACATGACTTTCAAAGCATCAGGCTGTCACTGATTGAAGAGGTAAATTCACTGAAGAGGTAAATTCCCAGAAACAAATTGTCATGGATGAGTTTAAAAGGTTTGCAGCCAGTTCTTGTGCTTACTGAGGACGATCACATTGCCTTTTCCCTGGAAATATAAGGAACTTCTAAAAATTCCCATCCTTTAACAAAAAGGTGCAAGCTATAGTGAATACTGGGTTTAGCCGTGTTTGGAGATCCCATCTAGAATAGCACACCATTCCCCAGAGAAAATTAGAAGTCCTGAATCAGCACACTGGTTCCATTTGATTTGCCAAATATGACCAATTGCTAGTGGCACCCTAGAGCAGCATTGTGAAAGCATTGTCAAAACCTATCCTGGCCCACCAGGCTAAAATGTCATTATTCATGAGAGCTGTCTGCTTGGAGAGGAAGATAAGATGGCACTATCAGTCTCGTGTCTTTTCTGATTTGGCCCGAACTCTGAAAAACAGTCACGAGTCTGCAACTGGCTCGGTGGGACTACGTGCATAGGTTGACACAGAAAGATCTTGGTGAAAATAAAAGGAACTGGCTGACTTCTAAAGAACTGACACTTAAAAGCAACAGTGTCCAAGGTGCAATGGAGGGCATGCATGTGAAAGCAATGAGGACAGGGTTAAAATTCCATGAAATCTTTATAAAAGGAAACAAAGGCAAAGAACAAACTATGTCCAAAGATGTGACAACCAGGAGGTTAAAAACATAATTGAAACATAATATATTTAAAACAATAGGTTTCTCTCTCAATTCCAAATTTAATTGTAAATTTTCATAAACATGAGTAGAATACCTTCGTTTTAATCACTTATGGTTATTAATGTAATATGCCAGTCAGCCACACTTTATTTCCTCAGTCTTAGCTATAAAGCAATTTTGTTTGCAAAAACAAAAGGTAAACATTAAAATAAATACGAAGCAAGGTTATCTCAGTCTAATTAATATCCTCCAAAAAGCTGTTACTGCTTACAAGAGAGCTCATGAGGACCCGAGCTGGGTGATTGCAGCAGCAGTTCCGAAGATCGAAGCCTGCATACTCTCTGGCTTGACTGACGCACAAGTCTGAATTGCACATTTGGTTGGACTGTAAGAGCACATTCCTATTTCATGAGCATCCATTCTTCTACCTTCCTCATTCATTATTCAGTTTCTGCATGCGCGTGAGGCAACTGAAAATACTAAACATTAATAAATATAGTATGAGTAATGGCATAATAAGACAGGTTATGGCAACCAGGGATGCCTCTTCAAGGTGGTGAACTCGGAGAAAGCTCTCAACATATAACAGCAAAGAAAAGAACAGAATCACTTCTCGATACGGATTTAACCAGGACAGTGCACGTGGGCACGTTCAAGAAAAGTATTTAATTGCATTCTTCTTAGAAAGTCTATATTTCTGTCTGTATAATAAGCTTTCGTTTTTATCATAACATAGAAACTGAATTGAAAGAGACTTTGAAAAGAGACCTTGTTTCTTTGGCTTCGGAGAGGCAGGGTCATGTTTTAGCTACTTACTTGTTATTTACTTGAGATGACAAAAAGCAAGATTATAGCCACTTCCAAAATGTAAAGCACATGATTTGGTCGCTAGGCCTCTCTTTCACTTAAGGGCTAAGAGAACTCTTCCTTCCAGAGGTTGCCAACTGGATGCATTTGAAAAGGGCACAGTTGTTTCACAGCACTCTTTCTTTCCCTAGTAGCTGAAGGTTATCCTTCATGTTTCTGATAATGTGCTCTATCCAGAGTTCCTCCTGCGTCCATGATCTGTGAAAACAACCATAGCAAGTGCGACCATTTCCACCAAGCAAATGTGAAAGAAAAATCACCTACCACCACCAACTGCTATTAGGAAGTGGCTGGTGCTCAGGGTTTCTGAAAAAGCATACTTTTAAAGAAGGAGCAAGGCTTAATGTTTGTGAAAAAGAAGTTTTTTGAAGAATCAAGTATTTTTTAAATAGGCTTCAATAAGTGGATTATTCAGATGTCCTACACATGTTGTTATTGCTGTTAGGCAGTGTTAGTCTAATCCCACTTCACAGTGACACTATGAACATGAGAACAGAATCCTCCCAAGTCCCCCTCTTCCTCCTTGGGGGTGTGGCCTTTTGTATAAGAGCGGGGGACTCTGGGAATTGCTCCCTCTCTCTGCCCCTCTGCCTTCCTGCCTGCTGGAATTCTGACTGCCTTCAGGAGTGGGCACATGAATCTATTGTTTCAGTCACAGTGTTAATCTATCTAACTGTAGGGCTTCCTCTATTGTTAGTGACCCTCTACTTTACCAAGCATGATGTTCATTCTCTGGAGATCAGCCCTTCCTGAAAACATGTCCAAAGTACCTGAGACTCTCTTGCTCTTCTTACTTGTACAGAGCAGTTTGACTATATTTCCTCTGAGAGAGATTTTCTGGCAGTCCATAGTATGTACAATACTCTTTTCTAACACTATGATTCAGTTCATTAATTCATTCAGTGTTCCTTTTTATTGTCCAGCTTTTGCAAGCATATGAGGCAATTGAAAATATCATGGCTTGAGTCAGGCACACCTTAGCCCTCAAAATGATACCTTTGGTTTTTAACCCATTAAAGGCATATTTCACAGATTTGTCCAATGCATTTAATTGCTGCTTCCATGGATATTGGCAGTGGAGTCAAATAAAATTAACTCCTTGATAACTTCAATTATTTTTCATCGTGATGTTGCTTATTGATTTACTTGTAAAGATTTTTATTTTCTTTATATTGATGGATAATCCATCCTAAAGAGTTCTGGTGCCATAGTGGGTTATGAATTGGGCTATTACAGGCTAAGTCAGCAATTGTAAATTGCCAGGTGCTCCACAGGAGAGAGATGGGGCTTTATGCTCCCATAAAGATTTACAGCCTCAGGAAACCAAAGAGGAAGTACTGTTTTGTCCCATAAGGTTGGAATCAACTCCATGGCAGTGAGGTTTCCTCCTCTGTAGTGAAGGCTACCGTCTTTGAGCTCCATCAGTCAATGCGTCGTCTTCTTTACTTTCAGCAGCAGGGTTATGTCATCACAGGTTGTGAAGGAGTATACCTCCAATATGGATTCCATGTTTTTCTTCATATAATCCAGCTTCTCAAATTCTTTTTAAGCATACAGATTAAATAAGTATGGTAAAAGAATACACCCCGGACACATGTCTTTCTTATTTTAAACCTTGAAGTAGCCACTTGTTCCGTTTGAACAACTTCTTGGTGTATATACAGGTTCCACAAGAGCACAATAAAGTGTCTTGGAATTCATCTTCTCAATGTTGTCCACAACTTGTTATAATCCATGGTCTATAAAGCACAAGTAAACATCTCTCTGGATTCTCTTCTTTCACTTATGATCCGGGTGGCATCAGCAATAACATCCTTCATTCTCCATCCTCTTCTAAACATAGCTGTATTTCTGGAAGTGCCCTCCAAGGTATGCTGTCACTGTTTATGAATTATCTTCAGCAACATTTTATTGACGTGATTCAATGTTACTGTTTGATAATTTCAGCATTTTTCTGGATCATCTTTCTTTGGAATGGGCATAACTATGACTTCTTTTTTCCTATCAGTTATCCAGGTCGTTGTCTTCAAAACGTCTAGGCATCGATGAGTGAGTGCTTCCTGAATTGCTGCCATTCATTGAAATGTCTCCATTGGCTTTCTGTCCATTCTTGGAACTTTGTTTTTTTCCAATGACGTCAGTACAGTTTGGACTTCTTCCTTCAATGCCATCAATTCTTGATCATCTGCTAACTCCTGATATGGCTGAATGCCAATTAATTATTTTTTCCCATTTAATTCTTTTTTGACACAGAGATTCTGTGTATTTCTTACATCTCCTTTTGATGCCTCCTCCATTTTTCAATAGAATGCTTCAATATCACAACTCGAGGCTTAAGGTTTTTCTTCAATTCTTTTGGCTTAAGAAAGTCAGTGTGTTCTCTTTCTGTTTTTTTACTCCAGGTCTTTGAAATTTTATTGTAAAATTTAGAGTGAATCAAACATATTTCTACTAGGGTTCCAATATATATGTGTATAAATTTATCCCCCAAATTGATCTCCATCAGTCCCAATTAATAATAATTAAGTATGTCCCAGTACTCAGTGGATGGCTGCAGATAAATCTAACCAGTAATACACTACTTGTCTTAGCCTCATTAGAGTGCCTTAAAAAATATGGGGTATAATTTTTGTGCCATTGGGGGAGAAAGTGACCTTAAAGCCACAGCTAATATCAATTTTTAACAAAACCTTAAGTAGACATTTTTTTTAATTGAAGCTTTGCAGAAAGTTTTCAGGAATGCTGCCCCACGTTGAGAAACAAAATACAGTAAGTGTTTCAGTGCATCAAACATTTTAAATAAAGTTGGGAATGCATCAAGAATAAATTCAACCCTGTGATGTAGGCTGGACCGGATATGATTTCCAAAATTATTTGTATTTTTTGTTTTTATTGTTTGGTTTGATTTTTGTATGTTCATACTGGGTTGTATCTCAGAGGTGCTATGTCATTGGAAGACACCCTTTTGAAGTGTGTTACATGTTTTTCCCATTTTTCAGTATATGAAATCCAGGATTGATGAACCTGTAGGAACAGCAAGTGGAATAAGAGTGTTGGGGGGTGGGGGGCAGGAGTACAGTGGTACAGTGGTGATGGTGGAGTAAAAGGGAGACCATGTCAAGAAGTCCATGTAAAAAAAGAACATTTGGAAATTGATGGTGGTAGCAATTGTCCAACTCTGCTTGACATGGTTGAACTATGGAATGATGTATATATTAAAACCCAATTAATAATAATTTTTTAGAAAGAAAAATTCAAGACAAAGAATTCAGCTCAAAACGTTATGGAGACACTTTGGAGACTCCCAAGGGGTAATCTTGATCAATTTCTCAATGGATACAGAATGATGAAAATCTCTAGGGGAGTTGAAAACTGCATTAGTAAGAGAAAGGTCAGGAAAGGTGCACCCAGGAACTATTTTCCATCATGACAATGCACCCGCTTCTCCAAGGGCAAGCATGGGTTATCCTACAAAAATTCCATCAGGAGACTACCCTGTGTCCTACATCCCTAATCTTGCTCCTTCACCCTTTGTTTCCAAAGCTCAAAGAACATTTAAAAGAAATAATATATGAGTTCCTTGAGGATGCCTAGCAGCTGTTTTGATGTGATAAACATAAAAGTGCAGGATCCTTCAGAAAAGGGTTAAAGATATAGAAATGCAACCTTTATAAAAACTGTACAGACTTACAAGGAGGATATGTCAAGAAACAATGGCTTCTGTGTTAGGCTTAGTTTCCTAGAGAAACAAAATCAGTAGCACTCATTTATATATTAAAAGAACTTGAAATCAAGAAGTAATCCTATATCAAGAAGGCATCCCAGCTCAATCCAACTTAAGTCCATTGGTGCGATGCTAGACGGAGCCCTCTTCAGACTCAAGGAATGAGGAAAGGTAAAGCAGGAAGCAGGGAGATCACAGGCTGGTGGGAAAAGAGTTGTGTAGATCCCAGGTCAGTCGAAATATAGCATGACACTGACAGCTCTCCAGGTCAGCTCCCAGGGCCAGCTGCCCAGATGAGTTGCCCTTGGAGGCAGACAGGGAGATCCAGCAAGGATGAAGGTGAAGGGCAAGAGAGGAAGGAGAAGTTCCCAGGGTCTATAAACAATTCTCAAGCAACCCCCCAAAAATTAAAATTTTTAAGGAAATTAATTTAGAACTCAGTAACAGACAGGTGATTAGAAAATCTCAAGTACTTGGAAACTAAGAACTAAGCGAATTGCTATTGAAATTAAAATATTTTTCTTTTTTTAAAAAGAATTTATTGGGGGTTCGTACAATTCTCATCACAATCCATACATACATCCATTGTGTCAAGCACATATGTACATTCACTGCCCTCATCATTCTCAAAACATTTGCCCTTCACCTCAGTCCTTATATCAGTTGCTCATTTTCCCCCTCCCTCCCCCCCCCTTATGAACCCTTCATAATTCACAACTTATTATAGTTTTGTCATAAGTTATACTGTCCGACGTCTCCCCCTGCCCTCTTCCCTGCTGTCCCTCCCCCAGGGAGGAGGCAATACCTAGATTCTTGTAATCGGTTCCCCCTTTCCACCCCACATTCCCTTCACCCTCCAGGCCTCGCCCCTCTCACCACTGGTCCTGACGGAGTCATCTGTTCTGAATTCCCTGTGTTTCCAATTGCTATCTGTACCAATGTACATACACTGATCTAGCCAGATTTGTAAGGTAGAATTGGGATCATGATAATAGTGGGGGGGGGGAATAAGCATTTAAGAACTAGAGGAAAGTTATATGTTTCATTGTACTACCCTGCACCCTGATTGACTCATCTTCTCCCCTCAACCCTTCAGTGAGGGGGTGTCCAGTTGCCTACCGAAGGGCTTTGAGTCTCCACTCTGCACTCACCCACCTTTACAATGATATTTTTTGTTCTTTGATGCTTGATACCTGATCCCTTCAACAGCTCGTGGTCACGCATGCTGTTGTGCTTCTTCCATGGGAGCTTTGTTGCTTCTGAGCT
>NW_022103900.1:23131907-23133476 GCF_000313985.2 Echinops telfairi
GGGGCTCTCTGCTCTGCTCCAACGGTTGCTCTGCCGCACGCTTTTTGTGGTTTGCTTCCTCAGTGTCTCAGGGTCAGTCTGGGCCAGTCTGAACACTGAGTCTCCAATGTTTTCCCCCCTTAGAGCCCGGGCCCATCAAGGGACTGGGTGTCTCATGGTGGGATCAGCCATATTGTCCATTCTGTAAAATCTATTTTTATTTAATATAATTAAAATGTAATATTTTCACTCTTATGGCATTCTGCTACAACTAAGAAAAAAACCATTTTAACCTAATATTAGTATTTTAGAAAAGAAGGAAAACTTAAAAGGAATGATCTAAATATCTATCAAAAGGAATTAGAACCATACCAACAAATAGGAAGACAATCTAAATCCACAGAAAACAGGAATCAGTATAAATATAAGCATAAAAATAAATTAAATGTGGAAAAATGGATGGTAGAGAAAATGAATAAAGCCAATATTTGCGTCTTCTCTTTTTTTAATGATAAGAAAATTAAGTGCCCGGCTGTTAATCACAAGGTTGGCAGTTCAAACCCACCAATGACTCCCCAGGAAAAAGATGGAGCTTTCTATTACAGTACAGATTTACAGTCTCATAAACCTTATATAAGGTTGCTACGAGTCCAAATAAACTCATAGGCAGTGGCTCTGAATTTTGTTTTTTCAAGATAAATCAAAGGGAAAAGGAGACATCACATCATCTTCATAGATACAACAAAGGACATAACTACACATAATAAAAAGGACACGAGAATATATTATAAATAATCATTTGACAAGAAACTTGTAAATGTATATCAATGAATAAGCTACTAAAGACAGCAAACAAAAATTAGTGTAAGAAAAATAGGAAATTGCAATACTACTACTATAAGAGAACTAGAATCTTTAAAAAAATGTTTCATTAAAAACCATACCACACACCAACGACATACATAAACTATACATATACAAATGGATTCTGACCTTGCACTTACTCATAATCCCAAATCCAAGAACAACTAGCTCTTATGATGTGGCCCTGCTCCATACTTGTCCTCATGAAGAGATCACTGAAGATATAGGTGCTTTAGAAAAGTGTGGTGAAGAAATCAGATGGTGCTGGCTATCAGAAAGAATAGGGCCTGCGGTCGTAAAAGCTTGTCCTAAAACTAGTAGCCATCTAAGTGAGGTATCAGCCAAATCCACATGGAAGAAGCATACCAGCCTGTGTAATTCAAAGCCTGTAAATAATAAAATCCAAGACTAAAGAAGACAATGGTATTAGCACTTAAAATTCTGAGCACCTGGTTTATAGAAGCCAGAAGCCAGTGAAAGCGCTAAATCCATTTGTAGAGTTTCCATATATATATATATTCAAGTTGACATGAAATTATGTAACCACCACAAATTCTTCCAGAGAATAGAATATGTAAAAACACTTCCCAATTCATTTTATAAAGCCAACTTAATCTGCATACCAATACCTGACAAATACAATTCAAGAAGAAAATGTATAGATCAAATTCGTTCATGAACACCAATAAAAACCCTAAAATAAACCAAATGCATTAATGAATAAAA
>NW_022103900.1:23133576-23171576 GCF_000313985.2 Echinops telfairi
TCTAAGTGAGGTATCAGCCAAATCCACATGGAAGAAGCATACCAGCCTGTGTAATTCAAAGCCTGTAAATAATAAAATCCAAGACTAAAGAAGACAATGGTATTAGCACTTAAAATTCTGAGCACCTGGTTTATAGAAGCCAGAAGCCAGTGAAAGCGCTAAATCCATTTGTAGAGTTTCCATGTGGATCAAACCTTTTGAAAAATCCCCTCTGAACACTGGTCAAGGATGTGAATAGCCTTGTGATATCAGAGGATGCAGTGAAAAGTAGATTAATGCTAATATAGTTAGGTTAAAATGTAACACCTTATGATTTGTTCTCCCTTTGACCCATTTTAAGTGTGTTCTAGTTTTATTATTTTCTGCTTTCTTTTGGATTGAGGTTTTCCTATGTTTAGTTATTTGTTATTGTTCTGGGATGGGGAGGGATTTGGTGTGTTTCCCTTTGTACAAAATCCAGCATAGGTAAATCTATAGCAACTGGATTAATAGTTTCATAGGCTTATGACAGGGGAGGCTGGGGGGTGGGTAGTGGTGGCAGGAAATGGAGAACTAATACAAATTAGTACAATAATTTTTAAAATCCTCTAAAACATATTTTTAAAACCTTAGCAAAAGAAAATCTGTACACTCACATAGTTGTACCCACCCCACCCCCAACCCCAACCCCTGTGAATTCCTCTAAACACTAAAGTAAGGCTTAATACCAATCTGACTTGGACTCTGTGTTAGGCTGTGTTGACTAGAAAAACACCAGTGTCACTCTTTTATGTGTAAGAAAGAACTTTATATCACATAGTAATTGTATATTGATATAACAACTCGGCCCAGTCCAACTCAAGTCCATAAGTCTAATACTAGTCCGTAAGTCCCTCTCCAGACTCACATGGCCATAAGCAATGAAGCAGAATACAGAAAGATCACAGGTTGGTGGGTGCAAAGTCCTGTGGATCCAATGGCAGTGGTTGCATCTCCAGGGCTCTGACAGCAACCAGGGGCTGCCAGCAGGAATGTGAAGGAAGAGGTGGGAGGAGAGGTTCCCAGGGTCCTCCTTATGAGAAGGTTATGTCCACAAGGAGATATCATCAGGCTCTAACCTGATTGACAGGTTGAATACCATATATATATATATATATTCAAAGCCTGTAAATAATAAAATAATAATAAAATCCAAGACTAAAGAAGACAATGGTATTAGCACTTAAAATTCTGAGCACCTGGTTTATAGAAGCCAGAAGCCAGTGAAAGCGCTAAATCCATTTGTAGAGTTTCCATATATATATATATTCAAGTTGACATGAAATTATGTAACCACCACAAATTCTTCCAGAGAATAGAATATGTAAAAACACTTCCCAATTCATTTTATAAAGCCAACTTAATCTGCATACCAATACCTGACAAATACAATTCAAGAAGAAAATGTATAGATCAAATTCGTTCATGAACACCAATAAAAACCCTAAAATAAACCAAATGCATTAATGAATAAAAAGAAAAATACATCATAACCAATTGAGGTTTTTTTTTTTTTGGGTTGTTGTTTTTTTTTTTTAACATTTTATTAGGGGCTCATACAACTGTTATCCCAATCCATACACACATCAATTGTGTAAAGCGCATTTGTACATCGTTTCTCAAAACATTTTCTCTCCATTTAAACCCCGCCCAATTGAGGTTTATTAAAGGAATATAATATTGGTTTGGCCATCTAAAGTCAATCTGCATGAATTATCACTTTGATAAAATAAAGGATAAAAATTACGTAATTGTATAAATGCACAGAAAAAATTCAACATTTCAATATACAGATGTGCTTTACACACTTGATGTATGTATGGATTGTGATAAGAGTCGTATGAGCCCCTAATAAAAACGATTTAAAAAAATTTTTTTTAATTCAACATTTCTTTGTAATAGTTCTACATTATATATGATACATATTTAAAGATGTGTTATTCATATATTTATGTTATATTTTTGCATGTTATATAGAGAACTAAATTCATGTTTATCTTGGTAAAGTAAGCATAATTGAGAATTTTTTACTCTGATAAAACATTTTTAAACATCACATACAATGATGAAATTTAAAAGATCTCCTTCCTTAGTGATCAGGACAAAGACAAGAATACCTACTCTCACCACTTCTATTCAACATTGTAAATTCAAGAAAATCAGAAAGAGGCATAGTGTGGGTGCCAACTGCCAACCTTTCAGTAGCAGTTAAGCATTGTGGCATCAGGACTCACTAAAGCCTTTAATGCTTAGGAACAAATCCAATAACAGACATTCAAAACCTAAACATGAAGACATTAGGGAGAGAAATTAAATAAAATTTCTATACTGGTGTACCCATTGCCTGTATAGAAATTGCAAGTACAGTTCCACATCCCTGCAATAAAGGAAATATCAAAATAAAGCAAATCATGCTCATTTTTTGTTTCCCATTGTCTATAAATGTTTGCACTACACTGTAGCCTGTAAGTGTGTACATCATTATGAAAAAGCTTTACATTGTGAGAACTGCCAAAATGTGACACAGAGCCAAGAAGTGACCACATCCTGTTAGAAAAATGACATTTGCTGATCAATAATACACTTGCTTAGCACAGGATTGCCACAAACCTTCACTCTGAGAAGGAAAAACCCCAAATCAATGAAGCACAATAAAGACACATATCATGTCCACGGGTTCCAAGGCTCAATATTGTTAAAACATCAGCTCTCCCAAAACTGATAAATAGATTGAAAGCAATCTCAATCAAAATTACATAAACTTCCAAGGAGTTGTCAAAGAATATTCTGTTTTTTAAAAATTGTATGAAAAGAGCCAAGAATAGTTATTTCCTTAGGACTAGGGAAGACAAGAAGGAGGATGAGGAGGAGAGGAAGGGGAGGAGGAAGGGGAGGGGGGAGGAGGAGGAGGAGAAGAGAAGGGCATCTAGTCAAGAAAAACATAGCTGGAGAACTAATGTCACCAAATATCAAGATTCCCGAAAGAGAGCTTTTGTACTGAATCTGGAGCAAAGGCAGACAAATAGACCAATAATAAAACAGAACAACGTCTAGAAAGGGGTCACTCTTCTGATGAGAGAAAGACTGCACTGTAGGAAGAATTCTTTTTAAAAATTAGTGGTGCTCTGTTCATTGTTGCTCTGTGTGGTGTTAAAGTCCATTCTGACACCTAACAATCCTGGGGGACAGGGCTGAATTCCCCGGTGGGGCTTCTAAGGTGTGCATTCTTTATATAGAATTACTAGGAATCAGAATCAACTTGATGACTCTATATAGGTATTTTTAATCTGTGGGGCTAGATTTCCAGGTCTCCCTCGGAACAGCTGGTAGGTTCAAACCACCTGAGGGCAGGGAGTTTGGTTTTGTTCTTTTGTAATAATAAACATATCTCTTCTTTATTTGCAACCAAATTTCATGAAAAGTTCATCTACAGCCATCTTCTCTATTTCCACATTTCAATTTACTTCCCATTCTTCTAATATCTGGTTTATTACCCACTACTTGACCGAAATCTACTTTCATAAAGGTCATAGATAAATGTCAAGCTACAAAAATGAGATGTGGCATTTCAGCTCTATCTTACTAAGCTTTTCTCTCTGTGATAGTCGGTGTATTTCAGTGAATCCTAATCAAGATGATAGAGTGAGTTCACTGGGATATTCCCATCCCTCCTTCGCTCCAAACACTTAAAATAATAATAGGTTAGCATTTTTAATGTCTTTAAAAAGGCACAATTACATTTTTTTCTTCAGTATCTAGATATCTCTGTGGCTCAGATGTAGAAAAGACATCCATGACAATGAATGTGGCCCCAGCTTTAAGTCTCCTCTGCTCCAGGATAAGAACCCATTGGTGGTGGCTGGGAGTGCAACTGCTCAAAGAGTTTAAGAGCAAGGCACCCGATGCATGTCAGGCTCAAGGTTGAAAATGGGGGCTCAAGTTATTCTTGTCTGGAAACAGTGGCTTAAAAAAAAGGTTGTTGGCTTGGGATCATAAGAAAGAACAAAGGCTTCCAGAATTAGAGGAGCATTCTCTCCAAGCCAATGTAAGGCATTATTCTGAACTGCAATCCCTGAGCACCACGGCCAAATCACCAGACACAAAGGTTGTGCCAGGAGAGAGGGAAGAACTTGAAAGTCAAAATCTAAGCATAATAAAACTCATTCATAAATAAAGGGCCATAAACTGAAAAAAGGGAGAATTTATTTTGAGGGAGAAAGACAATGAAACAATATGAAAATGTCTTAAAAATAAGCATTTCCATATCTTCAAAAGTATGAAATCCAGGACAGGTAAATCTATAGAGACAGTGATTGGATGAATAGCTTCTTGGGATTATGGTAGAGGAGTGAGGTTGGAAGGAAATGGTGAGCTATTAATAATAAGTACAAAAAGAAGAAACTGTTCTAAAATTTACTGTAGTGATGATTAAACAACTCTTTTCAATAGGTTTACATCATTCAGTTGTATGATACATGAATTATAGGTCAATAAACTGTTCAGATTAAAAAATAATTCTTGGAGACTATAGAACAAAAAGACAGTAATTTAAAAATGTATATTAAAAAATCAAAATTTCTGGAAGTGATTACAATTTTAGTGAAAGAACTTAGAAAACAAGATAAACTCTAGACTAGATATAGTTAAAGATTTAGTTGTTGGAATTTTTGTTCAGTAGAGCCCCAGTACTTGACTGTATCAGTACTTGATATAATCAGATTTTGATGTGAAATGTGGAGAAAATTTGGCATCTGAGCTCGAACAAAACATTAGAATCCCACCCAACGCACATGATTTTTGTAAGCAAAAGCAGTTCGTGTTTCAGTCATTAAGCGGTAGTCAGCATTGTTAGCACGCGTTGTTTATACCTTTTGTGGCTGTGTTCCAAGCGTTTTGCTATAATTTTCTTAGTTTTTGTGGCTTTTTGTTCTGTTTTTAGATTAAAAAAAACATGAGTCCTAAGAAAGAGTTTTTTGAAAAGAATCATCATGATAAGGAACTGATTGGCCGTGTTACCGATATTGTTGATGATAATTTAGTAAACCCTTTTAGAAAACAGTTAAGGAAATGCCAACAGCAGACCACATTAGACAGATTTTTTTTTTTTTTAGAGAAAGCCAGCCAGAGCCTAGTGAAAAAGATAAAGAAGAGAAAAAACTCCTGAGAAGCCGCTACCAGGTCATTTTCTGGAAGGGGATTCGCATTCCAAATGATGCCTCTCTCCATCCCTCCTCTGCACATCCGTGTCCACAGATCCAGATCCTCATCACTCTCAAGGTATGGGCCAGACTGTAGTTGTTAAGAACTTTCTCAATGTTGTGCTTCTTAATTAAATTGTATTACTTAACTCTGAACATATTTCTTTGAAATTTCTGTGTAATGTTTTGTATAAAAAGGCAAGGTTAGGGAAAAAACTTGGGGGTTGAGAACGGATTAATCCTTTTTCAGTTATCTCTTATGGGAACAATTGATTTGGAACTCGACTGCATCACATCCCGATGCTGAGGAGCTTATCCTTGAAACATGGTTCTTTCCTGGTTCTCTTCCTTGGATTTTACATGCCTCTGCATTTTACATGTTCTCCTTTTCAATCCATCTTCTCCAAATGCTTTAACGTTTATGCTGATTAATTTCCCAATTTTCATCCCCGACCCTTCAGATAATACGGGCACACCTCATTTTGTTTCTCTTCACTCTGGGGTGGAATTCTACCACCTCACACTGGTTCAGCAGAAAAACCTAATTTTTTAAATCGTTTTATTAGGGGCTCATATCACTCTTATCACAATCCCTACATACATCAATTGTGTAAAGCACATTTGTACATTCATTGCCCTCATCATTCTCAAAACATCTACTCTCCACCCTAGCCCCTGGCATCAGCTCCTCATTTTCCCCTCCCTCCTCGCTCCCCCCTCCCTCATGAATCTTTGATAATTTACAAATTATTATTTGGTCATATCTGGCACTGTCCGACGTCTCCAGGACCAGTGGTGTGAGTGGCGATACTTGGAGGGTGGAGGGAGAATGTGTTGGAAAGGGAGAACCAATTACAAGGATCTACATATAATCTCCTCCCTGGGGGAAGGACAACAGAAAAGTGGGTGAAGGGATACCTACTTTTTTTATGAAGTTTGGCAAACTGGTTGTGAAACTGGTACCTGTAACCAGGGTTAGCTTTTCAATGTGAAAATCACACATTTACATGCCTGGATCTTTTTTTAAAACTTTCATCTGCACAACAACGTATTCTGTAGTAATTAATGTTTACTCCATCCCTAAATATAAAAAATTAGATGCAAGTATGCTTGTAATATTTATTCAGGTCATAGAACTCATTATATTTTTGATGAATTACTACATTTTTATCCCCTTGTGTTTGTTACTTCAGTGAACAAACAGAATGTAAAGAGAACAAGTAACAAACAACCAGAGGGGTCATGCTGTCATTCACTTCAGCTCTGTGTTACACCCCCAATTCCCAGGAGATATGATGAGCAAATTATCCAATTCCTGAACGTGTTCAAAAAAGCTAAAAAGACTGTCAGAAAAATGGCTGTAGGTTCAGCAGAAGCAGAAAGGAGTTTTACAAAGATGAACATAATATGATTGGAGAAGAGAAACAGCCTATTTCTAATCCATCAAACACAATGACCATTGTCTAACTGGCCTACCTCTAAACTTTAAAGCCTAAAGGAGTGGGATCCTACTCCTGCAGTGAAAAGATGGCTAAGGATAAATCACGCAGCTGATGATGCTCAAATAAAAACTAAAAATATTGCAACGGAGGACACCGATGAAGAAGCAATATGTGTTTTATTCCAAAAGCTCGTCAGAAATGGATAATAAGGCTAAGACTCAAAGGACATGGAGTCCTTGGCAGACCCTCCATAACTTGCTTGTTACTGTTGTCAGTTGCCGTTGAGTGGATTCCAACTCATGGCAGGCCGTATGTACAAAGTGGAACTGGTCCATCGAGTTTTCAAGGAAAAGCCTTTCAGAAGTACACCACCAGACATGTCTTCTGAGGCACCATTTGGCGGGTTTGAACTACCCACCTGTGGACTAGTAATTGAGGAATTGGGCCGCCTGGGGACTGACTCCACATAACCAGAATAGAATGGATCCAATTAAACCAAGTGCCCCACAGAAGACTCAGGGATATAGTTTACTCATGGGTCACCAGGGCTGAATGAAAAAGTAATATTAACACTACATCAGGAGCAGTAATAAACAGAATTGTAACATAGTCTGAACAACCAGACATTGTGTCGAACGTAGAGGCACAACTCTTGCTCTAAGCATATTAAAGTCTCAAAGCAAAAGAAAAAGCACTAAGAGAAGCTCTAACCTAAAAGATATATCATCCTTTTGAGTAAAGAGAGCAAACACAGAGAAGAAATTAAAGAGCCACTTGCTTTATTTTCTATCCAACCTAACTGACGTCTGCTAAGCAGAGCTTCCCAGAGCGCTCTTTCTGCCTTGACAAAGTTCTAGTGAAAAGCATGGCTACGTTGTCACTTAGTTATTGCATGTCTCATGTACAGTACCTTGTTAGAATTCACCATGGAGGCTTTGCGAGCAAGAGCCATGCAGCAAGTGGCTGAGAAATAACCTTTTTAAAGCTATTAGAAATGGAGGCTATAAAAAAAAATAAGGGTGAGAAACTAAGCAGAGCTAGCTCAGGTACAGAATTGGACAAGTTACTGAACCTTGATGGCACAAAGAGTGAAGCACTTCACTACTCGCTGAAAGACTGGCAGTTCAAACCTACCCATAAATGCTTCAGAAGGCAGGCATGGCAATTTGTTTCTGAAAGATCACAGGGGTATGGGGTAGTTCACCTCTGCACTCACAGGGTCCCAATGCACCAGGACCTACGTGACTGCGCAAACAAGACTAGCTTTGTCTTCACAGTAACTATAGCTAAACGCCTTCTTGGGGACCCTCTGAGAGCTCTGTAGGACAGTGTAAATGTTTGCTGGACTCCACTTCTTGAGGGAGACATATAAGACAGGAACCAGAGGTGGTCTCTTCACCCAGCTGAGTGAATTCACTTTGTTTTTCCTCATCTTTGCAAATTAATTCCTCTTAATTTCTCCTAATATATATCAAACATCGATTTGAAAAATAAGAGAAAGACAAGCACTTTGGTACCTGACTTGTGTCTTTAATAAATAGCTGTCGAAGAAAAATGGAAATAAGAAAGGAGGGGAATGGAGAAAGCAGGGCGGAGGGAGGAAAGGGAGGAGGACGTGGGAGAGAGGGAGGGAGAAGTCTCGTGTCAGCTGAGGTTATGAAGAGTAAAGCTGTGGAGTCTAGGGTGTCCATCAGGGCACAGCCCAATGATGCTCCCTTGTAGGCGTGGCCTTCCCATAAGGATTCTGGAATTTCCTCTTTCTCCTGGGAGGTGGATTTGTTTCTCTAGTCAACCCAGCCTCAACCAGAGGGTAATACAGAGAAAAGTAGGGAGGAAAAGAAAGGGGAAAACATGAATTCAATATTCCTTATTTTCCATGGAAAAGCCATTACCATTGTTACATTCTAAAGGAAAAATCAGAATATAAAGATATTTTATCCTGACTCAGGAATTCATTTGCATTTAAAATATACAAAGGCATAAGTGTCAGATCACTTTTTATTAACACTTAATAACTTGTATTTAAAAGAATAAAGTTATATTCCAACAGAATTGTTCTGGAAGTCTTTGCAATATGGTTACAGAGCCTGGGAAATTTGAAATATCTTAAGTATGCAGTGAAGGTATGGCTATGAAGTAGTTTTACAGAGTCCTTTCCTAGAGAACTTTGGGAGGACTAGTTTTGTCCATAACCACGTTCAACATCCCAGTCAAACTAAGACAAGCATCATCGTGTATCCAAAGGGGCTCGATCACCTCCATCTCCTGCAAACTCCTTTATTTAAAAGGTCATTTGTTTTAAAGAGGAAAGAAATACGTGTTACCATGGGTTTGGCTTTATTCAAGTCAGCCCAACCTTTTTTCTTTTAGATCTAAAGAAAATAAATGTAATTTCTTGAGTTTCTGAAGTAAAGGCATTAGACGGAAATTATACTTTATAACAAATAGTAATGGCAAACATTCTGATCAGATTCTTTTCTGAATTTGGCTTTCAAAGGTCAGATTTCAAGTTTGTCAGCTACCTGCTCCCACCTTACCACAAGATAGACAATATCTTATCTAGATCAAGCTGAAGGGATCAAAAAGGTTATGCTGTTGTTCTTTGGTGCCACTGTGTCTGTTCCCACGGAGAGTAACCCTGTATGACACAGAGCTTTGCCCGGTTCTGCACCATCCCCACAATGGTGCTTATGGTCCACTTCACTGTTGCAGCCTCTCCATCCAATCCATCTCATCAAGGGCCTTACTCTTTTTGGCTGCCCCTCCACTTTACCAACGTTATATGTTCATACAAATACTCTAAAACCATGAAATATCTTTTGAGGAAAGCTTCATACTGTAAGACATATGTATGAACATATTCACAACTCATCGAATATTCTATGATAAAATGACAAACATGAAAGGAATCAAAATAAAGAAGTACACGTGAGCTAAAAAGTTAATAACTCAAAGACAATTAAAATCTATATGGCAAAATTCAATCTCCACAAAAATTGGAATTTGTTAATTCAGTAACAAACAAAAATTGAGCATCTACTGTATCTGAGGCACTGTCCAAGATATGACAGGTCCAAACTAAAGGAGGTTTCCTGGCTAGCACAACTGGTTAAGCAGGTTGGGTGCTCAGCTAGAAGTTCTCTACTAACCGAAAGGTTGGTGGTTGAGTTTGATTAGGACCAGGGTGACCTCAGGAAAAAAGGCCAAGTGATCTATTTTCAAAATATGGCAGTAACTAAAAATACTATGGAGCACAGTTAAACTCTACTACACCTAGGGTGACCAGGAGCAGGAATCAACTTGATGGCAATTTGGTTTTGGTTTTGCTTTTTATTGGCTAGCTTCTACCTGGAGGGTGGAGGTACAATCAAATAACTCTAATACACTATAATATGTACTATAATGAACAAAGATACAAGAACAAAGATACAGGGGCATAAGCAATTAATGTATCCAGTGAGGTACAGAACCCATTCTCCATATGAAGATGAGATGCCACTACACTAAACGAATGTGATCATTTGTATACATTTTATAGAGGCTTAATAGTAATATAGCAAGAACAAACCTAAAGGTAAATGAGCACTCTAGAACCCTCCTAGATTCTAGGTAAATACAAACTAGGGCTTAGATGGTTTTCTTAAAAACAAATGGTTTAGAATGCAGCATGGCCTAATTTTTTCCTTAATATGGTTCAATGGTTCTCAATTCTTAGCAAACATAAAAATTAGTAAACAGCGTCCTAGACACAAAATGATATGCATTGTACCTGGTGGGCAACCTGACAAGGTTTTGAGGGTCTTTTGATGATAGAGACTTGCATCCCTTCTGTGGCATTCTCTGGGCACTCTGCTAACCTTGGTTTAGGTGTTTCCTCAGTGGAGGTGACAAAGGAGTAAATGGTATGATTCAAAATGAGTTTATTCTGTTGTTTTAAAAATTTAGATATTTCAATACTTCATTTGTAGATAAGGATTCAAGTAGCCCATATAACCTGACAAAAAATACATAGAATGAGACTGATTACCAAAATATGTCATCATTGGTTAAAACATGTTACACATAAAACTGAAGCTAGTATTTAAGTGATAAAGGGAACCCCGGACCATGAGTACAAAGGATAATGAGTCATTGATGAAAATGAAAAAGTGGAAAATTGTCTTCAAGCAACCATTTCATAAACACTATTTTCAAAAACACATTGAATATGGAATTACAAAATTTCACCTATGTCCTGACATAACATCACTATTCCCTAAATATCTGGAAATTGGCTGATTCTGCATAGACCTGGTTGCCTTAATGCCTCATATGATTTCCAAAGCTATCAATCTCCATGGAAAAAGATAGTCCACATCTTTCTTCTGCAAAGTGGTTGGGTGGATTTGCACTTCCACCCTTTCAGTTCCCACCCAAGCCCTTAATCACTGCACCACCAATATGTTTGAGGGAGGTAGTTTATTGTGCCAACCTGACCAATAAACACATGTGGGGTTAATTGAAGGGCAGAGGGATAATTGGCTCAGTGAGCCTTGCCTTTCGAGTTCTTGGGTCTCTTGCTTTCTGATGGTCGGACCAGGGTGCAGGTGCCTTAGCAGTTCCCTGCTTCAGCTGGCAAGGCTGACTTCCTGCAAGGCATCCCCAAGGAGAAGACGCATGGAACTACCCTGATACAGCCTTGGATGCTGAGACCCCTGCCGGTGTTGAGGCTTACACACTCACTGACTCAGCTTTCCTCCTGCAGTCAGCGTCATTGTGTGTGTTTTGTGAGATGGAGAAGGGCTTCAAGGATTAGTCTTGGACATATGGGTTAATGTTGTACTTGTGGGCTTGGACAGCACTGGGTTGGGATATTATCTTGATGCGCACTTAACTTTTATATAAAACTCTCTCTTATACATGAGTTTCTGTGGATTTGTTTCTCTAAAGTACCCAGACTAATAGAATGTTGAAATTAAGAGGCTGGTATATAACCTTATTTCTGCTGCAATCTGTTCTCATGGTCCAGGACAGAGATGATGTTTTCCTTCCATGTCATGCAAAATAAATTAGAACATCACAAAATGTGTTTTTAGAGCAAGAGGCTTGTAATATTCCATTAAGAGTTCCACAGACAAATGACTTTGATATATGCTACATATTATAGACCTTTCTTAGAGATTCATGAGGTGTTCTAAAATATTTTAAAACTTAGAATTCTAATAGTAGAAAAAAGAAAAAAAATATGATTCACTCTTTTTAACTGGTATTGTCCACAATTTGCTTACTACTTTTATTAGCAACCACAAAGTGTCTTTTTCAGAATACACTGTGGAAAATGTTATTTCAAAGGAAGCCATAGGGAACACCCTTTAAAATGTGCCTCCCATTTGTAGTAGAAATTTTACTCTAAAAAACAGATAAATGGTGGATGATTATTCAGTTTTCATGGGCACTCACCATAGAATTATATCTTTTAAATGCTTCCCTTCTACATTAGAAATGATTTCATGAACTTTAAAAATTATTTGTGAACTTATATGCAATTCTTCAGGGAAACATATTTTAAATGATCTTGAAACAATCCAATGTCAAAATAATTCTTTGAAAGCTGATGGTACCCAGGTATAATGCCTGGAGTCTTACAGGCTTGTAGTTAAACAAGCAGTCATCTAGCAGAGAAGCAACAAAGCCCACATGGAAGAAGGATACTAGCATGTGTGATCATGAGGTGTCAACAGGAAAAGGTATCAGAATTTGAAAAACAAGCAACCAAATTGATATGAAGGGGCGTGGATGTAGTGGGGACTCAAAACCCACCAGTAAGATAATTGGGAAGTCCTTCTCAGAAGGGCCACACAGAAGGGATGATAAATCCAGGTTGCAGTATAGCACTGATGAAATACATAACTATCCTCTAGTTCTTTAATATCTCCTCCCCTTACTATTATGGTTTTTATTTGTTTTACATCATTAACCACGTTAGACTTGCCTATGCTCATTTGTATAACTAAGATTGTTCAATATATGAAAGCCAAGATTGATATAATCCTTCAGAAACAGTAACAGGAGTAATGGTTGTCTGAGAGTACGAGAAGGGGGATGGGGAGGAGACCTGAGAACACTGATGACTGTATAACCCCACTTGAGGAGAGCAAACAACAGAATTGCGTATGAATAGATATATCAGATGGTGTAAGATACAGCTAAATAAATAAATAATACGCCTGGTGGGGAGGGAGCTGGTATCAAGAAGTTCAAGAAAAAGGAAATATTTTGAAACCGATGTGGTAGCAATTGTACAATAATGCTTGACCTGATTGCACTATGGAATGTTATATCTGTAAGAGCTCCCAATAAAATTATTTTTAAAACAATAATAATAATAAAATAATTCATCATACACAGGTATGTGATGACTATATCAATTAAATACTCCATAATTAAATGAGCAGGTCTTTTATTAAGCATATTTATAAAAGTTATTAGCACATTGGGGCTCAATAAATTTAACCAGCATTGCATTGCTTTCTGTTGAAACTCAACATGCTTATGGGGGCAAATTAGCCTCAGTCTTCTGGCAACAATGTGCAGTGCTATAAAACAATTGGTTCATATTGTTATTGCTAGATACTCTCAGGTCAGTTTCAACTCATAGTAACCCTTAAATAATCAGATGCTGTCCTGTCCTGTACCAGCTTCACAATACTTACTCTTCTTGAGCCCATTGTTGCAGCCACTGTGTCATTCCATCTCTTCTAGATGAAGAGATGACCCTCCACTTTACCAGCAAGCATGGTGTCCTTCTCCAGGGACTGGTTCTTTGTGTTAACATGTCCAAAATGCATGAGACAAATGTTGCTTGTAAGGAGCACCCTGGCTATATGAGATAGTTTATTATGCCAGCCTGGCCAATAAACACAAGTGGGATTAACTGAAGGGCAGAGAGATAAATGGCTTGGTGAGCCTTGCCTTTCTTGTCATTCGCTCTTTGATCATTGGACCAGTGTGCAGCTGCCTTGCTTGTTCTGTGCCTCAATTTAAAGGCTACACTACCTGTGGGACGCCTAGTCTGTGGACTGTGTCGCTGTAAGTTGAGGTCCCTTTAAGACATCTCTGGAGCTGAGGACTGGCGGTTGGTGACCTGGCTGGCAGTTGGTGACCTGCCTTGTGATTGGCTGCTGTGCTGACATAGCCTAGCTCTCTCTATAAATAGAAGAAGATCTGGCAGCAGACTAGACTTGAAGGACTGCTAGTCTCTCACAACTCTCTCTCACGGAAGTGAGTTGCATTGAGCCATTTGTAGTGCTTTATAATTTAACTGTTCATTTCTTGTATTATATATTTATCTGTATATGATTTAACAGTTCATTTCTTGTTATATATCTAATTATCTTTATAAATAAATATATTAAATTATCAGCAATTTGGTTTAATCTCTCTAGAGAACCCTGTCTAACATACTGTACATCTTCCAAGATAGATTTATACATTCTTCTGGCAGCCTGTGGTATATTCAATAGTCTTCACCAACACCATAATTAAAGAAATTAATTTTTTGCTGTCTTCATTATTTGTTGCCCAGCTTTTGCATACATATGAGGCAATGGAAATACCATGATTTGGGTCAGGCACACCTTAGTCTTCAAAGTGACATATCTGATTTTCAACACTTAAAGGGGTCTTTACAGCAGATTTATCCAATACCATACTTCTTGTGATTTCTTGTCTGTTGTTCTATGGGCATGGATCCAAGTAAAATAAAGTCCTGACACCCTCAATCTTTTCTCTGTTTATCTTTATAAGGCTTATTGGCCCATAATTGGTGAACGTGTTTGTTTTCGTTATGTTGAGGTGTAACCTATACTAAAGGCTGCAGTCTTTTATCTTCAACAGTGTGTTTTAAGTATTCTTCACTTTCAGCAAGCAAGGTTGATAATCACAGGTTATTAATAAGTACTCAATTCTTGATGCTGAGTTCTTTGTACTCATATAGTCCAGCTTCTCAGAATATTTGCTCATCATATCTATTGAATAATTATGGTAAAAGGTACGAGTCTGATGTATACTTTTCCTGATTTAAAATTACACGCCTATCTTCTCTTTAGATGACTGCCTCTTACCCCACAAGAATATATTTAAGTGTTTTGAAATTCCATTCTTGGCAATATTATCTATTATTATCTTTTATTCTTGGCACTATAATCTATTATTTGTTATGGTCTATATAATTGAATGCTTTTGTATAGTGAATAAAATACAGGTGAACATCTTTCTTACATTCTATGCTTTCAGCCAAGATCAACAATATTATCTCACTTTTCATATCCTATTCTGAATCTGGCTTGAATTTATAACAACACCCTGTCTGTGTATTCCTACAATCATCTTTAAATTATCTTTAGCTTTGGATAACAGTGGGGACTCAAAATCCATTTACAGGGTCCCCACATGGATTAAGACCCCTCCAGGTAGGTGAATAGCCTTGCTGTCAGACAGAGCACATTGTAAAGTTAATGACGGATGATGTGGTTAAAAGGTGACTTTTTATCATTTGATCTCGCCCTTTTGAAATTTTTTAATTGCTCCACTTTTTAATATTTTCTGCTTTTTATTCAGAGTGATATGATTTGGGGGGGGTGTTACTATACCTTTTTTTTAAATCATTTTATTAGGGGCTCATACAACTCTTATCACAGTCCGTACATAAATCAATTGTGTAAAGAGCATCTGTACATTCATTGCCCTCATCATTCTCAAAACATTTCCTCTCCACTTAAGCCCCCGGCATTAGGTCCTCATTTTTCCCCTCCCTCATGAGCCCTTGATAATTTATAAATTATTATTTTTTCATATCTTGCCCTGTCCGACGTCTCCCTTCACCCACTTTTCTGTTGTCCATCCCCCAGGGAGGAGGTCACATATAGTTCCTTATAATCGGTTCCCTCTTTCCAACCCACTTTCCTTCTCCCCTCCCAGTATCGCCACTCACACCACTGGTCCTGTAGGGATCATCTGCCCTGTGTTCCCTGTATTTCCAGTTCCTATCTGTACCAGTGTACATCCTCTGGTCTAGCCAGACTTGCAAGGTAGAATTCGTATCATGATAGTGGGAGCGGGGAGGAAACATTTAGAAACTAGAGGAAAGTTGTATTTTTCATCGTCGATACATCGCACCCTGACTGGCTCATCTCCTCCCCGAGACCCGTCTGCAAGGGGATCTCCAGTGGCCTACTAATGGGCTTTGGGTCTCCACTCCGCACTCCCCCCATCGTTCACTATGGTAAGATTTTTTGTCTGATGATGCCTTATACCTGATCCCTTCGACACCTCGTGGTTGCATAGGCTGGTGTGCTTCTTCCATGTGGGCTTTGTTGCTTCTGAGCTTGATGGCTGCTTGATTACCTTCAAGCCTTTAAGACCCCAGACCCTATACTTTTTGATAGCCTGGCACCATCAGCTTTCTTCACCACATTTGCTTATGCACCCATTTGTCTTCAGTGATACGTTTGACACCTCGTGATCACACAGTCTGATATGTTCTTCCGTGTGGGCTTTGTTGCTTCTGAGGTAGATGGCTGCTTGTTTACCTTCAAGCTTTTAAGACCCCAGATGCTATTTCTTTTGATAGCCGGGCACCATCAGCTTTCTTCACCACATTTGCTTATTCACCCGCTTTGTCTTCAGCGGTTGTGTCAGGAAGGTGAGCATCATAGAATGCCAATTTAATAGAAGAAAGTATTCTTGCTTTGAGGGAGTACTTGAGTGGAGGCCCAATGTCCTTCTGCTACCTTAATACTAAACCTATAAATATAGGCACACAGATTTATTTCCCCATCCTCATATCAGTATATTTGCATATGTACATGTCTTTATCTAGACCTCTATAAATGCCCTTTTCCTCCCAGCTCTTTCCTCTATTTCCCTTGATTCTCCTCCTGTCCCACTATCATGCTCAGTCCCCACCAGGATTTCAGCACTTCCTCTTTGTTACATTCCCCTTGATCATGCCCTACCAGGCCTCCCACACCCACCTCACCATCAATTTGGATCGCTTGTTGTTCCCTTGTCCCTGGGTTTGTTAACACCTCTTTTTTTATTGAAGTTTTCCTCTGTTTTATTTTGTGTATTGTTAGGATTTGTTTTTTTCCTGTTTTTGTTTTGTATGATTTTCTGTATATGAAATTCAGGGCAGGTGAAGCTATAAAGACAGTAACTGGGTTTATAATTACTTAGGAGCATGACAGGAGAGGGTGGGGTGAGATAGGGAGCTAACAACAATGAATACAAGAAAGAAGAAAATGTCCTCAAACTTATTGTGGTAATGATTTCACAAACTCTTCTTAATATGACTCGACTATTAAATTACATGATATGTCAATCCAATGCTAATAAATCTATTAAAAATAAAATTTTCTTCAGCAAAATTTTACTTGTGTGTCACATTAATCATGGTGTTTGATAATTTTCCAATTGTGTTGGGTCATTGTTCTTTGGAATGGGCACAACGATGGACTCATTTAGTTGATTGGCCACGCAGCTGTCTTCCAAGTGAACACTTTCAGCATTCCATCCTTTTGCTGAAACATCTCAGTCGATATTCCCTAATCTGAGAGACTTGTTGTTTTGCCCATTCCTTCAGTGCAGCTTGGATTTCTTCCTTCAATACCATCAGTTCTTGATCATATGCTACCTCCTGAAATGGTTGAATGCCAACCAATTCTCTTCAGTGCAGTGATTGTTCTTTTTTTGTTTTGTTTTGTTTTGATGCTGGGTGCCTTATTCAATATTTTATAGCAGTTGACATACCAAAGGATGCTATCAGGGTAATGCAGAAGTTATATTGGTTTATATGCAATTTATTCTTGACAAGTGGAGCAAGTATAATGGAAGAAGGTGTAACCTTTAGCCAGAAAGGGCAGTGCTCTCAGCTCTGTAACGGTACAGTCAGAAACCTGTTCAGTTCTTCATTGTCCCAAATGAGCACCTGCATCCAAAAACCCTTTTCTAAAGAGGGACACATCTTCTCCCTATTATTAGAGCTCTTAATTCTAGCTACATTGTCTCCATGCTAGGGAATCATCATTTCTGAGCTACTTGGCTTCCCATTTTTAATATCCCCTGAGATAGCCGCCAGCTGTTACATCTTCAGAAACTATCACTGTTTTTGTTAGTGCTATGGCAACGAAGTTGCATAGGTTTCAAGTGGTCTGCTCCAATTCTCTTTTCCCATAAGCCCTGTTATTTTTAATACACAGTGTTACAAAATAGGAACTTTTCCAGGAACATAAGTTTTATGTTGTAACAGAAACACCTGCAGGTACCAACTACTCCTTTAAAAGAACAAATGAGTAACCTGCTTTGTTATTTAAGCTGTGGTTAGGTTGTTTCTCTGACCGAAAGGATATTGGGAGAAGAGAGAAGTTTGGGAGTCGATTAGTCTTGTGGTTTGAATGACATAAGTATCCACCTAATCGACTCTCTCACTCATTCACTCTCTCACTCACTCACTCTCATTCACTCACTCTCATTCACTCACTCTCATTCACTGACTCACTCTTATAAAAAAGAAGAAAAAAAAGTATCCACCTAATCCCTCTACTTTTTCTACTGGGAATTCTTCCCATTTTTACAAAACACCAAATCCATATCCACCTCAGCACCATTGAAAATATTCTCCTTCTTATCATTCACGTCTCAGTTCAATTGTCACCCTGTCAAACAAATCTTCTGATCATTTTACTTAAGGCTGCACTCCCCCACACTCACACTCCACCACATTCTCTTCTACTTTCTTCCTGACATTTACTGGGTTTTGTTCATGGCTGGTCAGCTTCATGATAGCCTGGAACCCCATCAGTCTTGTTAGCAAGAGAAGTGAAGTCAGAGACCAGAGAGCACACAGCTAGGGTGATGAACATGGTTAAAAGGCCCCATCACTACCTTAACGAGTCTCACAGTCTAACACCTATTTTTCCCAGTCTCTTATCTGACACTACTCTCCCTAACAGCTGTCATCATACTCTTAACGATTATTGAAAAGCCAAGAAACGCACTTGGGAAGAGCAATCGGTCTCCTAGCTTGATCCCACATCCTATATCTGCCAGTTCATTGATGAGCCCCGTGTCTGCAATGGAGTTTGGCATTTAAGAGGCACTTCAGAAATATCTCTTAAATATGAAACATCTGAGAGAGAAAAAAAAAAATCAATTGACCAAATTAAGAGATTTTTCTCTTGACCCTTATAACAGTGTTAAAATAGTCGAGTCTACTCAATTTGTTTTATTTTCTCCTTTTGGGAGAAATGAGGGGTGGGGCTCACAATCGAATTGGTTCTCGATGCCCTCATGAAGAAGGATGTTACAGTTTCGAATTCTGTTCTTTTCTTGTCTTCTTACAAGCATTGTCCAGTTGTTTTCCTTGTTAGTGTGAGTGTTTTTAGAAAAATTGTATAATCTAAAAATGACAGTGTTGTCGTTTTTGTTTTTTATGAGATTTAGAAAAATGCTTGTGGTTCAAAGATTTGAGTATAGGGTGTTGTATTAGAAACCCGGGCTTCAGTATAGATAATAGACAACACATTCCAGAGTCTTAATATTCAAGTTCAGAGTTGTTTCTCGTCTAGAGAGACTTGTGGTCTTTTATTGGAATAAAATAAGGGAAAGTTAATTTCAGTCATTATTCCTCTAAATATACTATTAAATTTGGGATTCTCCTCACTTTTTTTTCCTCTTACCCAAGCTACAATTTCAAAGAAGGATGTTCCTAGAAAGAGGACAGTCTTGACTCAAATTATGAAAAATTAAATTTATAACTTAATTGAAATTCACATTAAGATTGCTTTTCCGTAATAACAAAATTACTAGTTAAGCCATAAAAATTTCATCCCATTAAATAGTTATTTTAGGTGACTAGGCACATACATTTTAATTTTTTGTAATTCTATTATGTAATTGGCATCATGTAGCTACAACCACAGCTTTAGTTATGGGCACTGATTACAGTTGGTACTCTTGTTTGTTAACATCACTGAACAATTTGAGTGATGATTAAAATGCCTGAATTTAATATGGATGAACATTTCTACCTAATTAATATACAAAAGTTCGGGTACATGACACTCTGTTCTAACTCACCAGGGGCTTTAAGCCCCACCAATACCCACAGCTGTGTCAGTGTCACATTTTAATGAGGCTACAAAGTCATTACGCTGTACACAGCCTGGCAACAAGCAGGAACATTTGCTTCTCTGAAGAGTAGTTTCAAATGTAAACAAACAACCCCTTTAAAACAAAACTATAAGAAAACTATCGGCCTTATGCAACTGCAAATAAAAAATAAATAAACTAGGAAATGGGACGTTCCCACAACAGTAACCAAAGATGTCCCTATAGATGAAGCATCTTCTAGCCCCTGGTGGCTTGGCAACTAAGTAGCTCAACTGTCAAGAAATTTCTCATGAGATTACTAGGCACAATTCAATTCAGCACTAATAAATGCCACACGTTTTACCTTCTAAAACCATTAAATATATTGTTTTAATTCTACATGGAGGATAAGCATAGCTAGCTGGAAAGGGACAAAAAGGAGAGGGAAAGGTCACCATTAACAAACACTGGCAGTCCCACCCAGAGGCTTTCACGTGGCCATTTGCATACATAGAGGTTTGACTGGCGTCCAGTCAGCATAGGCAGATCTCAAAGGCTCCGCTCTCACAAGCTTTCCCTGACTCCATGATCCGCCCCCCATCCTCGGACATTGTTCTGCCTTCAGTAGTCAGCCCTTCAGGATCTGACAATGTTTTGAAGCTGTGCATAAGGTTTTCAGCAGCTCCTTCCTCCAAAGTAGGGAGCAAAGTTCTTCTTCATGGTCTGTTCTTGGTCTGCTGAAACCTGTTCTCTCTGGGTGATCCTGTTGGCGTTTGAAAATACCAGTAACATAGTGTCCAGCTTCACAGCAGACACAAGCTACCATAGTATGACATCCTGACAGACAAGTGTGGATTCATCTCCAGAACCTGTCTTATAACTATCATAACATAAAGCTTTATAGAGCATCTATCAGAAAACCAAATCCACTCTCGTTGTGTTGATTGCAACACATAGGGACCCTATTCAGGGTTTCTGAGACTGTAAATAAATCTTTACAGGAACAGATAGCCTCATTTTTCTCCCACCTGGTGATTTGAACCACTAACTTTAAATTTAGCAGCACAGCACTTTACCCAACAGCACCATTTAAGAAGTACTAAATTCATTTAGGGTGTTAGAAAATGATGGGAGAAAATATTGGTGATTGTCATACAACATGATTAATGTATTTGATGTCACTAAATTGTAAACTTGAAAATATTAAATTTCAAAGGGTTATATATATTTTTGCAACAATAAAAATATCAAAAAAATTAAATAGGAAGAAAATATTCACTTACTTATAATGATGTTAAGGCATGTGCTTTCTGATTTTTTTAATGGGCTAGATATGAGTGGGCACAATAAAGAAATCTAAAACTATTATCCTCATTCAACTCTATGTTCTCATACTCATGGAAATCTAAGATTAAAGTGCTCTATAAGGCCTCTTTTAGTTCTCCAAATCTTCCTGAGCTGAATGCATCCTGTTTTAACCAAATCCAAGTTATCCAACCACCATTCGATTGTCATTTTGTCATCCTGCGGTGGCTTTCCTGTTACTGCGATGCTGACATCTAGGTCACGGGGATTTCCAATGCCAGCAGGGCCACTCAGGGAGAACACGCTCCAGCAGAGCTTTCGTACTAACAACAGACTAGGAATTGGAAGTAGGCCACCTGCTTCTGAGGAATCAGCCACTGAAAACATCATAAGACAAGCCCCTCAAGTTGGAGGGCTCTCGAAATATAACTGAGGGTGGGTGCTTTCTCTAAGTAGAGACGGTCATAGCAGCATGGATGGAGTAAAGGGTTCAGGACCTTCATCTTCGGCTAGGGCACAACTCAAAATATGAACAAAAAGTTGCAAGCATTTACTAATAAATGGGACTTGGAATGTATGAAGTATGAATCTAGGGAAATTGGAAGTCAGCAAGAAGGACATGGAACGCATTCAGATTGATATACTAAGCGCTAATGAGCTGAAATGGCCTATGGTTAGTCATTTTGAATCCGATAACCATATGGTTTTCTATGCTAGGAATGACAAACTCAAGAGAAATGGGGTTGCATCCATCGTCTGAAAGGACATTTCAAGATTTCTCTTGAAATGGAATACACAGAAATCAAATTGAATACCTCTGTGGGAAGAGGCCATGGATAGACTCAAAATTAACAACCAAAATGAAGCCAGGGCCTGATTGTGGACCAAATCTTCAATTGCTCGTGTATAAGTTCAAGGTGAAGTTTAAGAAAATTAAAACAAAACCACAGAAGCCAAAATATGACCCACCTTAATTTCAAGATCATCTCATGAATACATTTAACTCTTTGAACACTAATGACAGAAGATCTGATAAGCTGTGAGATGATGTCAGGAACATCATACATGAAGAAAGCGAAGGGTCACTAAAAAGATAAAAAAGGAAGAAAAGATAAAAGGGTAATTTTCAAATTTCAAAGAGAAATTTTTAAGTGCAGCTCAAGAAAAAGCAGAGTATTATAATCAAATGAGCAAAGACTAGAGAAATGTTTTGAGAATGATGAGGGCAATGAGCGTACAAATGCACTTTACACAATTTATGTATGTATGGATTGTGATAAGAGTTGTATGAGCCCCTAATAAAATGATTTTTTTTAAAAAGAAAACCAAAAAGGAAGGACATGCTCAGCATATCTTAAGCTGAAAGAACTAAAGAAAAATCCAATCTTGAGGTTGCAATATTAAAAGAGTCTATGTGCAAAATATTGAACAATGCAGGAAGCATCAGAAGAAGATAGACAAAATACAACCACTCTACCAAAAAGATGGGATTGGTATTCAACCATTTCAAAGGTAGCATATGATCAGGAACTGATGGTACTGAAGGAAGAAATTCAAACTGTACTGAAAGTATTAGCCAAAAGGAAGGCTCCAGGAATTGATCAAATATCAATTAAAACGTTTCAACAAGTTGATGAACCACTGTAAACACTCACTCACCAATGCCAAGAAATTTGAAAGACAGCTATCTGGCCAATTGGCTGGAAGAGACTCATATTTGTAAGCATTTCAAAGAAATATGACACCACAGAATGAAGAAATTATCAAATAATATCATTAATATCCAAATGTAAGTAAAATTTTGCTATAGCTCATCCAACAACGATTGCTGCAGTGCATTGACAGGGAGCTGCCAGAGGTTCCATCTGGATTCAGAAGAAGATGTGAAGCAAGGGATATCATTGCTGATGTTAAATGGATCTTGACTGAAATCAGAGACTACCAGAAAAAAAATGTTTGTGTGTAACTTATTGGCTATTCAAAATTTTCAACTATGGAGATCAACAAAATATGAATAGCATTAAGAAGAATGGAAATTCCAGAACGTTTCATTTTGCTTATGTCAAATTTGTACATGGATCAAGAGGAAATCATTGGAACAGAACAAAGGAATACTGCCTAGTTTAAAATCAGGAAAGGTGTGGGTCAGGCAGGGTTGGATACTCTCACTGTACTTAATCAATGTGTATGCTGATCAAATAATCTCAAAATCTGGCTTGCATAAGGAAGAACGTGGCTCCAGGATTGAAGGGAGGCTTATTAAAAACTCATGATATGCACATGGCACCACCTTGCTTGCTGCAGGTGAGAATGGCATGAAGCACTGGCTGATGAGGATCGCGCATTGCAGTCTTCGATATGGATTACAACGTAATGCGAAGAGCACAAAAATCCTCACAAACCTAACCGATAGGTAATATCACAATAAACAGAAAAGATAGAACTTGCCATGCTCTTTTGATCTGGCTTGAATCCATAATCAGTGCTCACAGAAGCAGTAGTCAAGAAATCAAAGGACAATTCCCATTTAAAAGATTTAAAAGCATGAATTTCACTTTGAGGACTAAGGTTCAACCAAACCAACTCATTTCAATTGCCTCATATGCATGTGGAAGTTGGACATTGAGTATGGAAGACAGAAAAATAATCAATGCGTTTTAATTATGTCTGGGGGAGGATATTGAAAGTACCACGTATTGACAGAAGAACAAAGAAAACTGTCTTGATAGTACAGCCAAAATACTCCTTAGAAGCATGGATGTGAGTCTTCATCTCATGTTCTTTGGACATGTGATCAGGGAATACCAGGCCCTGGGAGAGGACATCGTGGTTGGTAAAGAGAAAGACCCTCAACAAGATGGATTGGCTCCATGGCTGCAACAATGGGCTCAAACATAAGAACAATGTGAGCCTGGTGCAGGACCAGGCAGTGCTTCGTTCTGTTGTAGAGAGGGCTGCTATAAATCACGGCCAACCTGGCAGCACCTGACCACAAATAACAATTTCTTCAATCATATCAGAACTAGAGACGGCATCTTCATCTATTGAATTGATGGATAGTTACCATGAATATTAGGCCCTCCACTACATTCTTTAGAATAGTAGAACTTTTCATTTTCTTGTGATTTCTAAATACAATCTTCCTTCCCTCTTTGTGTATTTCCAAAGCCATGGGTCAAATTGTAAGGAAAAGTACATCTGGCCATCAATAGAACCTAAAGAGCAGCCACCCTTCCAAAGTTAGAAAGCCAAATAAAAACTAGATAAGCGCTCCAAGGGAAAATACCGCGGCACACTCGGAGTCAGGGTCATAGGCCTCTGACTGCTGACTCGTGGATATAACAAATACAAAGAGAAGGTTCCGGCAATGGATGTACAAATGTGCTTTACACAATTGATGTATGTATGGATTGTGATGAGAGTTGTATGAGCCCTTAATAAAACAATTAAAAAAAAAAGAACTCTCATCACATGGAATTCAGGATAGATAAACCCCTTAGGAACAGTAGTGGGAGTAGCAATGTCATGAGGGTAGGGGGATGGCTAGGTAGGGGGAAGGGAGAGAAAGGGGGAACCCATCACAAGGTTGGATATATAGCCCCCCCCCCACGAAGGGGATGAATAATAGAAATGTGGGTGAAGGGAGACAACTGACATTGTAAGATATGAAATAACAGTAACAATATATAATTGATCAAGGATCTATGAGGGTGGGAGAGTGGAGGAGGTAGGGGGAAAAAAGAGGAGCTTATACCCAGGATGCCATTCCAAAATGTTTTGGAAATTATGATGGCAACATATGTACAAATATACATGATACAATATAAGACCTGTAAGAGCCCCTTATAAAAAATGATTTTTTTAATGTTTAAAAAAAAAGGAGTGTTCACAGAATGTTTTCAAAGCCTGTGGCTCTGTAAATATAATGCATCTTTAATATCTACTTTAAGTCCAATAAATATTCAGTCATTACCATTGTTACCTCAGAACTGAAAATCAGTTACTCAGTGTAGTAATGTTTGGCAGTACGTCTGATCTGCCTGGAAACATGGCGTACCAGTAAAGTCCTTGCCAAGGAGGCAAGTTCCGATGATTGCCTCATTTTCCCTCTCTGCAGGTAGAACTGTTCTCCAAAGTAAACAAGGAAGAAACGAGATGACCCTTTTTTAAGCTGAAGTAAACATACAGATAAGTGGACAAACATAAATATCACTTAGTGAATCTTTACTCATATGTGCAGCATCAAAGAAGCTTCCCTTAGGCCCTCTCCAGGTCAATACCAAATAAAAGTAGCCATTGTCCAAACTGGATCTATTGGGATCCATTTTGCCTGTCTTTGAACTCTATAAAGTGAAACCAAGCAGATGTAATATATTTTATCTTGCACTTGGTTTGTTTCATTTGACATTGCTTTCAAGATTCTTCCATGTTGTTGTTTAATAGTTGATTCTGCTTTATTGTCATACAAGTTTGCCATTCTGATGAAGGGCATTTTGATGGCTTCTGGCTTTGGAACACTATGAGCAATACCATATAAACGTTTTCATACAAATCATTTCTGTTGAATATAAACCCAGGAGTGAAATATCTTCACCAAAAAAGTAACTGTATGTTCGCCTTTGGTGGATACTGCCAAACCGTTTTCCAAAGTGATTGCCCCAATTTGTCTCCCATCCGCAGTGTGTGAGCGTTCCAATTGCTTCACATTGTTGACTGATGTTTTGAATTTAAACCTTGCTGAGAGCAAACAAACCTTGTAAAATTTTCCTGTGACCTCCAAATTTTTAGTCATTGGCCAAATCCAATTACTGTCTTTATTTCCTAGAATTTAAAGCAACCAGAATTGTTTGTTCAGATAATCGGAAAATCAGAATAGCAATAAGATATAAAGAACTCTTCTTTCTAACTAGATCAAATGGAAGCATTTTGGGGTAACTGTAAATGTCCAGTGCTCCTGCTGGATGTGTATGAGAATGGTTTTACACTTGCTTCCCTAAATAAAAATGTATGTCCTTAGGCAGGCTGACAGCTGATTGTTTTCAGCAGGAATGAAGCAGTTAGATTCTGCTTTCTTTCTTTCTTTTGCAAACAAATGTGCCAATCCTGTTGAGAATGAGAGCTCTTCCCCCAAAGAGGGCAGCCCCTGTATTTCCCCATTTGTCTCATTAGCTGTCACTAAGACTAATAGGAGGAAGTTCCACTTTCAGCCATTTGTTCTTGAACCAAATTGATTATGATGTTTGTGCATAAATACACCTTTTTTCCCAAAAATATAGAATGTGCATGGTTGTAAGACAGGAGATTTTGAGACACTAACAGAGAAATAAACATTCCCCAGGATTTCTGCAGAAATGTCTCTATCTTCTTACCACAGGGGACTGTGTATGTCTCTGCTCTTGAAGCAATTTGATTATGAAGCCTGTGCATTAGTTTCTCCAAAATTATCTTTAAATTATTTGGCTTTCCTGACATATGTTATATATGTAAGAAAAAGAAAGAAAGGTAAGTATATGAGCCCTTTCAGCTTTACCCGTTCTTCATAAGAGGTGCCTTTCTGACCCTGCTTCCTCAAAGACCAAGTGTTGCTTACACCTGAACATTTTTTCACATGCAATTTTCTTCACTATATTAAAAAAAATTCTCCTAGATGATCAAGCAAGATAGGCCAGATACTTAATTCTTTTCCTTCTTTAGTGCTCTTTCTAAAGAAATGCTGTGCTTCTGTAAGCCCACCCAATGTACTGTCTTCTCTCATAGTCACAGTGAGCCTTAGCCTGTGAACTTCATGAAAGCACCTACTGTAAAATACAGTCAGAGAAATTGCTTTTTTTTTAGTCCCAATCCCTTAAATCTTCTGGGGGGCGGGGTAGGTGGGGGGTGGAATGCACACCAGAATGTCAGGATAGGCATTGCAGCAGCATCCTACAAATCCTGATTTTTCATCTCCCATCTTCAGGAAATCTTATGACCTTCTCTGCTCTATGTCCAGAGCCCAAGTTCTATCTTCACCTGGTCCTCTAATTACCCAGGCCGCTACAAATCTTCCTTTCTGCTAGCTCATTCCCATCTTAATTTAAATATGCTAAGGTGAACCCAAGTATTTTTTTTAATTCTTGATTCTCACCCCCATCTTCAACCACTGTAACCAAATTTCCTGAAATCATTTCCAGAATTCTATTTTCTCCTATCCTAATCAACACAATCCATTTAGATCTCACCTCTCTCCCCACCATTCCAGGTGCTCACCAATAGTATATGTGTTTCCTTAAACGATTTTTTAAATTTTTTATTCAATATTTTAGTGAGTGGAATCATTGGCCACTCCATTCTTCCTGAAGTATTCTGGCAGCCCAGTTTCCTGGTTTCCTGTCTCCTGATTTTCTTCCCAATCCACACTCTATTTTCTCTTATAAATTCCCATTCCTCTAAATGCACCTTGGAAATGTTTTACCTAAGGTTTCCTGCACTTTCTGCTATTCTCAAACCAAAGTTACTCCTCAGGCAGTCTCACCTACTAATTCACATGAATTCAATGAACAAGATGCTATTGGTGACCATCCTCCTTCCTCAATGCTGGGTAAGATTCTCGTTCCTTGACTAAAGAAAAAACAAACGACTTCCTGTAGAAGAGAAGAGGTAGATAAAACAGCTCTGTGGATTAAGGGATAACTGAGATGTCAGAAAATAGAATTCTGGCAAACTTTTTAAGAAATAGTCTGATACAGGTAATTTTCAAATCTATCTCCTAAACTCCATCCCATAAATAGAATTCCTACATCTTTTCTCAGCTCGATTCTCCTTCTTCCTCAACTCCAGCTTCCAGATTCCAATGAGTGACACCACTGTTCACTCCGTAAGTAAACCAAAATTTAGATAACTTCATTGTTTCCTCCCTCCTGTTCACTTCTCCCAGTTATTCAGATATGAACTCATGTTGACCCTAAAATACCATGAACACAATCATTGACTGCTAACTATATTGCAAACACTGAGCAAAGAGTTTTTACACAGATCACCCCATATAATCTTAATAATAGTTAAGGTAACAATTATACCTAGTCCTCACTTATTAACTATCTCATTATATGATATTTTGCATTTACAATTTTGAAATATTCTCAGGTGGCATCTCTGATGTTCTGGGCCCTCTGTGGGGCCAAGGCCAGACCTGTAGTGCTCTCTCTGGACCACCCCAAATGATAGACTAGAGTTGATAACCAGGCCATGTGAGTGATGTCAGGTGACTGGCTATGCAACACCTTCTCTGATTTATCTATGGCATCTCCTGCTAGCAAGGAGGACCTAGGGCAACAGTGGGATGATGTGAGCTTGTACAGGTAGGGGGAGATTTCCAAGTTGAGGGCTGGAAAGTGCCAGGGAGATCAAAGGGGGTAAGAAAGAAAAGGAAAGAAAAAGAGCACCACAAGAGGTTGCAGCGTCCAAATGGATTGAGGTCCAGAAAAGTCCCCACCCAGTGTGGGCAGTTGGAGGTGATGGTTGTAGGATTAAAGGTGTCCTTGCCCAAGGTGAGAAATGGCAGGCAGTAGACAACACCTGACCACCACCACCAATACCCTCGACCTCTGTGGGCTCCATGGTAGTAGAGAAGTTGTGATGGAGTAGAGGGCACTGCAAATCCTGAGACATGCTGAGGAGCCCAATAGAGGAGGGGGGAGCACTGGCACAGTAGCTGGGGCCATGCCACTGATGGTGTGGTCTTTTGAGCTTAATCTAATGCATACGTGAGGAGTCAGTTTATTATTATCCCTGCCTTCCAGTTGGGGAAACCAACACTTAGAAACATATGTTAACTCGCTAGCTGGTTTAGTTAAAAAGTCTGAATCCTGGATTCAGAGAGCCAGAGTTGTTGTCTTATATGTTATACAATCTCCTAAATATTTTCCCCTGTTATGCTTTATCTGAGTTATTTATTTCATTCTGTGGCTTTTCTGCTACATTTTAAGCTCCTTGAGGGTAAGGACCATGTTGGTCATTTTCCATGATGATTAAGTGAATTGTACAGTGCTGTATTGGATGAATAAAAATTAATTAATCTTTAAAATAATTGCTATTGTTTCCTTTACATGCCTCCAGGTTTAGGTTATCTTTTCCAAAATTCACTTGTTTCACCCCCCTCAATAACTCCTAATACTTAATTTTCCAAATATCTATATACTATATACTGCAATGCAACAAGTACAAAGATGAACAAGATAGAATTTCTGTAGATAAGGATGTTGTTGACCAGAGAATAATAAGACAAAATCCCAATTAACTAAAGGAAAGGAGAAATATTATTAATTTCAAGAACTATAGAGAAGTGTTATTTAAAATAAAACTTTAAAATTTATTAGGAATTCTATAAATGGAGACGGAGGCAAGGGTCTTGAAGGTAGGCATGGTTTGAAGAAAACAAAAAAGACAGAAAATTAAGACTCTCAAAATGTAAATAGTAAGGAGTATGAGTAGTCTAGTTTGTCTAGAGTCTAAGGCAGCGGTTCTCAACCCGTGGGTCGCGACCCCTTTGGGGACCAAATGACCCTTTCACAGGGGTCCCCTAAGACCATCAGAAAACACATATTTCCAATGGTCTTAGGAACCGAGACACTGCTCTATCCATCTCCGGGCCAGTCCGCCCACATGCAGATACGCCCACAGACACTCCCGGTGGCATGAAGACTGTTACCCATGCTACACCATACTTCAAGACAAATTTCATTTATTTCTCATTAGAAATAAATATTTCACGATATATAATTACATATTGTTTTATGATTAATCACTATGCTTCAATTAGATTCCATTTGTAACAATGAAAATACATCCTGCCTATCAGATATTTACGTGATGATTCATAACAGTAGCAAAATGACAATTATGAAGTATCATCGGAAATAATTTTCTGGTTGGGGGTCACCACAACATGAGGAACTGTATTAAAGGGTCACGGCATTAAGAAGGTTGAGAGCCACTGACATGAATGGAGCGTCAAGGTTTGGAAGGTACTACATCCTGAGAGAAAGGATTAAAGAAAAGAGAATTTTGGTGGAAAGTAATTGAGAGAGCTTTTACTGAATAGCTTTAAACTTCGTAAAGGGTCAAGAAGAGAGTGGCTAGTGTATGAATGGGGGCGTTCTCACTCCCTGCCATCAGTTAATGCTGACCCATAACCACCACCACCACCACCACCCACCACCACTCACACCCCCCCCCACCCCCGTAGGTTTCTGAGCCTGTGACTGTTTATGGAAGTAGAAAGCCCAGGCTTTTTCCCACGGGGACTGGTGCTATTAGGATCACAGCCCAATACATAACCAGGACACCACCGGGGCATTAAGAATGTAAAATAACAACAACAAAACCTCACTGCCACGGCTGGGCAGGTATTCTCCCAAGATAGAGTCTTAACATTATGCAATCAGCTCCTTAGTGGGATCTTCTGTGAGCATTCAAACAGCTTTGGAAAGACTGCAGTAGAGGGAAGGAAGTTGCATTGGAGCTGTGACCTACTCTTTTTTTTTTTAAACCATTTTATTGGGGATTCTTACAGTTCTTAACTCAATCCATACATACATCCATTGTGTCAAGCACATTTGTGCATATATTGCCATCATCATTTTCCAAACATTTTCTTTCTATTTGAGCCCTTGGCATCAACTCTTCTTTTTTTTTCTCCCTCCCTGACTCTCCCAACCTCATGAACTCTTGGTAATTTATGACGTACTGTTGTTTTTTTCATGTCTTAATATAAATCAACCCTGTCGGGAATCTAGCTCACTGCTTTCTGGCCTAGATCCCGCAGGTGGCTCACTGACCCGCCATGCTGGGAGCTATTTCTGGCCTGCAACCTTGCCGGCAGACCTCGGATTCACCCAACCCTGCGGCCAGGAGCCAGACTTGCTAACGTCAGAGCCATCCGCCTCTGCTGCCCCCAACCTGCAGTTTTCCTGCTTTCTCTTCCTTGGTTTATCACCACTGGCAGCTATGAGTCAGGAAATGCCTCTAGCTTAAGTTCTGACCCATGGACTTGCACTTGACGAGGTTCACCCACTTCAAGTGTTACTGGGTTTGCTTCTCTAGAGAACATAGCCTAGCACAGTGCTGATAGCATGATCTACTGTGAGAAATAAATTTTCAATGCATAATCAATATTCAGTAATGGCGAAATTGAAAGAAAGACATCAAAAGACTGAAAGGGTTAAGTGATGGAGGTCAACCCTCTTCCCTCAAGTTGGCGCTGGCTCATAGCAGACCCTCTATTAGATTTCTGAAATTGTCGATCTTTATGGGAGCAAACAACCTCGTCTTTCAAAGGAGTAGAAGAGAGAAAAGATAAGATACTCTGTTCAAACATGGAAATTTTCGGAATTTGAGATCTTGTAGACAATGTTGTTTGGATTCATGTGATAGAAGGTCACACCAGGCAATTAAAGTAAGGAAAATGGAGGCAACTGGAACTGAGGCACCTGGGAATCTGAGAAGTATGGAGATATTCCAAAGGGACATTATCTTAGGATGGGTAATGAGCAAGACAGAGTCTGATCAGTGATGCATAAGATCAGTAAAAATGGTGGGGGGAGCTCAGAGCAGCCAATCCACACAGAAGACCACATGGCCGGCCCCACTATGAGACACAACATCCCTCACTGACCCATAGCCCTACAGGGGACAACACTGGAGACACAGTGTGGGGATTCTTCCCAATCTGATCCCCCAACACTGAGGCAAAACTCCACTAAGGGCGTGGAACAGAAAATCAAGGGGAGCATAGCAATGAAGTCTCCAGGGAATACCAAAAATGAATTTTGGGGTCAAGGCTTGGTGCCCCAACAGACTCGTCTGGAAAATACTCCTGAAGGCCAACAAAAAGTCCTTGACCTAACTGCAAGCTTTTCTTTCTTGTTGCTGTGTTTTGTTTTGTTTTGTTTTTATCATTGGCTTGTTGTTGTTGTTTTGTTTTAATTTGTTGCTTGGTTTTGCCCTTTCTTGTTTTTGTGCATGTTATTATCTCTGCAGGTATGTCTAAATAAGATAGGCTGGATGAACAATCTGGAGGAGAAAACAATGGGACTGACAGTTCCTGGGGGACATGGGAGAGGGGGAGGTGGGAGGAAAGGTAGTAGTGTTAACAAACCCAGGGACAAGGGAACAACAAGTGATCCAAATCAGTGGTGAGGAGGTTATAGGAAACCTGGTAGGGCGTGACCAAAGGTAATGTAGCCAAGAGGAATTACTGAAACCCTAATGAAGGCTGAACATGATAGTGGGATAAGAGGAAAGTAAAAGGAAATAGAGGAAAGAGCTAGGAGGTAAAGAGCATTTATAAATGTCTAAATAAAGGCATGTACATATGTAAATATATTTATATATGTGGATGGGGAAATTGATCTATGTGCACATATTTATAGGTTTAGTATTGAAGTAGCAGATGGACATTGGGCCTCCACTCAAGTACTCCCTCAATGCAAGAACACTTTGTTCTATTAAACTGGCATTCCATGATGCTCACCTTCCCCACACAATCACTAAAGACAAATGGGTGCATAAGTAAATATGGTGAAGAAAGCTGATGGTGCCCAGCTATCAAAAGATATAGCATCTAGGGTCTTAAAGGCTTGAAGGTAAACAAGCAGCCATCTAGCTCAGAAGCAACAAAGCCCACATAGAAGAAGCACACCAGCCTGTGTGACCACAAGGTGTCGAAGGGATCAGGCATTAGGCATTATCAGAACAAAAAATCAAATAATTGTGAATGAGGGGGAGTGTGGAGTAGAGACCCAAAGCCCATCTGTAGGCAATTGGACATCCCCTCACAGAAGGGTTGTGGGGAGGAGACAAGCCAGTCAGGGTGCAGTGTAGCAATGATGAAACATACAACTTTCTTCTAGTTCCTAAATGCTTCCTCCCCCACCACTATCATGAACCCAATTCTATCTTACAAATCTGGCTAGACCAGAGGATGTATACTGGTACAGGTAGGAACTGGAAACACAAGGAATCCAGGGCGGATGATCCCTTCAGGACCAGTGCTGAGAGTGCGGGAGGGTGGAGGGAGGGTGGGGTGGAAAGAGGGAACCAATTACAAGGATTTACATATAACCTCCTCCCTGGGAGACGGACAACAGAAAAATGGGTGAAGGGAGATGTCAGACACTGAAAGATATGACAAAACAATAATTTATAAATTATCTAGGGTTCATGAGGGAGCAGGGAGCAGGGAGAAAGGGGGAAAATGAGGAGTTGATGCCGGGGGCTTAAGTGGAGAGCAAATGTTTTGAGAATGATGAGGGCAATGAATGTACAAATGTGCTTTACACAATTGATGTATGTATGGATTGTGATAAGAGTTGTATGAGCCCCTAATAAAATATTTTTTTAAAAAAAGAATGGTGGGAGGATTTATATTTTATGTGACAGACAAGAAAGAATAGGAAAACTGGTATAAAAGAACTCTGAATAAGTGATTGCTTACTAATGGAAGTAATGGAGAAAACTCTTTCTGCAGGAATAGAATGTGGGAAAATACTGTCAAGACTTGTAAAAGGCTTGAGATCTTACCCCACTGGCAAGTAGAAATTAGCCTCCCCCAGTCTCATAAATGATAGAAGACACAAAATTCCTGGATCAGAGAAAATGGACTTTATTACTCCCAGCAATGGCATTCAGCATCTTTTCATGTTCCTCATCATTTATGAGACACAACTCACACATGGGTTTGTGAAAAGGGTCAGTGACATTTGTGCGCACAGTGGTTTTCATTACAATAGGGGACCTCAATCTTTTATAATGGGCAATAAACATAACCAGCCTTCTCTGAAGGAAGAAATTGTATCTTCCCAAAGTGTAAGCAAATCTGCTGTTTGCTGTACCAATAGAAGAGACCCGTGGAGCAAGTACTGCTTCCAAAAAGGAAGAAAGAATAGTATTATCAAGTAGGGAAAAAAAACAGAGTTCAATGAGCACAAATATATTAAAACATATTTAACCTGCTTAAGTGACAATTCTTACTCCTGGGGATTTTTACTTTAAACTACTATATTAGAGCTTGAGGCTCATCCAGTTTCTTGGGGGGTTTCTTCTCCCTCGAATACTATCCACCTTTAAGACTCACGGTTTCTCCGTTCCGTTGTTTATTTACTCAGTGACTATCATCATAAAACATGCTGCTTCTAACTGTAGAAAAGTGATTTGCTCCTCACAGAAGGCTGGCATTGCTACATGCCTCCCTTCTTCAGTCTGTTCATTTGTATATCCAATTACCCAAACTGTGTTCTTCCCTTTCATAAGAAACACATTTATTGGAAATTTCCTAAACTGACATAGAAATTCTGGTTCTCTGATAATAAAGATAAAGAATTTGAATTGAATCATGCTTCTTTCTGCGTGTAGTAATAGACTAAGAATAGCAGTAATTCAGAAAGAGAACACATTGTAATAAATTTGAAAAAACACACATTAAAAGTACTTGCCAATACTTCTTGATAATATGAAGCATTAAAAACTATTCCACAGCAAAGAAACATGCTTGCAAATACCATAACCAATGCAATACAACTGCTTTCCCAAGCACTTTGTTTCAGCATAATATCAGTAAGCCCCTTTTAAAAGTTAGAGTTTATCTTTAAAATTTAAGCCAATAATATCTAAAGTCTTAAAAGCAAACAATAGTTAAGCTTCCCTAGCTTAAAAAAAAGAAAGCCTGGAACATTGTGCTCTTGTAAGAACTCTCTATGGGTCCCTGCAGGGACAACAGCTTCTCCAAAATGGATAGGAAACTCGCTGGTGGGTACAGTGAATTCACACTTACAGGGCCATTAGCTGAGACAGAAGGGTGAGCATGGTCGTACCCCTGGAAGAATGCAGTCAACACTGAATTTCACACGTAGAAAAAGCTGAATTCATTCACGTTATGTTGTGTATGCTCTCAACAATAGCAACAAAATCATATTTTAAGGTTTAGTTATAAACTCATATTTCATTTGCCTTTTGAAAAACACCTAGATTTTAAGGCTCCTCTGCTCTTAAGCAATAAATGGGCCCATTTCTTTTCTAAAATAATGGCAACTTTTTTCATTTAGAATAACACTATCAGCTCCTGTTACTCTTCTTACTTTCCCAGAAGTAATGTAAGAATGAAAGTTAAATTTCAAGGGTAGTGTCCTTTATTGCAAGAGAATAATAACACCCTGATGGTATACCAGGTGTACTTAAGCACTTTGCTCACATTAACTCACTTAATAATCACAGTAATTCTGTTATTTTTCCATTTTATAGATGTGGGAAAGTAACCAGAGGGATCTTGGGGAGGAGATGAGCCAGTCAGGGTGCGATGTAACAACGATGAGAAATACAACTTTCCTCTAATTCCTAAATATTTCCTCCCCGCTCCCACTACCATGACTCGAATTCAACCTTGCAAGTCTGGCTAGACCAGAGGAGGTACACTGGTACAGATAGGAACTGAAAATACAGGGAATACAGGACAGACGAGCCCTATAGGACCAGTGGTGTGAGTGGCAAAACAGGGAGGGTAAAGGGAAAATGGGTAGGAAAGAGGGAACCGATTACATGGAACTGTGTGTGACCTCCTCCCTGGGGGACAGACAACCGAAAAGTGGGTGAAGGGAGACGTCGGACAGGGCAAGATATGACAAAATACCCATTTATAAACTATCAAGGGCTCATGAGGGAGAGGGGAGCGGGGAGGGAGGGGAAAAATGAGGACCTAATGTCGGGGGTTTAAGTGGAGAGAAAATGTTTTGAGAAACGATGTACAAATGCGCTTTACACAATTGATGTGTGTATGGATTGGGATAACAGTTGTATGAGCCCCTAATAAAATGTTTAAAAAAAAAAAAAAGAAACCAGCATAAGTCATAAAATTAATAAGTGACAAATATAATATAACTCATGGCAAATGTCATATGACTCAGTGTAACACGCTAGGATTTAAACCTAAGGTTATTTTTCCTGCCTTATCACAAAGCCTATATTTTTCATCAACAAATATGTATAAAGCTTCTGCCAGGAATTATGCAAGGATCAAAGGCAGTAGTAGTGAGCACCCCCAATACCCCCTTGTTTGCTCAGCTCTTAGGCTGTGGAAGAGACCAACAACCTACTGCTGCAACTACTTAGGTGCAAAGGTACTGTAAAGAGTAGGTATAAGGCACCCAACGAGTTTGGGGACCACTTCCCAAAAATCATAGCAGATTTTACAAAGGAAGCAACACCTGAGCTCAGATATAAGCCTGGAGAGGGTACAGGATGAAGGGTCTTATTTGTCAATTGAAGAGATAAATCCACGTTTAATTCCAAGATCAGTAGGGAGACCTCAATGAGACTTATAACATGATTCAATCCAAATGCCAGTGTAACCATTGAGGCTTGCTGTGGGACCAAACTAGAACGGGAACAGGCCGGTGGCAGAAAGGGCAGCAATGAGACGAATGTAGGGATACAAGCAAAGTGGCAAGTGGCGGTGGAGAAAGGGTGAATTAGGTAGATTTGAAGGTGATTCCCAAGGAATTTAGAATTTTCTAGAACTTGATCATTGGTAGGGCTGTCAGAGGAGGAATCAGATGGCACTCTAATGTCTAGCTTAGATGCCTATTCAAAAAAAGGAAGGAAACTAAGCTTAAAAGGAAAAGAATCATTATTTCTGTTGGAGAAATGCTAAATTATATGTGTTCATGAGACACCAAAGTGAAAAAGATGTATAAGTAGCTGAAAAGGCTGGAATCTGGGAAGTTCTGGATTGGAGATGAAGTTGTAAAAGCCATCTTTAGGCAAATAATGGCTAAAGCCAAGGGATTGATAGGATTACTCAGAAAAAGTATAAAAAAACCAAAGCAAATCTGAGCCATAAGCTGTTACTTGTGGGGAAAGCAGTCTTAAAGGTCAATGAGAGAAAGCTTCCACAGACACAGAACAAGTGGCCTGAGAGGTGAAGGATATCTTAGTGTGGACGTAGTAGCGTAAAGGAGATCATACGGAAGGAGCATTTCAAAAAGGAAAGAGTTGTTGATCAGGTCAAGGGTTAGAGGATGAAGGGGGTGCTGGGGGGGGGGGCTGTGCAGAGAAAAGAAAACAAGGACTAGAATTGTGTCCAGTGGATTTCCCATAAGAATTGGTATTTGCAGGATGGAAGACAATTGCAAGTAGCAATAAAGGGCTTATGCAAATATCTTGGACTTGAAGGGGATGGGTGTGAGGAAAGAGAAACAGGGCCTTTGGGGGAAATTAAGACAAAAAAGGAGCATGTTTTCAGATTAAAACAGAGGTTGAATGGAGTCCCCCCGGTGGTACAAAGATTAGCGATTGAAATCCACCCAGGGGTCCCTCAGAAGACAGACCTGGTGAGTGGCTTCCAAAAGATCATAGCCTCGAACCACAGCGCTATTCTGCACATACAGTATACTGTCAACAGGAGTGAGTGTTGACTCAGCGGCAGCCAATAGCAACAAACCTGTCCAGAGACATTTTTTTAAAAAATTAGAGGTTAGGACTCAGAGATTTGGAGAACTAAGCTTGTGGTGCAGTGACTAATGCTGCTTCTAACTATAAAGGTGTAGTGACTAATAATGCAAGATTGTCCACAGTTCAGTCACACCTACAAATTCCTTAGCCTCTTCATACATATATTTCCTCATGAGTTAAATGATAGAACACCCTTACACAAACCTGGAACACAAGTAAACATATTTATGCTAGCTCCCCTAATAGGACCTGATTTCCTGGGTCAGCCTTCAGACTGTGTAAACCTTCAGAATCCTGATAAAGTCTTTAAGAAACCTTGCAAACCTGGTTAGACCAGAGGAAGCACAGCGGTACAGATGGGAACTGGAAACACAGGGAATCCAGGACAGATGAACCCCTCAGGACCAGTGGTGAGAGTGGCGATACCGGG
>NW_022103900.1:23171721-23184495 GCF_000313985.2 Echinops telfairi
TGTAAGATAAAATATAATAATAATTTATAAATTATTAAGGGTTCATGAGGGAGGGGGGAGCGAGGAGGGGGGAGGAGGGGAAAAAGGAAAATGAGCTGATTCCAGGAACCCAATCGGAAAGCGAATTTTGAGAATGATGAGGGCAACGAATGTATAAGTGGGCTTTACACACTTGATGCATGTATGGATTGTGATAAGAGTTGTATGAGCCCCAATAAAATGATTTTAAAAAGAAAGAAGAGAGCTCCCCAATGCCAAGTAAGGTTAGATTCTCTGCAGTCAGGCAAATAAGACTGCTTACAGATAGACTTGCATTCATCTAGATAAGGAAAGGAGATAAAATGAATGGCTAATGGTGCAACAGCAGAAAGCATGAAGACGGAATTTAGATCAGGGTCAGAAAACAAAAAGGGAAGAAGGGGAGAAAGCTAGCGGGGTGAAGAGGAAGAGAAAACAGAGGATCCATATCTCTGTCTCTCTCTGTGCGTCTCTTTTTCCCTTTCTCTGATTTGGATGTATTTCAAGCAGCGGTATGTCTCTTCGTGCTTCCAGCTGCCAACCAGCAGCCCTTACCTCTACCTCTAGTTGCCTTGGCTCCCGAGATAAGGTACCACTCTCATCTACCCTGTCCTTCTAGCCAGAGAAGAAGGATGGCAACGCGCCTGCTTTCAGCAACCTCCAGATTGCCTGTACGATAATGGTATCAGTTATTGTTTCGTTTCCACCTAGGTCCCTATATTGAAATCCCTCTTCGGCCACTTCTGTGGGTCTCTTTTCCTGACAAGAGTCTGACAGTGCAACCTCATTCTCTAATTTAACAGAGGTTTTTATATAATTCTAAAGTGTGAGTCCAAAAGGAAGTAGAAATCACAAAAGAAACTATATTAATTTGAAAAAAAAGAAAACACCTCTGCTTTCACTTGGTCTAAATCTCAAGTGATTGCTTTTGCTGTCTTTCTTTCTTGAATCCCTCTCCACAATATAAAAGTAGCCATTACATCATCTTGTACTTCAACACTAATTACACCTTCAAGTGGCAGTGGTTTCATTTCGGATGCTCTTATTAAAGCTTTAAATCCAATTGAATTAACACAAATCCTTCCATAAGAAAATCTATTTGGAAAATCACTCACAGGAATCCTTTGATCTTTTTTATTTTTATTTTCTATTCTTCTTCCTGCTTATTGCTTTTTCTCCTTTTCCCCGTGGAAATAAAAGATGCGATCACAGCAACATTTAAACAGCCCACCATCATGACCTCTGTCTTCCTTGGTGTCATAAGAGGGAGATGTTGCCGTGGCAACTCTGGAAAAGCCATTTTTTACTTTCTAGACTGCGATCTCAAAAAAAAGAAAAAAATAACTGTCTGAGATATTATCCATCCTGGTGGAAAGCCTGCTATTGTTTTGTATAATTCTTTTGTTTCATGGGTGACCCTTAATTCAAGGGCAATTACGGATAGCTCCCTGATTTGGCAGATGGACACTATTCAGCTGCACACTCTGTGCTCAGTTGAGTCTTTTTTACAGGGAACTGCTCTTTATTCGACTAAGGCCATTGTCCTCAAAATCATAAGACCTGACAATCATCGATTACTGAGTCATTGATACGTGACATGAATGCTCTTGCCTTTACCTTTCCCCTACAGGTCCTTTATGCATTTTTTCACCTTATGTTTTCTTATTATTAGGCCCGTAGTTTCTATGAACCCCCTCTGACCTGAACTGAAGGGTAGTACATAGGTCCAAGTATCAAGCATAGTCATATGCAGCAGGGGAAAACGGATCCAGCTGAAGTCAAAGGTCACCTCTGGGAGTAGAGAATTCAAGATGAGGAGACACTCCCAAGTTGTGACCCACAAACAATAGAAGCTTCTCTGTTGGCCATGCCTGATCCTTCCTCTAGACAACCATGATTTCAGGAGCCGGAAAGAAATGAGAAAAGGACAAGGTTTTCTTAAAACAACACTGAAAGTTGTAAACCCTATACCATCCACCCCAGATGGTCTATTTGTTGCACTGGGTTGATTTGAATCTTATTCTCTGCTACTGGAAATAACATCAGGATCACCTGTGGTAAGCAAGTTTCAGCAGCGCTTCCAAACTAAGATGGACTAGGAAGAAAGGCCTAATAGTCAGCTTCCCTATTAGCCAATGAAAATCCTATGGATTACAACCCTATGGACAAGATTTTCTGGAATATTGTCTGATATAGTGACAGGAAATGAATCTCTTGTGTTGAAAGGCAATCAGAATACACATTGACTGTGGCAATGAACATGGTCATACATAGGATCATAAGATGGTACCAATCCAGCAAATCTTCTTTCTTTGTACATGGGATCAACATGAACAGGAAGGGACCTAACATCATAGGGCTTTTGTGAGTGTGAGAAGAAAACTTGTACAAAGGATTGGGAATAGTACAGAGTAGAACCATTGCTTAGTGCCCAGTTTAGAGTGAGAACACAGGAGCTGAAGGATACCAGGCCTGGAAAATCTCTCACAGGAATCCTTTAAGAATTTGTATTCCATTTTCTATTCTTACTATTTCTTCCTATGAGTGCCTGCTAAAATCAATATTTTTTTAGAAGAAAAAGGAAGGATGGGGAGAATTTTAATTTCGTTGAATAGAGGAACCCCTGGAAACACTCTTATTTGACTTTTGGAGGCAGGGGTCAGCAAGAAAGTTGTGAGACTTGGGACAGTCTGGCAGAACTAACGGGAGGTGACTGTCACCTGAGGTGATAAAAACTGTCTTCAGGGGTGGAAAGCTGGTGAAGGGAGAGGGCAGCAAAACACACTCACAAAGGACAACTTTATCTCAAACTGCTCCTGTCTGAAAGATTTTCCTGACTCAATGCTGTAGCATCACTCCGGAAATAATTAAATTTCTGTTTTGTATGTTTCTTTCCAACTTAAAATATTTTTAGATATAAAATCAAACCTTTTGGAAAAGGTCTGGTACTGTTTTTTTTTCATCAACTGGTTTTCCTTACTATCACCAATCAAAAAATTCAAACACTTTTTTCTCAGTGCCTGAAACAAAAAATAGATTAAAAGGAAATCAGAAATTTTTTAATGCTTCCGTTCTCTTGTTATAGGGGAAAAGGAGTTAAATTTTGCCAATTTAAAAAGTTGGCTTATTTTATTATCTCCTCTTTATAGCTTCAAATAAAAAATTTAAGGTTGACAGTCTCTGCAATTGGATAAATATCAAAAATATATAACATAGCAGAAATCTAGTTATGTTGAGTAAATAAAATAAAAACTTTTTCATAACAGTGTATAAAAAGAGGCTTGCCATCATGAAAACCAGGCTTTTGGGATATGTTTGATATTCTACCAATAATAAAGGTTAGGAAATATAGTTAATACACATCCCTCAGCTCAAAAGTGGGTGAAAGGAATATTCGATGTAATGAAGGACCTATTGCTACAAATTGAACCAAATATCCTTTGGTTTTCATCAGTATTGTAACTGACATTTTTATGTAGATACTTATATTGGAGCTATTAATATTAGGCTTTCCTCCTTCTTAGTGTTCTGGTTGGTTTGGGATTTTTTTAATTCCTTAAAGCATTTAATAGAGTCGATTATATACGTTGTTGGTTCGATGATGAGTATAAAACCAATTGTCATCAAGCTGATTCCGACTCTCAGTGATGTGGCAGAAGAGACGTGCCCTCCCTAATGCTCTCTAAGCTTTCCACTTTCCAGAAGTAGATCATCAAGCAGTTTCTTCTCAGACACCTTTGGGTAGGTGTGAACCACACACCTGTTCATGAACAGTCCATAACTCACCCATTTGCATTACTGACTGACTTGAAATGATGAGTATAGTCATCCATTAAGTACAAACCAAGTGGGATAGTTGAGTCTTGTGTCTACTTGGCTGGTCCAGGATGCTCAGTAGTTTGGCAGTTGAGGCCTAGTAATCCCCCATGACGTGAACTAACATACGGTAATAAATTCCATGATGGTGTCTACTCTGAGCAGCCAAGGAGTTATATGAAGATTCAGGTGAATTGCAACCTCCTTACTCTGGTCACAGCCCTGATGCAATTGAAAGGAAGTTTCCTCGGGGTATGATCTATTTCCTATGTAAATAGACCCTGTGGAAAGCGTGCTTGCTTTTCGCTGGATCTGGATCCTGCATCTAACTAGTTGACTTGGGGTCTTTGGAGTTGACCTAACAGCCTACCATATTGCTTGCTAATTCTGAGAGCCATCACCAGTTTGCTATCTTACCTGCCATGAGACCTACCTTGGATCCAGTCACCTCTTCATTCGGAAGCCTGACCTGCTGATCTTGGATTTGTTCAAGTGCGGCTGAAGTGTTCCCGCCAATCCTGGGTCCTTCAGCCTCTGAAGCTATGGAAGTCAGGAAAAGCCTACAGTTTAACCTCTGACCCCGATGGACTTGAAACCAGCTAGAACAACTGTATACACCATTTTTCTTGATATAAATTTCTAAACCTGATTTTGCTTCTCTAGAGAAACCAACCTAATACAGTGGGTCACTTCCTTGACACAACTTCTGACCTTGCAACAGTCTTCTCCGAGAAATATCATCGCCATCTCATGGTACAGATAAGGAAGTTGAAGAATTCAAACAGATTACGCCATTTGCTTGTGGTCCAAGGACACAAGAGGAAGGCTTTGCCAGTGCCTGTGATCATAATATTGTGCTACTTCCATTCACTGTGATGCCACTGCTGCTCTGAAGAGAATTTTGAAAATTATAGCACCTGTTCAACAAAATATATTTGAAGGGATAAACCTCTTTCTATCAAGAAAAGCCCAGGCCAAAGCAAACAAACTTCAAGGAGATAACATTAATGTGAAGATAAGCTAATCAACATGATCTCATTAGAAATAATATTTTTTATTTTCGTGAACATCATCAAAAGAATGATGAAGAAGACTCGAGTGTTTCCATGGATACTAAACACAATTGATGAATTTTGGTAATTGGACCATGCAGTGGTCATGGACAAGAATTATTGGGCACCAAGTTTGTCTTGGTTACCTTTAAAAACAAAAAGTGGCTTTTATGACTTTTCACCTTGGGTGAGCTAGGGCTTTGAGTTACTCTACCAAACACTAGTATAGGTACTGCAGATATGATTCTATTCTGCACTCGTTTGATCTTAAGTAAGGATATTATTCTGGACAATCTGGGTGAACCTGATTCAACTAATTGAAAAACCTTAAGAGCAGAGCAGAAGAAGAAAGTCTGCCCATTCCAGAAAGTTCCATCCTGATCTTCCTGACCACCTTTCCTAGAGATTTTAGACTTTCCAAGTAGCTCCACAATCATAGAAGCCAATTCTCTGCAGTAACTCTCTTAACATGCACCTCCTATTTGCTCTGTTTTCTCTTGAAACTTGACTAATACCAAGAATTAGGGGACCAAGTGCACAGCAAAACTGAGTGGAAAAAAAATATATATGTATTATTTCAAAGATATTGCTTATTTGAGCATATGTACATAACTGCCAGTCTCCTAGATCTTGTTCCTCATGTCATCATGCATTACCTCATACCCTATGGCACCCTATTATGCCATCTCCAGTGTTACACCTCTCTGTCAACTGAGTCTAGAGGGTCTCAGCACAGAAACCCTGCATCCAAAGGACACATTTCCACTATAACTCTTCCTTTTTTTTTTAACCATTTTATTGGGAGCCCGTACAACTCATCACAGTCCATGCATACATCCATTGTGTCAAACACATTTGTACATCTGTTACCATCATGATTCTCAAAACATTTGCTTTCTGCTTGAGCCCTTGGTATCAGCTCCTCATTTTTCCCCTCCCTCCCCACGCCCCTCTCCTTCATGAACCCTTGATAATTTAGAAATTATTATTAGTTTGTCGTATCTGACGCTGTCTGATGTCTCCTTTCACCCACATTTCTGTTGTCCATTCCCCAGGGAGGAGGTTATATGTAGATCCTTGTAATCGGTTCCCCCTTTCCACCCAACCCTCCCAGTAATGCAACTCTCAGCACTGGTCCTGAAGGGATCATCTGTCCTGGATTCCCTGTGTTTCCAGTTCCTATATGTACCAGTGTACATCCTCTGGTTTAGCTGGATTTGTAAGGTAGAATTGAGGTCATGATAGTGGGGTGGGAGGAAGCATTTAGGAAGTAGAGTAAAGTTGTATGATTCATCATTGCCACACTGCACCCTGACTGGCTCATCTCCTCCCCATGACCCTTCTTTAAGGAGGATGTCCTGTTGCCTACAGATAGGTCTTGGGTTCCCAGTCTGCATTCACACTCATTCACAATAATTTGATTTTTTGTTCTTTGATGCCTGATGCCTGATACCTGATCCCTTTGACACCTCGTGATCACACAAGCTGGTGTGCTTCTTCCATGTGGGTTTTGTTGCTTCTGAGCTAGATGGCCGCTTGTTTACCTTCAAGCCTTTAAGACCCCAGACGCTATATTTTTTGATAGCCAGGCACCATCAGCTTTCTTCACCGCATTTATTTATGCACCCATTTGTCTTCAGCAATCGTGTCAGGTAGGTGAGCAGCATAGAATGCCAGTTTAATAGAAGAAAGTATTCTTATATTGAGAGAGTACTTGAGTGGAGGCCCAAAGTCCATCTGCTACCTTAATACTAAACCTATAAATATATGCACGTAGATCTATTTCCCCATCCTCATATATAAATATATTTATATATGTACATGCCTTTATTTAGACCTCTATAAGTGCCCTTTGCCTCCTAATTCTTTCCCCTATTTTCTTTTACTTTCCTCTTGTCCCACTATCATGATCAACCTTCATTTGGGTTTCAGTAATTCCTCTTGGCTACATTACCCTGGGTAACACCTTACCAGGCCTCCTACACCCTCCTCACCACCAATTTGGATCACTTGTTGTGCCCTTTTCCCTGAGTTTGTTAATACCACTTGCTTTCCCCTCACCTCCCCCTCTCCCATGTCCCCCCGGAACTGTCGGTCCCATTGTTTTCTCCTCCAGATTGTTCATCCAGCCTATCTTATTTAGACATACCTGCAGAGATAATAACATGCACAAAAACAAGACAGAGCAAAACCAAGCAACAAAAGAAAACAAAATAACAACAACAGCAACAGCAACAACGAAAAGCCTGTAGTTAGTTCAAGGACTGTCTGTTGCCTTTAGGAATATTTTCCAGTACAGTCTGATGGAGTGCCAAGCCCTGGCCCCAAAGTCTATTTTTGGTATTCCCTGGGGACTTCATTGCTCTGCTCCCCTTGCTGTTCTGTTGCACGCCATTAGTGTTTTGCTTCGATGTGGTGGGATCAAATCGGGCGGAATTCCCACACTGTGTCTCCAGTCCAACTCTTCTTGATGGTAGTGAAGTTCCCCTTAACCTCTGTGGGAAAAGTCTTTTATAAACCTACACCTTCTACCAGGATCAAAAACTGACCCATCTTTAAGGTAAACCACAATCACCTTATACTCATTGTAAGTTGTCCAATTCCTATAAGGATTTTATTTATTTTCATAGTAAACTATCTAGTCCCATTGCAAGATTGTGGCCTAGCACACAATCTAGGTAAACCTACAAACCCAGGGCCAGAAAGGTAATATATATGAAGAAACCATTTGCACTGCACAGATTGATTGTTAAAGCCATTATGCTGCTTAATCATTTCAACTATGAAAAGCAATGTCTAACATTTATAAAGCTAACTAGCAAAATGCCTAGGGTTGAACAGAGAGGGAGTTAAAGTACTTTGAATAGCCACTTCTAGAGTGTAGTCATCCAGAGTATGCTAACTAACTACTCCCATGATAGAACATTGCTTAAAGAAATATAACCCTAAAAATGCAGGGCTATGTTCAAGTGCATTAAAGTGAAATGCAGACACCACAACAATTACTGTATCTAAAAGGTTGCCCCTCAGTCATTGTGCTACTTTCGGGGTATTCCAGATCATGAAACACCATTATTAACCTGCACGTTGCTATGTTTTGTTAAACATAGAAGCCCTAGTAGCGCTGTGGATTAAGTATTGGGTTGCTTGCTACCTGCCAGGGCAGCAGTTCAATCTCACCATCCCTTCTGTGGAAGAAAACTGAGGCTCTCTCCTATTAAGATTTACAATCTCAGAAAACCTCTGTAGTAAGGTCACTACGAGCCAGAAGTGACTCAAGGGCAATGAGTTTGGGTTTGGGGGCTTATGTCGACATCTTATTAAATTCCAGTTTAAAAGAAACTCTGGCTACTGGACCTCGATAGACTAAAACAAGTACGGATGTCATAATTCTCTGCTCCTTGAATTCAGAGTCTTTTCGGTGGCATTTTCCTTACATTATTTTTTAAATTTGAACATTTAAATTTTCCTTCTTTAAGGGAATCTCTTAAAACAGTAAATTTCATATCAGAATACATAAACCACTGGAAAATTATCTTTTTAATTGAATCCATTTCAGAGTCTTAGGAAAACATATATATTAACCTTACTCAGAGCAGTTAATGTAACAACACTCGAGCATCAGAAATATGAATATCTAGAGAAAGTATTTATCATTCTTTTCAAGAAAACAAGTCGGGTAGTCACTCTTTGTTCCTGAATGTGAAAATGAGATAAATGGAATGACAAGCTATTCTACAGAAGGTATTGGCTGTCTTCGCAAAATTCTCCATCAAATGCCTCATTTCTTATCTTTACCAAAGCAAACCTCCAGAATTGAAGAGTGGGGTCATTCATCAGACAGAGAGCACAGAATCTGTTTCATTTTGGCCAAATGGCTACACAGCATAATGTTAAATCATGAGCTTCGGTGCCAGAAAGTCAGACAGACGTCCTCCTCAACTCCTTTTCACTTGATCATCAAGCATCTGATAGGGCTCTATTTGCTTGTGAAATACCCCCAGGAAAGTCACGCACATTGCTGGCCATTACTTTCACCAAGCTTAAGAACCACAATCAAGGTGTTTGGGGTAAACATACTCTTGAAGATTTCTTTGCCAATTTCTGTAACTGACATTTATTGAGCATCGGCTATTTGGCAAACTCAGGATGAACAGATAGTAGCACAGGCATGTGGAAGACTAATTCTAATTCTACTTAGCCTCCAGGGTCTTTACAGTCAATTGGGGAAGATAAACACATAATGGCATTAAACTAAATGAATAATTAGCTAATGTGTACATGCATAAAGGATATATTTGTAAAAATCAGACAGTATGGAACTGGAAAAATGGTATTTTCTGCAAGCCAATCAACATGTACTTCCCCCAAAAAAGTGTACTTCCAAACTAGGGATATTTCTCCCTAGGAAAGCATTTTCCATCTTGAGATTATTTCTAAAAACCCAGAATAGGGCCTCAGTGACAGGAAAATGCATTCATTCCTTGCTAGCCTATTTAACATACAGATTAAAAGAGGATATGTTTCTCAGGAAAACCCTGTCCTTATCTTAAAACCAATATGTCCCAAGAATATGGAACTAAGTTCCTAAAACCTGTGTAAGCTTTGTCTTTGTCCCTCATCCATCTTCATTCTTACCTTTTTTTTCCCCCACACCCAAGGCTAAGTGTCCAAAACAATTTCCCTACTTTCCTAAAATAGTAACCCATTCCGTTTTCATCTACACCCCGCCCCTCATGATCTAACATCAATCAGTTCCCCCCAAAACTTCTAGATTTATTCTTACCGAGAAATGCATTAGTAATGACACATGCTAATCTTCCTGGAAGATGAGAAAACACTGAGGTAAAAATATAAACCCAGTGGGATCACGATCAGGAGTTTGATGACATTAGTTATCCCACAGCCTGGTAGTTTCAATTATTTTGAATGCTGTTATAAGAAAAATGTCTTTGAGGACATTTTGTTCAACTTTTTCCAATGTATGATGCATATCATTTTATCACTTATAGTAAATAAAATTATTCCACATGTCACATAGAAAGCACTTTTATTTTAATAGCTCTGTGAGTATGTTTGTATGTGCTTCTGAAATTACACAAAGACAATTATACTGAACTTAAAATAGCATCCCAAATGAAATTGGCTTTGAATTTTAGGGGACTAAGGCAGAAGTCTCTGTCTTGATTATCTAATGCTGCAATAACAGCAATCGTTTTATCAAACAGAAATGTATTACCTCACCATTTAGCAGGATAGGAGTCCAGTTTAGCCAGGGAAGGCTTCCTTTCCCTGTTGGCTCACAGTTTCGGAGAGAATTCCCTTATTCCTGCCAGCATCTGTGGACCTAGCCTTCCTTGACTTCCCCATCGGTCTTGGCATCAATCTTCCCCTGGGTCCATGCTCTGCTCCTGGCTTTCCTGAGTGGTACTAGGTCCCTCGGATTTCTATTCACTTGTTTAATCTCTTTTGCATCTGAAAACAGATTGACTCAAGATACAACCTAATCCAGTATGCTGCATCGTACCTCATTAACATAACTGCCTCACTGATATCAGAGACATGAGGATTCATAACACAGAGGAAAATTACATCAGATCGCAAAATGGGGGATAATTACTTAATACTGAGAATCATCTCCCAGGAAAATTAACACATATCTGTGGGGAACATAATTTAATGTTCACAATCCAGTGTCCTTTTAAAATAAATGTACTTAAATGTAAAAAGAAATTTTAAATTAATAATAGTACTGATGGTACATGAATATGACAACATGTATCATATCAAAAAACTCTGTTGTCACTGAGTTCATGTGGATGCGTGGGAACCCTCGAGGACAGAGTGCAATTATCCTAAGAGCTTCCAAGGCTGTGGACATCTTTCTCCCCAAAGCAACTCATGGGTTTGAAGAGACAACTTTCCTTTTGGCAGCTAAGAACTCAACAACTGTTCCACTAAGGCTCCAACAACAAGCCCACTGGGAAGGAGTCATTTTTAATTATTGTTATTGTCGGATGCCATTGAGTCAGCTCTGACTCACAGCAGCCTTCTCTCTGTGCAGCAGAACAAAACACTGCTCAATCTGCACCATCCTCCCAACTGGGCTTATGACTGAGCCTTTTATTGCAGCCGCTGTATCCATCCAGCGTCTCGACGCCCTTCCTCTTTTATGCCACCCTTTACCAAGGGTACTTTACCAAGCTACTTGACTAAGCATGATGTCCTTCTGCAGGGACTGATATCTCCTGATAGCAAGTCCAAAGTACATGAGATAAGCTCTCTCCCTGCTTGCCTCTGAGGAGCATATTGGCTCTACTCCTTGCAAGTCCGCTTTGTTTGTTCTTTTGGCAGTCCTTGGTAATTCCATATTCTTCACCAGAACCATAATTCAAATGCATCATTCTTCTTCAGTCTTCCTTATCCAATGTCCAACTTTCACATGCATATAAAGTGACTGACAATATCATGGCTTGGGGCAGGAGCACCCTAGTCCTAAAAGTAACATCCTTGTTTTTCCATACTTTAAATCTTGTGCAGCAGATTGACCCTAGGTCGTGTGTTATTCATTTCTTGACGTTTGCTTGCATGAGCATTGATTGTGGATCCAAGTAAGATGAAATCCTTGACAGCTTCAACTTTTTCTCCATTTATGGTGATGTGACCTATGAGGCCAGTTGTGAGGATTTGGGTTTTCTGTACACTGAGTTACAATCCACACTGATGGCTGCAATCCTTCATCTTCATCAGCAAACACTTCGGGTCCTCCTCACTTTCAGCAAGCAAAGTTGGGTCATCTGCTTATCGCAGGTTGTTGATAAGCCTTCCTCCATTCCTGATGCTGCTTTCTTCTTCATAGAATCTAACTTCTCTGGTTACTTGCTAAGCATACAGAATGAACAAGTGGATATGATGAAAGGATACAACCCGGATGCACACCTTTCCTAATTTTAAACCAAACAGTGCTCTCTTGTTCTGTTTGCATAACTGCCTCTTATTCCATGTACAGGTTCTACATGACCACAATAAAGTGTTCTGAAATTCCCATTTATCTATGTAGGCTATGATCCACAGAGTCAATGTCTTGATATAGCCAATAACACATAAGTAAACATCTTTCTGGTATTTTCTGTTTTCAGCTAAGATCCATCAGACATTAGCATTGATATCCCTTGTTCCATGTTCTCTTCTGAATCTGGCCTGAACCTATGGCAGCTCCCTGTCAATGTACTGCTACAACTGCTATTGGATGATCTTCAGCAAAATTTTACTTTCATGTGATATCAATGATACCGTTCTATAATATGAGCTTTGGTTGGGTCACCTTTCTTTGGAATGGGTACACATAGGGATCTCATCCAGTCAGTTGATCAAGTAGCTGTCTTCCAAATATCCTAGCACAGAGAGTGATTCCAATGCACCATCAGCTTGTTGAAACATTTCCATTGGTATTACACAAGTTCCTAGAGCTTTGTTTTTAGCAAATGCTTTCAATGCAATTTTAATTTCTTCCTTTAGTTCCGCTGGTACACGCTCATATCCTACCTCCTGAAAATGGTGGAATGTTGACTAGTTCTTTTTGATATAGTGGCTGTATTCTTTCTATCTTCTTTTGATGCTTCCTGCATCATTCAATGTTTTTCCCATAGACTCTGTCAGGATTACACATCAAGACTTGCATTTTTTTAAAATCATTTTATTAGGGGCTCACACAACTCTTATCACAATCCATGCACACATCAATTGTGTAAAGCGCATTTGTACATTCATTGCCCACATCATTCTCAAAACATTTCCTCCTCACTTAAGCCCCCGGGATTAGGTCCTCATTTTATTTTATTTTATTGTTTTTTTAACATTTTATTAGGGGCTCATACAACTGTTATCG
>NW_022103900.1:23185369-23199962 GCF_000313985.2 Echinops telfairi
TTGTTGCTTCTGAGCTAGATGGCCGCTTGTTTACCTTCAAGCTTTTAAGACCCCAGATGCTATATCTTTTGATAGCGAGGCACCATCAGCTTTCTTCACCACATTTGCTTATTCGCCTGCTTTGTCTTCAGCGGTTGTGTTGGGAAGGTGAAGGCTTGCATTTTTCCTTGAGTTCTTTCATTTTAAGATATGCTGAGCGTTTTCTTCCTTTTTGGTTTTCTACCATAGGTCTTTGCACATTCCATTATAATATTTTATTTTGTCATCTCAGATTTCACTGAAATTTTCTGTTCAACCTTTAGTTCACTATTTTTTTTCTTTTGCCTTAGGTACTCTATAACTACTGTGTCTATTCTGGCAGAGTTTCTGAGTACAGGAGCAGAGAGTCTTACCTCTCATCCACAGGGCAGTTGGAAGTTTTCACCTACACTTAACCCACGGCAATACCAAGAATCCTAAAAAAGAAAAAAATCATAGTGGTACAAAAATTAATTAATTTGAAAACACTGCATTCTGTGTAAAGCTTGTGCTAGATGTGTATTATTCACAAAAACTTGCAAAGAAATGCAGTCCTCAATTCCTAACTGTTATTAAGAAAGTCTTCGATAGATATCTTTGAATTTAATTAATGGACATTACTAGATTTAGAATATGTCATACTCAAACTCTGTCACATACTAGTTGTCTATTCCATGAAGATATTCTACCCTGAATCCTTGAAGGGAGACCATGTTTCCTCAGCTGCAGAGAGTTTCCTTACTCCAGGACACAGCCTTCCAGGGTAGCCCATGTTCAGTGACAGACAAGAACTAAAGGCCTAGAAATTTCATCCCACCATGGGATACTCTGTTGATGACTATGTTACAGGCTTTCCCCATGGTTTGGGCTAGGGATTCATTGGCCCTGCCAACCAGTTCAACTTCTTCTTCTTTCCAATCTTGATTCTTCCTCCTCCTCCTCATCCATAGATGTTGTTCCTTAATAAATACCTCCCTTACAAAATGTCCTCTAAGCACCTGCTCCCAGAGAATGGGACTTCAGCATACACCAAGTACCAAACAATCCCATGACATCAACTAAGACTCCAATTTTCTTTAGTTACCTATTCTCCACGACTTCGGGGAGAATCTGAATTCTTGTGATGTGTTATTAGTCAGCCCAGAAGTAGTTTGTGTCTTTCAGAATGTGAACTATGTAGAATGGCTTCAATTTATGCCATGCAGCAGACTCCAGAGAGGAGGACTGAGCATGCTCCAAGTACATTGCTTTGTGGGGCTCAAGTCAGTTCTCCTACTGTCGCTGTGAAATAACACATCTTGGTCCTGCTACTGTCTGTCTTCTTTCTCAGCAGCCTCATTCAATATAAAAATGATTGCTTTCATTCCCAATGTCTATCTCCAGGTTACAATATCGCAAGGCACCCTCATGACTTAAGAACTAACCCAGTTTAAGTGCTGGCTTCAGGACTCTCCAAATTGACAACAGATAAATTGATAATAATTACAGTAAGTATTCTTTGCTGTTCCAGTGGATCTTACTGATTAATAGTGCCATGGGCCCAATCATAATTGCACGTACTGGGCTGGACATCAAATCACTGATCAACCATTAGATAAAGGTAATATGTACTCAGTGCAGATTTCTGCCAGGTTCACATTAATGACCTAGGAGTAGACTTGAAGTCCTATTCATTTGTCTCCTGAGTCCTATTCATAAATCCCCTAAGATACAAATATCATAGAAAACGATTTTCTCCATTCAAAGAGACCATTACATTTTAAAATATATATCAGTGGGTGCTAAGATAAACAGGGAATGGGCAAAGAGCATTTTTCAGCATTTTATTGGCACATAATCTACATAACATATACTTCAATAGTTCAACTGCTCAATCATATCAAGGATAATTATCAGTCACTACCACATTAATTTTAGAATACCCCCCAAGCATTTTTGTATTAAAATGAAATAATATGAATGATAACTTTATAGGTAAATTTATTATTTGGTAAATTATAGGCATTTTCTTGTCACTGAATGAAGAATCTGAAAAATCACAAGAGTCCAAACAAATAAATCTCACAGTAGAAACTGAAAAAAAGAAAAGGATCAAATTAAATTATATGGAAACAAATCATTGGGTTTGATCAGGCCTCTCTCCTGTTTTGCACTCTATGAAATGAATGGTACTAACACCAGTTTATACCTAAGAACCTCTGATCTGACACAGCTAAGTTTTCAGAGAACTTCATTCATTAACCAAATAGTTAAGAATTCTGTGAAGCAGAAACAGAAAGTGGAGCACATAGTCTCTGAGGCCAGCTAGGGCCACACCCACAGCAATTAATTTGCTAACAGTAATGGGAAGAGCCATTTTTCCCTTGACATTGTCATCACTTCTCCATCTGAGCTCTCTAAAGCCCATTCCTATCCTCCAGACAAACACATTTCTTTTCAAGCACAATCTGTGTGTCAGCCCTGCCTGCCCCCCAGGGCTGATCTGAGATGCACCCTGAGGAGGTTGTGACTTGTCTATCCAAAGAGAATATGTCATAACATACTAAGACAAATAGCTCTTATATCCTATAAGCTATGTGATGGGCACATGGGTATATTTGTGAGACAAGAGGGAAAAAGTCTCCAGGAATCCACAATGATGCCAAAATAAATACAACCCCCCAGAGAGCCTCTCACTAAAATAGATCAGTCACAAAATGAATATTATGAGACCACTGTGTTAAGATGAAAATATATACCCATAGGCACACACTTTGGAGACTTCCAACAAGGGAAGGGCATGGGAAGGAATCCGAAGCAGTGGGCTAGCGTGTGGACAGGGGTTAACTTGGGTGAGATGGAAGCTAGTCATCCAACAATGGTTGCAGCAGTACACTGAGAGGAAGAAGCCAGAGGTGCAGGCGGGATTCAGAAGAGGATGTGGCACAGGGACTACGTCCCAGCTGTTGTCAGCTGAGTCTTGGCTGAAAGTAGAGCATACCATAAAGATGTTAACTTGTGTTTTATTTTCTATACAAAGGCATTTGGCTGTGTGAACCATAAACTGTGGATAGCCTTGAGAAGAATGGGAATTCAGAATACGTCATTGTTCACATGTGGAACTTGTACATAGATCAAAAGGCAGTTGTGCAAATAGAACAAAGGAATATGGCATGGTTTAAAATCAGGAAAGATGTGTCTCGGGGTTGTGGCTTCTCATTGTACTTGTTCAAGCTGTGTGTAGAGCAAATAATCAGAGAAGCTGGATCATTTGAAGAAGAATGCAGCATCAGGATTGGAGGAAGGCTTAATTAATGAATTGCCATCTGCAGATGACACAACCTTGCTTGTTGAAAGTGAGGAAAATTTGAAGAATTTGCTTATGAAGATCAAAGATTGCAGCCTTCAGTATGGATCAAAACTCAAGGTAAAGAAGACCAAAAGCTTCGCGACTGGACATCATGATAAATGGAGAAAATATTGAAGTTGTAAAATATGCTGTCTTGCTTGGATCCACAATTAATGTTCATGGAACCACACCATACAAGACTAGCTGGCAGGAATGACAATTTATATGTCCCCCTGTTTCCTGGGTTTTGTCCAGTTCTCCCTTCTATTTGATAATCTAATTCTTCATCCATTGTTTGCTTCTCAGGCTTCCAAGACTTCTGTCTGCTTATGTTTCACTTGATCTCTGATGTCTTTATTGTAGGGGGAAAGCCTGGTGTGTCTGACTAAGCCACTGTCTCATTCTACCTCTCTTAGGGTTTTGTACAATCATACACTACTGCAATGCCAGGGTTAAATCAAGGAAGCAGATAACTATGAGACAGACAGACAAACATGGATATATAGATGTAGAGAAATAGATGGATAATGGATACAATTATTTGATAGGGTATTTTACGGTATGCAATTACAGGAGTTGATGGAATAGTCTTTGCAAATCTTCAAATCTAATGCTGAAGCTTTGGGCCCACGGGGCACAGACAGATGTCAAGACAAAAGCCAGACAGGAAGGGAGATTCAGGGAAATGTACTTTACCTTAACCAAGTTGACATGTTGGAAAGCCACCACAAGTATGAATTCTTTTGATAACATCTTCCTCGTTTACTTAGCATAATTGTTATTGCCTCTAATGTATATATCAATAATTCATTCCTTTTCACTGCTGAGTAGTATTTCACTGCTGGAACCACCAAGGAGTCCAAGTAGTTCAGCCATTAACTGGAAGGTTGTAGGTTTAAGTCAATCCAGAGGTAACTTAGAAAAAAGGCCTGGTGATCTGCTAAAAATAAAAAAGCAGTCATTGAAGTAGAGAACCTGCCTAGTATCCATGACACATGCATCACCTTCTGTGAGCACACCTTAAAAACCACTTTGACAGAGGAGACTCCAGCACCTCAGCTGGAGCCCATCTTTCAAGATGCAGGGAGCGAGAGAAGATGATTCAGTTGCTGCTGTACTAAACTGTCCTAAGGTCACCCAATCCGACAGACACTCCTACCAGAGGGATGAGTAAACCTTACTGCAAATTCAAGCCAAGATAGTGGAGGGGGTAGATATACATCAAAGAACGCAATCACTTCTGTTGGTAGGAAAACAGGGAGGAGCAACTAGACTTGCATTTACTTCTAGCCCCAATCTATGTTGGGTCAGGTTGACTAGAGAAACAAATCTAATGACACTCATATATGTGTAAGAGAGAGCTTTACATCAAGAAGTAATCATGCATCAAAAAACATCCCAGCCCAGTCCAGCTCAAGTCCATATGTCCAATACTAATCCATAAGTCTGATACTAGTCCCTAAATCCCTCTTCAGACTCACACAGCCAGAAGCAATGATGCAAAATGCAGGAAGACCACAGGCCGGTGGGTGAAAATTCTTTGGATCCAATGGCAGCGTAAGCACCTCCTGGGCTCCTGCATGTCTCAGTGTGACTCATCAACAGGAAGGTGAAGGCAGAGAGAGGGGGGGAGTTCCAGGGGGAGGTTATGAGGAGGTCATGTCCACAAGAAGGCACTATCAGGCTGTGCCCTGATTGATAGGCTAGGCTCCATCCCTACACTTCCAAGTCGACACAAAATTATGTAACTACCACACAATCTAAGAAAAGTTCATTTTTACCATATGACCCTGCTTGATGCTCACCCTCAAGAAGAGATCACTAAAGATATGGGTGATAGAGCACAATCTAGTGAAGAAACTAGCATCCCCAGGATGCTCTCTGAGTGAGCCTTTCTTCTCTGCACTCTGTCCTTAGTCTCTCCCTGGGCTCGCAGTGCCATTGCATCAACTCAAGGAGGCTACCAGGCTCCATCTGGGCTCATCCTTTGTGCAATGCAGCCTGGGAACTCTCATGACAGCAAGCTGGGCCAAACTGAGGACTCATCATGTTCAGTACCCATCTCTAAAGAATAGCATTTCTTCATTGCCTGATGACCCACACCTTGAAAACTGTTGCTCTGTGTATTTTATGGTGTTGTTTTGGGTAAAAAGGTAAAATTTTGTCAAATCCCTTAGTTCAAATTTCATATGAAATATCATTACAATATTCATTCTATGACTTCACTGTCATTTTCACTAAATACAGAGAAGAAATTGGGATTTGTGAAATTTTATTTTATGAATAAAAATAAGCTAAGAATAGCCCACATAGTAGGAATTTTAGAAACTAGTAGGCTGAATTTTAGAAACTAGTTCATACAAACAGGAATTTCTATACCCTTGGTCACACTAATTGTGTGCACCAGGGTTAAGGCAAGATGAGAAAAATAGAGAATGACTTCAGAAAGAATGTTTGGGATGCCACAGTCCCTAACTTTGAGCATACTCTGAGTCCCACCGCCCTTCTTTCTCCTTTCAAATCAGGAGGGGACTGTCAGTAGAACTCATATAGCTACTTATTTCCCAGGGATGCTGGGAAGATTACGTTGGATCAATTAGTCCATTGCTTTTGAAAAGTGCTATAGTCTTCCTGAGTACATTGTGAAAATTGCTCAGAAACACACTAATGATGTGCTGCTGAATTCACAAAATGAGAATGTCAACAAACAACATAAAAATGAAAGATACTGCTATACAAAATGTATCATGCCTATTTATTCTGTCAGGCAAAGTTGGGTTCCTTTCATTTAGGACCAACTGCTTTCTGGCACACTAACAACATTTATGGGTAGCAATAAAGTCTTATTAGTATAAAATTTCATTACAGTTAATGAGGTAAGATTGTCTGGCTTTACAGGAAGTTGGCAGGTAGGTGGATTGATAAAGTCAGGAGAATTCAGAAAGGTGAAGCATGAGACACAGCCCTGCCTGTGCCCAGTCTCTGCAGTTTACTCAGCTCCTAGTTGGGGGCCATTGGACCCTCAATCTCAGGTCCATGTTTTTTTCCATCCTGTAGGTGAGGGGTTCTCAAAATGTGGTCCTGACCGGCAGCAGTATCAAAGAAATACAGATTCTCAGGCCCCACACACTAGAATCTCAGGAGAGGAGCTGTGGTAGTTACATAATCTGGTGTCAATTTGGGACTTGAGAGGATTAAGAATGAACGGGTGGAGTCTAGTCTGTCAATTGGGTCATATCCAATGAGGCCTCTGTGTGGGCATGGCCTTCCCCTGAGGGATTCTGGGAATTCCTGGATGTCCTCCTTGGAGGTGAGAAACACTTTTTCTCTCTGCTCACTCCCTGAAAGTCACTCTACTGACAATGCACATGGCACTATGCTGATAGATCCCATGCCCTGGGAACTGGAGAAGCCTTGTGTAAACCCCTGCCAGTCTGAGAAGCTTAGAATGCCACCAGGTCTACAAGACTCCCCCGCCCCTCCCCACTGGCCTATGATCTTCCTGTATTCAGTGTCATTGCATGTGCTTCATGAGTCTGAAGAGGAATTTATAAATTGGTATCAGACATATGGGCTAATGTCGGATTTAAGGACTTGATCTGGACCAGGCTGGGATATTTTCTCAATATTCAACTGCTCTTGTTTATAAAGCTCTTTCTTATACACATATGAGTGTCTATGAATTTGTTTCTCTAGTCTACCTGGACTGACACAGGGGCCCAAACCCAGACTCACTGCCATCTGGTGGGTTCCGACACATAGTGACTCTATAGGACAGGGTAGGACTGGCCCCGGGGGGTTCTGAGACTGTAGAAAGCACAGGCTATGCCACCAGGACTCCTTGGAAGTGGAGCCCAGTAATTTACCAAATTCTCCAGAAGCTTCTAATGCAGACGTAGTTGAGAACAGCAGCTCTACCACCTCACCTTATTTATTCATCACTTACACATCTTATATTTGTTTACTTGTTTATAATCTTTCTTTTACAAATTTGTAATGTAAAAATTTACATTACACATAGCTCAGAAAGCTCAAAACAATACAAAACTCACTTAAATTGGAATGACAGCGACAGAAAACCTTCCCCTGGAATAAATCAGTAAAAAAAATCAAGTTGACTCTGACACATAGCAACTGTCTGTATAGCATTTCTGTGACTTTGTAAATCTTTATGGAGCCAGACAGCCTCAATTTTCTTCCCAGGAGTGGCTGGTAGATTTGAACCACTGACCTTGTGGTTAGTTTACCTGAATGTGCCCCCAGGGTCCCTTGGACTGTGAGAGAAAATTCCATTTCTCTTTGTCACAGTCATGCATTTCGTAGCATTTCTGTTATGATTGCAGTAGACTTGAAGTGGCCAACTTTCAGATACTGAGTGTCTTAGTGATCTACTGCTGCTACAACTCTGGGAGTCAGCCTCGTTTAGTCTGTAGAGATATGGCTTTTGGAATCCAGTTCTGAAAACGAGAGTCCTCCCTTGTTCCTCTACCCAAGGCCCTGTTTGCACATCTGCTGTGATAAATGGGCTCTGCCTGTATCCCTGGCTTGTTAATCTGCCTAATACTGCCATCTCATAGGAAGAGGTGTGCTGTGTGTGAAAGTCTGGTGATTTGGGAGTAATGTAATTGGATCTGAATTCTGACTCTTCTACCCACCCAGATTTATGACAGTCACTGAAATACTAAGAGAGAATATTAAAATCACTTGAACTCCCACTCACCTGGAGATTATTACTAATAATCTTTTACAGCCAACCTTAATACAGTAAATGCCTAGACTCAGAAAGCACAATTTTGGACAACTCACACTTACCCTTTTATGTTATGTAAATGTGTCCCCTTTTTTGAATAAATGAACCAACCCACTCACAACAAACTCTTCATCATTATCACCTTCTTTGCTGCACATGCAGCTTTTAAATCCTTAAAAAGACATGGTGTCTCACTCAGCCGCCCTGAACAGTGCCCACCAGGAACCAGTGGGCAGCAGCCCTCGCCGGGGACCCCCCAGCAGGCCCAGGGGGACCCAAGTGGCTCTAAATCCAACACATGCTCTTTGAAGCAAGGATTAACTATGAAGCACAGAAGCAGGTAGTGCCACGTAGCAAGCAGTAGTAATTAGCCATATCTGGAAAAGCAGAGTCTGTGTTGTGGTGTACACCTCCAAAACCAGTTCAGATCTGAAGGGTAAGTCTTGTGTAAAGCACACTGAACTGCAGGGTAGCAGTGTTGTCATTGCTATTGTAGGGTGAGTGGGGCAGCATTTCCTTCTCCCCCTGCTGCTGAGATGGCAGAAGTTAGTCACATCCAGTATGAGATGGAATACACTGAAGGTATCAATCAGTCAGTGAATGAAGGTCCCAGAGAAGTGAAAAGTAGCACCACCAAATTCTAGAACAAAGATTTCAAGATGGCTCTCCAAATGCTAGTGTGATGATGCAGGTTCCAGAGAGGATTGTTGTGGCGGGAAATGATGAAGACATTCCATTTTCAAGACCAGCAGATCTTGACCTTAGTCAGTCGACTCCCTTTAAACCTCTGGCACTAGAAACACCACTGCGTGTTCTTACACTAAGTGAAGAAATCCGGACAGTTGTCAGGCTAAAGAGAGAGTGCTCTGTGAGTGAGCATGCTGTCTGCCAGAATGGACTGCGGATCAGGAACAATTCCATGTGTGGCATTTCCAATAGGGACACATCCCTCGAAGGAGCTTCAGATGACATGACGGTTGTAGATACAGCTTCCTTAAGATGACAGATAATCAAGCTGAATAGACACCTGCAGCTGCTCGAGGAGAGCAAAGAGCAAGCCAAGGGAGAGATGGTCATGTACTCCATCACGGTCGCCTTCTGGCTGCTCAACAGCTGGCTCTGGTTTCCCCGCTAAAGGGAATCCCAGCGCTCAAAGAGATTTGGCTCACCAGCTAGAAATATAAAGAATTTGCAAACGTCTCTGTCTGTCTTTGCATTGTATACCGTCTTATATATAGCCCGAAAGGCAGGACGGCCCGGTTTGCAGCAGTAAAGGTAGACTGTGTCACCCTATCGTGGTGTCCTTGGAGCCGGCCCTGCAGGAACACCTGTGTACCCTGCACCCGCCCCGTGCTGTGTTCTGTAAATAGGTTCCAGTATGTGCGTGAGAGGCCCAGATCTTCGCCGACTCAGCCCTCACGGCTGACTCTCTAAACGGGAGAAAGCGTACACAGAGGAAGGACGGAGGAAAAGATGCACTTTTCTTTTCTTTGTCCTTTATTCTCAGACAGTGTTTGATTAAACCGATTTGTTACTCGCCATTACTGTGTCCCCAATCCAGCACCAACGTGCCTGCAGCCCTGGTCTGGGGCAAGATGTAAGGAAGCCAAGTCCCCCCAGGCCTCCTGGGCATCTTCAGTCGGCACCTGGACCGAGGAAAGCGCAGCGGTCCCTGACCTGTCAACAGCTTGTCTAAGAGGAGGGCAGTGCGTGCCGTCTTCGTTTTAGTTTTGCAGTTGGTTTTCTTATTCTTTTTGGGGGGGTTTGGTTTTCTATATGATGAGTTTTTACTCGGCCCATGTGAGTGATTTTAACATCTATGGAATAAGGTACAAATGTGGTGTATTTAATAAACTGGTGCTCCAAAGCCAAAAAAAAAACAACCTTGAGTTTCTTCCTGCACTAAAATAAGGCAAACATGACCATGCTCTGACTTAACCTACACTTTCAACTTGGAGATTAACTTTTCATAACCCAAGACTCCCTATACATGTCTTTCTGTGTATCCATGTGCATATAAAAATTGGATATAAGTGAAATTTATGTAACATATCATAATGTGGACAATTGTTCTATTCCCCCTCTTTTTGGCTCACTCCATCCTCAATCCTCTTCTTCATTCTCCCCAGTCAGTGAACCATTGATAACAACCCATGTCATCTTAATCCCCTCTCCATGTGCATGTAACCATATGCATATAGACTCACAGAGGGATTTCCCCCCATTCTTTACCGCTGTTTGTTAATGGAATATCAATGTGTGTGTGTGCAGAGACAGAGAGAACTATACATCTTCCGTTTCTTATTAACAATACATCATGAAACTCCCTCCAAGCAACTAGGATAGATTTAAATAGAATTAATTCATTATAAAAATTCTAATAAAGGCTGTCTACAATTTCAGTCTCTGAATTGCCAAAAAGACCATTAACTGATTTCAATAAACTTTCTTGCTTGTGTAGGTGTGTAAACACACATATCCTTACATTGGGATGGTCTTTCTGGGGTGATATTGCTAGGTCAAATCTTATGTGTGCTTTTGTTTATAGTAGATACTGCTGGGTAATCTTCCCAAAGGACTCTAACAGCCCAGATTTCCAAGAACAACGCTTCAGGTTTCTCTGCCCCACACCCTTGCCATCAGAAGGTGTTAGGATTCTTTCTAAGTTTTCCAATTTAATGACTGAGGAATCAGAACTCATTACTATTTAAATGTGTCTTCCTCTGATTATAACTGAAGTTTAAAAACCTCTTCATTGCTAATTAGTCATTTTGAATTTTCTGAATTATCTACTACAACTTTTAAGAGTTTATTATCTGTTATATATTTGTGAGAGTTCTTATTAGAGATGTTTTCCCATTTGTCCACCTTATAGAATGCATTTTCTTACATTGCATCACTTGTCTTGTATGAAATCTTCTGTTCCGCAAAGGATTTGTAATTTAAGCAGATAAATCTATTTAATGTCTTTTGACTTCAGTGTTCTGGTTAAAGGCATCTCCCTAATGTGAATTTTATTCAATTTCAACTCAAATTATTATTTTAAAAGTATACTTAAGTATTTTATACAGCTGGTATTTATGTTTATGCATTGTACAAAGTAAGGGGCCTCTAGCAGATGCAGTCAACACCTCCCTTTCTTTACAATCATGTCGCTATAAACTTTCCATGTGCTCTAGCAAATGTCCACCTTCCAGAGCCTGAATTTCTGTGTCTGGAAGCTTTTTAACCAAACCCAGAAAAGTCCATTAGAACCATGCTACATAAGTTTGAAGTGTCAGAGAATCAGCACCATTATGAGGACCCACTAATGACTTTACAGCATTGATATAAATAAAAGTAACCTGTGCCCTGGCTACATAATTTTCAGGACCCTGGGCAAAATGAAAATGTGTGTCTCAGACTACCAGGTACAACCCATGGGGGACTGACTATCTCTCATTGATGATTGCACATAACACATCAAGACAAGCCCCTGACATATATCAATGGTGAGTGAGAGGCCCCCACTAAATGCTGATGACCTCATGCTAATGGTTTACTTCATCTGAATGATGTGTCTTCATCTTTATCTTGTCTTTTCCTGTTGAAGACTTAATAAATGTTCTCCTTAAATAAGATTTGGGTTTATGTTTGTGCCTTAGAACAGCATGTAGTCATAATGGCATCCAAAGGTTTGCAGAGATGTGGACACTTAAAAAGGACATGGCAGGGCAAAAGAAATGGTCACCAAAACATGATTGATAGCAGATTAAGACATCACAGTTATAGGTGGGGCTATAGGAATGGAAGCAGGACCATCATTGGGACCTCTGTATATGTTAGTCCGGAAGTAAGGAACTTGTTTTACTGCTGAGAGTCATTTGGATATTTATAATATCATTTGAGGGACAAACTGGTCAAACATGTAATTAATTCACTCCTCTGATAGCTAAGAGCCCCTGATGGTGTACTGGTTACAGGTTGAGCAACTAATGGCAAGGTCAGCAGTTCGAAACCACAGCTACTCTTTGGAAAATAGATGGACCTTTCTACTCTCATAAAGAGGGACAGTCTTGGAAACTCACTGGGGCAGTTCACCCTGTTCTACAGGGTCACTATGAGTGGGAATCTATTCAATGGCAATGAGTTTCTGTGTGTGTGTGTAATGTGATGGCTAGAATTGCTTCTTCAATGAGGCATATGATATTGGCTGCAATTGGTGATTTTTCAGGCCTTAGATAGCCCGAGGGCTGGATATTCCCCACCCCTGTGTTATACAGACATGTTCACAAGATTTGTCCAGAACCTTCTGACCAAGATACTCGGGCCATGACTCATGACAATGCAACCCCTATACGGCAGTCTCTATCAAGAACATGCCCAGGCAAACCCCTAAGGAATACTGCCTTTCCCTGGGCAGGCTAGGGAGGTATTGTAATTCACTTTGTACCATATTCTGCCTGAAGGCAAGACTGTTCACATCCCTGGCTAATGGTCTAAAGGTTCAGTGGAGGCTTAATCCTAATGGGCACTATGCAAATAGATTTTGGGCCTTCGCTGTTATCTGCAGCCTGCTAAAAATGGAGTGCTAAGAATTTAAGCTCTGATATATGCAGAAGCCCTAAATCCGTTTTGACCCGACATAAATTCAGCCTCAATTGAATTGTTTCTGACCATTAACCAGCAATGTAAAAACCTTTGCCCTCAGACAGATGGTATAAAAAAGTATAGAGGATTATTATGACTCCCCTACTCAGGCCAGAGAGGGGCAGTCTCACCCCAGCGATTTGTCTGGGCATGCCCTTAGTGGAAACAAGGGTACCAGGTATTCATAGCCATGGGCCCCACAGCCAATGCTGTAAACTTTTATAATCTGCAATAGTGTACACACCTATACCACTCATGGTCCCTCCTGCCAGTGAGGACCTGCTGTGCTGTCAGTCACGATTTTGTAACAACTTGCTTGCTTTCTATGTTCAATCATTAGCAATGTGGCCATGAACCCTTTGGACACCATTCTGACCTTGTGCTGATGGTCTCTCTCATTTAGATGATTTGTCTTTGTCTTGTCTTTGTTTTGCCTATGACAATAAAGGAGTTTCCATAGAATATGCTTGAATTGGAGGTCTTTTTCCCCCTATGACAATACAGATTATGAACAGGAGTAACAAGGGAAGGAAAAGAACAACCTGCTCTGTAACTCCCTCTTGAACACTGAGGAAATTTTCCTAAAAGTGCAAAGAGTAATGCCATGCTCTGATTTATTTAGGGTTAGGGTCCTGCAGTTGGGCCCTTGCTCAAAAAAATTCACCCAGGTTGAGTTGATTCTGACTCAGAGTGACCTCATAGGAGATAGCAGGATTGCCCTTGGGGGGTTCCCAGGCCGTAATTCTGGCAGAAGCAAAATGCCTCATCTCTTTCACAGGAGTGGCTGCCAGTTTCAGGCTGTTGGCCTAACAGTTATTAGGCCAACTTTTAACCCACTGCACCATCAGGGCTACTAGTTGGATATTTATACCATGCGATATACAAACAGTAATTCAAAATGAACCTGTAATAGAACTTAAATTCTAAGCAATTGTTTTGTGGAAGGCTATGGTTTAGAGTGGAAGCCCCAACTCCATTTTGAACTTTGACATACATTCAGCCTCCAGTGAATTCCTTCTGACCCATAATCAGCAAGCTGAAAACATTTCCCCTCCAGCAGACTGTGTTTGGAAATAGACCAAGACTCCCTAGCCTGTTGAGGGGCAGTTTCACCCTCAGGGGCTTGCCTTGATGTAACTTTGGATGTGAGGGTCATTGATCATGAGACATATCCCAACCAAGGTGGTCAAAGGGTCACAGAACCAATCCTGTAAAACTTGTTAATATGCAAGAGTGTACTTATCCCAATCTTGGTCCGTTCACTACCTGGAGCCCTGGCTGGGACAGTGGTGAATGGAGCTGCCAACAGTCATGACTGTGATTATTTCCCTTGCTTTCTATATTTAAGCCACAGCCACAGTGGCATGAATCCTGTAGGCACCATCATGGCATCATGTTTGTGGTCACCCTCACTTAAATGATTTGCCTTTATCCTGGTTAAAACTTATTCAGAGTTACTCTATAAAATATACTTGAATCTGGAATCTCGCTCCCCCACAACAGAACTCAACAACAAAAAAGCAAACCACACAATTAAAAATGAGGTGCTGAAGGGATCAGTTATCAGGTATCAAAGAATCATTATGTGCTCACCTCCCAGATACAATCGCTGAAGACAAATGGGTGCATAAGCAAATGTGGTGAAGAAAGCTGATGGTGCCCAGCTCTCAAAAGATATAGCATCTGGAGTCTTAAAGGCTTGAAGGTAAACAAACGACCACCTAGCTCAGAAGCAACAAAACCCACATGGAAGAAGCACATCAGCCTGTGTGATCAAGAGGTGTCAAAGGGATCAGGTATCAGGCATCAAAGAACAAAAAATCATACCATTGTGAACGCAAGGGGGAGTGCAAAGTGGGGACCCAAAG
>NW_022103900.1:23202138-23210291 GCF_000313985.2 Echinops telfairi
GTACAAATGCGCTTTACACAATTGATGTGTGTATGGATTGTGATAAGAGTTGTATGAGCCCCTAATAAAATGTTAAAAAAAAAAAAGCACAATACATAAAATGTGTGGGATGTGGTGAAACAACTCCTGTCACCCCAGCATGAAATATGAAACTGCAGCAGCTCCTGTGAGGAAGGCCTGGGTGTGAGACACGAGCCAGCTTCAGACCTGGCTGAATGTTCACATGAGAAAAATGGAACAGACGAATCAAGGTGAAGGGCAGAGGGAAGGCCCCTGCACAGCTGAAGATGATGCTGTTGCCATTGAACTTTAGAGCAGCAACTACTTTGAGGAGTTTGAGCGGTGCTGGCAGATGAGGAACCAGGACACTGCCCTGCTGGAAGGTAGCTTCTACGGCTCTGGCTTTGTCATATGTGGCAGTACAGTAAGCATTGTGGGGGCCATATCTGACCTCCTCTGGCTTCCCTATTGCCACAAGACAAGGGCCAGACATGCCTCCACACTCCATCCTTCTTTCCGTAGTCTGACACCGACCTTCCTCCCAGGCCACTCTACAGCTGTGTTGGGTTCATTCATTGTAAGGGCTACACAGAACTCACAGACAGTACTCAAGATTAAGGGAGTTTATGAGACAAGTTAATGGGTTACCAAAACTCAGGACCATTAAACAGTAAAGATACAGTCATTGGTCCACAGAAACACCTCTTCTCAGTCAGCAACCAAGTCCATCTTTGTGCATCTACCAGTTGGTGATCCTCCTGAGTCTTGGTTCATCAGCCCCCACAGCTACTGGAGTCAGGAAAAGCTTGTATTCTCTACCATCCGATCCACACACTGAATTTACCTGTTTCTACAATTGTGTGAGCCATTTCTTGATAGAAATTTCTTTCTACATGCAAACACATATAAACATCACTAGTTTTGCTCCTTTTGAGAACCCAAATTAATACACTCACCAAGATTAGACTTTGATTCCTTGATGGGGCAATGAAATAGGGATAGAGGAGAAGGGAGTAGAGTAAGTCCTCTGAGATCCAGTCCCAAGGTGGGCAAACATTGAAACAGCACACTGAACCACATGTGATATAAAACATAAGGGTTTACAATACGTATATACAAATGAGACAAGTTCTCACCCCACAACCCACTGCCTTCTTTTTTTATTTGTATGGTTTTCTTCTTTTTGAAAAGAACCCCTGGTAGGGGTTCACTCCACCTACTTCTTGGGTGGCCTGCTCCCCAGTATTCCCTTTCCCTTCCTCCCCTAACAAAAATCCAATCCAGTACTGTCGAGTTGAAGCTAACTCACAGGGACCCTACAGGACAGAACAGAGCTGCTCCCTGGGGGTTCTGGGCTGTATTCTCTTGGGGGAGCAGACAGTTTCATCTGTTTGCTTCTCCCTCAGAGGGGCTGGCTGGTTCATACTACTGACCTTCGGGCACACTTGCGGCATGCCTCACTACACCACCAGGGCTCCTATCCCTATCCCTCAAGTACTCTGCATCTATCATGTATATTTCTTCTCCCAGATGCGGGACACGTGCGCTCTCTATTGTGTTAGCTCACAAATTGGAGGGACACAGAAAATGGGAACTAAGCTTATGACAGGGTTGGTTTTGGGACTGGGCAAGGGTGCTTCTGGCTTTCCAGCCTTCTGCCCAGAACATCCGTAGGATTAAAGCTCTTGTACCCGAGGAAAAGTGTCTCCCCTGTCCCTCACCTAGGCTCCAAGGTTTGATGCTGTGTTGATTAAATACCAAGGTATTTGTCCTTTCTTTTGTAAACTATGTTTGCTGGGGATTAAACCAATATAGCTTTCAATGTTTATATTGGAAGAGAAAAAAGTCCAAAATCACTAATCTACGTTTTTACCCTAAGAAGCTAAAATAAGAGTAATATATGAGGGGCTTCAAAAAGTTCATGGGAAAAAATGGAATTGAAAAATAATGGAATGTTTCTATGAATTTTGTAAAGCCTCCCTCATGTTAAAGACAGAAATCACTCACTGGCGTTGAGTCAAATCTGACACATAGTGACCCAATAGGAAATGGTCAAACTGCCCCTGTGAGTGTCTGAGAATGTCACTTCTTATGGGAGTAGAAAGCCCCATTTTTCTCCTGTTAATTAAGATAAAGGTGAATAAATTAAATGATGAAATAAGAGAGGACAACGATGAATGCAATTTTAATAGAGGAAGTCAGTGATATCATAAGCTAATTGTTTATCAATAAATTGCATAAACCCATAGCCACCCTAATCAAAGGACCCCTGGTGGCATAGTAGTCATCTGTTGGACTGCATCTGAAAGGTCAGGAGTTCAAAATCCCCAACCACTCTGCTAAGGAAACATGAGACTTTCTACTCCCTTAATGTTTTTAGAATGATGATGGCAACAAATGTACACATGTGCTTGACACAATGAATGCATGTATGGATTGGGATGAGTTGTACAAGCCCCCAAGCAAAATGATTTAAAAAAAAAAACAGTCACAGTCTCAGAAACTCACAGGGGCAGTTATACTCTGCTACATAGGGTCACTGTGAGTTGGCATCAACTCAATGGCAATGAGTGTGTTGGTTTGATACTAATCAAGGGAAAAAGAGGAAATATCAAAATTAGCATTAGTAAGAATGCATGACAGCATATCATAATTAAAAAACAGGTTGCCATCAAACTAATTCTGATTCAGAGTGACATAGAAGCCCGAGCAGAACTGCCCGCATGGTTTCCAAGGTTGTAAATCTTCATGAAAATACTACCACACCTTTCCCCTGAGGAATGACTAGTAGTCTCTAACTGTTGGTCTTCGGGTTCATTGCAGAGGATTTTACCAAAGCTCTAGACACTGCCTACTAATCATTTTGTTTTGAATATATGAGGTTACCACTAGTCAAGGTATGCCAATAAATTTAGCCATTTAGGTGAAAAGGATAAATTCTTTTGAAAGAGCTAAAGATTATGAACTTCCATAATTGGTACAGCAATGATTCTCATCCCATATGTTCTTTCAGAATGTTATTTTCCTTTACCTATTATCTCAGAAGACCTGGAACTGCTAACCACAAAGTCAGTAGTTCAAATCCACCACCCATTCTGCCAGAATAAGATGAGGCTGTCTGCTCCTATAAAGATTTAAAGCAGCGGTTCTCAATGTGTGGGTCACGACCCCTTTGGGGGTCGAACAACCCTTTCACAGGGGTGGCCCGATTCATAACAGTAACAAAATTACAGTTATGAAGTAGAAGCAAAAATAATTTTATGGTTGAGGGTCACAACAACATGAGGAACTGTATTAAAGGGTTGTGGCAATAGGGAGGTTGAGAACCACTGATTTCAAGTCTTGAAAACCCAAAGGGGCACCTCTTCCCTCTTCTGTAGGGGCACCATGAATCAGAATCAATTTGATAGCAGTGGCTTTTATTGTTTGTATTTTTGTACCAAAGGACCCCTAATCTACGTTTTTACCCTAAGAAGCTAAAATAAGAGTAATATATGAGGGGCTTCAAAAAGTTCATGGGAAAAAATGGAATTGAAAAATAATGGAATGTTTTCAACTGCTAAACTCAAGTGTTCAACTGCTAAACTCAAGTTTGGCAGTTTAACCCCACCGCCCACCGTATAGGAAAAAGATGAGACTGTCTGCTCCCTTAGAGATTTACAGCCTAAAAAAAAAAAGATTTACAGCCTCAGAAATCCACTATAAGTTCATAATGCATGAAAATCTAATTGATGGCATGAGTAATATTTATGTCTCCTCCCCTCTACCCTAGCAATCTTTGCAATTCCTTCCAATCACAGCAGGGAAATGCTATGTAATGTCAGGAGGAAGGAAAACTTCCCATTTTATCAAGCCATGATACCAAAACCAGTCAAAGATATGACAACACACTCACACTATCCTTCAAAAACATGGACACAAAAATCTTTAATAAGGTATTAATGGGGGGAGCGGGGAAAATGAGGAGCTGATGCCAAGGGCTTAAGTGGAGAGCAAATGTTTTGAGAATGATGAGGGCAACGAATGTACAAATGTGCTTTACACAATTGATGTTTGTATGGATTGTGATAAGAGTTGTATGAGCCCCAATAAAATTATTTTAAAATTTTAAAAAATTAGCAAATTGAACCCCTCAATACATAAAACTGATGACACATGATAACCAAGTAGAGTTTATCTAAGAATGCATGGTTGGTTTAATGTCTGATAATCAATGCCAACATAAATATATGGTTGGTTTAATATTGAAAACCAGTCAATATAATTTGCCACATTTACAGAATAATAAATTAACATACTCATTCATTATTTTTTTTAACTCTCAGCAAGTAAGCCATAAAAGAAAACCTCCTCTGGCTGACAAAGGACATACACAAAGTAGACAGCTGACATCATGCTGAATGCTGATAGTCCTGATGCTTGTGGCCTTAGACTGGAAACATTGCATGGATGCCCTTTGTTGTGACCCTATTGATTGCACTAGGGCAGTAAAAAAAGAACCAAAATCAAACCATTTGAAAAGGAGAATATAGTAGTCCTTATTCATGGACAAGATAAACAACATTTGAAAAACCCTAAGAAATCTACACGATGTTCACATCCTACTTTGGTGAGCGATGACTAGTATCTTCAAAGTTTCTAAGCATCTATTGAAAGTGCAACTGTTGGTCTCTCACCATCTGGGGGAAAGAAGAGTGATCAAAAGATGGATGGAAACAATTATTCCAGTGGACAATTTCAGTCTCTACCACTGTGAAGCCAGAAGAACTAGATTGTGCCTGGTTCCCACTACCAATTGGTTTAAAAAGGATCACATCAGAAGGTCCTGGACATAGTGAGAGAAACTGTGGACCAAAACTCAAAATCATAAAGGAGGCAAGGCTTACTCGTAGGATAGAGACAGGTGGGATCCCCAAGACTAAGGCCCTTACCCTTCATGTCTGTAACTGAAGTCGCCTGCATGCTAGAACAATCAACTAGTTGAGGTCAAAGGGGCAACATTTACCTAAGGACAAAGTTCAGAAGGTTAGGACAGAAGGCAGAATTATGGTAAATTATGGTATCCTGAGGGTACTGCAATGAATAAGTTGAAACAAAATGTAAAATACATTTTTAATGTGAAGTTGATAATCTGTAGACTTTCACCTAATTCATAATAAGAAGTTTAAAATACAAAAACAAAAGAGATCTTCATTTGCTCCTGCCTTTGGCATAAGCTGTATGAATTTAAAAGTTACCTATGCTCGCTGAACCTCAGTATTCTCATCATGAAATGTGATTTAAAAGTAAAATGAAAATAATGATTGTGGTAGTCTTAGCATAGCACTAATAGGATAAACAAAAAATAAATGTTAAAATCTCACTAACATCGAGTTGATTCTGATTTATAGTGACCATATTAGGCAGAGTAGAGTTGCCCCTGTGGGTTTTTGAGCCTGTAAAAAAAATCTTTGCCTGCTGGTGGTTTCAAAGTACTAACCTGGAGGTTGGCAGCCCCAGGCATAGTCCACTATGCCCCCCAAAGCACCTGGAATAGGGCTCACACATTAAATGCAGGTAAGTGAGTAAAATAGGCTGCAGGTACAAGGCAATATGGAGTGCCATTTATGTAGACCCAAATTGCCTCTTCTTTGAGAGATGGAAATGAAAAAGAAATACTAATTTGGGGGTGGCATGTCCCCATGTTTAAAGTGATTACAGCACTGTATTTGACAGTGTGGTATGACCAAACAAAACTAGACTGCTGTTTGTCTTGTAGACCAGTAGACCATGTCCAACCAGTAGACCATGAGTTTGCTACCTTAACTCATCTAGAATGGTTTGAAAAACAAAAGACATCTTCAAGACCACCTGAGTGTTTAATGTTCAGTGCATAGGGTTCTGAGGACAGATTGTAAGCAACCACCTGATTTTTTTTTTATTATTATTATTATTTCTCTTCATACTGGTTATTTCCTTACATAAAGACATGAACTTAACTACTTCCAGCCAAAGAAATTACTATATTAAGTTTCTCCCCCATTAACTTAGGCAGCAGTTCTCCAGCACAAGGTCAGACTCATTCAGCCTCAGCCATCCCTTGTGTTTGTAACAACTGCCTTTGTGCCCAGATGGTCTGAGTCACAGCCTTGGTTGACACACACGTGCCTGGCCATTTCTTCTGCCACCTCCTTGAGTTGAAATCACAAGCAAAGTGACAATTTTTTAAAAGGCTAATTAAGAACCTTTCTGCATATGTCCTACATAATTAGCTTCTGTCAACCTTGATTATATTCAAATTTTTTAAATTACTCTTTGCTTATATTTTTTCTGCTTGTATGACTAATGTGAAATAACAGAGGACAGCTATTGTTCTGAGCTTTTCCAGTGAATAAATGCTGTATTGTAATAAAGGAATTACCAAAATCATATAACTGCTAACCCAGAGACTCTTTTAATGTGAGCATATTTCATTCTGATGAACTCCCATAATTGCTAAACATGTTGAAGGGCAGCAGGGTCCTTTTTCTTGGTAAACTAGCTCCTGTGACTGCTTTGGAATTTCTCAGTATGAAAAACAGAGCGGGAGCATCTCCCTTTCCTTAGTGCTTCTCAAATTTCAATATATGCAAGACTCGTCTGGGAGCTTGTTAACAATTCACATTGCCTGTCCTCACCTGCTGCTGTATGACTCATATGAAGCCCGTCTGCCTCTTATCCTTTCTGGACCTCAGTACGCTCATCTACAAAACGGGGCTTTATCTACATTAAGGAGTCCTGGTGGCTTAGTGGTTAAGAAGCCAGCATCCACTCCCTGGGAGAAAGACGAGGCTTTCTACTCCCATAAAGAGTGACTGTCTCAGAAACGCACGGACACAGTTCTACCCTGTCCTATCGGGTCGCTATGAGTCAGCATTGACTCCATGGCAGGGAGTTTGTTAGTTTTTAGTTTAAAGGTGTTTAAGAGTTGCTATGGGTTTGTGTCCCTCCAAAACACAAACTGAAATCCTAAATCCTCTACCTGTGAATGTGACTGTGTGGAAATCAGGATTTGTTTGTTACCAGTTAAATTATACAAGGCTATTTTGGAGTTGAGTAGGCCCTAATCCTAATCCCTTCTGAGTGGAGATTTATACAAAAGAAGAACAGACATGGATACATAATGACACGCACTCAAAGGAGGTGTCATGTGTATGTTCCAATACATGTAGCAAAGGAACGTCCCAGTTTGCCAGCCAAAATTGGACGTTAGGGAAAAGGCATACAACAACTTCTTTCCCCACATCCTCAAAAGAAAGCAACATGGCTGAACCCCTAATGTGGATTTCTTGTCTCCTGACTTGTGAGAGAGATCTTGTCCAAAGACTATAAATGGACATGCTGCTGGAGTCCCTCCCCGCCACAGCCAGCATATGGATGTTGGGACACATATTACCAGCCTGACTGGCTCTCCCCCATTATTTCATATGCTAATTTTTAGATGTGTATGTATGGGGATATGTAAGGAGTGCTGATTGCTCAATGGTTAAGCTTTGGGCTGCTTTACCACAAGATTACTGGCTTGAATCCACCCAGCAGCTCTACTGGAGCAAGACCAGGTGATCAGTTTCTGTGAAGATTACCAAACGCCAAAACCATTGAGTCAACTCGTAACAATCCTATAGGATGTGTAGAACTGTCCTGTGGGATTTCAAAGGCTGTGACTCTTTGTGAAAGCAGATTGCTACATCTTTCTCCCACTGAATTAATTGCTGGTAGCTTTAAACAGCCAACCTTTCAGTTAGCAGTCAAGTGTGTTAACTCCTGAGCCACCAAGACTACAGCCCAGAAAAACCTGTAGGGCAGCTCTACTCTTACTCTTTGAGTCAAAATCGACAATATGGCACCCAACAACCTGCATATACATATGTGTATGTGTATAGGTATGTATGTTAATGGGTTGTGTCAAAGGTTAAACACTTTGTTACTAACCAAAGAGTTAGTGGTTTAAGGTGCCACCCAGAGCCACCTTGGGAAGAAAACCAGGCAATCTGCTGAAAGATCACAGCCTTTGACCAAATAGAGCAGCCAGTCCACAGAGAGGACCACATGGCCAACCCCACTATGAGACGAGATGCTCCTCACTGGCCCATGGCCCTGCAGGGGACAACACCAGGAACACAGTGTGGGAATTG
>NW_022103900.1:23211942-23214678 GCF_000313985.2 Echinops telfairi
AAATGGAGAGAAAATGTTTTGAGAAACAATGTACAAATGCGCTTTACACAATTGATGTGTGTATGGATTGGGATAACAGTTGTGTGAGCCCCTAATAAAATGTTAAAAAAAAGAAAGAAAAAAAAAAAAGATCACAGCCTTTGAAAACCCTTTAGAACCCAAATTCTACTTTGTAATACATGGGGTCATCATGAGTCAGAATCGACTCAACAACTGATTTGATATACGTGTGTGTGCATGTAGTTCTCTTCCACTGGAAGGAGCCCTGGTGGTGTAGTGGTTACACTTTGAGCTGCGATTCACATATTGGGCAGTTTAAAACCCCCAGGTGCTCCACGGGAGAAAGACCGGACTTTCTACTCCCATAAACAGTTACAATCCCAACAACTCATAGGGGAGTCATTGAGTCAGCATTGACTCAAAGGCAGTGAGTTTGTTTGTTTTTTCATCCATTGGAAAACCCTAAGAAAAGAGTTTAAAATAAAAGTCCAGAAATGTGTGTTAGCTATTTCATGAGCTAACTGGAAGAGACCTATCAGTGCTGATGCCAAAGAAAAGTAACCCAAGAAGATATGAAAATTAAAACGCAATATTATTAATATCAAATGCAAGGAAATTTTTCCTGAAAATAATTCTTAAAATGGTGGCAGCACTACAGCAACAGGGAGCGCCCAGAAATTCAAGCCAGATTCAGAAGAGGGATGCGGAAATGACATGGGGTCCATGTCGGACCTCCACCAGCTACTCAGTAGAGAAAGGGAATCCAATTCACATCTGCCCAAAGATAATTCCTGTGAGATGCGCCTCCAGCCCTCCAACCTACTTTATCCTAACTCTAACCATCCCTCCCATGGCATTTTACTTCTCTGTTGGATTTAACAAGCAGCCGCAATGCTCACACACAACTCACAGACAAGACTCACAATTACGGTAGTTAATTAAGAAGCTAATAGGTTACCACAAGCCAGGATCAGAAAGCACTCTATGGATACAATCTTTTTACTGGAAGCACTACGTGTTCTCAGCTATACCAGCAAGTTCTCTCTCTGGTTCGCAACTCTTCAGCCATGTGGGCCCTACGTTCAGCCTCTGCCCTACTCAGGCAAGTGCTACAAAACTATTTTACCACCGATCAATGCCCAAAGGGCTCCCTACTCTAAAAGCCAGCCTCCTGCCCCAAGGCACTCAGCTTTCCTCTTCCTTTGGACCCTCAAAAGCTACAGCCTGCAGAATGGATGACACCTCAAGGTAAAAAACAAACAAACAAACAAGAATCCTCACGACTGCATTAATAAACATCAAGATAAACAGAAAGAACATTGAAATTGTTGAGAATTTCATTTTAGTTGGCTCCAAGTCGGAAATAAAAATTATGTAGAGCATTAGACTACATTGTTGCAAAAGACCTGTTTGAAGTATTAAAGGGCCAAAATGTCACTTTGAGGGCTAAACACCTGACTAAGCCATAGTATCTTCAACCATCTCATATGCATGTCAAAGCTGAACAATGAACATGGTAGACAGAAGAAGAATTGATGTCTGAATTATGGTTTTGGCAAAGAATAGTGAACACACCGTCGACCTCCAGAAGAACAAACAAATCTGTCTCAGAAGGAGTACAGGCAGGGTGCTCCTTAGAAGTGAGGATAGCAAGACTTCTCCGATACTTTGGACTCTTGGTAAAGTAGAGGATCAGTGAAAACGAGGAAGCGCCTCAACCAGAAGGACTGATACTATGGCTACACCAATGGGCTCAAACATAACAATTGTTAGGCCGGTGTTCTATTAAACATGGCTCACTATGAGCCATAACCAACTAAGGACATCTAACAACAATAACAACAGATTCTGATTCATTGACTCTGGTGTCAGCCTTGGAAATCTGCATTTTAAAACTAAAGATTGCCCTGCCCTCAAGCCTATTGATCTGGGTACTGAGAAAACATTGAGATACTCCTTCCTCATTCCTGGCGAGTGCACCTCAGGCCCGGCTCTACATCAGAATTACCTGTGGTCTTTTAAAATTGTGAACCCTTGGGCTTTGCTCTCCCAAATTATAATGCTAGAGATATGGCAAGGAGCCTAGTATTCTGAATGTTTGTAAAATTCTACATATGATTCAAATATTAGCCAGAGTTGAACATCACTACTTCATGGCATCAATCTCCAAATACTTATATTCATGAGTGAAAAAATTAAACATATACCTGAAGTGCATGTATATCTGCTTAAGTAGTCCTGATGGCACACGGGTTAAAGTGATAGGTTGCTAATCAAAAGGTCAGCAGTTTGCAAGCAGCAGCTGCCACCGTGTGCATCCATAATGACTTACAGCCTTGAAACCTTACAGGGCAGTTCTGCTCTGTCCCCTGCAGAACAATGGATTATGCATATCTGTTTGGATAAACATGTGCCTATTTTATTGCGATATATACCACTTATATAAGTTTTTTTAAGTGGATAATGAAATCTAAGTTTTAAAAAAATAATCTTGTATGTGCTAATGGACATTAAATCCTTTGTTTTTAAATCATTTTATTGGGGGCTTATAAAACTCTTTTCACAACCCATACATACCTCAATTGTGTAGAGCACATTTGTACATTTGTTGCCCTCATCATACTCAAAACAGTTGCTTTCCACATAAGCCCTTGGCATCAGCTTCTCATTTTTCCCCTTCCTTCCCCACTCCCCCTCCCTCATGAACCCTTGATAATTTATAAATTACTATTTTGT
>NW_022103900.1:23216304-23229460 GCF_000313985.2 Echinops telfairi
TTTTGAGAAATGATGTACAAATACGCTTTACACAATTGATGTGTGTATGGATTGGGATAACAGTTGTATGAGCCCCTAATAAAATGTTTAAAAAAAAATAAAAAAAAAACCTACTGCCATCACATTGATTCTGAATTGTAGGGAGTTCATAGAAGAGAGAACTGTCCCTTAAGGTTTCAGGTACTGTATATTTTTATGGAAGCAGAGAGCCTCATCTTTCTCCTGTGCAGCTGGTGGGTTTAAACTAATGGCTTTGAGGTGACCAACCCAATGCTTAGCTTACTGACAATGAACCCACTAAAACCCACTGCCATCAAGTTGATTCCAACTCATAGTGAGCCCATGAGTTTCTGGAAATGTAAATCTTTATGAGAATAGACAGTCTCCTCTTTTTTTCCCAAGAAATAGTTGATGGGCAAGGAGCATACTCAGTTACAAAAGTCAGCACACTCCGGAAACAAAAACAAAAACGATAGTATTCATACTAACCCAGCTGTAGTCTTCCAGTCAGGGTAATTTTACTGTAAGCAATGTTGCCAGCAACCTAATTGAATTACTACCTTCATCAGAACCATGGGGAAGAGCTAGAAAGCTAGCAAATAAATGGTCAAGATCGCCTATAGAATGAGCAAGGATTTGCTTGCCCTTTATTCCTATGTGGGTATCCAATTACATGGAGGTTAGTTTTGTTAAAACCAGAAGATATAATATTGAAAAGCCCTTCACTGAGCACACATCAAATAGTTTTCTGAAAGGTTAGCAAATAAGTGAGGGTTTGCTTGCTGGGTAACTCCTCTGCCTTGCGGACTCTCACTGTGCACAGCATTGCTCATGGACTGGGCGCAGCACAGGACATCTGAAGGGTGAACTGGACTGAGGGAGGAGAGTGTGTCTCCATTATCAAATGAAACATTTTCTTATTTTAGGTAAAAGAAGAAAAATAGAAATTCCAACCTTTTGTTTCTGAACACCAGTGAGCTGTCACACTACGGTGCAAGTACCCCCTCTTTGGAGACACCGGGTGATAGCGCTACATGATTCAGGTCTCTGCTTATCCTCCAAGCTGACCCACATCCCTCTTTCTGAGTCTCTGTGTACCATCTTTACGACACATTGCCTTTTTTTGCTTCAGTTTTTCAAGCCCATTACTTTGCAAACTATCATATGCATGTGAACCCCTGGAGTGAGGGTGGAGACAGACCCATTACCATCCAGTTGTTTCCAATTCACAGAGACTTCTTGAGTTACAGAGTAGAGCTGCCCCCATAGTGTTTTCTTGGTAGTAATTTTTATAGAAGTGGATTTCCCGGTCTTGCTTCCATGGTACTTCTGGGTGGATTTGCGCAGCCCTTCTTCAGTTACCTGCTGACGGGAAACCTCTCACGCCACCAGGAGATCTTATTGAAAATGCAGATTCTGATTCAGTCAGTTTGAGGTAGGCTGACAATCTCCTCTGGGAGAAAGATCACATTCTGAATAGCAAAGTGGATCACGTCCCTGCTGCACATTGAAATCACGGGAGAACTAACCCCAACAATAGTGGAGTGTGGGTGTCCAGTATACCGCCATGTCCTTTCTTTAAAAACTTCCTCTCTTCATATGCTCACTCACTCCCACCACTCCCCTCTTTCAAGTCTCAGTTGAAATGTTACTTCCTTCCAAAAGCCACTGCCATCAACTCCATTCTAACTCAGAGCAACTCTCTATCAGGGTCCTGAGGCTTTGTAAATCTTTATGGGAGCAGACAGCTTCATCTTTCTCCCAAGGCGGGTGTATTTGAACCATCAATCTTGCAGTTTGCAATCCAGCACTTATCTGAAAACACCGCCAGGGCTCGTTGTTCCTTCCTTACTGAGGTTGGGTAAATTGTACTTGTTAGCAGCTTGATCTTAACCACATGATACTCCTCAGGGTTACACTTAAATCATGAGGTGAAAAAGTAGCACCCTCTCATTGAATCTTCCTGATGATCCATTTAAATTTGTTCCAAAAATAAATAAATACATTTGTTCCAATTTTTCATATTTTCTTCTTTCTTTTTGAACAGTTTTATTAGCATTTCATCCACATGTCATACAATTCAATGATTCAATCATATCAAGAAGAGTTATACAATCATCACCACAGTCAATTTTAGAACATTTTCTTCTTCCTTGTACTCATTGTAATTCATGTAATTTTTTTCTTAACTGTGGCAAAAATTTACACAACAAAACATTCTCCAGTACAACTTATACATGTATAATTCAGTTCCATTGATTATAGTCTTCATGCTGTACACCCTTATTGATATCCTTTTCCAAATTATTCCACCACCACTAACATAAACTCAATGCCCCCTAAGCAACAACCCTTTCTGCTTCATTCATGGTAACCAATGGTCAAGTTTGGGTTCTTTTTCTTTTCTTTCTTTTTTTTTCAGTAGTTTTCTTGATATAGTATTCACATCATACACTTCCATGGTTAAATTGCTCTTACAAGGAGTTATATACACATCATCGAAATCCATTCTAGTGCTCTCTCCCCCTCTGGCATTCACTGTTAGCTCCCCAAATCCCCTCAGGCTCCCCACCCTCCACATCCCCGATAAACCATTGCATCAGTTATTGTCTGTATGCATCCATTCCTTCTGTGCTTCACAGACTAGGAAACCCAACAGAAACAATGAAATTCAGAAAACAACAAAATGGCAAGAAGAAAAAAATAATAATATAAAGATAAAAATACAAATAAAGAGTGAAAAAGAAAAGACCATCATCCATATTTTAAAAGCCAGAGAATAGATTTCTGTCATGGAACAAGTGAGAAATACTTCACCCTCGAGCAAATTCAGATTGAGTCAGGAGGGGGGGGGTCAAGTGACCAGGTGCCATCTCATATGATGATTCGATCTACCATAATCAAGTTTACAATAATCTTTCTCTGATAGTAAAACTGAGTCCCTGTGGCTAGAGCAGTGGTTCTCAACCTTCCTAATGCCGCCACCCTTTAATACAGTTCCTCATGTTGTGGTGACAACCCCCCCCCAGCCATAAAACTGTTTTCGTTGCTACTTCATAACTGTAATTTTGCTATTGTTATGAATCAGGAGACCCCTTTGAAAGGGTCATTTGACACCCCCCCCCAAAGGGGTCGTGACCCACAGGTTGAGAACCACTGGGCTATAGGATATCTGACAGAGGCTTAATCTGACTAGTCTGCAGATGGATTTTGGGCTCCCACTGTCCTCCATAGCCTCCACCACTTGGGTGTTCACAATGGAAGCGCTGATACTTTTCCCTTCCTCATATTTGGATTTTGTTATTGTTGCCTTTGGATCACACAGGCTAGTGTGCTTCTTTGCGTTCATTGTTGTCTGTAGAAGTGCGTGATTAAAAACTCAATTAATACTTATTAGATAAAAGAATCTGTCTTTTTAAAATATCCATGTCTAAATTCTTCAGTGTAATGCCAAGAAAACTAGAGAAATGTATTCAATTCCTGCATTTCTAAACTCAGTAAGAAATATATTAGTGAGCTTCCAAAAGTCCAGGGAAATTTCTATTATCTTTTAACTCCATCTTTTCACAAACTATTTGGAGTCCCATCCTGTATTTTCATCCTGTAAGCTCAGAAATGACACTATTAACAATATTGTTGCTGATGTTAGGTGCCTTCCAGTCAGTTCTAACCCATAATGGCCTTATATACAAGAGAATGAAACAACACTATCGCTATATTAGTAGAAAAACTAGTGTTGTTTCATTCTGATATACGTAGGATCACTCTGATTTAGAACTAGGAGTCCTGGTAGCATAGTGGTTACACGCCAGGCTGCTAACTGCAAGGTCAGCTGTTCGAAACCACCAGCTACAGTGCAGGAGAACGATGCAGCTTTCTACTCCCATAAAGAGTTACAGTCTCAGAAACTCACAGGGGCAGCTCTACTCTGTCCTATAGGGTCACATGAGTCTGCATTGACTCCGGTGGAAGTGAATTTGACATTTGGTTTTAGTCAATAAATGATTATAGTAATTAGAACAAAGATGGGGTTTCAGATCTCAAAGCCCTTGTAGTCTAATAACCTCACCCCACCCACTAATGCGAACAACAACCCTCTAGGACAGAGTACAATTGCCCCCTTGGGTTTCCAAGGTGGCATAAAGCTTATGGGAGCAGATAGCTTCATCTCGCTCAACGTAGTCTAGTAAGTAGGACAGATAAGGAGCCTATCATGTGAGCCCTAAATATAGTTCAGGGGACAAGGGTCATCTCTGAGGAAGTATATTCAAATTGAGAACTAACCAATAAGCTAGCCAGATGAGGGGTGAGAGGAGTGGGACTGTCCAGGGGATTGATTAGAGCCCAACATGGCCTTGCCGATGTCTGAAAGAGGCTGCAGAAAGAACTTGCAGAGAATGTTGAACGTTATGAATGTGAATTCATTCCCTGAGGACTTTTAAACAGGAATAATGGGTTTCTGGCTCCACTAACCACAATTATGAGTGGAATAAACCAGATAAGCCTTTCCTTCTTCTAAGGATTCAATTCCATATGTAATTTGTTTATTTGTCTATTCTTCTGCAGTTTTCTGAACCATAAAATATTTCCGCCCTTTATAAATCACTTTGTGATTCATCCTGAACTTTGTAAAGCTTGGCGGGAAACACTTTGATTGAAGCCTATTGTCTTTAGGTTTTCCCCGAGTCTAATCAAAAAGCTATATTCAATCTTTGATTGTTCTCCGTAGGACATACTTCCTTTAAAAAGTATTTTATCCATTTAGGTAATAATCCTTTATTCAAACATTAAAGTTGTAGAATTAAAATTATACTTTTATTTCAAAAGATGGAGAACAAGATGGAAGGAGCCCTTGTGGCACTATTGAGTAATACCCAAAGGTTATGCTCAACCCCACCAGGTTTGGGGAGAAAACATGGTTCTTAACACCAACATCAGAAGTTGGTTTAATGTCCCCGATGGTTTAGGTTGCATCTCCTTATTTCCACATAGTGTATGTACTCAAGAATAAACCGACCCAAATATCAGCTGAGGCACCTAATTTTACCACAAAAACTGCATTAAAAATGTGCTGATAAACTCGGCTTATACACGAGTATATATGGTATTTTGTGTGTACGCCATGTTTGCTTCGATTAAATCTGGATTTAGAGGTGACAAAAGGAAGGGTAGCTATTTCTTAGCAGTATCATTCCTTTCAAGGAAGATACTTTTTGTATAGTTGTGTGAGAACATTTGTTTGACTAGCTAAGTGAGTAGGCATGGGGACAAATCCTTGTCACTTAAGAAAAATGCTTGTGGGCAATAACAGACCCTCTTTTTATTTTTTTTAATCATTTTATTAGGGGCTCATACAACTCTTATCACAACCTATACATACATCAATTGTGTAAAGCACATTTGTACATTCATTGCCCTAATCATTCTCAAAACATTTGCTCTCCAACGTTTGCCCCTGGCATCAGCTCCTCACTTTTCCCCCTCCCTCCTCACTCCCTCCTCCCTCATGAACCCTTGATAATTTATAAATTATTATTTTGTCATATCTTGCCATGTCCGATGTCTCCCTTCACCCACTTTTTTGTTGTCCATCCCCCAAGGAGGAGGTCACATTCAGATCCTTGTCATTGGTTCCCCCTTTCCACCCCACCATCCCTCCACCCTCCCAGTATCGCCACTCACACCACTAGTCCTGAAGGGATCATCTGCCCTGGATTCCCTGTGTTTCCAGTTCCTATCTGTACCAGTGTACATCCTCTGGTCTAGCCAGATTTGTAAGGTAGAATTAGGATCATGATAATGGGTGGGGAGGGGAGCATTTAGGGACTAGAGGAAAGTTGTATGTTTCATTGTTGCTACATTGCACCATGACTGCCTCATCTCCTCCCCATGATCCTTCTTTAAGGGGGTGTCCAGTTGCCTACAAGTGGGCCTAGTTGCTTGACACCTGATTCCATCAACACCTCATGATCACACAGGCTGGTGTGCTTCTTCCATGTGGGCTTTGTTGTTTCTCAGCTAGATGCCCGCTTGTTTATCTACAAGCCTTTAAGACCCCAGACGCTATCTCTTTTGATAGCCGGGCACCATCACCTATCTTCACCACATTTGCTTATGCACCCGCTTTTGTATTCAGTGATTGTGTTGGGATGGTGAGCATCTCAGAGTGCCGGTTTATTAGAACAAAGTGTTCTTGTGTTGAGGGAGTACTTGAGTAGAGGCCCAATGTCCATCTGCTTCCTTACTACTAAACGTATAAATATATGTACATAGATCTATTTCCCCATCATCATATACAAATATATTTACATATATACATGCCTTCAACAAGGGTTTTTGTTTGTTTTTTAATCATTTTATTGGGGGCTATTACAGCTCTTATAACATTCCATACATCAATTGTATCAAGTCTATTTGTACATATGTTGCCATCATCATTTTCTAAATATTTACTTTCTATTTGAGCCCTTAGTATCTGCTGCTTCTTCCCTCCCTCCCCCACCCCTCCCACCCTAAGGACCCCTTGATAAATTATAAATTATTATTTTCATCTCTTACATGACTGCTTTCTCCCTTCACCCACGTTTCTGCTGTTCGTCCCCCTGGGGATGGGGGAGAGGTTGACTCATCCATTCCTGCTACCCTTCTGGGAGGGAATGCACTATTGTCTACACATGGGCTTGGGGGTCTCTGTTCCAGCCCCCCTCATTCTCAACAATATGTTATTGTGTTGTTTGCTTTGGGTCTTCTGTTGTCTGTTACCTGATTCTGTCAACACCTCATGATCACACAGACTAGTGTGCTTTTTCCATGTGGGTTTTGTTGCTTCTCTGCTAGATAGCCAATTTTGAACTTCAAGCCTTTAAGACCCCAGAGGTTATATCTTTTGATAGCTGGACACCATCAGTTGTTTTTTTTTCACCACATTAGTTTATGAACCCATTTTGTCTTCAGCTATTATGTAGGGAAGGTGAGTATCACAGAATGCCAGGTTGTTAGAACAAAATGTTCTTCTATTAAGATAGGGCTGAATACCAAAGGCCATCCACTTCCTCAATGTTTTGCCATATAAATATATGTACATAGGCCAATACTTCTATTTTTATGTATTAATGTATTTACATAAGTGCACACCTATGTTTATGCCTCTATCCATAGCTTTGCTTCTTAGATCTTTCCTGTTTCCTTTTACCTTCCTCCTGCCCCACCATCATGCTCATCCTTCCTCTGCCTCTTAGTAATTCCTCTCAGCTAGATTGCTGTTTCTTCAACCCCACCAGGATCTCTATGTCCTCCTTATTGTTGATTTTAGTTCCCTAGTTCCCCTGTCTATAGCATAGTTTTCTCACCACTCCTTTCCCCAACATCCTTCTACCCCCAAGTCCCTCTGGAACCATCAGTCAGTTGCTTCCTCCTCAGGCTTGCTTCCATTTCCTATCTTATATAGGTAGGCAAAACAACAATAACAGAGACAAAACAAAAGATTGCATAAAAATAGAAAAAAACTAGCAAAAAAACCCAAAAATGAAAAAGCATACATAATTCCAGGTGTGTCTGCTGACCTTTATAACTAACTCCCCACTGTTTCTGGGGGGTTACAGGAGTGGTACCTCCTAGCCTGGTCTAATTTGGGGACTCCTCAGGGGTGTGTGGCTTTTCTTTGTTCCCATTGCTAATCTGTTATGTTCCCTTCTTGGTTCACCCCACTCTAGGGGTGGTCAGACTAGACTCACTCCTCGCAGTGTGTCCCCAGTACTGTGCTCTGTCACGGTGTGCTCCAGCAAGAGTAACAACAAGGGTTTTTTAACAACTTTTTCTGAGATTCACTCTAGCAGCTCCTTCCATTTGAGTCTATTTATTCTATCAGTTATATAAAATGTTTATTATTAAATATCTACATTTAAATAAAGGTATTGCTTTTAATTTAATTGTTTCCTGAACATTAATCCAAAAGGAAATTTTCCCAATCTAAAAATACAAATTTATATATAAACTGATGCAAAATAAAGATCACATATTCTATATTTTTATACCAATAGACACTTGTAGCATCCAACAGAGTATTCATTGCACTTAATGCAAAATGAAAATTATCCTTCATTACACTTTTAGATTCATTGAAACTGACTTTTACCTTAGGCCAATTTTCATCAAGATTTGTTCAGCGTTAAGAACTATAATTTATTATAACTTGCCCAGAAATCATTATTTTCCCAGTATCGAGCTAAAATAAGATATAAAAAGTCTCATAATTTCCACATATAAATTGTGCTGTCATATTTTAAGATGGTAGTTAAAAAGAGATAAAGAAGTGGAATAATAAAAGACAAGAAGAAGGGGGAAACAAAAAGAAGGCTAATAATTCTGCTGTAATGTCAATACTTATTAAAAAGTTATGAAACAGGGAATAGAGCTATCTGCATATATTTATAGGTTTAGTATTAAGGTAGCAGATGGACATTGGACCTCCACTCAAGTACTCCCTCAATGCAAGAATACTTTGTTCTATTAAACTAGCATTCCATGATGCTCACCTTCCCAACACAATTGCTGAACACAAATAGGGTTCATAAGCATCGGGTACATAAGAAAATGTGGTGAAGAAAGCGGATGGTGCCTGGCTATCAAAAGATATAGCGTCTGGGGTCTTAAAGGCTTGAAGATAAACAAGAGATCATCTAGATGAGAAGCAACAAAGCCCATAAGGAAGAAGCACATCAGCCTGTGTGATCATGAGGTGTCAATGGGATCAGGTATCAGGCATCATCAGAACAAATAATCATATCATTGTGAATGAGGAGGAGTGCGGAGTGGAGACCCAAAGCCCATTTGTAGGCAACTGGACATCCCATTATAGAAGGGTCACTGGGAGGAGACGAGCCAGTCATGGTGCAGTGTAGCAATGATGAAATATACAACTTTCCTCTAGTTCTTAAATGCTTCCTCGCCCACTGCCCCCCACTATCATGACCCAAATTCTACCTTACAAATCTGGCCAGACCAGAGCATGTACACGGGTACAGATAAGAGCTGAGAATCCAGGACAGATAAACTCCTCAAGACCAATAATGAGAATAGCAATATGAGGAGGGTAAGGGAAAGGTGGGGGGAGAAAAGGAGAACGGATCACAGTGATCTACATATAACCCCCTCCCTAGGGGATGGACAACAGAAAAGTGGGTGAAGGGAAACATTGGACAGTGTAAGACATGACAAAATAATAATAAATCATAAATTATCAAGGGTTTGTGAGAGGGGGAACAAGGAGGGAAGGGAAAAGTGAGGAGCTAACATCAAGGGCTCAATAAAAAGAAAATATTTTGAAGATGATGATGGCAACAAATGTACAAATGTGCATGACACAATGGATCTATGTATGGATTGTGATAAGAGGTGTATGAGCCCCCAATAAAATGATTTTTAAAGAAAGAGAAAAAAAAGTTATGAAGTAAGTCAGAATTTTGTGTTTCCTATTCAAATACTCTTAGCAATTTGTGTCTTCACAGGCATATTACACTAAACCCAATCTTCAGGTCCATTGTAGGATAGACACACATTTTCTTTTCATTTTTAAATGTATTATTAATTGGGAATTAATACATATATCATAGGATTCCGTAGTTCAATCACGTTGAGTAGTATTGTGCAATGGCTTCCACAGTTTCCAAACATTCTTTTTCTTCCTGGACCTCTTGACATTGTCTCCATTTTACCACTCACCTGCCACTGAAACACTTGTTCTACTTGCTGTCCCATTAGGTTAATCAGTCCTGGGTTTCATATACCAAAAAACCAGAAAACCATACAACACAACTTCAAGAGGGTGACCCCAATGACATAACACCTCTGAGATAAACCCAATAGGAACAAGCACACATTTTATTTTTAGTAAAGAAAAATATAAGCTAGCTTAGCCGAGGATGGGCCCATCTCACCAGTTAATTCCATATAAGCTAGTCTGAGAGCACTGATTTCTGTGTGGAGTGGAGACCCAAAGCCCATTTGTAGGCAAAAGGAGCAGCTGGAGTATGGTGGATGGTGTCATTAAGTCTTGTTGCAAAAGATGAGGCTGCTAGTATAAATGTCAACAGCTAATAGTTCTTCAGTTCAGTGCTCTCACATAACCAACTGTAGCCCCCTCAAAGAAAAAAACAACAACTATCAAAACACCTCTTGGTTATTTTCCAGAACATTTTTTTACAACCAAAAGTTGGATTACATCTCCAACATATTCCACTTTCAAAAGCTGCAGCATTCACCACACACAGATTTATAAACCTTTATCAACAATATCTAGACTTTTAGCCCATATTCTCTCTTACTAGGGGCTCTGGTGGAGTAAAGATTAAGTGCTTGACTGCTAAAAGAAAGCTTGGTGGTTTGAACCCATCCAGTGGTTCTGTGGGAGAAAGACCCGGAGATCTGCACTTGTAAAGACTAAAACGCACTGCCACTGATTCATTCTGACTCATAGTGACCCTGTGAGACAGAGTCAACTGCCCCTGTGGGGCAGAAAGCTTCCTTTTTCTCCTGCAGAGCAGCTGGTGGTTTCAAATTTATGACCTCCAGCTTAGCAACCTAACTTGTAACTCACTAGCCATCAGGACTCCTTTCCTGTAAAGATGGCAGCCTGAAAAACCCTTATGTGGGCGAGCAACAGAGCAGCCAGGGGAGCAAAGCAATGAAGTCCCCGGGGAATACCAAAAATAGACTTTGGGGCCAAGGCGTGGCACCCATCAGACTCAACCAGAAAACATGCCTAAAGGTCAACAAACAGACCTTGAACTATTTATAGGCTTTTCTTTCCTTTTTTTTTTTTTGTCATAGGTTTTTTGTTGTTGTTTGGTTTTTTGGTTTTCTTTTGTTGTTTTGTTTTGTTTTGCTCTGCCTTGTTTTTGTGCTTATTATTGTCTCTCCATGTTTATCTAGATACAATAGGTGGGATAAACAATCTAGAGGAGAAAACAATGGGACTGATGGTTCTGGAGGAAATGGGAGAGGGAAGGTGGGAAAAGCAAGTGGATGTTAACAAATCCAGGGACAAGGGGACAACAAGTGATCTAGAATTGACTTCAAGGAGGGCAAAGGATGCCTGGTAGAGCTTGATCAAGGGCAGTGTAACCAAGAGGAATTACTGAAACCCAAATGAAGGCCAAACATGATAGTGGGACAAGAGGAAAGTAAAAGGAAATAGAGGAAAGAACTAGGAGCTAAAGGTCATTTATAGAGGTGTAAATACAGGCATGTACATATGTAAATATATTTTATATAACATAGGTAAATAGATCTATGTACATATATTTATATGTTAAGTATCAAGGTAGCAGACAGACATTGGGTCTCTACTCAAGTACTCCCTCCCACTTTGTTCTAATCACCTGGTGTTCTGTGATGCTCACCTTCCCAACACGATTGCTGAAGAAAAAATCAGTGCATAAGCAAATGTGGTTAAGAGAACAGATGGTGCCCAGCTATCAAAAGATACAGTGCCTGGGGTCTTAAACGCTTAAAGACAAAAAAGCGGCCATCTATCTGAGAAGCAACAAAGACCACATGAAAAAGCATACCAGCCTGTGTGATTATGAGGTGTTGATGGGATCAGGTATCAAGACCCAGAAGAAAAAAATCATATTAATGTGAATGAGGGGAATGCGGAGTGGAGACCCAAAGTCCATCTGTAGACAATTGGACATCCCCTTACAGAAGGGTCACAAGGAAGAGACGAGCTAGTCAGGGTGTAGTATAGCACCGATGAAACATACAACTTCCCTCTAGTTCCTAAATGTTTCCTCCACTAATGGAAACATACAACTTCCCTCTAGTTCCTAAATGTTCCCCCACCCCACCACCCCACTATCATGATTCCAATTCTACCTTGCAAATCTGGCTAGAACAGAGCATATACATGGGTTCAGATAAGAGCTGGAAACCCAGGGAATCCAGGACAGACAAATCCCTCAGGACCAATATTGAGAGTAGCCATCCAGGAGGGGAAGGGGAAGGTGTGGGGAGAAAGGGGGAACCGATCATAATGATCTATGTATAACCCCCTCCCTCGGGGATGGACAACAGAAAAGAAAGGAGAAATCAGTCAGTGTAAGACATGACAAAATAATAATAATTTATAAACTGTTAAAGGTTCATGAAGGAGGGAGAGTGGGGGAAGGAGGGGAAAAATGAGGCGCTGATACCAAGGGCTCAAGTAGAAAGAAAATGTTTTGAAGATGATGATGGCAACGGATGTACAAATGTACTTGACACAATGTACGTATGCATTGTGATAAGAGTTGTATGAGCCCCCAATAAAATGATTTTTTTAATATAAAGAAATAACCCTTCTGTGATCTCAATGTGCTGTGTTGGAACAACCCACTTCTTACATCTAGGTAGAATCCAGGTTGATAAGTTGTAAGGCATGCAGGATTTTTCTATTTCCTGCTAAAACTGCCACTTAAACGCTCTCTTGTTGTTAGCTGCTGTTGCACTGGTTCCAACTCTTAGTGACCCTATGTACAACAAAAGGAGACCCGGCCCTGTCCTGTACCATCCTCACAATCATTTCTCTGAGCCCATTGGTATAGCCACTTTGTCAATCCATCTCTTTGCCCAGCTTCCTTTTTCTCCCTGGCCTATGTGTTACCAAACATGACACACTTCTCCAGAGACTGATCTCTCTTGGTAGCATGTCTGGAGTGTATGAGACTTGCCATCCTCACAGCGGACTAGTCTAGTCCTTTTTTCAAGACAAATTTGTTCATTCTTCTGGCAGCCCATAGTATACTCAGTATTCTTTGATAGCACCATAATTCGAAGGCATCCGTTATTTTTCTGTCTTCCTTATCCACTGTCCAGTTATCTATCACCTGCTTCTGAGGAGAATGAAAATACCTTGCTTTGGGACAAGTGCATCGTTAGTCTTCAAAGTAGCTTCTTTGCTTTTTAACTAGAGAGGTCTTTTCCTGTAAGTTTGCCCAAATGCCATCCATCATTTGATTTCTTTTTTTTTAAAATCATTTTATTAGGGACTATACAGCTCTTTTCACAATCTATACGTACATCATTTGTGTCCAGCACATTCGTACATATGTTGCCATCATCATTCTCAAAACACCTGCTTTCTACTTGAGCCCTTGGTATCAGCTCTTTTTCCCCTCCC
>NW_022103900.1:23231567-23232645 GCF_000313985.2 Echinops telfairi
GGTGCCATGCCCTGGCACCGCCTCTATCCCTGAGGACTTCATTGCTCTGCTCCCCCCGCTGCTCTGTTGCATGCCCCAGAGCCTGGCTTCAGTGTGGTAAGCTCATGGCGGGCAAAATTCCCACCATGTGTCTCTAGTGTTGTCCCCAATAATGCTATGGGTCAGTGAGGAACGCTGTGTCCCGTGGTGGGGCCAGCCCTGTGGTCATCACTATGCATTGCTGTTCTGAGCAGGAACATTGTCCTCAAGGCTTGGTGAGCCAGGATGTGCTTCACTCTTTTTTCCCCCCCTATACCCCTTGTTGGCTCCTGTGTGCTCTGACCAGACCAGTCCCTCTTCCCCTCTTCTTGAGCAGTAGCTTCAGTGCTATCCTCTGAAGTGAATTCTTCTTGGGGGAAGGTGGTGCTGTACACTTAGTTGGTAATGGGCCCGGCCCCTCAGGCCTCTCTAGTGGTTCCCTGCTTCATGTCAGTGCATTGCGTTCTTGTCTTGGAGCTCCAGGTTGAAGTCTGGTCCCTTTTTCCCTGTGGAGACACAATCAACACCCTCCCCATGTGTGGGTTAGTGACCTGTTCCTCCAGCTACCCATACCTTTTTCCCTCCTCCCTTTTAATGGGCTCCCATATGTATCCCATATGTATCCCTAAGTTTAGTCTGGCCCCTGCCATATTACCTGGACCTCACCCCATGGATGTATGTATACAGCATCTTCTTCCATATGGCCCCTTTGTATTATTTTTTAGCTTACTTCAGCGAACTCATGTAGTACTTGTCCTTTTGTGCTCGGCTTACTTCACTTAGCATAATTTCCTCCAGTTCTTCCCATGTGGCAATGTGCTTCATGCTCTCATCACTGCTTTTTAAGGATGCGTAATACTCCATTGTATGTATGTACCACAGTTTTTAATCCATTCGTCTGTCGATGGAAATTTGGGCTGTTTCCAACTCCTTGCAATTGTGAAATGTGCTGCAATGAACATTGGGGCACACATATGTGGCCGTGGTTTGTTTTTTGTCTCTTCTGGGTATATGCCCAGTAGAGGGATTGCTGGTTTATAAGGTAGCTCAATTTCCAACT
>NW_022103900.1:23233635-23243477 GCF_000313985.2 Echinops telfairi
TGAACTTATATAGTGCCTTGGGTAGAATTGACATCTTTACAATATTGAGTCTGCCAATCCACGAGCATGGGATCCCCTTCCATTTGTTGAGGTCATCTTTGGTTGCTCTTAATATTGTTTTGTAGTTTTCCTCATACAGATCTTTTGTTTTTGAGTCAGGTATATCCCTAGATATTTCAATTTGTGTTTGGCTATTATGAAGGGTACCCCCTTTTTGATCCCCTCTTCTGTGTCCTTGTCCAATGTGTACAGTAGTGCAATAGACTTCTGTTTGTTGATCTTGTAGCCTGCTACTCTGCCATATTCCTGTATTGCTTCCAGTACTCCTCTTGTGGAACTTTTAGGATTTTCCATATATAAAATCATATCTTCTGCAAATAAAGATAGTTTCACTTCTTCCTTCCCCAGACGAATACCTTTGATGTCCTTTCTTTGCCTTATATTGTTAGCTAGGACCTCCAGTACAATGTTAAATAGGCGTGGGGACAAGGGACATCCTTGTCTAGTCCCCTTTTTTGGAAGAATTGATCTCATCTTTGGTCCATTGACTACCACATTGGCTGTTGGTTTTTCATATATTACTTGTATTATATTGAGGAATTTTCCTTCCATTCCTATCTTCTTGAGTGTCTTAAACATGAATTGGTGTTGGATGTTGTTGAATGCTTTTTCTGCGTCTATTGATATTATCATGTGGTTCTTATATTTCTTCATTTCAATGTGACGAATAATACTAATGGTCTTTCATATGTTGAACCATCCCTGCATCCCTGATATGAATCCCACTTGGTCATGGTGAATTATTTGTTTTATATATTTTTGTATTCTCTTGGCTAGTATTTTGTTAAGGATTTTTGCATCAATATTCATGAGGGAAATTGGTCTGTAGTTCTCAATTCTTGTAGAATCCTTGCCCGGTTTAGGTATCAGAGTTATAGCTTCATAGAAGCAATTTGGGAGTTTGCTGCCTTTTTCTAGGGTCTGGAAGAGTTTGTGTAGGATTGGTGTCAGTTCTTCCCTGAATGCTTGATAGAATTCACCTGTGAATCCATCTGGTCCCGGTGCTTTCGTGGATGGTAATTCTTTGATAGCCTTGTCTATTTCTTCTTTTGATATGGGTCTGTTGAGGTTCTTGATGGCCATTGGGGATAATCTAGGGAGGGATTGTTTTTCCAAGAATTCATCCATGTCTTCCAAGTTTTTTAATTCATTGGGGTACAGTCCATCATAGTACTATGTAATTGTCCTTTTATTTCACTATGCTCCATTGTAATAGTCCCTCTTTAAGCCCTCATCCTTGCTATTGAAATGTGTTCCTTCCTTTCTTTGGTCAAATTCATGAGAGGTTTATAGATTCGATTTATCCGTTCAAAGAACCAACTTTTAGCACCATTGATCTTTTCCATAGTTTTCTTATTTTCTCTCTCCTGAATCTCAGATCTAATTCTTATTATTTCTTTTCTTTTTCTGTTAGTTGGGTTTTCTTGCTGACTGCGCTCTAGTTGCTGTAAATTTTGTGCCAGTGTATCAATCATATGCCTCTCCTCCTTCTTTATGTGTGCATGCAATGCTATGAGACGTCCTCTGATGACTGCTCACAATCTGATTAGCTATGTCCCATAAGTTTTGGTATGTCATGTTTTCATTCTCGTTGGTTTCTAGAAATGTCCTAATTCATCTCTGATCTGAGCCAGTACACTCTCCTTTTGTAATAGAGAGTTATTCATTCTCCAATGGTTTGTCCTTACTTTCTTTATCTTCCTTTGGTTTATTTCCCATCTTATGGCACAGTGGTCAGAGAGAGAGATCTGTATGATATCAATGTGCTTGAATTTATGTAGATTCGACTTATGCCCTAGCGTGTGGTCTATTTTCATAAATGTACCATGTGGGCTTGAATAGAACGTGAATCTTTTTTGTTTGAGTGGAGAGCTCTGTAGATATCTATCAGGTCAAATTATCTAATTGTAGTATTTACATCTTTAGTCTCCTTGTTGAGTTTCTTTCCAAGTGATCTATCTTTCTCAGAGAGTGGTGTATTGAAGTCACCTACTATAATTGTTGAGGCTGTGATTTCTTTTTTCATCCTTTGAAGTGTTTGCTTGACATATTCTGCTGGACGCTTGTTTGGCGAGTAAATGTTTAGAATGCTTATTGGTTCTTTATGTAATGCTCCCTCAAGCAATATATAGTGTCCATCCTTATCTCTTTTTATGGTTTGCACTTTGAGGTCAATTTTATGAGATTAGGATTGCAACCCCTGCTTTTTTTGAATTAGGGTTTGCTGGCATGATTGTCTCCAGCCTTTGATTCTCAGCCTATTTTTGTCTGTAATGTTGAGATGTGTCTCCTGTAGGCAGCAAATCAAGGTTTTGTGTTTTCCAAGCCAGTCTCTGTCTCTTAAGGTGTGAATTCAAACCATTAATATTCAGGGTTATTACATCTATCTGTGGACCCTGTGATGTCATTTTATCTCTCTTGTGTTGGGTGTTTTCCTACCTCCATTCCTTTTCCGTGGGTTGTGCATATGTATGTTTCTGGTTCATTCTTGCCTTCTTTCCATCGTTGAGCCAGTTTTATCTTGGGGGCTGTTATCCCTTTGGTGGTCTCTGGGTGGAGTTATTCTGTGTGGCAGTCTCTTGTATGTCCTTGGTGAGTGTTGTTCTAATGCCCATACTGGGTCAGCGAGGATCTTTTGTAGTGCTGGGTTCCTTTTAGCATATTCTTTGAGACTTTCCTTGTCCGGGAAGACTCTTACTGCTCCATCAATTTTGATAGATAATTTGGCTGGATAGAGTATTCTTGGGTTTGCATTATTTTCCTGCAGTTTTCGGAATATGCTGCTCCACTGTCTCTTCTTCTTCATAGCGTCTGCTGACAGGTGTGAGCATATTCTTATCTGCTTGCCTTTATATGTGGTTGCCTGTTTTTGTATAACTGCTCTCATAATTTTCTCCTTTTCCTCATAGTTGGATAGGTTGACAACTATATGTCTTGGTGACTCCTTCTGGGGATTCAGTCTAGCTGCCGTTCTTTCGTTCTCCTGGATAGTTGCCTGGTTTTCGTTCATTAAGTTAGGGAAGTTTTCCTCCAGGCATTTCCTCACTATTTGGATGTTGGTTTCCTTGATGTGCATTCCTCTAGAAGTTCCTTCTCATAACGTAAGACATAGCTCTGAGGTTTTCCTCAGCTTCTCTAATAGACTTGTTAGACTTTTTCTCATGTTTACTAATTTCTGCTTGTGAATCCTCTAGGTCACTGGTGCGTTCTCTGCCTCCTCCATTCTCTGGGCAAAGTCTGTCAGTTCGCTATTAGTTTTTGTTATCTCACCCTTTAACTCCTGTATTTCCCTTTGGTGCATGGCCTTTACTTCCTCTATCATTTCATCCTTTTTCTGTAATGCTTCCCTCATGTCCTGTATGGCTCCAAACAGCATTCTGAAGATTTCTTTCTGTGGGAAGTCAACCTCTGCCTTTTCTATAACTGCTATTAGGTCCAGGTGGTCCTCTGGCATTGGATTTTGTTTCTCTTTTCTTGTTGAAACTGTGGAAGCAGATTGCTGGGTTTTTTTGGTCAATTTGTTGGAACTTGGTGCCATTTTCCCGGGTGTCTCAGAGCCCTGGGCTCTCTCTTTGGGAGGTTGCTGTTGGTGTTTCAGCTGGCTGCCTTTAGCCAATTGCCTCATGGGGTTGTGTTTCACCTTTGTCCTGCTGGGGATTGCCTCTTGCCTTGGCATATGGTTTGTACTGCCTTCAACTTTAGGTCCCCTAGGGACTGTTTGTAGCTGTGCACGCTGCTGTCTGGTAGAAAGTGCTGGCCCCAGTGCAGGGAAGCATATTTAGGGGATGGGTTGGGGATTGGGTGATCTGTTTCTGGCTAGGGCACTTCCCCCAGGTAGGTAGGTGGGAGGGGGGCCCGTGACTGGTGTGTAGATGCACCACTTGGAGCCCAAAGGGTGAGACAGAGTGAGCCGGGAGAGGGGAGAATGAAATGAAAAAGCCCCAAAAGCTTGGGTTCCTATGCCGCAGCTGCAGAAAGTTCTGCCAGACTTGAGTCCTCTGCCTGGCAGGCCTGAAGTGGTGTGGCAGGATGGGAACCTCTGCATGCGTGTGTGTGTCCCCGCGCATGCACAGGCATGCACATGTATAGGGGAGCGGTGGGGGGGGAGGCTCAGGGAGGGGGCTGGCTGGCGGATCTGCAAGGAGCACAGAGAAGGGGCTGGCACCTCTGAGCTGAGACCTCTGACCATGCTGGCAGGTCTGATTGGAAGTTTGCGCAGAGTACTAAGGCAGGATCGCAGCTTCTGCCTTCCGCCTGGCTGTGGCACCGTGCACACACAGCCTCCCAGGAGAAGCGGGGAGGGGCTGGCTCGCTGGACCACGAGGGGTGCCCAGGTGGGGCGCGAATTTGCAGGGGGTGGGAGTTATTCAGGTTAGAGCTCACACACGGACACGGGGCACCCTGAGGTGGGGTGGGGTTACTGACTGGCGGTTTTGCGGGAAGCGTCGAGGCAGGCGCAGCCTCTGTCATGCACCTGGCTGCGCTGTGGCAACAGTTTCTGCAGAGCAGGCACCCCGAGTGCAATACCCGAGACCATGGGTGTCTGTGTGGAGCCCTGGCGATCAGGTGGGAGTCCACCTCTGGGTCTGAGAGATGCTCTGAGTGGTCGTGGGAATCGAACAGACAGATTTGATACCCCTACTCTGCCCCCAACTCTCCCCACTCACCGATCTCCTCAGAGTTCTGGGTGTGAGCTACCTATCTGGCTGCCATCTTACCCCTCCTCCATCATTTGATTTACTGACTGTAGCTTCCATCACCATTGATTGTGAATCTAAGTAAAATGAAACCCTTGGCAACTTGAATCTGTTCTCCATTTATTATATTACTTGTTGAGCCATGAGAGTATTTGCTTCCCTTGTGTTTGGATGTAATTAATAATGAAGGCTATAGCCTTTGATCTTCCTCAACAAGTGTCTCATGTCCTAACTTTGAGAAAACACGGTTGTGTAATATAAACACAACTTCTATATGGACTGGGAATGGTGATATTCGCTTTCCAGTGGTGATTTAGAACCAAATCCACAATATCTCTGAAGTTTTCTTCTCTTCTCTGCTTTTATCCAAAATCCATCTGAGAATGGCAAGGATGCCCCCATTTCATATCCCCTTCAGAATCTGGCTTTAATTTCTGGCCGTTCCCTTTCAATGTACTTCTGCAACAAGCTCTACAGATCCTTAATTATTGGAATTTGCAGAAATCCATTTTAATTCTATTAATTTCCTTTACTATTTAATAAACAATTCACAATTACTCTCTCCCACACTCTGTCACCCGCATATTTACTGAAGCTTAAACTTTTCAAACAGAAGACTTAAAACTCTATGCTTTAATCCATCTTTTCAGAAAAGAATTAGAAGCTTTCATGATTTTTCTTGAATAGTGGAGGCTAGACCTTTATTTCAAAGTAGGTATTCCAATGTATTTTTTAACTCTTCTTCATGAGGTTCCTTATGACACATTTTGGAATTTTCCCCACGACATCTATTATTTCTCTGTCTACATTTAGGACTTTCTGGGATATTCTTGTGGAATATCTCTAAACTCCAGTATTATTCAACCTCTTTTTTTCAGATGATAAATAGTACTGCCATAACACTAGTTTCCGATAGACTCTCTCATAGTTCTGGATATCTCTTTATCAAGAGATGTGACCTATAGTTTCCAATGCAATGTGTTTCTCCAAGTATTTTGAAATATTTTACTTGAAGTTTTATTTGGATGTATTTACTTCTAAAAATTTGAATAAAGGGAGGGAGGGGAAAAATGAGGACCTAATGTCGGGGGTTTAAGTGGAGAGAAAATGTTTTGAGAAATGATGTACAAATACGCTTTACACAATTGATGTGCGTATGGATTGGGATAACAGTTGTATGATCCCCTAATAAAATGTTTAAAAAAAAATTTTTGAATAAAGTACATTTTCCCTTATCTACCCCAGTTATCTGAACAAACAGCACTTTCAATGGTTAGACCTGAAGTAAACCCAAAATTCTTATTTTCATTAAAAATTGCTTTTTAATTGTAATTAGGTGAAGATTCACAGAGCAGATGTCTTGTTTTCAATGATCCTATGGATTTTGATTCAATACATCAATTGCAAGCCCCTCAGCTTCCTCTGTGTGCTTCCTGCTTCCATTCCATTCCACTCCATCTTTTCGAACCCTTTGAACTTTGTCCTTGGATAAGTGCTGGCCTTTTGATTATCCTAACACAGGAGTGACTTCAGTTACAAGCCTGAAGGGTGATTGAGGGTCACACTCTTTGGAGTTCCTATCTTAGCAGTAAGCCCAGTCTCTTTTATGACTTTATTCCACATTTTTGGTCCCACTGTATCCTGGGTCTTCTAATAATATGCTTCTTTTCAGAGTAGTTGGCAGTGGCAGCTGGGCACCATCTACTTCATCTGGTCTCAGGGTTGTGGAAACTGCTGTTTGCATGGCCCATTAGTCCATTGGACTGTTTCCATGTGTCTTCCAATTTTCATCACTCCTCTTTCCTCCAAATGAGAACATTTTATTTTAAAAGTCACACTTTTTATAGATACATTTCTAGTGCATTTATTTTGTATTTGTAAAAGTGTTTTGTATTATTCTATAATAGAGAATAGTTGTCCATTGCATATTTTCTTATTGTCTATGTATTTCTAAAATGCAGAAGAACTAAAGCCATTACTTCAAAAATTCTTTTTACTTTTTCTTTTACTGCTCTGTAATTCTATGCACAGATTAGGTGTTCAACAAATGTCATAAACAATTACCTAACACCTGCTATGTGTACACTTCAGCATAGATTCTGTCACTATTAAAAAGAGCCTAGAAGACTCTTTAGGAGGACAAGTCATTATAAAACTATAAAGCTAGATAGTATATGATAATGTTCTTAATTAGTAATATAAGAAACGAGTCCAGGTGATAGAAATCATGGTGGAAAAAGTTTTTCAGAGAGGTTTCTGGTGAGGTAATTAATGGTAGGAAGTTGATACATGATGACTTCATTTTGAAAATCAGAATCAAACTTTGGCTAGCTTAAGAAAAAAAATAATTTTATTAGAAGGTTATAAAGTAATTCACAGAATTTAAGGAAAGGCCAGAGAACAGGGCTCACAAAATGGTAAATATAAATGAAAGCTTAATAACAAAATATAGTTAAGGCTATGTTTTGAAACGGTATTTTTAGCTCTGAAATTCATTGTGATTACACAACTCTCTTTAATATGTTTAAACTATTGAATTGTACAATAAATGAATTATACATCAGTAAACTGTTAAATATTTTTAAAGTACTTGGAAGTGGATTATAGAGAATCAAATAAATACTTATAAACCACATAAAAAGGATGGTTAGGATTGTATTATTAGACCAATTGATGAACACGGCTAGAAACTTGTTATTGCTACTTGTGTTACACTGGGTTTACTAGAGAAACACATCCAGGACACTCATATGTATATAAGAAAGAGCTTTATATAAAATAGTAATTGTATATTACTATTTAAAAGTAATTTAATAGTAATTGTATATTTACTATTTAAAAGTAAACATCCCAGCCCAGTCCAGATTAGCCCATCATGTCTGATACCAGTCTATAAATTCCTCTTCAGACTCACACAACACTTTCAATGACACCAAATGCCAGAAGATCAAAGGCCAGTGGGTGGAAAGTCTTGTGGATCCAGTGTCAGTGGAAGCATCTCAGCTCTGGCATGGGTCTCCACATGGCTCCTCAAGCTCACAGGGCTCTGGCTCTACCAGGAGTACAAAGCAGAGAGGGTATATCTGGCCTCCAGTGAGCTATTTATCTCCTTAGCACCTCCAAATGAGGTCATCAAGCTATGACATGATTGACAGGCTAAACTCCACTCCTTCACTCTTAATAGTCTCAAGTTGACACCAAATTATGTAACTACCACATTACTGAATGACACAGTTATGAATTCTACATTTTCTCTTAGCTATTCTGACATTCATTTATAATTCAAAGACTGTCCAAATAGTGGCTTCAAGGTTATATACACTAGCAATCTCATCTCTTAGATTTTGGGAGCGTAATGTGGAGATTTGCCTTCCATAGTCACATAATAAGGAATTTCTCACCAAAGGAAAGGAGTTTGGGCACTGAGTAATCAAAAATGACAAATATTTACTAGAAATCAATTTCCTTCCCTGTTCAATATACACATGTTATGGGGGAAGCCAGCTCCTCACACTGTCATGGGTTCAGTAAGTGCAATTGTATGGTTAAGATATATAAAAATTATAGTAAAGTCATAAAGAATAAGGAGAGATAGTAACATAAAGAAGTCAGACACATTTCATGGTAGCATGCTCACCTCAGCTCCTCTTGGTGGTACATGTGGAGGTGGGAGATGAGAGGGGCGGAATGAGCGATAGCCATTTATTACTAACCAAGGCTTATATATCTTTTGGGGGCATGCAAGCCCCCTGATTGCAAGTAAAGACATACATCACAGGAAGGGGTTGTACTATAGGCATACATATAACAGGAAGGGGATGAGTTAGAGTACATGCTATAGGAAGAGGAGGGACTAGGGGTATACATGTGACAAGAAGGGCGTACCCTAGACTCAATATGGCAGCCTAACCTTAGTCACCCTTGAGTGGGCTTGACCTTCCTGGGCTCTCCTTCAGAGAAGCAATCCATTATTATCCTTATCAGAAGGGATTGGACCCTACTTAGGTTGGGACAGACAATACAGTCTGATTGCTTTACATGACTGATAACCCTTAGGGAGAATAACCTCTGACTTACTATCATTGACCTCCCAGTGTACAGTCATTTACCATGCATAGCAAGCAGTGTCTTTGGTTTGGCATATATTTGGGAGAGACAACTTGGGAGAAATCTTTCTGTATCCCACACATACTCACCTCTTTTCATGGTTACTTTTTTGAAAAAAGTTTCTCACTTAACACAATGTCACCATTTCTTGTTCAATGGAGAAGGCACTGAAGAAAGCCATAACCAGAGGCTTAAGTAAGGTGATAACTTTTTGTATTCTCTTGTTCCGCCATACATAATAATGTATTTTATCAAATTCCCCACCTGTTTCCTGACCTGTGTGTTGCTTTGCAGAACATCAATAGGACAATGTAGCAAAATTAGAAAAACACAAATAATCTGAAGGTCCTCACCTTATTATTAGTTCTAGTAACTGAGGCATTCTAGAACTATGTCCGTTGAAGACCGGGTTACTGTATTTTCTTTATATGAAGGAGAACTGTGCTGTTAAACATGAGCACTTTTTGAAGTTTAATTGTGAAGCATATGTGGGTGGAAATTAACCCAAAAAAGTGAATTGTGATGAGTATTTGTTTGTCTTGGTTGCTTGTTAACCACTCACCAACACAAAGTAAATCTGGTTCCCGGTTGGATATAAGTACATCTTTGGTAGGAGAATTTAGGATGCTGCCTTTATTTATAGAAATTAGGAGTAGGCACATAACTTAAACCCAACCCAAGTCTCCTTGGACTGAATCTTGAGCAGATCTTGTAAGGGCAAGAAATGGCAGGCATTGGGAAAATCCCTTAACAGTACTTATATAGACCCTTAGGGGGAGTATATGCCGGGTATTATGTTTCTAATTAAGCACTTTTGACCCAGTTTCTATCTAGGCCAGGTGCTATAGACAATTAAGACTTTAGAATCTGTCCTTTTGATGTGCACAAAATCTTTCTTTTCTTTTTTTTTTTAGATATATATATATATATATATATATATTTTTTCAATCATTTTATTAGGGGCTCACACAACTCTTA
>NW_022103900.1:23243756-23253610 GCF_000313985.2 Echinops telfairi
CTCCCAGTATCGCCACTCACACCACTGGTCCTGAAGAGATCATCCGCCCTGGATTCCCTGTGTTTCCAGTTCCTATCTGTACCAGTGTATATCCTCATTTTCGGTGGTGGTGATCTCCATTGATTGTGCCCTTATTGTTGCTATTTCACTGTTTTATGCTTGGGTTTATTTTACTGCTTTAGTTAATTTTACGATTGTATTCTTAGTTCATTTGTTTTCAATCTTCCTTGTGTCCTAATGCACATATTTGGTTATGTTTCTTTTATGTAGTGTTTTATATTTTGACATGTAGTGTTTTCTTTGTACAAGCACACCTCACTTGATTGCACTTCACAGATGTGTTTTGTTTTGTTTTGACAAATGGAAGATTTGTGGTAACCCAGGATTGAGCAAGTCTGTCAGTGCCTTTTTTTTTTTTTTTTGCTTCATGTCTTTGTGTTACATTTTGGTGATTCTCTCAATATTTCAAACTTTCTCATATTTGCACTGGGAAACTGAAAAAAAACTTTCAATTTTTTTTGCACATTATTATGGTGGTCAGGAACTAAACCTGCTGTATCGCTAAGGTATGCTTGAATTTCAAATCTTTGTATTTTGTTAAGTATTATTAACATTTTACTGATCAGGAAACTGAGAAACATCAAGTTATTATGCAATAGTACTATATTAAAACTCATTCTCTAAAAGGGGAACCGATAGCAATGATTGACGTACAACTATCACTACCCCCACCACACCCCACATACACACATACCAAAGGCAACAAACAACAGAAACATGGGTGAAGGGAGACAGCAGACGGTGTAAAATATGGAAATTTAAAAATTTTATATATATATATGAAAGTAGGATTGGCCCAGCTTGGGTCACATACCTACAGCTATCCTTAGCCATGCTGCTTATGAAAGTGGAATGGTTTACATTTGAGCCCCATGTTAGACTGAGGAGAGGTAAGTGATACTCCAGGGTTACTAGTATAGGATTATTCTAATATCTTTTAGGATTCCCTGGTGGCACAGTGGTAAACTGGTCGTCTACTAACCAAAAGATCAGTGGTTTGTACCCACTAACTGCTTCATAGGATAAAAATGTGGAAATCTGCTTCCATAAAGATTAAAGCTTTAAAAACTCTATGGGGACAGTTCGACTTCCATACATGGTCAATTTGAATTGAAATTTATTTTTTTTAAATCCCATATATACATATACAGCATTTCTTTTATATTTCTTAATCATGAGACACAAAGACTCCAGGGGGAACTTTCTAAATATCGTCTTAGACTCATGATGGAGAAAAGAAAAACTGAATTTGTTACTTTGGAATGAAAGAGTCTTAGAGTCAGTGTGTGTGTGAAATGGATTAATTTGCAATAATCCTTCTTAAGTATTAAAGAATATTTATTTGATCAATAACTATGATTGGTAACACACATATTACACACACTAATGGTAATTCAAAATTATTGCTACAAAATAATAAAAAACTTACTAAACAAAAATATCAAAATGTGGACCTGTTGTTTCTCACCAGACCTTTCATCTAGCTCTGCACACTTCTGAAAGTGAAGTTTAGAGTTAATCCTTCCTATAGGGTCACTATGAGTCGGAATCGACTTCGTGGCATTGAGGGTTTTTTGGAGAATTTGTCCTCGAAAACTTCAGCACTCTTTACTACACCACATCAAGATGGTAGTATGGCAATCTTAAGGACTCAAGTCTTAATTCTCGTCAGTGTTCTTTGGGAAACAAAAGGGCAGCAAGAGAGAGCTGTAGGCTGGAGGAGGTCGAGCTTGCCAACAAAACTCACATAGGATAGCCCTGGCTACTTTGAAAAACGTGCTGGTAGATCACTCTGACGGGGGAAAAAAGTTCCTCAGCACAACCTGAAAGGCCTTTTTCTCATTAATGCTGCTTTCACTTTTCCTAAAACTTCTGCCTCAGAAGCCCCAGTGATCATCCAGTGTCTGGCCAGAAAAATCTTCCAAGGTGACCTCTTGGGAATTACAAAAAAAAGTCACCATGACCATGAAAGCTGACTGACTTGAATTTAACTTCCCTTGGAAGCCACTGTAGTGATTGGATTTTTTTTTTTTAAGATAACCTAAAAATACTGCAACTTACCCGCAACATTCCACTGACTGCAGACACATTTAAGCACATTTTGTTTGGAATATACTCACACATGTGTGAACTAGAAACTTAGTAGCAATATTATTTACCCTGTTGTGTGTACACATATACACATACACCCATGTACACATATGTGTTTGTGTATTAGTCTATAACCTCTAAATAATTTAACTTTAGTTGGAACAGCACTGCCATTTCTAACTAAAAAAATTTTAAGTTATAAGAAAATTAGTAGGTCTTTACAAAGCTCGCGAAATTATCTACTTAACACTTAATGGATAAGGGAAATATACAGCACACACTATTTCTTCATTTAGCTTGAATAATTTGGCTACATGGTATTTTCCTAATGAAAAATTTTCTCTGACCATGAAAATGTTTTGTAAAAGGTTTATCCTTCTAAAATTGAGGTAATTTCCAAATACCTAACTTATTTATTTAGGGTATGGGAACAATTAAGGATTCATTATCCTGAAAATAAAAGCATCAGTTATGTAACATTTAAATAAATTAGAAAACTTTATACAGACATGCACATACAGATACAGAAAGTTTGATAGTTGGAAAATATGGTATTCATGATAAAAAATACATTTAAGATTCCATGATAGAATTTTGCAAGATCAACTTATTCATTAGAAATACTTTTCTAAACAACATGTGACTTTACATGTGGATCACACCAATGAACTACAATACCAACCATTCAAGGAAAGAGGCAATGAAGAAATTCATGTCATCAATCATAACAAGAGCTGAATAGAAGATTCAAAGGGTGGCTTGAAGTGACAGAGTAAAGTATTATAATGGAATGTGCAAAAACCAGGGGAGTTAGAAAACCAAAACAAAAACACACACTAGGCATTTCTCAAGCTAAACGAACTGAAGAAAAAAATCAACTTTGATTATAATTTTGAAGCATTCTATGCTTAAAATATAAAATGATGTAAGGAGGATCAAAATATGGAAGGAGTATATAGAGTCATTGTACAAAAAAGAATTGGTCTACGTTCCGCTATTTCTGGAGTTAGCATGTGATCAAGAACCAATGGTACTGAAAAAAGAAGTCCTAGTTGCATGAGGCATTGGTGTAAAAGAAGAGTCCAGGAATTGATGGAATGCCACTTGAGATATTTCAACAAATAAATGTGATGCTGGAAGCTCTCACTAGTCTATGCCAGGAAGTTTGCAAGACAGCTACCTGGAAGAGATTCATTTTTGTGCCCATCCTAAAGGAAAGGTACACCAATGGAATGCAGCAACTAAGGCATATTGTCAATATCACATGCAGGTAAATTGAAGATAATTTTAAAAGGTTGCAGCAGTACACTGAGAGTGAACTGGCAGAACTGCATTTAGAAGAGGAGGTCGGCCAGGTTGACATCAGATGGATCTTGGCTAAAAGCAGAGAATACGAGAAATGTTTGCCTATGTTTTATTGACTATGCAAAAGCATTTGACTATGTGGATGATAACAAATGATAGGTTACAATGTGAAGAATGGAACTTCTAAAAACACTTTTGCTCATAAGGAGCCTTTTATAGATCAAGAGGTAGTCTTTCAAATGGAACAAGGGTATTATCTGCTTTAAAATCTGGACAGGTATGCATCCTGTTGTGTCATTTTATCATATTATCCTGAGCAAATACTGTAAATACTCGAGTATAAGCTGACCCGAATATCCACTGAGGCACCTAATTTTACTACAAAAAATGCATTAAAAATGTGCTGGAAAATGGCTTATATTCAAGTATATATGGTAGTCCAAGAAGCTGAACTACATAAAAAATAACTCGATGGCAGGATTGGGGGAAGACTCGTTGACAATGTGTGGTACAGAAATGACACCACCTTGCTTGCTGAAAGGAAAGAAGACTTGAAGTATTTAATATTAAGACCAGATTGCAGGCTTTAGAATTACACCTCTACATAAAGAAAATGAACACAATTGGACCAATAATGAACACCATGACAGAGAGAAGATTGAAGTCAAGAATTTCATTTTACTTGGATTCACATCAATCAGTAGCCATGGAAGCAGCAGTCAAGAATTCAAATGATTATCTCATTGAGTAAATGTTCTGTGGAAGGCCTCTTTAGCATGTTCAAATGTAAAGATATCTTTTGAAGATTGTTGTTATTAGGAGTGCTGGTGGTGTAGTGGTTACACACTGGGCTGCAATCAGCAAGGTCCACAGTTTGAAACCACCAGCACCATCTGTGGGAGAAAGACAGGGCTTTCTACTCCCGTAAAATTAGTCTCAGAAACTCACAGGGGCAGTTTGGCACTGTCCTATATGGTCATTATGAATCAGCATTGACTCGATGGCAGTGAGGTGAGGTGTTGTTTTAAGTGCCAGTCAGTTCTGACCCATAGCAACCCTATGTACAGCCCTGTCCTGGGCCATCCTCAGAATTGTTCCTATGCTTGAGCCCAATGTTGCAGTCATAGTATCAATACATCCCATCAAGGGTCTTTTTCTTTTTTATTGCCCTATTCTACCGTACCAAGTATAATGTCCTTTTCCAAGGACCAGTCTCTTGATAACATGTCCAAAGTACATGAGACAAAGTCATACCATCCTCACCATCCTCACTTCCAAGGGTCATTCTGGCTGTACTTCTTCCAAGATAGATTTATTTGTGTTTTTTTGGCAATCCATGGTATTTTCAATATTCTTCCCCAGCACAATTCAAATACATCAATTCTTCTTCGACCTATGTTATTCAACTTTCACATACGAAGCTATTGAAAATACCATGGCTTGGGTCAGAAGCCCCTTGGTCCTCAAAGTAACATCCTTTCATCCCAACAAGACTTCTAAAGAGGTCTTGTGCAACAGATTCACATAATACGGTAGATATACCTACCTTATCTTTTGATCTTAACTGCTGCTTCCAGGAACACTGATTGTAGATCCAAGCAAGACAAAATCATTGTCAACGTCAGTGAAAGCTGACTCCCTGGGAGACATGCTTGCTGAGAAGACACATGAAGTCATGCTAGTACCCCGAGCTGGAGGGCACTCTATTTTCTCCATTTATCCTGATATTACCAATTGGTGCAGTTGTGAGGATTTTGGTCATTTTTATATTGAGTTGTAATCAATACTGACAGCCGCAATCCTTGATATTCATCAGCAAGTGCTTCAAGTCTTTCTTATTCTCAGCCAATAAAGTTGTTATCTGCATATTGCAGGCTGTTAATAAGCCTTCTTCCAATTCTGATGCCATTCTTCTTTTTATAATCTTTTCTGATTATTTGATCAGCATACAAATTGAATAAGCATGGTGAGATGACACAACCTTGATATAATCCTTTCCTGACTTTAAACCATGCAGTATTCCTTTGTTCTGTTCCCACAAATGCCTCTTCATCCATGTATAAGTTCTCCATGGGCACAATGAAGTATTCTGGAGTTCCCATTCTTCTCAAGGCTATAATCCACACAGTTGAATGGCTTGGTAGTTATTTAAGTTCATGTCAACTTGAAGATATATAAAAGTATAGGGGTGGTATTCAACTTGCCAATCAGGTAACAGCCTGAGGTGCCTCCTTGTGGGTGTGGCCTTCATATAAGGAGGAGTCTGGGAACCGCCTTGCTCTTTCTTGCCTTCACCTACCACTGGAAAAACACTGGGACCTGCTAGAGCCTTGTGATGCTTCCACTGCTATTGGATTCACAAGACTTTCACCCACTGACCTGTGATCTTCCTGTCCTCTTTAGACTCACGAAACACATGCTATGATGCTGAATGCAGGAAGATCAAAGGCCAGTGGTGGGAAGTCTTGTGGATCCAGTGGCAGTATAAGCATCTCAGCACTGGTAGGGGTGTCTACGTGGCTCCTCCAGCCCAGGGCACTAGCATAGCTTCATGTGTCTTCTCAGCAAGCATGTCTCCCAGGAGGTCAGCGTGTGTCCCACCTCCAACAAGCTATTGATGTCCTTAGCACCTCCAAATGAGGTCATCAGCTGCGACCTGATCAACAGTCTAAACTCCATCCTTTCACTCATAAGTTTCAAATTGCCAACAGATTATGTAACTACCACAGCAGGCATTAATATCCAGGATGAGGGAAGAAATAGAGGGAATTACAATGGACTATAATGAAGTTAAAAGACTAATTACACAGCACTATGAGGGTCTGTACTCCAATGAATACAACTTGGAAGACATGAACAAATACTTGGAAAAAAGAAAAAACCCTCCCAGATTATCTAATATAGATGTCAAGAACCCGAACAGATCCATAGCAAAAGAAGAAATAAATAAGGTTATCGAGGAAATATCAACTTTAAAAATCCCCAGCCCAGATAGCTTCTCAGGAAAATTCTACCAATCATTCAGGAAAGAGCTGACACCAGTTCTACACAAGCTCCTGAGTATGGAAAAGGATAGTAAACCCCCAAATACATTCTATGAAACTAGTATAACACTGATACCCAAACCAGGCAAGGATCCCACAAGAATAGAGGACTACAGGCTGATATCTCTAATGAACACTGATGCAAAAATCTTTAACAAATATTTGGCCAATACAAAAGTATATAAAACAAATAATTTATCATGACCAAGTGGGATTCATACCAGGGATGCAGGGATGATTCAACATCCAAAAACCTGTCAACAATATTCATCATATTAAGACAAAGCAGGTGCATAAGCAAATGTGGTGAAGAAAGCTGATGTTGCCCAGCTATCAAAAGATAGAGTCTGGGGTCATAAAGGCTTCAAGGTAAACAAGCGGCCATCTAGCTCAGAAGCAACAAAGCCCACATAGAAGAAGCACACCAGCCTGTGTGATCATGAGGTGTCAAAGGGATCAGGGATCAGGCATCATCAGAACCAAAAATCTTACCAAAGTGAATGAGGCAGGGAGTACGGAGTGGAGACCCAAAGCCCATTTGTAGGCCACTGGACATCCCCTTACAGAAGGGTTTCATTGAGGAGACAAGTCAGTCAGGGTGCGATGTAGCAATGATGAAACATACAACTTTCCTCTAGTTCCTAAGTGCTTGCTCCCCCTCCAATATCATGATCCCAATTCTACCTTGCAAGTCTGGCTAGACCAAAGGATGTACACTGGTACAGATAGAAACTGGAAACAAAGGGCATCCAGGGCGATGATCCCTTCAAGTGGTGTGAGTGGCGATACTGGGAAGTTGGAGGGAGGGTGGGTTAGAAAAGGGGAACTGATTACAAGGATCTACATGTGACCTCCTCCCTGGGGGATGGACAACAGAAAAGTGGGTGAAGGGAGAAGTCTGACAGGGCAAGATATGACAAAATAATAATTTATAAATTATCAAGGGCTCATGAGTGAGAGGAAAGCGGAGAGGGAGGGGAAAAATGAGGGGCTGATGCCAGGGGCTATGGTGGAGAGCGGATGTTTTAAGAATGATGAGGGCAATGAATGTACAAATGTGCTTTACACAATTGGTGTATGTATGGATTGTGATAAGAGTTGTATGAACCCCTAATAAAATGATTAAAAAATATCCAGCATATTGACAAGAAAAAGGACTAGAACCACATGATAATATCAACCGATGTAGAAAAGGCATTTGACAACATTCAACACCCATTCCTATGGACAACCTCAAAAGACTTCATCAATAGAGAAATAAGAGAGCCCACAGATTGGGAAAAGTTATTTAGCAATGAATATCAGACAAAGGGTTTATTACTAAAATCTACAAACTTACAATAAGAAGGAAACAAATTGCCTGTTGAAGAGGTGGGCTAAAGACTTGAACAGGAGATTCACAAGGGAGGAACCCTGAATGGACAATAAAAATATGAGAAAATGTTCCTGATCATTAGCCATCCGGGAAATGCAAATCAAAACAACTATGACATACCACCTATCACCCACAAAGAGCACAATTCAAAAAAATCAGGAAGCTGGGGGTGTGGGTGAGAAAGGCACTCTCATTCACTGCTGATCGTTTTGTAGATATGTACAGCCACTGTGGAAAGTGATTTGATGATACCTAAAACAGATGGAAATCAAGTTACCCTAAGACCCAGCAATTCCACTACTGGGCATGTACCCAGAAGAAATAAGAAACAGACCACGCCCAGACATCTCAGCTCCAATTTTCATTGAGGTGCAGTTCACAATTGTAAAAAATTGGAAACAGACTAAATGTCCATCAACAGATGAATGGATTAAAAAACAGGTACATATACACAATAGAGTACTACACATCCCTATAAAATATTCATGAAAAGATGAAGCACCTTGTCTGTGGAAAGAGTTGGAAGACATTATGCTTAGGGAAGTGAGCCAAGCACAAAAGGGCAAGTACAACATGAGTCCACTGAGGTAAGTTAAAACAGCAGAAAAGGCGTAGGGGAAAATACATCTCACACAGTTCCTGGACTGAGGATCAGATACTCTGGCAAGAGCCAAAGCAAACCTAATGATGCATATGTCATCAAAATAGAATAAAATGAATAAAAAGATACAGATAGCACCTGCACTGAAAGGCAACTTTCTGGCCCCCTCTTGCCTTTAAGGCTCACAAAGGGGGTGGGGGAACTAAAAAGACAGCAATGGGGGAACCAGGGCACTAATGCATCCAAGGGGAGGGTATTGTTTATATCTCCACAGGAGAGAATACATCTCATCCCTGTGTGCAAATCCTTGAGTGTGATGTTCCTGCTCATTTACAGAGAGGACTGCAGGGCTGACTTCAGCTCCCAGACATGACGTCGCCTCCCTGGATAACAGCACTATAGAGGACAACATTGAATCTACAGTTCAGGAAGAGCTGCCCATCTGACCCGCCCACAACACACCAACAATGGGAGCAAAGACAGAAAGTCCCTGAGGAATCCTGAAGCAGATGGATTTGGGCCTCTACTTAAATCTTACCTCAGTACAAAAATGGTTTGTTATAATAATATGACACTGTATAATACCTTCCCAACACACTTGCTGAAGACAAAATGGGTGCATAAGCAAATGTGGCAAAGAAAGCTGATGGTGTTGGGATTTAAAAGATATAGTTTCTGGGGTCTTAAAGGCTTGAAGTTAAACAAGCAACTACCTAGTAGGGAAGCAACAAAGCCCATATGGAAGAAGCACACCAGCCTGTGTGATCCTGAGGTGTCAACGGGAACAGGTACCAGAAACTCAAAAACAAGCAACCAAATTAATGTGAAGGAACATGGACAAAATGGAGACCCCTGTAAAATAATTGGATAGACCCTCACAGAAGGGCCACACGGAAGGGATGATGTATCTAGAGTATGGTATAGCACTGATGAAACACATAACTGTCCTCTAGTTCTTTAATATTTCCACTCCTTACTAAATAATAATAATATATAGGGACCAGATAAGGGAAGCTGATATGAAAGAGTTCAAGAAGAAAATGTTTTGAAACTGATGGTAGCACTAATTGTACAATTATGCTTGATCTAATTAAATTATGGATGGTTACATCTGCAAGTACTCTCAACAAAAATATTTATATATATAATATTTTGAGTGTGTTTGTCCCTTTTGGTTTTATAATTCTAGGTCTTTGCACATTTCATTATATTTTACATTGTCTTCCTGAGTTGTCCTTTCAAATTGTCTGTTCAGCTCTATAAGTTAATCATTTTTTAAACGTTTTATTAGGGGCTCATACAACTCATCACAATCCATACATACATCAATTGTGTAAAGCACATTTGTACATTCATTGCCCTCATCATTCTCAAAACA
>NW_022103900.1:23255152-23284104 GCF_000313985.2 Echinops telfairi
CATAGCGGGGCTGGCCATGTGGTCCTCTCTGTGGACTGGCTGCTCTAATTGGGAACATCATCCTCAGGGCCTGGTGGGAATAATTTCTTTCATTTGCCTTAGCTACTGTATGATTAAGGGTAGGTTTCAGAGTCTCTTCTGACATCCAATATGATCTTTTCTTTATTTCCTTTTTAATACCTGTTGCTTTTTTCATAAATGTTCTTGATATCACCCCACAGCTCATCAGTTCTTCTGCCATTAGTGTTCAATGAAATAAACTATTTTTGAATGTTTCTCAAATTCAGGTGGGATAGACTCAAGGTCATAATTGGGCTCTTGTGGACTTGTTTTAAATTTCTTCAGTTAACTTCAACTTACATATGAGCACTTTTTGGTCTGCAAAATCAGGCCCTGGTTGAAAAATGATATTTGCTATGAACAAGTTGTTGATTTTACAAAAATCTATCATGCAATCTCCAATTTCACTTCTATCAAGTCCTTATTTTCCAACTACTGTTTCTTCGTTTCTAACTTTTGCATTCTAATCGCCAATAATTATCAATACATCTTGATTAAATGTTTGATCAATTCCCAACCGAAGGTGTTGGTGGACATTTTCAATTCATCATCAGCTTTTGTAGTTCGTGCATAAATTTGAATAGTTTTGATTAGATTTCCCCGAAGGTGGAAAGATATAATTCTATCACAGACAGAGCTGTACTTCAAGATTGATTTGGGGATACCCTTTTTGACAATGAATGCAACACCATTCCTCTTGATTGTGCAATTTCTGACATAGTAAATCACATGGTTTTCTGATTGAAAATGGCCAATACCAGTCTATCTAAGCTCACTAATGCCTAGAATGTCCACCTTTAAGTGTTCCATTTCATTTTTTACTTCCAATTTTCCTAGACTAGTACATCCCAATCCCAGGTCATTAGATTTTTGCAACTGTGTCTTCTTACCCGAGTCATACCCTACCAGCAAATGAAGATCCCGAAGACTCCACTCTCACAGTACCCCACTCAAGTCAGCATGGTCCACTTCACTCCAAAAAGGTCGCTCCTCCGCAGTCACATTTTGAGTGTCCTTTGATCTGAAGGGCCTACCCTCTGGAACTACCTCTATGTTCTGCCTCCATTCATTAGGTCTCCAGTATCTGACAATGTTTCAAAGCAATGCATAAGCTTTTCAGTGGCTACTTCCTCCAAAATGGGCAGCCAATTCCTTTTTCATTGTCTGTTCATGACCTGGAAGCTCCATTGAAACCCGTTCAGTTTGGTTGACCCTGTTGGCATTTGAAACACCAGTAACATAGCTTTCAACACAGAAGGCACCACCATATGACAAGCAAGTGGTAATTTTGAGAACTAAGGAACATCTTATCCATTCCATGGGATTTCAATTCCCCTCATATGTATGTGAAAGTTGTACATGAAAGACGGGAATTGATGCCTTTGAATTATGGTGTTTGCCAAGACTATTGACTATGCCACAGACTGCCAGAGAAGGAACGAATCTGTACTTCTTAGTACAGCCAGAATGCTCCTTAGATGTGAGGAGAGTGAGATTTGGTGACTGGTACTCTAGACCAATCAGTCTCTGCAGAATGACCTCATGCTTGCTAAAGTAGATGGTTAAGGAAACAGAGTTAGATCTTCAAGGAGGTAGACACACTGGCTGCAATGACTTCAAACACAGTAATAGTTGTGAGGATGGCTTGGGAATAGGCAAAGCTCCATTCTGTTGTACTTAGGGTCTATGTCAGAACCATCTCCATGGACCCTAACAACATGTATGTGTGTTCAAGGCACCTTCAAAGAGTGTGGAAATATTCCACTATTTAAAAATTCCATTTTCCCACCAACTTTTTGAAAGTGTATATAGGGCTGTCAAAAGCACTGCAGTAAAATTATATTAATCTCTATTAAGTAAAAACATCAAACTACAAAGCTATTGTTTGACAAATCCTCCCATGTGGGGGAAGCCAGCCCCCCACATCTAATCATGGGTTCATTAAGCGCAATTGTATGGTAGCACGCTCACCTCCTGGATGGCCATAGTCTCAACAGCCAGGTTTGCACACAACATGAGTCGAGAGAGTAAGGGAGAGAGCAGGAGGGAGAGATTTATTGCTAACCAAGGCTTATATCTATTTAGGGGCCATGATTACAGGTAACCACACACGTTACACGAAGAGGCAGTACAATAGGCAATACAAGCAAAAGGAAGGGGATGTACAATGGGCATAAGTGTAACAGGAAGGGGATGAGCTAGGGGCATACACATGATAGGAAGGGGTGGAACTAGAGGTATACATGACAAGGGCAGAGCCTAGATTCATGATGGTGGCTTAACCTTGTTGGGCTTGACCTCCCTGGGCTCTCCTTCAGGGAAACAATTTACTACTATCCTTATCAGAAGGGAGTGGGCCCTACTTATTGTGGGATAAACAGTGCTGTCTGCTTGCTCTGAATGGCTGATAATCCTTAGGGAGAATAACCTCTGACCTACTTTTGTTGACCTCCAAGTGTAGTCATTTGCCATGTGTAGCAGGCAGCTAGGTTTGGCATATATTTGGGGGAGAGAACTTGGGAGAAATCCTTCTGTTTCCCACACTCGCGTCTAGGTTTATACTTTTCTGAAGGCAGTATTTCCCTAACTCTAGCCTTTCTCCCAAGAAGTGTGTACTCTTCACTAACATTGCATCACAATGGCAGTCTTGGCATTCTTGAGGGTCTCCTGTTGTGTTCCTCTGAAATGCTAGGTTTTGGGAACTAAAATTAGAAGGGGCAGCAAAATTAGAGTGGCCTGGTACATGGGTACGGATTCCCAATGAAATTCTTGTAAGATAGCCCTTGCTACCCTTGAAGAATATGGAGCTCTACTGTCCTCATGGTAAACAATTCCTTGGTACCACCTTTCTGACTTTTTCTCATTAATGCAGCCTGTTTTCTAAAAACATCATTGTAAGTTTTAAGAATATCAGCATGACCCTTTTGGAATCCTAAAAACAGTAGCCGTAACTCACTGAACTCTCTGCCCTGAATGTAACTCACTCAGCAGATCCCTTGGTGGTGTTTTCAATTATGCATTGGGTTGCTAACCACAAAGTCAGCAATTCAAAACCACCAGTAGCTCCTCAGGAGAAAGCTGAAGCTTTCTACTCTCTTAAGGCTTTAGCCTTAGCAACCCACAGAGGCAGTTCTACCCTGGGATAAAGAGCTGCAATGAGCCAGCACTGACCAGATGGATGGCTGTGAGCTTTGAGCAGACTTCCTTGGAAACCAGTTTTGATTAGAGGTTGTTTTTGAAGCTACCCAAGAAGACTAAGACAAGTGTATTCCTGAGGAAAAAAATATCTGCAGTCATCTACTGATCGAAATGTGTTGTCTGTAATAAACCTGTGTGTGTGTGAGCTGAACTCTATTAGCAATATTTTTTGATTTGCCATGCCTACCAAAATACGTTTTCTGCTTAAGAAGTAAACACAAAAACATTTTCAAGTTTTTCTACATAAAAATCTTTTATGTTTATATTTATTAAAAACAAGATAAGTTCTGTTGAAGTAACCATATATACACCATGATAAATATCTGAAATTGTAGAAACGGAAATATTAAACAGCTTCTATTTTCTCAGTAACTTAATGGCTTAAATATTCGCCCCTTTCAGTCTTTTCTTCTGAGAAACAAATTTACTTAATTTTAAACTCAGATCAAGTGTTTTTGCATTTTAAACACAAAATAATTGTAAAAAAGTAGGTATTAAGTTTACACTAGCTAAAAAATAACATTTACAATTATCAACAGTTATTAAAACATACAAATTTGTTTGTGGTAGCCAAGTATGTAAACAAAAACATCCCCAAAACATTAAGTACATCCCATAGAAATATAAATGCACCTTCTAGTGAATATATGAATAGCAAACACCAAAATTTCTGATTTAAAAACAGCTACTATGAAATGTCCAATTGTATTGTTTTGCTTCCTCAATATATAAATATTTCTATCTCAGTTAACAAGACTAGTCTTTCTTCACAAAAATGGATTATATACATGGAAAGGTAGGCAATGTCCTGTATTCAAGTTTAGTTTTCATTTAAATTTTTCTGTAATTTATAATAACTATGCATACAAAAGTAAAAAGATGAAGTAAACATCTTATATCTTTAAGAGAGTACTTGAAACCTCATACACAGATATTTCCAATGCCTAGGTTCTAGAACCATTCTTAAAAAGGCCGCCCACACAGGTATCTAGATCATATAAAGAACACAGATGTATCAGTCCTCTCAGTAGGTAATGATGATCTTCTCTGTTATTACAAAACAATCATGACTAATTTTGGCGACAATATTGCTCTAGTGTGAGTTTACATGAGACACCAAGCTACAGTAACAGCAGCTACAAGGCCATTCAAAATTGCCATGCTGTAGCCCATGTGGAAGGAATGACCAGTCAGCCTCCTAAAGGGGAGAAACAGAACAAAAAAGAAAGTATCATTTAGTATAACAGTAAACATCAAGATGCTTAAAAACAATAGTAATAAAAACTCATTGTCATCAAGTTGATTCCAACTCACCAGGACCCTAGAGGGCAGTAGAATTACCCCATTGGGGGTTCCAAGGCTGTAAATCCTAATGAAAGCAGCCTGCCATGTTTCTCTACAAAGGCTATTTGGTTTAAGTGCTGGCCTTTGGTTACCTGCTGAGTGCTTAGTCTCTGTGCCAATAGAGCTCCTCTTGAAAATGTTTATAATCTAGGAATATGTTTCCTAAGTGTTTCATACGCTAACATGCAAATAGTAAGGAATAGTAGATTTTTGTAGGATTAGTAACAGACAAATCTTAAATTCTGTCAATAACTGTCTTAGTTATCAAATGTAATTGTTTCAATGTCTTTACTCAGACCAAAATGTCCCAGTCTTTGTGTGTAGCCATAATCTGATTCTGTTGCATCAGGAGCATGGCCCTTCATTAATTAGTACTGTTTCCTTGTTTTGTTGTTCTCATTTAGCTCTAATTTAAAATACATATTATTTCAAGTATTTGTTCTGTTTTTACCATTTTGATTATGTGAAAGCATTCTTTGAGTGCTAAAAACAGTACAAGCCCACATATGATTGATACATCAGATATGCTTTTTATAGTCTATAAATGTCTATATTATACACGTCAGTTCTCAAAGTAACAAATCAAAAGTAAACTACCATATATACTCGAGTATAAGCCAATCTGAAATCAGTCAAGGCACCTAATTTTACCACAAAAACTGCATAAAAAATGCGCTGAAAAACTGCTTACACACAAGTATAAACAGTACCCGTTGTCAAAGACAATTGTCCTATGACAATTCTTGCTACCTTAAAGAATGAGCAGGTGCAATATCAAGATGGAAATAACTCCCTAAGAAAGAAAGAAACATTCTTTGGTGGATTAGGGGGTAGGAGGAGGGCAGGGTAGACACAAGTTAACTCTGGTGAAAACTCTACTCAGTGCTCTAGAGTCAATTCTCACTCATGGTGATCTAAGGAACAGATGATTAGAAAGCCCATCTTTATCCTGAGGTTTTGAGCCCCTAACCTTGTGGCTAGTAGCCCAATGCATAACTTGGGCGAAGGAAAATGCAACACAAAGTAAAGGGGAGCACATCATAAAATAATCATGGCAAAAGAAGACACTGGAAAGGGCACAAGAGTTGAAGGTAACAGAGGTAAAGACAATTTGTTACACACACAATCTGGTAATAACAGTAATAGCAATCATTTATGAATAAGTACAAAGACAAAGAATAAACAGGCATGGGAAGGTGAATGGGATTATATCTACTAATATGTGTAAGGTGGACAGAGGACATTTCTCTATATGTGTTCACATTTGCTGCATACAAATCCACGGATATAGTATAAGGTGACCAGATGTCCCGCTTTTGGCGGGACAGTCCCGATTTTTAACAATTTTTCCCGTGTCTTGCAGCATTTTTAAAAAGTCCTGATTTTTGGAAAGAATGCACAACAAGCTAGGGTATATGGTTTTCGGCTGCCATGTGGCTATTTCGCCAGGATATGAGTTTTATCAGTGGTGTCCCGCTTTACCAATGGTAAAATCTGGTCACATAAATACAGTAGCATATTCAGGGGCAAAGTTATAAAAATCACTTAGCTATAACCAAACACCTTGAGGCCATGAGTCCCTGGGCCTGGGGCTCAGAATCACAGTCATGGGGAGGCAGCAAGGTCAAATAGTAGAATAAAATCCACAAATAAATGTCTTTTGGCTATTCATTTAGAGTTTTATTCTCCTATGCTTTTCCAGCACAGTGCTGACTATCACCATGACCCAGAGGCACTGAAAGATCCTGAGGAAGAGCAACAAGCTCTTTAAAATGAAATTGCATTAAGTATACATTTTAAATACTTCTTACTCCAGAAATGAATGAAGGTATAGGTGGTTGCATGCCACTGCATATTAACCTACAGTGTGTTTTATCATGACAGCAGTCTACTTGGTTGCAAATTGAAGTATATCAGATGTTAACTTTATTCATCAGAAAGTCCTGATGGAAAAACGATTGAAGTCAGTGCTGGGCACTTTCTTGGTTAGACAAAGTCATTATTTACTAGAAAGCCAGTGCAGACAGTATGAAAGATTTAAAACACACACAAACAAAATAAAGTCAAGATTTTCAAGGCTTGAGTGTTCATGGGCAAATAAATAAAGTTTTCTAAAGCTCAAATGGAAATAACTGACAAAAGTGTTGCCAAGATTTAAATTTTGCCAAGAACCAAATATAAACACCACTATTTTCTACTATTATTAGGACTATTTCATAAAATAAAAACGGGGGGAAAATCAAACCAGTGACCATCAAGTAGACTTATTCATAGACCCCCATAAGCTTCACTGTGTATCCGTACTCCATAGGTTTTCCACGGTTTGTCAACATTCATAAATAGATCACTAGGCTTTTCTTTGGAGGCCCGTATGGGGGATAGATCTGAATCACTAACCTTTTGGTTAGTAGTCAAGCACTTAAACCAGGAGTCCTCAAACTTTTTAAACAGGGGGCCAGTTCACTGTCCCTCAGACCCATTGGAGGGCTGTACTATAGTTTAAAAAAAAAAAACTATGAACAAATTCCTATGCACACACATCTTATTTTGAAGTAAAAAAAACCAAACGGGGCAAAAACACCCGGCGGGCCGGATAAATGTCCTCGGCGGGCCGTAGTTTGAGGACCCCTGACTTAAACATTTGTGCCTCCCAGGAACTCCGTAAACAAGCAAGCATCTCAATACCATAATAATAAGATAGAAAGCATGGGGGGAAAACAAAGAGAAAAAAATCTATAGTACTGTATACATATATATGTATTTAGATATATATGGTAAAACCTCAAGATAAATAACAATTTAAACCTAGAAAAGATAGCAAGCAATAATTCAGGAGGCCACAGCCACACTCCTTTCATAAACAAACAAACATCTCAATATCATAATAGAAAGGGAGGGGGAAAAAAGAGGGAAAAATATAGTATACATATATGCAAATAGATATACACACATGTACCTGTATATATATACATATACCTATATATATGTATCTATTTAGACACAAATATATGGTAAAACCTCAAGGTAAAGAATTTAACCCTAGAAAAGACAGCAGGCAATACTTCAGGGAAAGCCACAGCCAGACTCTCAGTGTGAAAGATACTGGAAAAAAGAAAAAAGGCAAGAACAGCCTCAGAACTACTTCTGCTCTACCGTCTGACATAACCATTGCTTTCACTAGTAAACTTCACTAGTAAACTTAAAATGTCATTTTGTGTGTAATTACTGCCTGGAAGGGGATATACTATTGTTCTTATATCATTTTTAAAAAGAGGAAATTTAGGCTCAGGCTAAGTAATTTGCTTAAATTCTTCCTGGGAGAATAGGAATTTTTTTTTTCAATAGAAACTTGGATTCAGAAGCTATTTGTATTTCTAAGTCCTTTTGTAACATACCAGGCTGCCTCTCATAATTCACAGACTGATGAATACACAGAAAGGGCTTTAGTAGAAACTGTCAAATACTACATCTCAGGTATTTCTAATCAGTGCAGCTCTGTGCATATGGCCAGCTGTACTTTATAACAGCCCATACATACACACTGTAAACAACTGATAAGCAAGAGCCATTGCAAACAGATACAAAACAAACACTATTTGCTACACTTGAATTATTTTATGAAAACAAGTCCAGACACAGTTACTACAGATATAGACTTCTTACATCAACATTTTGTTACATCTATTTATGTCTCCATTCAGAAGAATGAGAAGTATTTATAAGGCATGCAAATATTTAACCCTTTCATTTGAGAAGACACAGTGTGTGCCATCAATATATTCATTAATAGTGACAACATGGCAAATGGTGGTTCCAAATACACTCTCCAGAAAATAAAACTTCACAATACTCAAATATCAAAGCCAAATTCTTGATCTCTTTTGTCAGTTTTCCTCTCCTACTACAATTAGCCATCTGACACCTGTTTCATTAGTTCATAACAATAAAGAATCTGATTTCGCAAAGGGGCAACTCTCCAAGTGCTCCATGAAAGAGTCGTGGTGGAGTGAATTCACTACACTCAATGTCAAAGCTAGTGTGCTTGGAAACAAAACTTCTCATTTAGATATTAAATCACACTCATCTTCATCTCCAAGGATTACTTTACTGTCTGAGTTAAAAACTAATAACCCTTTTCTATTACAACTCTATTTACCCTAGACCTCAAGAATTATAAAATCCAACGCCAACAACAACAAAAAATCCTTTAATTATATATACAAATATATGTATGTATACACACACACACATACACAAATAAGCCCACTGCAGAGTAGAAAAAGTACAAGATAGTAATGGTAACCCTAAATCCTGAAATTTATAAGAAATTCAAATATTAAGTATTTTACTCAGTGTCTGTTGTTCCCTACAACAACAAATGTATATCCACACACAAATGTCATGGAAATGTAAATATCCCAGCATTTAACTATACCTAGAAAGATTTAATACCAAAAAAGACTATTATATAGCAATACATAGTTGGTAAGAGAGTTACCCAGTTTGCAGAAAAAGTAAATAAACAATAAAGTGTGTTGCCTTTCCTTTCTAAGTAACATAATTTGTGTATAAGCTAAATTTAATTTAATCTAATTTAACTTAATGCACAGGTTTTCTAAAATCAAGCATCACGATATATAGCAAGTTATCATTTGTAACTGGAGGAAAAGCAGAAAGGTAGCTAACTCAGAATGACTCAACTAAGAAAAAATAGCAGCAGCAGAAGGCAGCGGACAGTCTCTGGTGTTTATAATAACTATGAAACTCTGCAGATCATCAATCTAATTCTAAACATTATATTGAAAACAGCTTTAGTGAAATAATGCAGCATTTCTCAGAAATCATAACAAACAGTAACAATTGTAAAGCTGCCTTGGATTTTCACCTGCAGTTTTTAACCTCATATCAAATAAATCACAAATATAACCAGTCATATATTTAAAGAGTAATGATACCAAATGTCAAGCTTCTGATAATATGAAAATGGGAAATTATGTTGTTTTATAAAATGGACATTCAACTGTGCCTTCCATTCTACACCCCTTTCTAGGAATTAACAGAAATATGGTTATTCAAGAGGCACCTGAAATATATATCCTAATTTCAACTTAAAGCTAATAGTTAAGTTGTAATAAAAACATAGTAATTTTGTTTAAATTCTGATCATTCAAAATGAAGGGATGATTTTGGTGCTCAGGGTTGAGATTTTTCATCATAACACTCTAGCTTCACAGTGCCTCATTTTCAGTAGTAAGATTCAAAAGAAGGCTCTTGAATCTATTTGATTTGTTGTGTGAGATAGTGTATTGTGCCAACCTGGCCAATAAACAGGTGGGATTAATGGAAGGGAGGAGAGATAAATGGCTCGGTGAGCCTGGCCTTCCTAGTTCTTGGGTCGCTTGCTTTCTGATGGTCAGACCAGGGTGCAGCTGCCTTTGCCAGTTCCCTGCTTCAGCAGGCAAGGCTCATTTCCTGCAAGACATCCCCAAGGAGAAGCTGCATGGACCTACCCTGATGCAGCCCTGGGTGCTGGAGCAGCCAAGTGGAGACCTCTGCCGGCACTGAGATGCTTACACGTCGGCATCATAGTATGTGTTTTGTGAGATGGAGGAGGACTTTGTGGATTGGTGTCGGACATGTGGGTTAATGTTGGACTTGTGGGCTTGGGCAGCACTGGGTTGGGATGTTATCTTGATGTGCACTTAATCTCTATATAAAACTCTCTCTTATACATGAATTTCTGTGGATTTGTTTCTCTTAAAGTACCCAGTCTAATACATTGTGCTATCTTGTTATTAGAATACAGATCCCGAAATGATCACTGAAGACAAAATGGGTACACAAGCAAATGTGGTGAAGAAAGCTTACGGTGCCCGGCTATCAAAAAATAGAGCATCTGGGATCTTAAAGGCTTTAAGATAAACAAGCAGCCATCTGGCTGAAAAGCAACAAAGTTCACATGGAAGAAGCACACCAGCCTGAGTGATCATGAGGTGCCAATGGGATTAGGTATCAGGCATCAAAGACCCAGAAGAAAAAATTATATCAATGTGAATGAGAGGGAGCACAGAGTGGAGACCCAAAGCCCATCCTGTAGACAACTGGACATCCCCTTACAGAAGGATCACAAGGAAGAGACAAGCCAGTCAGGGTGCAGTACAGCACTGTTGAAACACAATTTTCCTCTGGTTCTTTAATGGCTCCTCAGTCCCTCCCCCACTATCATAACCCCAATTCTATTTTACAAATTTGGCTAGACCAGAGCATATATACCAGTAAGAGCTGGAAACACAGGGAATCCAGGACAGATAAACCTCTCAGGACCAAAGATGAGAGTAGCGATACCTGGCGGTTAAGTGAAAGGTGGGAGGCAAGAGGAGGAATCAATCACAATGATTGGGAATGGACAACAGAAAAGTTGGTGAAGGGAGACATCAGTCAGTATAAGACATGAATAAATAATGATTCATAAATTATCAAGGGTTCATGGGGAAGGGAGGGTGAGGGAGGGGAAAAATGAGGAGCTGATGCCAGGGGCTTAGGTGGAGAGCAAATGTTTTGAGAATGATGAGGGCAATGAATGTACAAATGTGCTTTACACAATTGATGCATGTATGGACTGTGATAAGAGTTGTATGAGCCCCTAATAACATGATTTTAAAAAATTACATATATATAAAAAAAGAAATTCCTATCAGCATTTGATTTCTGTAACAAGAGTCGCTGCTGTTAGGTGCTAATGATTTGATTTTGACTCACACTGATTACATGTGACAGAGTCCAACTGCTCCACATAGTTTCCATCGGAGTTTTTTAGTAGGTTCACCTAACAACTTTCCATTGCTTAATTGTCATGCCACCAAAGAAATAGTGCATCCTTAATGACTTCAAGGATCTCTACCCTGTACTACAGACTTGCTATCATCATTGATTTGATGGTAGTGAGTTTTGGTTTTGGTTTTAAGTAACTTTAAGTAAAAGCATTTGTGGTGGGGGGGAAAGACCCCAGACTTAAATTTATTAAACCAAAACAATGACCATCATTTACATGAGAGATCTGCCAGTGTGCATCAGCAGAATTTACCAAATCCCAGTTAGAGAGCAGCCAATCTGTAAAGCAGCTTTACAGTTTTGGAAAACTGGAATTAAAAGAAATTGAAAATTTCCCATGAACTTCTGAATCCCCCTTATATGGTTTTAGGAGTTGAGAAAAATTCTGGTTATTCATTAACACACTGTTGCTAAAGGAGGGAATAGCAGAAGTGGGGGTTAAATATACATGTAAAATTACAGGTTAAAAAAATGTTATAGAATTGGTTGCAATGTTTCAAACACCTAAGTGGTAGCTGCAGTTGACTAATGATCATGTGACCTTGAGTCACAATGTCAAGGCAAGCTCAGAACCATCTCATCAAAGATACCATGGAGCTTCACTCCTGATACTTTTGTCAGTTTCTCCTCACAAAGCTAGGTGAATGGGGTACTGACCCTTATCCTACCATTTTCTAATTATGACGAAAGCTCCTGTAAACTATCTGGGGATCTCCAAGCTCCATATCACATTATTTTCCTCATTAGAAATATTAAGTCTCAGGAGCCCTGGTGATGCTGTCAGATAAGTGCAAGGTCAGTGGTTCAAACTCATGAGCTACTCCTCAAAAGGAAGATGAGGCTGTCTGCTCCCCAAAAGATTTACAAAGCCTTGGAAATCCTATGTGGGGTCATTATGAGTCAGAATAGACAAGGTAGCAGTGGGTTTGGGGGTATCTCAAGAAGTCCTGGGACTGTTGGTAGTTGTTGGTGTTAGGCTACTAAATGCGAGGTCAGCTGTTCAAATCTACCAGTTGCTCTGTGGCAGAAAGATGACGTTGTCCATTCCTGTAGATTAATAATCTCAGAAACCTTAAGAGCAAATTCTTTCAGGTCCTATACGAGGACCATGAGTATGAATTTAAATGATGGCAGTGCGTTTTGCTTTTCAGTTTGGTGGCTGTGGTAGTTATATAATGTCACATCAACTTGAAGATATAGAAGTAAAGGTGTGGAGTTTAGCCTGTCAATCAGGGACAGTTCTACCCTGTCCTATAGGGTCACTATGAGTCACCATTGATTTGATGGTACTGAGAGTTTGAGCTTTGGTTTTTAATAATTTTAAGTACAAGCATTTGTAGTAGGGAGCCCTGATGGTCCCTCCTGGTGGGTGTGGCCTTTTCACAAGGAGGATCCTGTAAACTTCCTCTCTCTGCTTCACCTTCCTGCTGTCAAGTCACTTGGAGAGCTGCCACAGACACTGCCATTGGATCCACACAACTCTGCACCCACTGGCCTGGGATCTCCGTGCACTTTGCATCATTGCATGTGGCTGCATGAGTCTGAAGAGGTATTTATGGACTAGTATTGGACTTACGGACTTCTTTTGGACTGGGTTGGGATATTTCCTGATATATAACTACTTCTTGATAAAAAGCTCTCTTACACATATGTAAGTGACACTGGGTTTGTTTCTCTAGTCAACCCTGCCTAACGCAGTATCTATCTCCTCTGAAACCAATAGTCTTTACTAACATTAAGGTTAGTTAGTATTAATAATTTCCTTTGCAATTATTTGACCCAATTTACTAAGGAAATCATGAATTATGTTATGAATACTTGCCACTCAATATCCTTAGATCATGCAAATTAACCCCAGCTTTAAGATGACTAAATAAACTTTTCTTGAAAGACTGACTTATTCTGGAACTCACAATTTAACAGCAGCTATATTGGGGTTCTGAGGCTGTAAATATTGGAAGCTGACAGCCTTCTCTTTCTCTCAGGCAGTGGCTGGTGGGTTTGAATCCTCAATCCTGCAGTTAGTAGTCCAAAGTTTACCTGATAGCACCACCAGGGATCCTTTCTGGCTTTAGATCTCTTTAAAGTTAAAGTCTTGGTTTTAAAGATTATAGGGGTATATGCTGTTCAATTTGACCTTTGGTATAAATGAGCATTTTTGTTTGTTTTTTAATGCCAGCAATACTTTCCTAATTATCACTATTGATTATAGTGAAGCAACACATAACTTGATTTTTTCTCTATATAAAAGTTACACAAGGTAGAAAAATTATGACTTTTTTTAACTTTTTTTTTTTGAATCATTTTATTAGGGGCTCATACGATTCTTATCACAATCAAATTATGACTTATTTTACTGTTTTCATACCAGTTACAAAAACTTTCAGTCTTAATTTAAAAAGTAATGAGTTTTCTACATGGCTTTTTGTTAGCACATCACTTACCCAACTATCATTTTCTACCAAGACTTATTTTTAGATATAAAGTAATATTTCTATTCTGCTGTTATTATGAGTTTCAGATGATCTTGATCCATGGTGATCCCCTGTGACAGCCTACTACAGGTAGGTGGTGCCTACAATCATTGAATGTTTCTAATTTTTAGCACACTGTGTAACTATAAATTTGAAACTACATTGTTGCACCACTAGATGGGGCTTGTATGCTGACAATGTGAAATGCAGTTTGAAGTGATCACTGGTCACAAGGAGAGAAAAAGGACAGTGAGAGGTTAGAACAGACTTTGATTGCACTAGGATTAGAAAACTGTGAAACAGCAAAAGCTCAGTGTGCCAGTGGCACTGTCAATAAAATGAAGAACCTATTCCTTTTACAATGCAGCACTGTTTGGCTAAAAGGCCTAGTGGCATAGTGGGTTGTGTGTTGAGCTGCTAACTTCAAGATCAGCAGGTTGAAACCATACGCCGCTCCTTGGGAGAAAGGGGAAGCTTTCTATACCCATAAAGAGTTACAGTCTGTCTGGAAACTCAGGTTGAGACCAGAGGACGGGGGCACCTATATTTCAGAGGCACTGATGTTTCTGTTGGTAAGTCTGTTGGGTATATGGGGAAATGGGGAAGACCAACCTCACACTGGGAAGGGATAATCATAGGTAATCTATGGGATGAATAAACCCAGTTCTATCGACTTGGGTAGACACTTTAAATGTTTCTACCCAACCCTCAGTGAACCATGCCATGGACCAGGCACTACAATGACCTTAGCCACTGGCCTTACGGGGAACATGGCATCCCCCAAGGGTCACACCAGATGGTGCCTGGCTATCAAATGGAATAGTGTCTCGGGTCTTAAAGGCTTGTATTCAAACAAGAAGTCATGTAAGTGATGCATGAACTAAGTCCACACAGAAGAAGTACACCAGTCTGTGTGACCCAAAGAGGACAATAACAAAATCCAAATATGATAAAGGGAAATGTATCAGAACTTAAATGTGAATACGCAATTTGTAGAAAGCTATGGAGGGCAGTGGGAACCCAAAATCCACCTGTAGAATGGTGGTTGAATTGGGCCTCTGGTAGATCCCCTCTAGTCACAAGCGAGTGACTCAAAACAACTTTATTATCAGAGATTATTACATTTGATTATGGGAAATCAAGCCATGGTATAATAGGATACTTGGTCAGTTGACCTCTCTCTTGACCCAACCAGAATTTGCTCTAAGCTCAAATATTTCTCTATTGTTCAAAGAAAGAATTTTCTGCTGTCTTTTTAAATATTGTTGGTGTTTTTTTCTTTCATACTCTATTTTTATCTTTATATTATTTGTTTTCTTCTTTCTGTTTCATTTTGGTTTGTATTGTTATTTTTATTCTGTTAAGTCTCCCAGTTAGCAGCACAGAAGGACTGGATGCATAGACACAATAACTGATATAATGATTTATTGGGAAGGAGGATTTGGGGAGCAATCAATGGATGTGGGAGGTGGAGGAAAGAGAGCATTAGAACTCATTGTAATGATTTAGGTACAACTCTTTTTAGAATCTGTTTTTAACTATGGAAATGTATTATATCTAGAGAACTACTAAAAAACAAACAAACGAGCTAAGTTTACTAGGGGTGAAGGAGGTAGAGTTTTGCTTAGGGGACACTGAGTTCATTTTAATGGTAGCAGCATAATTTGGAGAGGGATAACAATCATGGTTGTACAACACGAAGAGTATAATCAATGGCACTGAATTATACATGTAGAAGTTGTTGAAGAAAAAAAGTTACAGCTTAGGAAACCCAGTGACAGCTGTACTGTCCTATAGGGTCACTCTGTCCTATAGGGTGACGTCAAGTCAATGACAATGAGTTTAGTTCAGCAAACCAGCAATGTAAAACAAATGAAACCATTTAACACGCTGTCAACTATGCCACATGCAATTACTTTACTTTGTGCTGGTCATTTAAACTCCTTGGCACTCAGTCTCTGCATTTGTTAAAAAAGGGAGGACCTACACTAATGGGAATACTTAGAGAGGTTTAGGAAGGGCTAATTCTCCTGTAAACTTTAAGACATCCCCAGCAATCCTAGAATATTCAGTAAAATGGTGTCCTTGTTAGGAAGCTTCACGGAATGTCTCTAAACCATATTCAACTTCTTCCCCCATCATGAGGACTTAAATAGAAGTCGTGATGTTGCCACTATAAAACCAAGATTACTTCAAGCTGTTGCTTCTTTCTTTAGGTAGATAACATACATTAACTCCTAGAAATCATAAGTAAAGTAGAATTATAATTTGAAATAATGACTATGCAAACTATTATATTTGACTGCTTGAAAACATTGACAAGTTCTAATGAATGAGTAGGACAAAATGATAAAAAGTGAACTGGAGATGTTCATTAGGCAGTGTAGAATAAGCACAATAATCATTTATAACTTCAGAAGCAGACAATGTCTATATCTCCAAGGAATCTAAAGTTATTGCCTCTTGCTATTCCAACACTGTAACAAGTAAGTTAAGTCTGCCATGTTTAGAACTATATTTGAACTGAATACTTTAAATTGTTGCTTCCTAATAAAGGCATCTGTATATGTAACATTGTAGGCTATCTTTTTAATTCAATAATGTTTCAAAAGAACTCCTGTTGAAGTCTACCAAACCTCTGCCTGAACAATATTAATATGCAAGTCCTTTAAGTCTTTTATAGTTCCTAAAAGTCTTGTTTACAAAAACGTGAAAATTTTCTATGATAGTAAATATAGAATATAAAAAGAAAAACATCAATCTCTTCTAGAGAATTATTGATCCACATTACTGTACTTAACTAAATATTTAACTGAATACTTAGAAGCCCTGGTGACATAATGGGTTACATGTTGGGCTCTTAACCAGAAGGCTTTCTGCTCCTGTACACATATGCAGTATATAAAATCCACTGGGGCAATTCTAATCTGTTCTACAGGGTTGCCGAGAGTCAGAATTGACGCAAGGCAGTAAATTCCTTTTGTTGTTGTTTATTCTGGACTAGAATTAATTCCTTACTCTAGAATGAATTTGTAAATTTCTAGCAAAACACATTGATAGCCACAGTAAACAGGCATTTCAATTTTTTCCCCACACCAAGTTGGTTTCTCAGTTTCTTAGTATTTTACTATTTAAAAAGCCTACATGCTTCAGTCTGCAAAGGGTAGCAAAAGACATTTTTTTGTTTGTTTTTTAGCAAAACAACGATATGGGTGTTTATACCCTCTTCATATTTAATATTCATGGAACAAAAATAGGGGATACTTTTAACGAATAATTCTAACCTCAGAAAGAAAGTCTCTATCTTTTCTTCCTTTTAAGTTTCACTTAATGAAGCTTAACTTATCTTAGAATCTAGCTCCCATTATTATTGGTAGGCTTTCTAAATCTCTTTAAAGAATATTTAAAACATTGAAAATTCAAAAGAAAATATGATCGGAAAATGTTCCAATATAATGTTAAATTTTAAACATGGATTACAAAACAGTATGTACATCACTATCTAAATCTCAATTTTTAAAATATGCATAACAAAGATACGAAAGTCAATGCCCTAATTATGAATTATTTCCATTATTATTTTTCAACAAAGAACCTGCCTTAATTTTATACAACCAAGAGAATGTTTATAACATCATCTTTACTTATTTAGAATAATGGAATACCAAACTTTTAAAAAATATGTTAAGTGTGATGTTACTTATCAATGAATATCAGCCTGACTCCTAAAGATAAAAGTGTGCTGATTTCAGCTCTCTTAAAATCTAGCATTGGTTCCCTGTACAAGGACTCTCTCTACTGGTGACAGAGAGAATATATTTATTCTGACATTTCTGAAGTAATTGTGTATATTACATAAGTTCTAGAGGGACGGTTTTCACTATAAACCTTGAATTTCAACAATGACTTTAGGGCTGTCAATGGCAGGGAATAGTTTCTATTAATATGTAACAATTTCAAATTGCAGTTTGATTATGAAATAATAGCTAATTTAAGTGAGACTAGTACATAGCTAAATAAAACCACAAGTATATGTATATATTTATACACATACATATAAACATACTTTAAGTATATGTATTCTTAAATAACTAAAGTGAATTTAAGAGCTGTAGTAACATGTCTGTAATATAAGTCTCTGAACTGCCACTATCCTTATATAAAATCTGAACAACTCACAGTGAAAAATGAGTTCCACATCATTGGATCTAATTGAATAAAGAATGTAGCAACAACAAAAAGGTTAAGATGTCCTTGGTTTAAAACACAGATTTTTAAGAGGACTCAAATGTTTTCCACTACCCTAATAACATAACATTTATAATGCTTATGAATTATAGTGGTGGTAGAAGAGAAGCTGAGTGAGAAGAAGCTATTCCAGGAAGAGAGAAGTATAATGTTACTGCATCTCAAAAGTACCTAGTTTCCTTGGGGATGGCAAGGTAATTTTGTATGTATCTACAGTATATGGTACACCGAAATAGCTGAAGATGAAACTGGAAAACTAGAGTGTGTCATAAGAGGAAGAGTTTGATACACTATTCTTAGGAGTTGGACTTGGCTTTGAAGGCAGTGAGAAAGCCACTGAAAATTTAATCAAGAGAGAGATGTAACCAGATCAGTTTTTTGAAGGACAGAAGAATGAAAATTAAAACTGAGAGCTTGGAAGATAGAAAGGAGACAAGTACACTAGAAAGGTCTCGCTGTTGTTAAGAACTATCATGTTGGAACCGAACATGTACAACAGCATGAAACACTGCCCAGTTCTGTGCCATCTACACAATTGCTATCTTTCTCCGCCATTATTGCTGCCACTGATAACATTTGTTGTCGGAAGTACATTAAACAAAGTTATGAATAGCATCCTAGCTTATAAGGAGGATTCTAGCTGAAATTCTTCCAAGATAGATGTTTGTTATTTGGCAGCCCATAGTACTTCCAATATTTTTGCCAACACCATTATTCAAAAGCATTGATTCTTCTTCAGTTACTTAGTCAATGTCCAACTTTGCCATGCATATGAGGGCTAACACTGCATACACGAAGAAGTTATTTTCCAAAGACATTTTAACAGGCATGACTATCTTGAAGATAGAATAAATTTCAAGCTTTGGTAAGTTGGTGGAGGCTGACATCTTCAAGATCAACATTAGAGTTTAATTAAGGTATGCCTTTTGAAATACTGTTAGCAAGATATCACTCTTTAACAGGAGTAGAAAAAGCCGTCTTTCTCCTGTTAAAGAGTTACAGTCTCTGAAATTCACAGAGGCTGTTTTACCCTGTCCTACAGGATCTCTGAGTCAGCATCAACTTGACGGCAGTAGTTTCGGTTTGGGTTGATAGCCTATGATACAGAGCCCTATTGTTATAGTGGTTATTGCATTGGACTGCTAACCATAAAGTGAGCAATTCGAACCTACCAGCTGCTTCGCTGGAGAAAGTCTTTGCTTTCTACTCCCATAAAGAATTAGTCTCTGAAACCCCTGGGGGCAGTTCTATCTTGTCCTATATAGTTGTTTTGAGTCAGAGTCAACTCGATTGCAGTTAGTGTATAACATCTAATCTGGCCTACACACATAAATTGGGTGCCACGGGCTTGCTTTGGCTGCACATACACTAAAAATTAGAACGATAGAGAAGATTAGCATGGCCCTTGTGCAAGTATGATGTGTGATGTCTGGATAAGGTCCTAATAAAATAGTTTGGAAAATAAATAAATAAATAAAAACATTGGGTGCCATAATATAAATCCTTGCTAATTATTACACAAACCTTAAATCTTGAGGAAAAATCCAATCCAATCATTATGTTATAGAAGTCTGCTCATTGATGTTCATGAATCTAATAAAACCTTCAATTGATTCATATTCATATTAACTTTGTCTTCAGATGCATACTTTAAATTCCACCCAAATGGGCAAACAGTGAAGTTTCTTAGTTCTGAGATTTCTTAAATTCCATTTTTTAGCATATTATCTAGATATGAAGTTGAAAATATTAATGCCCATTTTTCTAGAGGTTAACATCATAAACTGAAAAGTGTTGTTTCACAGATTCATGAGTTCCACAAAAAACATCTCTCTTTATGCCACTATTTTCAACAGTGGGACTGGTTCACAAAAGAAACAGAAACAGCTTACTTACTTGAACCTGGCTGGTGAAAGAGGAGTGGGAGGAAACATTCCTGGTTCAAAAGAATCAAAATAAGTCACTGTCCAAGAAAAGCTGCAACAGGAGAATCCAGCAGTTAGGGATATTATAAGCAGAGTCCAGAATCCTTAATGGAAAAAGAGGAAAACCTTGAATTATTAACACTAAAACAATTTCAATTAAACTAGTATCTTAATGTTCAGAATATGAAGTGTATGTCTGTCTATATTATATGTTAAGTGCTGTTATAAGAGACCTTAGTGCAAGCTAAGTGGGGAACCCTGGAGGTGCTGTGGTTAAGCACTGGGCAACTCATCAGTAGGATGGCAGGGTAGTTCAAACACATCAGTTGTACTGCAGGAGAAAATGAAGCTGTCTGTTCTAGTAATGATTTAGTTTTGGAAAACGTTTGAGTTGGTATTGACTTGATGGGTTCGGTTTGGGTAAGTCATGTAAAAATGTAAAATAATAAAGCATAACTAGAAGTACATCATTTTTTAGTATGTGGAAAAACAATGTAAATTCATCTTAAGGATGTAACTCTCAACTTCAATTCTATAAAATTCAGCTACAGGGGAAAAAAACAATTGAAACATTTCAGTTGTTATTTCACATTTAACTTCATGAATCACACCTTACTGTTTAATAAGACATTCCTTTTCTTTCACTTTTTTTAACATATAGATTGTGGGGTCTCCCCTTTGTAGCTTTCTTATACATGCCCATAGAAAGATTATGCAGGGGAAAGTTAAGAAATGATGTGGTAGGGGCCTCTGACCTCTGACTTCACTAGTAGAACTAACAGAATCCCCATCATCAGCATCAGCTGACCAAGGCCCATTTCCATGAGGCTGAGATCAGATAAGGATGTTATGCCCTCCAATTATCCTTCCTCCCAAGGTACCGTTTCTCATTTGAGTTCACAATTCAATGCAGTGACCACACAGAACTCACAGATGGTATGCATGATTACGGGGGTTATTAGGGAAGTTAGCAGGTTACAATTCAGGTGAGACATGCTCAGGATACAGTTGAGTCAGGACAGTTTCTTCTTTGCCATCCCTGCAGGCAGGTCTCTATGGCATTGGTTCTCAACCTTCTTAAGGCTGCAACCTTTTAATACACAGTTCATGTTGTGGTGACCCCTCAACCACAAAATTATTTTCGTTGCTACTTCATAACTGTAATTTTGCTACAGTTATGAATTGGGCGACCCCTGTGAAAGGGTTGTTTGACCTCCAAAGGGGTTGCAACCCACAGGTTGAGAACCACTGCTCTGGGCAGTCAGCCTCTTGGTCTGACCTCTGTCCTGCCCAGGCAATGTTACAGAGGGCATAATGCCACTCCATTGTAAGTCTCAACCCGAAGGCACTCAGCTCTAGATCGAGCTTTGTGGGTCGGCAAACCCAGCTTCTCCAATTAAGTGCCAGAGACACCCCTCTCCACAGGCCAGCCTCCTTCCCCAAAGCACTCAGCTTTATTTGCTCCGTGGGCTAGATAGAAGTCCACCCAGCTTTCTCAAGTTCTGGCTTCAGGTTCTGCTGCTGATGCTTCTCTGGTGTCAACATTTATCTCCTGACTCAAGGAGGTTCAGTACACAGGGATCTAGAGAACCAAGGGACGTGCTGCACTCTTGAACCCTTCTCTTTTGCTCGTGGTGAGATCTCCCTCCCCCTCCAACTCACCCCCCAAGCATGACTTCATTCTTCTGATGGCTATTTTATACCCAGCAGGATGGCAATCACAATTAACCGTGCTAAATTATTACTCACAGTGAATCATTAATTCAATCACTACCTTTGCTCACCTTCTTACTCAGACCTATCAGGAAACTGAAGGTCGTTTGGTGAGACTAGCAAAGACTATGGCTATAAGAGCATATTAAATCATTGCTGCATTGCAACATTACAGACCTAAACCAATTCTTTAACCTTACTCAATTTATTAACAAAAGTTAATGCCCAATTAATTTACAAATAGGTTGCTTGCAGTCAGTCTGGAACTACATTTTCTCCCAAACACCAAATAAAAAAGCATGGTACTTACTACACTGGACTCAAGGGGAGGGAAAGAGCAAAAAGTGGAAGAAATGAACAAAATCGCAATGCTCTTGGCTAGGTGTCATCAATTTTGACTTGTAACCATCTCATGTGAGTTTTAAACTATCGCCTAGAACAGTGGTTTTCAATCTGTGGGTTGAGACCCCTTTGGGGGTCAAACGACCCTTCACAGAGGTCACTAAGACTATCAGAAGACACCTATTTCCGACGGTCTTAGGAACCGAGACACCGCCCCTCTATCGTCTCCAGGCGGTCCGCCCACGTGCAGACGCCCACAGACGAGGACCTGGCGTGAAGACTGTTACCCACGCTGCACCATGCTTCAAGACAAATGTCATGTCATTAGAAAAAAGAATTTCACAAAATATAATTGAGCAGTTTTTGTGATTAATCACTATGCTTTAATGATGTTCAATTTGTAACAATGAAAATACATCCTGCACATCATATATTTTTACTTTACGATTCATAACAGTAGCAAAATTCGTTATGAAGTAGCAACAAAAATCCTTTTATAGTAGGGGTCACCACAACATGAGGAACTGTATTAAAGGCTGTGGCATTAGGAAGGTGGAGAACCACTGCTCTAGAGTATCACTGACAATACTCTCTAAGGAGCTGATTGCCAGGTCTCTCCCTAAAAACCATTCAGTGAATTCAAACTGCTCATTTTCAGGTAGCAGTTGAGTGCTTAACCATTCTGTCACCAAAGCTCCTTCAAAATGGCTGCACCCCACGTTACAATATTTTTAGATGCTATCCATACTCTTTTGTTTTGAGCAGCTACCTGCAAGGTCAGTAGTTGGAAACCACCAGCCAAGCTCCTCAGGAGAAAGAGGAGGCCTTCTATTCCCATAAAGAGTGACAGTGTGGGAAACCCACAAAAGCAGTTGTACTTTCTCTTACAGGGTCACAATGACTCAGAATTGACTGGATGGCAGTGAGTTTGGTGTTTTCATCAATTACTGAGTTTTATTCATAGCCCTTAAATATATGTACAAAAGGCTTGGAAAGTTAATGAAAAAACTCGATTAACTATTAATTTTTCCATGAATTTTTTGAAGCTCCCTCTTTTAACAGAATGACTTGTTCTAGTGAGACTCTAAAGTTATAGTTACTGTCAGGCATAGAATACAGATAAATAAGTAGCCAACACCCTAAGTAAGGTACAGAACTTTATTTTGCTGTCAAGTTTTCAAAATTTCACAAATTCATTTATGCATTTAACAAAATGTATAAAAAAGGGATTGCTATGTTTGTTACCATGCTAAAACCAAAACAAAACCTATTGCTGTTAAATCAGGCCTCCGAGTCCCATAGGATACAACAGTACTGCTCCAAAGGGTTCTCCAGGCTATGAATCTTTTTTTAAAATCATTTTATTGGGGACTCATACAACTCTTATCACAATCCATACATACATCAATTGTGTAAAGCACATTTGTACACTCATTGTCCTCATCATTCTCTAAACATCTGCTCTCCACTTAAGCCCTTAGCATCAGCTCATTTTCCCCCTCCCTCATGAACCCTTGATAATTTATAAATTATTCATCTACTTTTCTGTTGTCCATTCCCTAGGGAGGAGGTTATATGTAGATCCCTATAATCGGTCCCCCCTTTCTGCCCCACCATCCCTGCAAGAGGCTGTGAATCTGTGCGCAAGCAGCCCACCTCATCTTCACCTGCGAAGCTGGTGGGATTGAACTGTTAACCTTTTGTTAGCAGCCCAGCACCCAATCAACAGCACTAGCTGGGCTCCTTTTTACTGTTAGATCATAAAAATGGAGTGGTGAACAAAATAGATAAGATCACTGTCTTTATGGGATAACTCAGGTGGGGCAGAAAGACACCGTATATACTCGAGTATAAGCTGACCTGAATATCAACAGAGGCACCTAATTTTACCACAAAAACTGCATTAAAAATATGGTGAAAAACTCGGCTTATACATGAATATCAAATCAATACATGAAATATAGGTTGTAATAACTGTTTTGAATAGATGTTACCCTTTCGAAGGAGATACCATCAGAACTCAGATTGAGAATGTGAAAATAAAAAAATCTTATGAAAATGTTTAGGGAAAATATTAACATACAAAAATCAACAGCTTCCATATATACAAGCAACAAATTAGATATAATGGGAGAAAGCCTACACCATAGCAAGAAAAAAAGTTAACATGGTGTCATTAAAAAATGTCAAGGTCTACATAAAAAAACAAACAAACAAACTTTCAAGAAATACAAAAGAAATTTGTGCCATGAAGAGTGATATAATCCTAGATAGGAAGATTGGGTCCAAAATGGACACCAAATCTTCTCTAAATTAATCATGAAATCAATGTTGTATTGCCAATTGTATGTATATTCATGAGAGAGAAGGGGATTATAAGAGTTAGTTCTAAAATTCATATGGAATAGTAAATAACAATAACCACAGACTAGTCATAGAAATTAACAGTTATTATGAGACTTTCAAATGTTTGTGGAAAAGCAGAATGAAAGGACAATTTTTTTTCCCCATTTTCTTTTTGAAGCCCATCATTTAAGGGCTCATACTTCCAACAATGTGGTACTGATACATAGACAAAAGAATGGAATAGAAAGCTGAAGGGAGGGAAAAAAGAGGAGGTAATACCAAGGGCTCAAGTACAAAGAAAATGCTTTGAAAATGATGATAGCAACATATGTACCAATGAGTTTGATTTTGTATGGATTGATATATGCATTATTATAAGAGTTGTAAGAAACCCCAATAAAATGATTTAAAAGAAAAAAAGCTGAAAATTAAGCCCAATAGATTAATTAAAACTCTCAGTGATTCAATGGGATGACTATCTAGAGAAAGGAAAGAAAAACTGAATCCATTCCCACCTGCACATATACAAATACTAGTTACGCTTTTCTGGAAAGATGTATAATAAACAGTTGGCTCCTTGGAGGGAGAGGAAATGAATAGTTGGGGTTTAAGGATTTGAGGAAGTATTTTCACCATCTACTTACTTTTTCATAGTTTTTGCATGTGGAACCATGTGCCTATTAGAAAAAATCAGAAAAAAAATTCCATCGAGTCCTATTCGTTTGGAGAGGGGGCATGGAAATTGTATCAGACTCTACAGAAACATTATTCAAACTGCTTCCTTATGACAGGTTAACTAAGCTTTCTTATGCTTCAGGAATAAAGAAGACTATTGAGAAAAAAAGGATGATTTGTCTGTCTCAACAAAAAATAAGATGCCTTCATTTTAGTAAACAGAGGAGAAATATATGCATCAGAGAGAAAATGTTTTGAGAAACGATGTACAAATGCGCTTTACACAATTGATGTGTATATGGATTGGGATAACAGTTGTATGAGCCCCTAATAAAATGTTAAAAAAGAAAAAAAAAATCTAGTTTCTGAAACGAATGTGTTCATTGGGATGTGAAAAGGACTAGTCTTGAGGAAAACTTGAACCAAAAAAATCAGCTTTGTTTACACGAGTCTAACAAGTTTATGAAAAATCCATGTGACATTATGATCATAGACCATAAGCTAAAATTTAAAGATGTGTCCTTCCGAGTCAATATAATACTTAGAGCACGTCTTTGTGGTTATATGATCAAAGAAGGTCCTTTTGCTTTCACTATGGCTAAAAAGGGAATTCTGACAAAAATGTTCCATTGCCCTTTGGCATGCTATTCTATAGGGGGAGAAACATAATTAAGTCTAATATCTATCTTCGCTGAAAATTACCTTGGCCATGGTTCTAAACTCATATTACATTTTAAACTAAATCTTTGACTAATCATGTTTTGTAATGCATGCTACACTTAGTATCAGAAAACTTTAGCATATGCTGTAAAACCCAGTACATGTGGGATTTGGAGGGATGCATGTAATTATGAAATAATGCATAGCTCATTAAAATAAACAAAATTGTTGTCTTCTTAAAAAAAAAAAAAGAAAGAAAGAAATACAAAGGACCGTTAAGAATGCTAAAGTATAGCCAGAGCAAGTACAAGGATGCATTTTTTTAAAACATTTTATTAGGGGCTCATACGACTGCTATCGCAATCCATACACACATCAATTGTGTAAAGCGCATTTATACATCATTCTCAAAACATTTTCTCTCCACTTAAACCCCCGACAAGGATGCATTTTTTAAGTGTATTTTTAAAAGATTGACCTTGTTTTCTAAGAGTTCCCTTTCCCTTCCCCCACTAAGAGATAATGTGCTCTGTGGTCATTGCCCAAGAGGGATGTGGTGTGGCAAAGCAGAAAGGAGAAACACATTGTCAGTTTGGTTGCATTGCAAAATTAGGAACTAGAATTGGTAGGGGATGGAGGGTAAATAGTCAAACTGCTTTGTCTAGCAAGGAAGATGAGAGGTGCAGATAATAATGTGTGAAACAAGATGGCTTTTTCTATAGGCAAGCTTTCCCTGAGATGAAGAAAGCATTGTTACCATGTGCACACTGAAAGAGCAGTAGTGTTGCTGGGATTTCCTGGCAGAGCCACCTAGATCACACATCAACAGAGAGCATAAATGTGTACACAATATCTTGCCAGATAAATCCAAGGACAATCTAGCAGGTGCCTATCCTAAATGGGCATAGAAACAACAGGTGATCACAAATGTGATTGGAACAAATTTCTGGAAGAGTGAATATATCAAAGGATACGGGTCTTTGAAGAAATAAGTACACAGTTGTTCTTCATAACTCATTTTCATCAATTGATGAAACATTGGCAACTCATTTTTTCTATCAATTGAAACTTCTTAAGACTAAACTTTTTTCTCTGGAAGCAAAAATGGGGCAGGATAGGGAATTCTGATTCTAAACCCTTTATTGGAATTTCATACTCTGCAACCTAAGGTTGTTTTTTATTTAGTACATTTTTTGGTAAATGATTTTACCTCAGGATAAAAGTGTTGTTTGCCAACATTCTATATTTCCACTAATATAGCAAAATGATATGAAGGAGGACTGAAAAAAGTTTAAGGAAAAACTCATTTGACCCAATTTTCTATACACTTTTGGCCCTCCCCTCACCCCTGTGGGGGAAAGGAGGGCCCCCAACAAATCATCACTGGTCCGGTAGGCCCAACTGTACGGCGATAATAAGTAAAGATTATAGTGAAATCATGGAGAGCAAGAGACAGAAGAGAGATTGAAGTAATGGAGTCAGACACAATTCATGGTAGCATGCTCACCTCAGCCCTGCTTGGTGGTCCTCGTGGGGACACCCCAGGAGCGAGAGCAGGAGCCCCCCCTCCCTTTATTGCTAACCACGGGTTATAATTCCTTAGGGGTGTGTGATTACAGGTAACTACACATCACAGGAAGGGCCAGTACAATAGGCAAATACATCATAGGAAGGAGATATATGATAGGCATAAGCGTAACAGGAAGGGGATGAGCTAGGGGTGTGCACATAGGAATGGGAGGGACTAGGGGTATACATGTGACAAGATGGGCGGACCCTAGATTCATAATGGCGGCCTAACCTTAGTCACCCATGGGTGAGCTTGACCTCTCTGGGATCTCCTACAAAGAAAGAGACAACTACTATCCTTATCAGAAGGGAGTGGGCCCTACTTAGGGTAGTATAAACAGTGGTGACTGCTTGCTCTAGATGGCTCATAACCCTTAGGGAGAATAACCCCTGATCTACTTCTGATGACCTCCAAGTGTATAGTCATTCGCAAGCAGCCAAGTTTGGCATATATTTGGGGGAGACAACTTGGGGAAAATCCTTGTTTCCCACACACCCCAACTATGTTATAAATTGGGGACTTAGAGGCATGAAGTGATTTCCAGAACTATTCTGGGATATCAAGGGAGTAGTTTTCACTTTAAACATATGCAGAAAAGGTATGGGTTGAGGATTCCCGTGTTCTCATAATGGGACAGGTTATTTAAAGTATTATTTATGCACTACATTTTATATATATACACTACATTTCCTTCATTAAATTTCTCACACTAAGCAAGCAATGATAATTTTCATGTCTTATTTTAGAGCTTCTGACTTCATTACTTGAAAAATTCAGGGTTTTAAACAGTCTACAACAAAAACTAGTTGCAAAATTCAACGTACTATCAGTAGGTAAAGCTTTAAAGAACATGAGAACAAATTACTGTATTGTTCTGTGAAATACAATACAGTATTTAAAGAGAATGAGGTAGATCTGAATCAGAGTGAACTTCAAGATCTTTTAATAAAGTGGCATAATAGATAATCACATTATTTGTTCCACAATGATAGAAAACACATTTTTAAATGGCCACAAATATGTAATGAGTAAAAAAATCTGAAAAGCCACTGGTCAGAACCTTTGCTTGTGAAATTTGTTTTCCAGTGAGATGTTTTTAAAATCACTGTCATAAAACTACAAATATAAACAGATACACAGGTTATATCTTTTCAAAAGTTGTAACCTGTCAGCTTCTAATAAAAGCCTAAATATACTCAAAGGCACAAAATTGATCAGTAATTAATTATGTTTGCATGAGGAAATTTTCTCAATTTCACCAGCTTCTAAGGTTTTTGAATTGAATAGGATAGGAAATATATCCAATGATTAATAACTTGTTACCCATTCTAAATGAATCCATATTTGACCTAGTCCAAATCTTCAAATATCTGGAACCACATGTTTCTATGCATGTAGGGACATAAAACTAGACAGCCCTGGATCATCAAATTGTTATTTCCACGTTCAAGAGTAAAGGGGTCCTTCCTTCTTTTCCAGGGCAACTTGAGCACAGTGAGTATACTGCACAGTCGGTGCACTGGTAAAGAGCTCCTGCCCACCCTCTCCTTTACCAGTGCACAGTCG
>NW_022103900.1:23284391-23302989 GCF_000313985.2 Echinops telfairi
TATACTGGTAAAGAGCTCCTGCCCACCCTCTCCTTTACCAGTGCACAGTAGGTATACTGGTTAAGAGCTCCTGCCCAAACTCTCCATATGCAGCCCAGCATGAAGCAATTCCACTTTCCTTTCTGCTAAAAAAGATGAGGAAGAGGGGGTGACTATTATAAAAGTTTCTGAATTTGAAAATAACAGTTTCTAACCTTTATAAATCATTAGAATCACATGAGAAACTTTTAAGTTTTTTTTTATTAAGGACAATTTCAAACAGAAAAGAAGAGTATAGAGAATCCCTATGTACCATTACCTAGTTGTAAACAAGGAACTCGTGGCCAGTCTTGTTTCACCTGTGAAGTGAGTAATCTCCAGCACACCAGGAAAGTGAGTATCACTATTTTTCATCTAGTTTCAAAGATGTATTTCTTTTAACAGAAAAAGAAGCAGTTGGGAATGGGAAACAACAAAAAACTCATTAGAAATCTTAATAATAAACAGTGCAAATCCAAAATTTTACGACTTTCGTGGTATAGAACAAATGATCATCAGAAAGGGGCATGTCTCCCTGAGCCCAAATAGCTGCTTATTAACTTCATGGAGGAAATCTATACACTATAATAAATTTTTAAGTAATGGTTTTAAATTTCAAATATCTAATTGAGTCTAGCTTTAAATATTACTTCTGGTTTTTTCCTTTTACACTTGCATACTCAGAACACCATACTTCAGGTAATTTTTAAAAAAACCTTTTGTGGCTCATCATTTTGGGAGAAGATAACTATCCTCTTTCCCCTGTAATTTGCAAAAACATTCTCATTTATAAATAGCATATGAAAGATCCTTTTTTTTTCATTTCTTTCCAATCACCTTTCACCTTTTCAATCACCTGTCTTTAGCACTGAGTTAGTTAATTGTGCCAACCTGGCCGATAATCACATGTGGGGCTAATTGAAAGGCGGAGGGATAAATGGGTGGTGAGCCTCGCCTTTCTGGTTCTCGGGTCTCTTGTTTTGTGATGGTTGCACCGGGTGCAGCTGCCTTAACAGTTCCCTGCTTCAGCTTGCAAGATTGATTTCCTACAAGACATCCCCAAGGAGAAGCTACATGGACCTATCCCGATGCACCCCTGGGTGCTGGAGCAGCCATGTGGAGACCCCTGCTAGTGCTGATGCTTGTTCCTTCACTGACTCAGCTTTCCTCCTGCAGTCGGCATCATTGCCTCTGTTTTGTGAGGTGGAGGACTTTGTGGACTGGTGTTGGGTTAATGGGTTAATGTTGGATTTGTGGGCTTAGGCAGCATTGGGTTGGGATGTTTTCGTGATGCACACTTTCTTTACATAAAACTCTATTATACATGAGTTGCTGCGGATTTGTTTCTCCAAAGTACCTAAACTAATACATTAGCATCTGCCCATTAAAAATAGTAATTAGAGCACACAGATATAAAGGATGAATACTGCAAAGGGATGTTTCATGTTCTTGATGATCAGTGCATGAAGTTCTTTCTGCTGAATGACTATTACTTTTGATCTTGGAATTATTTTGCTCATCTTTAGGTTTGTGAAAATTCTAGAATATTGTTTGAACACTAATCTAAGATTTTGTTTCTATGATCAATTTCATGCCTATTAGGGTCTACTTTGACTTCTTTTGACTGATTAGTAATTATGATTCCTCAATTTGTTCCTTTTCGGCATTTTAAGTAGAAAATGAAGTCTGATTTCTGAACTGTTTAGTGAAAGTTAAAAGCATTTATAAGTTGGAGGGAGGTGTCTCCCTTATGCTTCTTTCTGCTATTGTACCTTACAAGCAAGCACTGAGAATACATAAACATACAGATGAGGCTATGCTCCGATAAAACCTTATTTAGACAAACAGGTCAGATTTGTTCAGTAGTTTGTATGGCTGTGCTCTAGAAGGATTCTATTACTCTTCTGTTTTCATATTATATTCTTTTTAGCACAGTTGAGAGTAATTGATGAATAATATAATGGGACTTCTAAAACTTAGTTGAAAAACTCCCTTATATCGAAGTGCCATTTACCCCAAAACATTTTGAAATGCTCTTTTATTAATAATGAAATAGCAAAATGTTTCAAGATTTAGGAAAAAATATTACCACTAAGATCCCACTAATAGAGCTCCTCGGAGCACAATAGGTAAGTCGTGCAGTTTGAACCCACCAGCAACTCAATGATGAAAAATGAGGCAGTCTGTTTCTATAACGATTATAGCCTTGGAAGCCCCCGGGACTGTGCTACCTTCTGATAGGGTGATGATGATTCATGGCAATAGGTTTGTATTTTGCCTTATTTTGTTTTTTAAGTTCCTTGTGTTGTAAATGTGATAGACAACTGTGGGGCTTGTACTTGACCTTCAATGTTATATAGTTTTGCCCTCACTTTGAAACCACTAATCCAACACCTACTACCCACAAAAAATTCAAAATTACTTTCACTTGATGCACATGCAGGTTTTTAATCACTGGAAAGTTTTTGAGGCTTTCTTGAGGTAAAATAAAGCTAAAACACACCTGTTTCACCTTACATACATATTCAAATTAAAGGTACACTTAGAATAGGACTTCATTCATAACCCAGAGACTTTATGGAGTGTCAAAAAGCTTGTGCAAAAATGGAAGTAAAATACCACATATTCTGCAAACATAAGTCTCTATAACCTTAAGACCAAAAGAATTAGATAGTACCGGGCTATCACTACCAAGTGGATCACATTAGAAGGTCCTGGATAGAATAGGAGAAAATTCAGACTCATAAGAGACTAGGATTACTGGTAGCATAGAGACTGATGGAACCAAGACTATGGTCCTTAGTCACCCTACTCCCATGTTAGACTAACCAACCATTTATGATCAAAAGGACAGCATTTACCCAAGGACAAAGTTCAGATGGTTAGAAAAGGAGTAAAACAAGGAAATAGTGAGGAATTAAGAAAATGGTACATGAAAGGAATTCCAGTGGATGACTTGGAACAAAATATGTATGAATTGTTGAACATAAAATTAATTAACCGCTCTGTAAACTTTCATATAATTCAAAATAAATTTTTTAAATAGATTTTTTCCCTACAAACTTTTTGAAGGTCGCTGATATATTACATTTCTTTAAGGATCCAAAGGACCAATATGGTAATTTCAAGATCATGTAAGTTTTACTGTATTGAAAATTTAACCCAACTATCTCTTTATTCTTTGGAAGACCTCTATATAATAAAAAGCCATGAACTATAATTCGTACAAAGAATTCTTACAAGAATATTAAAATATTAAAAGGTACAATGAACCTATAGAATACTAAGGACTAAATATACTCTAAGCATATTTGAGATTAAATATACTTAAAACACTTTGAGAATCTGCATATTAAAAAAAAACCATATCCAGTCCCCCACCTTTTTTTTGTTGTTTCAAGTTTGGGGACCAGTAGATCAAACTGACTCACGGCAACCCTAGAGGACAAAGTTGAACTGCTGCTGCTGGTTTCTATGAAGGTAAAACTTTACAAAGTAGAAAGTCTATTTTTTTCCTATGGAGCAGCTAGTGGTTTTGAACTGTTGACTCTGGGGTTAGCAGTCCAATTTGTAACCCATAACTCGTTCTCAAGTATGGACACATTCAGAAAATTGTTCTCAATCTGCAGAAATACTTTTTCTGTGGTTCTTGGATTAAGTGCAAGATACTGAGGCTCCACTGTGAGACACCTCTAAAGTGGAATGAACTAGTTTAACCCGAGTTTGCCTTTCCATCCCAAATATACTGACACAGAACTTACAGTTTAACAAGACACAGGTTATACTTAAGAATCACTCTGGATTCTATGAAAAATCACTTGGGGGTGTTGTTAAAATGTGGATTCTGATTTATCTGGGGTGAAAAGGCAAATTCTCAGCAGGCAGTCAGACCCTTCAAAGTTCTGCTCCACAAAAGGAGTTTACCACCACCAACCAACCAGTCGTTTGTTGTGATTTGAATGAAGTTTTCAGAGAAAACTGATTTTCCATTCAACAATTCAAACACATGGTTTGTAACAAAGACCCTTGGTGATTCTCGTTCACACCAAAAGGAAAATTACAGCTTTTAATGTTTATTGAGCAAGTCCAACCTTGTACTAGATTAAATTGCAACAAAAAAAGTCTACAGCAATAAAAATTTTTATCAGTTTGTTTAGAAAGGGAACTCTCTTTCAAGACAAATAGTTACTGGGCTCACATTGTTTCTAATAACCAATCTACTTTCAAACAAAACAATGGGGCAGTATGTAATAAAATCTATTCATGACTCACTGAAATATAAAGATAACAGCATGTAAGGGCAATGATAATTATGTCAAAAACAAATTACTTAGAAAAATTAGGCTACTACATAGAACAATCAAATATTAAACGAGGTTCCCAGTAACCAAAGCAAAATAGATACAATGAATTAAATGTGATTAAAGGTTGTATGACACTTTTTCTGAACATAATTGATGCCTTCAACAAGTGCTTATTAAAGGTATAGAGTTGTTTCATCATCATTTGTATCCAATTGTAAGTATAGTATATACTTTTGCTCCTGTTAGCTGAGGTAAGCTAGGAATTAGAAGAATGTATCACCGAAGGATTTAAAGATAAATCCCAGTCAAAATGAAAAACTTTCAACTATCTGGAGCCTCAATTAAGTAGAAAGTGACTCTTACTGAGCCTGTAAGACAAGAGTAAAACTGCTCCATAGGCTGTGGTCTTCAGCTAGCAAAGAAGACTGATTGGCAATTATAAGAGGCAAAGCTAATGTTAATCCATAGGTTGTTGTGAAGACATTTTGTGTAATAGAAATTGCACAGCACACTAGCTCTTAGTTTATTTCCTTCTCCCACTCTAAGCACAACACAATGTCTTCTGCAATGTACTTCCACTTATATTATGACTTTATGATACAAAATTAATCTTTCAGAGCAGAAGAATGTATCTAGGAAGTTAAACACTTCACAGCCGCCCGTGAAAAAGAGGTATGAGTAGTACTGAAAGTATGAGACATCGGCAATCTTAAATCTTGGACCTTCAGATAAGAGCCCTCAACACAGGGAATCCAGGATGGATACACCCCTCAGGGCCAACAGTGAGAGTACAGACACCAGGAGAATTAGGGCAGGGTGGGAGGAGAAAGGAGGAATCGATCACAAGGATCAACCTATAGCCCCCTCCTCCCAGGGGGACGAACAGAAAAGTGGGTGAGGGGTGCTGGAAGATGTAAGATATGAAAATAATCTAGAATTTATCAAGGGTTCATGAGGGAGGGAGGGGGAAGAAAAGGGGAGCTGATATCAGGGGCTCAAGTGGGAAGAGAATGCTTTGAAAATGATGATGGCAGCATATATGCAAATGTGCTTGACACAATGGATGAATGTATGGAGTGTGATAAGAGATATAAGAGACCCCAGGAAAAGTAATTTAAAAAATTAGATAATACCTGACCAAAACCAAATAAATAAATAAATAAACTTGTGATTTAAGATATTAAAAAAAAATCTTGGACCTTTAGATTAGCAACAGATCAGTAAGTACTATGAAATGTTTCATAATCCTAACGTCTCTCTAGAAATCAAACTGTAAAAATTAACACTAACAAAATGAGTATAAAACATTTTTTCATGCACGAAACAGAAAAGCAAAGAGTAAGTTTCCATTTTTAAACAATTTGAAGAGGCTTTCCCTTCTGCAAATCAGGAAGACTATACGTAGTTGTGAGGTCATTGGCCTTGAAGATGCAGATTAGTTAGTTTCGATAAAATGAGATGGAGTGAGGAGGGCCTAGGACTTATGTTACTATTATTTTTAATTGAGGATAATCAATCAAGTGAAATATAGCAAACAGGATTAAACTATCCCAAGCATGCCAAGCTCTGGTGACATAGTGGTTACAGGTTGGGCTGCTCCAAGGGAGAAACACTGGGCTTTCTACTCCTGGAGAGTTACAGTCTCAGAAACCCACAGGGAAGTCACTATGAGTCAGCACTGACTCAATGGTAGTGAGGTTGGTTTTTTTGGTAAGCACGCCAGGCAGATAAAGCTCTGAACGCTACAAAATAATTTTGGTGGAAGTATAGGAGCAATCAATAACTCAAGTTTTCCCATAAAAGTCTGCAAACTAACCAAACCCATTGTGATCAAGTCCATTCTGACTCACAGCAATCCTACTGGACAGAATAGAAGTACCCCACAGGGTTTGTAAGGCTATTAGAAATCCATGGAAGCAAACTGCTACACCTTTCTCTGTTGCAGTGGCTGGTGTGTTGGAACTGCAGTCCTTTTGGTTAACAATCAAATGCTTACCAGTGAGCCATAAGGGTTCTTACGGTCCACTACAGACACTCAGGGCTGACTCTTTCCTACTCATTAACTAGTGCGCCTCACATCTTCCTTTAAAGAAAAAGAACCTTGTATGACCCCTAATAATAAAATGATTAAAAATGAAAACAAAAAAATGTGTATGACACAATGGATGTATGTATGAGTGCTGATAAGAGTTGTATAAGGCCCCGATAAAATAATTTCAAAAAGAAAACGAACCACATAATATGGAGGGCTTAATAGGACATGTAAATACATACAATGTGTTTCTTTAAAAATCAAACCCAAAATTAAAACAACAACAAAAACCTTTTAGAGTCCTTATCCTTCAAACCTAAAAAGTGGTCTGAGTGGTTAAAAAAAAATTTTTTTTAGGAAGGAAAAGCAAAACTGAAATGGATTTGATATCTTTAGTGACAAACAAGTTCATTTCAAAGAAACAAAAGACTGCTTATAAAGAGAGGTGGATTTAAACATGACAAGTTCTGCTTAAAATGCTATCATTGTTGAGAGGGCTGTTTCTAATTATTCTCTGGACCTGAGTCATGTACTATTGTTCGTTGCTGTTGTTGGTTCCAATGCATTGTGACCTCATGTGTGCAGAGTGCAACTGCTCCACAGAATTTTAACACTTTCAACCTTGAATGGCTAGTAGCTAAGTGCGTACTGTTTGGGCCACCTAGAGATTCTAGTCACATAAGAGTTGTACTCAAAATATACTATCATAATCTTATAAATGTACTAGTATAGTATATGTATGCACAGACACGTGTATACAGATATTCTAATAAAAATTCACTATTATGCAAATGAAAACTCTAAGACTGAATCAACTGCACTAAAAGTTTGTACAAATAGGATTCCAAAACAAAAGTGAAGCTAAAATCAAATTAAGTGCCAATTAAATCCATACCTAACAGGCCAGTGTCTACACCATCTTCATTCTTCTGATTCTCAGCATGCAACTCTGTAAGTACAAAGAGGGACTCATGGAGAAAGTGAGATTATGTAATACTCTAAAGAGTAATTAAAAGCTAGGGTGACATTGCAGAGTTCCACGAAGTGCTCTGGAGTCAAAGTGGGTTGAAATTCTGATTGTACTTACTAGCTATATGACCTTTAGCAAGCAAATAAGACTTACAGGCATCAACTGCCTTATAAGAGAAAAAGCTGTTTAATCCATAGGTTGTTGTGAAGACATTTTGTGTAATAGGAATTGCAGAGCACAGTAGACCTTAGTTTAATTCCTTCTCCTACTCTTTAAGCACTGCACAGACTTCTGCAATGTACTTCCATTATATTATGACTTTAAGATACAAAGTTAATGTTGCAGAGCAAAAGAATATACCTAGGCAGTTAAAACACTCTCAGTTGTGAAAAAGAGGAATGAGAAATGAAAGAATTAAACATCAGCAATTTACATCCAATACCATTTCCAAACCCACCACCACCGAGTCTATTCATATTCATAGCGACCCTATATAAAGGGTTTATAAGGCTTTGTAAACTTTTTGTCAAGTTCTTTCTGTTGATGCTCAGCTGGTGGATTTGAACCACTGACCTTACAGTTATCAGCCCAAAGTTTACATGACAGTGCCACCAGGGCTTAATATCTTTTCATAGAGGAGGCAAAATGCATACTGTCTGTCTATCTTTTTACAATCAAGCACTATAAGCTAAGGTTTCATCTGCTGCCCATTAAAGGCCGGAAAGGAATGTGAAGAAGCTATTTAGTAAAGTGAAGGTTGCACCTGGCTGCTAATACTTTTCCGAGAAAGATGTAAGATGTAGCAGTCAGCTTCTGTAAAGATTACAGCCTTGAAAACTCCACGGGCCAGTTCTACAGCTTTGTCCTGCAGGGATTAAGTGTGGGAAAGGAATCAACTAATGTCAATGAGTTTGGTTTAGTGAGGTTGAAAAGAGTATTTTAGTGATGTGTTGGGTATTTCCTATACCTACGTCAGAAAACACCCAACACACACTTCACTAAAATATGTACAGTAGTTCTTTTCTTCCCCCTTTAATAAGCAATGTATACATCTACCTAAGCCTCTGCAAAACCTTCCAAGGCACACCCATTTTTAATCTGGTTAAAAAATACCCTATGGCCATGCAGTAAAACTTTACTTACTGTACACCAAATTACAAGCCTAACATAAAAACGGAGACAAATGATTGTATCTATCCAAGAACAAACTTGGGCTGTGGGACAGAACTCTGACTCTAGAATTGAGTGCAGTCAATGAATTATCAGCCTTTTCAACATGTAGGGCCCATTTTAATTTTACCCACTTTTCACCGCCGCCACCTAAGGTAGCTGAGCATTTCATTAAATTTTGTCAATTTTTCACCAACTGGTCTGACTTTAAGATGCTATCTAACTAGTAAATCAGTTCTTCCTAGAAAGGCTCCTCAGATCAGGGCGTCTCCTACCTTGCAGAGAGCAGACAAAGGGGGGGTGGGGGGGTGGGAGAGCTATGAAAGGTGCAAACGACTCAAGAGCCAAGAACCCGCTAGCTGGTTAATCAGAGGAGTGCTCAAGAGACCAGGTCAACGCAACCAGGCTCATCCTCTACTCTGATCTGGGCGTTCTGGCCGAAGCCCCAACTTCTACCCTGGACACTTCCAACGGCCGGGCTTGAGTACCTTTTACAATCAGGTAGGCGATGGCGAGGAGGAAGGCGAGAAGGGCCGCGAACAGCAGCGAACAGAGCACAGTGAGGACCTGGACCGGCCACCGCCGAGCAGTGGCTCGGCCGCCCACAGTCGCCGGGAAGATGCCATTGCGCTTGTCGGGCAGGACCGGCGACCCATCGCCGTCCGGCGGGAGCCGAGAACCCTTTCGGGGCTCCGACAACGCCCCAGCCGAAAACTCAGCCCGTAGGTCGCGGGCCACCTGGTCGCATCCCTCTTCCTCATCGACCTCGCCTTCACCCCAACTGTCTCCCTGAGAAAGGGCGGAATACATGGGTCGAGTGAGTAGGGCCGGCGTCCCGAGACGACGGCGCAGCACGGCCGAGCGGTCCCCGCTCGCCACAAACGACATGGCGGGAAAGACGCCGAGGCCCGCGCAGGCGGAGAGGCTCCCACCCTCCCGAGCCCCAGCAGCCAATCAGCGCACGAGGCTCGTCCACCCGGCGCCGACGCGCAGGGGTGCGTTAACAGTCCACAGTGGGCGGAAAACAAATCGGGAGGCCCCCTCCAGGAGTCGGGCCCCCAAAGAAGTGGTGCACCTCTGGACCTGGGCCCGGTCCCGGGGCCCATAGTTTGTGGGAACAGAAAGGAAACGCGCTGGAAGACGCGAACCGAGACACATCCTAGCCTGGTGCCTGCCCCAGCAGCGCTTCGTCCTGGCCAGAGAAGGCCGCCACCGCGTCACCGCTAGGCAGCCTCCATGTCGCATGTGCCCGGTGCCCGGTCCTAGCGCCCGCCTATCCTGCTCAAACAGACACCCCCTGCCCCCAATGTTTTCCTCCTTTCAACTACTGGTAGCGCACCACCGAGTGCTCCCGTCTTGCCTTAACTGCCCACACCTGGTTTCCTTTCGCATCTCTTCTTCCCGCCTGTCATTAATTCCCTCCACGCTACTAGGTACGCCTCTCTGCCCCCGCGAGTGCCCTCCAGCCTCGAACCGAATGCCTCCAAACCCCCACCTCCGGCCTCGAGCGCTGTGCGCCCGCCTTCGGGCCCCAAACGCCCTAACGCTAGAAGCTGCCGGCTTCAAACCCCACCTCTCCCTAGCCCTGGCGGCCTCAGGTTTGTGGGGCCGAGTAACGGCTGAGTTAACAGGGCCCAGCTGCCTCACCCGCTTACGGGGGCAGTGAAAGCTCTGAATGCTGTGACAGCGGTGTCTTATGATCCCCGGGGCAAGTTGGTGGAGTTTTCCCCCGCAGAAAACTAGGCACAGAAACTTCCTCCAGCCCCGCCCCTCCCGCCCTCCAAGCTGGCGACGCCGAGTGAGCTTGGGGGCGAATCGCCGCAAAGCTGCGTGCCGGCGGCACAATCTGATTGGGCTGCGAGCAAGCCTGTCAGTTTATTGGCCCCGCTAATCCCGCCCCAAAACGCGGCGCAGCCTTTAACCTTTAGCCCGGGCGGACGCCAGCCACTCAGATCGCTGCTTGTTGGTATATGCTGCGGCAGTGGCCGCCGGCGGAGCAGTCTGAGCCCGACGATGAGGCCGGGGACAGGAGCCGAGCGTGGAGGCCTCATGGTGAGTGAAATGGAGAACCAACCTCCGTTGCGGGGTACCGGGAACGGGGAGCGGAGATTGCCCGACTCAAGCCTCTGCTCCAGCTCTTGGGTCTCTGCTGACGGCTTCCTGAGGAGACGGCCTTCGGTAAGGGATCGGTCGGGTAGGGAGAAAGCGGCACAATGAAAAACGGCATCAGAGAGACAGGAAGCTTTCTCCCAGAGGAGAAGAAGATAAGAGTGAACGAAAGAAGAGCTCGAGATGGTGGGATATGTGGCGAAGGAGAGAAATGGAGTGTGGGGACACCCAAAAGGGGGGTTTGGAGACCCTGAAGTTCCTGGTGGGCTTGGCCTAGGCAGAGGCGGGGTGGAGATGCTGGGCCTTGGGCGGGGTGAGCGCCTAGGAGAGGTAGGCCCGACGGAGCGGGAAGGGGGAGGCGGAAACTTGGTTTTGTGGACTTTTACCAGAAGCTGCCAAATTTTGTTCTCACTAGTAGAGGTGGTGCCTGCCGTGGGAGAATTGGCAGGGGATAATTGACTGGTTTTCAAGGCCTTGAACAATAGACACAGGTGGAGAAAGTAGTCTTTTTAAGCGGCAATGAGGCAGTGGGCGAATTAACGCATTGCTTGCCAGAGTGTGACTCGGTTGAGTGAAACCCTGTAGGTTTCCCAGGCTGGAAATCTTTACGGAAGCCAGGTCTTGCGGTGGGACCGAACCGCTGACTGTGTGGTTAGTGAACCTTCCGTGGACTAATTGGTTCCGTTTAGTATCTATGAGTGACGCCACAGCAGACTTAGAATTTATTTTCCTCTCAGGTATTTTACCTATCTTAAAGGTTATGTTAGAAAAAAGTTTGTTAGCAGTGAAGTGCCCCTGGGTGGCACATACAGTTCGTGTTTTCCAAGACCAGCCCTAATCCGAATTCATTTGATCAATTTAGCGTTTTAAAGTTCAGTCGATTTAGAAAATAGTTTAAGAATAAAATAAGCATTGTAAAAAAGCGATAGGATCTTTTGTATTTGTGAAATAGGACAAAGTTGTGGTTTTTCACCATAAGGTTTTAAACTGATCCCTACAAAGATTTCCTCCAAATTTAGTAAGCCAGTTAATAACATTAAATAACTAGTGTGTTTTTTTTATTTAGGACAAGAAGATATAAACCTCATAATTTAAATCACACATGACTAGTATACCAATGCAAGTAACCTGTGTGCTGAGATTTTCAGATGTTCTCACAATACTTTCTAATTTTTAATTTTCACTTTTTTTCAGATGGGACACCCTGGCATGCATTATGCTCCCATGGGAATGCACCCTATGGGTCAGAGAGCCAATATGCCACCGGTACCTCATGGAATGATGCCGCAAATGATGCCCCCTATGGGAGGGCCACCAATGGGACAAGTAAGAATGTGCTTGTATTTTTGCTTTGCTTGGTTTTTGGTAACTATTGTCTCCTGCTCTTGTGCCATGATTTTGAAATCTGGGTAAATACTTGCAGCCATTTACGATTAGTTTATATGAAAATAACGCTTTCGAATATAGCATATGTTGAATTATGCCTGAGACCAACCGTTTGGATGGATTGGAAAAGTCTTCTGTGTGAAAAACTTATTTTCTGCCTCAACAAAACAGTTTATTAATTTAAAAGTTAACAAGATACAACTAGGCTTATATTTTAATTACTTTTTTTAACCATGTTGGTGCAATGGGTTATGCGTTGGGCTGCTAGCCTAGAGGTGGGTGCTTTGAATTTATTAGCCACTCTGCTGCTCCATAGCCTCAGAAACCCTATGGAGCAGTTTTACTCTGTCTATAGGGTCTCTCTGGGTCAGAATTAACTAAATGGCAGTGGGTTTGGGTTTATGCCAATTAAAGTGAATGTTTTACAAATAAAAATTTGATTTGTCAACATAAGTTGGGGGGCCATAGATGATAAATGCATGGCATTTGAAAAGGTGTTATTGTTTAAGTGATTCTGAGATTAACTGAGAATGGATTCGATGTGTTATTCTTGAAATACATTCTTCTGTGTGTATGATGGAGGTGGGCTGGTGAAGTATCTACTCCACAATTCTAGTTACTCATAAGCTAGTAGCAACTAGCTAGTTGATTTTCCATTTGTACCATGTTTAAACAAAATGCGTATTGGCTTCTTTCTGCACTCCTGTTTCTGAGGCTTCCCTTCCGAAATCTTTAGCATAAATTGTAAAGAGCTATTTTGTGGGAGTGACTTATATCAGAAAGTTTTGTTACTGACTGTGGGATGGAACTAAGTTACAAGGGAAGCAGTCAAGAAAGATAACAGGTTTAGTTACTATAATTTTATGCCTTCTGTGTAAGTCCTTAAAGTAGTTTGATTATTTGCATTTGAATATTTTGATAATGATCATTTGGTAGCTAATACTGTTTTCTCTGATTATTGTTTAAGTAGTGACGGTTAATGGTATAAGTACAGATGAAAAGAGTTTGCTGTGTTGTCTCTTCTTTTTCTTAGCATTAGAAGAGCTTATTGTCAAGTGGTTTTTCTTTTTATTTGGATTGTAGCCCTGGTAGCACAGTGGGCTAAGCATTTTGGGCTGCTAACAAGGTCAGTGGTTCAGATCCACCAATGGCATCACATGAGAAAGATGAGGCTCTGTGCTCCCTTAAAGATTTATAGCCTGAGAAATCCTTTGGATCAGTTCTACTCTGTCCTTTAGTGTCACGAGTCAGAATCAACTTGTTGCATTGAGTTTTGGATTTGCGTTTTGGAGCCCTTCATATTGTATAAAAATATTTAAAGGTATAGGCCCAGTAAATTATGTTCTCAGGAATTCTTTAAATAAAAATATCTGTTTATTCTGTGACTGTAAAATAACAAGTTTTAAAATTCCCTAGATGGTGGAGAAACAACTCTGGTTCTTCTCATTTCTTTCCATCTCTAAGCAAAGGAGCTCTTGTTTCTTGGTAGAGCTACTCTAACTAGATAATGAGCTTTAAAAATATTTATTCTTTAAATGCTCTGGTTCTTATTTAAAATTAGTTTCTTTCCACAGAAAGATAAAATAAAACAATTTGCTACTGCCAGATGCTTCTCTCTTTTCTGGGGCCTTCTGTTTCCATTGGGCCAATCAAGGTAAGTTTTGCAAGGGATTAACCTGCTTACCCTTGCTGTAATGGTGCTATTGCACTACCAAAACCAAGATACCAGCTAGTCATTTCTAATAAATTGCAAGAGTTTTCTTTTTAAAAGTACTTTTCTGTATTTCATAGCTGGTCACACTTGCCTTAAGCCCCCTTCTCATTTCAGTGACCATCGTGCTAATAAGCTTACTTGTGGCTTGGTGTACATCTATTCAGATATCAAGAACTTTGTTGTGGTTTTCCACTCTTCCTATCGCCAATATAAATCCTGTGCTTATAAGTTAACCTATTAAAATAGTTAGACCTATTTTCTCATATTGGCTCTTATTAAGAAACTGAATGTCACAGGAGTCTAGCTTTGAGGTCTAAGACAATAGCCATTATTTGTCTTGAAGTTAAATTATGACCTTTCTCCCCTTAATATCTAACTAGCAAATGTGGGACCCTGGCCATGGTAAAGATTATTCTTATTTTAGGTTTTGTAACAAAACAGAATATGGATTAATGTGCAAACCATCCCCTCAAAAAAAAAGATGATCATAGATCACAAAATTGATTTTTTTACCCATTTTTTTGTTATCCCTCAGAATTATTAATGAACAGTAAGTACTCAGATTATAATCAAGAAAAATGTAGCCTGTGTAAGCTACAGCAGCAATTGCAAAGTTGATAGGGTTCTGCCATCAGTTTAAAGCCACTTAATTCATGAGTTTGTCTTTAGCATTGGGAGTGAAGACTATGGAACCTTCATGTAGTTCACATTATGTGCTTGCTAGGATCTCATGCCAAAGACTAAAATTGGTGGCTATTTTATTTGTGGACTTTGGAGTGTTATGCATGTGAAATGAAATTTTAAAACTTGTTTGTAAAATACTGTATAGATATGGCAGTATAATCTAAGGAAGTGCAGTTTGGAAATTTTCAAATGGTAGCAAGTTGTTTAAAAAGGTGGCATGTTTTAATTAAAAATTATGACACTAACATTCTGGTTGAATCTATTAGTAGTGATAAATATTTGGAAAGTAACAGATGGAGTCTGATAATACTTCTTGCAGGATGATATGAATTATATGCCTTGCAGTTTAAATTTAGCTCTTATTATACATAAATTTAAAATTTCAAAGTTTTCTTTCTAGTATGGAATTAATAGTATTTTATAACTGGAATGTGTGCTAAAGTGTTTTACCCTTTCACTACATTTCTTCAATCTGTATGTTGAGCAGAAAAAGTAGTTGGACAATATAAAGAGCACACTATCAGGCTTAGAGAAAGACTCATGAGCAAACTGCAGTATTCAGGTGGCACAGCTTTATTTGCTGAAAATGAACAGGATTTGAGGCACTTCCTGATGAATATCAAAAAACTACAGCATTCAATATAGATTGCACATCAACATAGCCAAAATCCTACCAAATAGACAACAGCATGATAAACTTAAGATTGACATTGTCAACCAATTCGTTTTACTTGGATTCTCAGTTGATACCCATGGAAACAACAGGCATGAAATTAAGGAATGTTGGGCAAATTGGGCGGACAAGAGCTTTTTGAAAGGGCTAAAAGCATAGGTGTCACTTTGAAGCCTAGAGGAGCATTCAACCTCAGCCCTCCTGTTTTCAGTCTCCTTGTATATAAGGGAAAGCTAGAGGATGAATGAAGAAATCTGAATTGATGGCCTTTGAATTAAAATGTTGATGAAAAAATAATAAATATACTATGGATACTATGGACTGCCAAAAGAATGAGCAGATTGGCCTTGGAAGACGTATAGTTAAAATGCTCCTTAGAAGGCAAGGTTAATGAAATTATGTCTCGTGCATTTTGGACATGAGTTTAGGAAGGACTAGTGTTTGAAGAAGGACATGCTTGGTAAAATAGAAAGTCATTGAAAAACAGGAAGATCTTCATTGGCATGCATGGACAGTGGCTGCAACAGTGGGCTCAAACAATTGTGAGATTGGCTTAGAACTAGGCAGTGTTATATGTGCGGAACAAGGACCAATGGTGGTGTACTGGGTAGTTTGAAATCACCAGGCTTTCTGCTCCTGTAAAGGTTTACAACCTCAGAAATCCGAAGGGACAGTTTTGCTTTATACTAGAGGGTCTCTGTGAGTTGAGATAGACTAGGGCAGTGAGCTTGTGTTTGTATGGCACCTACCTAATGGCATAGCTGGAAGAGAACTTAAAAAGTTGTGTAAAACTTTATTATGTGAACTGAAAATTTGGAAGGATTAATAAAAGATTAAATAATACTTCTTGCTTGGTGGGAATATGTTATGCACAGCATTTATGTCTGTTCAGTTGATGTCTGCCTGAATATATGTCTGTTCCTGTAAGGTTGTAATAGTTCAGTCCCAATTGAAGATCAAGCATAGAGAACCAGCAATTTTCTACATGCAACATCTAATTATGTCTATATATATAAAATGTGATTGTGCTGCAAGTTGTAAAACAGTACTACATATGACCTATAATACATATGTCTTGATAGTCAAACACTTATGATGCTCGCTTAGGTACACATGACAATACTTTGCATTGGAAAAAAATCTATTATAATGTGCGCTTGGACTCGGCATTCTATCTTGTGTATCACTTGTCCCTTGAATGTTACTTCTCTATGCTTAATTTTCTTCAAAAAATATTACTATGAAGTGCATCATGGCTCCCAAACAGTAAAATTAGTGCTATTGTTAGCAGCAAGAGTCAAACTAAAGTGTCTGAAAATAAGGCAAAAAGTTTTAAACAACGTGATGGTGGAAAAACAGTTAATGCTGTTTCCCTTCACCTACTTTTCTGCTGTCTGTTCCCCTGGGAGGGAGGTCATATGTCAGTTGCCGTCAGTGTAAGACATGAGCTGGGGGGAAAGAATTTATAAATTATCAAAGGGACATGGAGGCTGGAGTGGGGGAAATGAGCTGATACCAAGGGTTCAAGTAGCAAGAAACTGTTTTGAAAAAGATGATGACAGTGTATGTACAGATGTGTTTGATACAATGGATGGATGTATGGATTGTGATATGAGCTGCAAGATCCCTCAATAAACTTAAAAAAATCTAAGGGGCATGTCCAATAATTCAATCATATATACATAATGAAATCCCAAATAAACTCTAGACCCTGAAGTTCAGGTGAGCTTTCTCATTGGTAATAGACATCCCTTTGCTAGAAGTGTAACATATCCCTGAGGACACAGAATCTCTGAGTTGAGGCTCCTCGCAGAACTTGCCATGTGTGACCCTTCTCCCCTACTCTTCTTGCTGAAATGAAGCTATAATTGTAAGTAAAAAGCCAAAAAACAGTGAATGCTATTTCACTATTGAAATAGGTATGTTGAACTTGACAATCATGATCCTCAAAAGCAGAGAAGAAATTTTCCAAGCTATTAGGCTTCTCTGAAAGCTACAAAGCTAACAAAAATGGGAGAAGAATCGATATCAAACATGGAAAGATCGCTGATGGTTTGGGTTGAAGGCCAAATACCAAAGCAAATCCCTTTCAGTTGATCAATCACTGCTAACACCCCTAAGTTTATTCAAGGTGCGTATAGAAAAAGCAGAACCAGGCCAACCAAGTCCAAATTACATCATGTTCTGTTTCACAGAACATAATATAGATATTAAATGACACGTAATTATATTAAAAAATTCTAAGGAGAGATTATATGTAAGGCTCATTTTCTTTCTATTCTATAGAGAATGTTTTACTTCTAAAATGTTTCCATACCATATTTATTTTCTTCTGCACAGATGGTTTCTCATTCACTTACATCAAAAGTCTTACTGACATTAGTTTGGTTTTGGTTTAATCCCCCACCTCCCTGCATGTTTTAATTTTTTATTTCTTTTGATAACAATAGAGTATAATCTAATAAGATCTCACCACAATCTATGATTCAAGTTACCTGAATTTAATATAAAAGAGTGGATGTTGTACATGAGATTTTGTGGTCTGGTAGAAAAATAATAGAAAATATATTTTAGTAATGCTTCTGATTCTAACTCAAAACATTGAGGGAGGGTTTTCATCAGTAAAATTAGAGATGAATTAATTTTCACAAGTTTGGTTTTCGTATTAGAATTTATGTTGAATAAAGGAGTCTCATATAAATTATTTCTATTCCTGTTTTCATCTGTGCCCAAGTCATTAAATCCTCAGGTTTAGTATAATCTTAACAATTTGTAATCTTTTTTTGTCAAGTCTGCCCTCCAAATTTCTTCCAGTAGTTTATCATGGAACTTCGTTGCCTAAGAACCTGAAGTGGTTTTGTTTGCTTTTTTGGCCCATATCATAGTGTGTAAGGTTCAGAGCTAAACTTTGAGGGATTGCTGCAATGCGTTTCAAAAATACACTTCTTAACTCTCTCGAATTTGAACGTAGGCTATTTTCATGGTAACTTGAATGACTTAAGCTCAAGGCTATTATTGCTCTTCTGGTTCTAGCTTCTTAGCACCAATAGTAAAGAACTATTTTGCTTACCTAGTTTCTACCATTCTAAGTTCTGCTTTCTTGAGATTATCCTCAGCAATAATTTGCCCTAATATACAGGTATACATCCTCAGTTTTATTAAAATAAAATCCTATGTAATTCACCCATAATTCCTAGAGTATCACTTGTTTTGACCTATACGTATTGACTCATTTCAGAGTTTTGACTCATTTCAGAGTTTGTATTTCTAAAATATAAAAAAATTATAATCTTGTAGAGGATAGAGGCTGTATTGTATACTTTGTCAAAATCCAGTATAGCTGCTTGAGCACAATTCTTGGCACATCACAGTGCTCAGTAAAAAAATGAGGTTTCACAGGGTTCATTAAAAAAAGCTTTTCTTTCTTGTGTTTTGATTTGTTCTTTGTCGGTGGTTTGTTGTTTTGTTGTATATTGCTGCTTGGTTTTGCTCTGTCTTGTTTCTGTGCATGTCTGTCTAAAATAGGATAGGCTGGATG
>NW_022103900.1:23304137-23308576 GCF_000313985.2 Echinops telfairi
TGGTACAGATAGGAACTGGAAACACAGGGAATCCAGGGCGGATGATCCCTTCAGGACCAGTGGTGTGAGTGGCTCCTCCCTGGGGGACAGACAAAAGAAAGGTGGGTAAAGGGAGACGTCAGGCAGGGCAATATATGACAAAATAAAATATTATAAATTATCAAGGGCTCATGAGAGAAGGGGGAGCGGGGAGGGAGGGAAAAAATGAGCTGATGCCAGGGGCTTAGGTGGAGAGCAAGTGTTTTGAGAATGTGCTGTACACAATTGATGCATGTATGGATTGTGATAAGAGTTGTATGAGCCCCTAATAAAACGATTAAAAAAATAATAATAAAAACAAACACCAAAAAAGTAAATAGACGTTCACGAACCTATTTTCAAATTATGAGATAAATCATCTTCTCTAGTCACTGCAATTAATTTCAAAAAATGTTAACTTTCCCATAAACATTTGTAGCCCCTAGCACTTGTTCAGTGAAAGAAACAAATACATATATACTCTGATGCAAAATAGACTAGAAAGTCTATGAGCATGCATGTTACTCTTTATAATATATTGTTAATACTTAGTATCCACCTCTTGCTGGTTCATGTGACAAAATAGAAAATATCAGACCCAATGTGATTAAGTTGTTCCTATTCCTAGGATAGAGTAGACCTGTCCTTGGTTTCTGAGACTTTGTTGTTGGAGGTGCAGGGAGCTTCATCTTGGAACAGCTAATGGTTTCAAACTGCTGACTAGAGGTTAACAACCCATACCGTACACTAGGGCCCTATAAAATGGAAGTGTGGTGAAGTAATTTTTCTGGATAGATAAAATTAAAGCACTAAAAAAGTAAGAAAACTCCCATACTCATGGACATTGAGTTGATCTGACTCATAACAACCCTGTAGAACAGAATAGAGTTGCCTCTGTAGGTTTCCGAGACTAACTGTTGAGTAGAAAGCCCAATCTTTCTCCCACTGAGCTGCTAGTGATTTCAAACTTCTGACCTTGGGGTTAGCAGCCCAATGTGTAACCACATCAGGGTTACACATCAGGGCTCCTAAAACAATGAAGTACAGGCAGACATACTTCTACCTGTATGACTTAATTGATCATCTCCTTAATTTATGATTTTGAAGTACTCTTGACTGTTTACAGAATCTGTGCTATTGGTTTTAGCTACTGAGAAGGTGACTAGGTTATATGCTCATAATTCTTAAATCTAGATAGTATATGTGTGCATTTTTATTATGTAGCCAACTAGTTTAAAAAATAAATTGACCCAAGACATGGATCTATGTAACTTTTATAGTATAACTCACTGTTGTGTGAAAGAAACAAATTAATTGTTGGAGTACGTGAATGAGACCAGAAGGCAACATTTTCTTTTCATTGTCTTTGGATTATAGTTCGTTTAAATAAGGGCTCATGTATTAAGCTTTAGTTAAAGTAGTAATTCTAAGTGTAAAAAGTATTTGAAGAGATACTGCAAGAAAGGCCATGTAAGTTTGGAAGACAGAAGAACTTACAGAAGCCCTTTTAATTATGGTGAAAATATAAACAGCAAAATATTCACCAAATCAATAATTTCTACATGTATAAATCTATATTGATTACATTCATCTTGTACAACCACTACTACTTTTTCCCCCCAAAGTAATTCTGCCATTCATATAAACTCATTTCACCACTATTAACATGAACTGAGTGCCCCATAAACCAAATCTCCCCCCTTTACCCCTTCCTCTGGGACTGTGATCTAAATCTGTTGCCATCTGATTTATTCTGAATCAGCAGTACTATCAAAGTAGAAGATACCATCACTAAGGATTAAATATGCCAGCCACTGAGTAGTGTCTTTTTAAATAAAATCTTCAAGTGGCCATGCAAGTAGTAGTATTTAGGTTTGGATCTTCTGTTTATTTGGGCTAAAGACTTTTAAAATTACCTTTCTTGTTTGTTAATGAGCATTTAGTTCCCACTTAAAAATATGGGTTTGATAATAGCTTCTTTGATGCCTCTGATACCAAGAAAGTTGTTACTGTGCAAGGTGATTTTAAAATTAATTTCATAGTTGATTGACATTGTTAAAGGGACTAGGAAGTCACCAATTCATATTGAAATAAGGACTGGAGATCAACTTTTCTACTATGTGCCAAGTTGTTCCATCTAAAGGTTCCCAAAATTCAGAAGAAATAAAAAATGAATTGTTTTATATAGGTAAATGAGAGTTTAGCAATGTATTAATGTAATTTGAAGGACTTATATTGTAGAGGTCTTGTGTCCAAAAGATTAACACCAGAAAGACTCAACATAGAAGCCTGACTGAATGAAATGGGCCCTACCTCAAAACTACCTGCACTCTTGAACTTAGGACTGAAGTACTCTTAAGGGAGAAGGAAAGGGTGGCCACCCCAAGACTGGAAATAGCAGTCATTGGGCCTTCAGTGTGACCCCTAGCTTAGTGTCCAATGAAAGGGAACCCAGAACCACCATATATTTAATACCTCAATACTCCACTGGCATGAATGTGACAAGTTTTAAAATTGATGGGCAAGGATCTGCTTTTCTAAGAATTGATACAGGAAATTTTCCCCTAGCACCAGTACCCATGCCCAGTGTAAACAAAGCCCAATCAATTAAGAAATCAGTCTGTTCAAAGCAACAACTCATGGATTGTAGCTCGTAGTTGGACTGTATTCACATAAGCTCATATAAATGGTATCTTAAATTCTATGTCATTGGAAAAATTATTAGAAAAATTAATCAGAGCAATCACCATGTTACCCCAGGTGGATGATTGGCAATGTCTTTCTTTTTTGTTCGGGTTTTGTTTTCCTGCCTTTTTGTTTGTATTTGGTTTTTGTTGTACTTGTGGGTTTTTGTCGTAATAGGACTCCCTAAGTATGTCAGGGACAAGCAGGTGGCTTCTGGACTCCCACTTAACTCTAACCATGATCCAAGAATAGTTCTTATAATATGGCCCTGCTCAGTACTCACCATCATGAAATGCTCACTGAAAATAATGGTGCCGGGGGCGGGAGGGTCAGTGGGGCGGGGCTGTTAAAAAAAAAAGAAAAGAAAATAATGGTGCCTACAACATAGTGTGGTAAAGAAAGCAGATGGTGCCCAGCTATCAATTGGAATAGTGTGGGGTCTTAAAAGGCTCATATTCACACAAGCAGCCATCTAAGTGAGATATCAGATAAGTCCACATGGAAGAAGCACATCAGCCTGTGTGATCCAAAGATGACAAATAAAACCCAAATATGAAGGGGAAAGTATCAAAGTTTAAATTGTGAACACCCAGTTTGTAGAAGAAGGCTATAGAGGGCAGTGGAAGCCCAAATCCCATTTGCAGGCAATCTATTCAGATTAAGTCTGGCAGATCCCCTCTAGTCACAGGCAAGGAATTTTAACAGCTTTAATATCAGATTATTATAAACTTGATTATGAGCTTCCTCTTGACCCAACCTGAATTTGCTTTAGGCTGAAGTACTAGGGGGTACATGCCCCCCCCCCCCAAAAAAAAGACAAAAAGCTCTGCTAGGTGGAGCTTTCATCGAACATATCTCCCACCCACCCCAGGCTTTTTTCATAAAATCAGCTTCATTTGAGCCTCGTTTTTGGAGATGACCAATTTAAGGGAACAGCATATGGCTGTGAAGTTTTGCTGGTGGGGGGGTGGGAATGCCACAGAAACTGTTGTTGAACAGTTTATAAGGACAGCTATGGGAAAAACACAAGTGTTTTTCTTGAACTTCAAGTGGTTTTCTCATTTCAAAAAGTGAAATGTCGATTGATGACAAACCTTGTTTTGGATCAGTCAACTTCCCAAAGGGATGAAAATGTTGACTCCTAGTGCATTTGGAGTTCATTCCACCAGCTCAGACTATTAATCAAGCTTTCTGTTTGAGGTTCTGAAAAGACTTTATAACAGTCTGGGACAAGAGCCTGATTTGTGGCAGAGTACTGGTTTTGCCACCTTGAAAATGCACCTGCTCAAACAGCCATTTCAGTGCACCAGTTTTTGGCAAAAAATAGCATGCCTCTCTTGCCCTACGCACCATACTCACCTGACCTCTCTCTGGGACTTTTTTGTTTCCTCAAATGCAGAGGGGACTTAAAAGAGGTGAAGAAAAAAAACAAAGGAGGTGATGCCAGCCATCCAAAATGATGAGTTTGAAAAATGTTTCCGAGAATGGAATCACAAATATGACAAATCTATAAATGTAATGGAGAGTACTTTGAAGGTGATAAAGTTGGTTGTTTTTTTAAATTTACATACATAGCTTTGGTGGAAAAAATCTGTTTACCCCCTCGTATTTCTCACCTATTCCAGAACAGAAGCTTTTCCTGTGACCTTTTAAATATGGACGGTGGTCTTTTCTTTATTATACTTTGTATTTTTGTCCTTGTATTATTAATTTTGTATTGTATTTGTTTCTGTCCC
>NW_022103900.1:23308676-23371854 GCF_000313985.2 Echinops telfairi
AGGGGGATGGGAAATGGAGTGTGAGGGGATTTGGGGGACAAACAGTGGAGGCAGAAGCAGGGAGGGAACATTAGATATGTGAATATTATATCAAGAAAACTAGAAGAAAGAAGCCAAACTTGATCAATAGGTGAAGGAGAAAGTTGTTGCGTAAATGATAGATATAGAAATTGTTGAATTGGAGAATGTTTTGATTGATAGATTTTTTTGCATAATTAGAAAAATAATTACATGAATAACAATGAGTACAAGGAAGAATATGTTCTGTAATTGAACGTGGTGATAGTTGTACAACTCTTATGATTACGTTGTATGACATGTGGACAAGGTGCTAATAAAACTTTAAAGAATTGAAAAGAAAAAAAGGCTAAGATGACCTTTTAAGGTCCTTAATTTTTTATGACTTAAGGGAACATCCCATTGTATGTGGTTTTCTTAATTATATTTATAGCTTATATTTTATAAAGTGATATAGTTCATTATCATTCTATATTTTTGCAAGTGAGTTTTCCTTTTGTGTTTTCTGTACTTCCATATTGGAAGCTTGAAAATGAATCCGAGATAATGACTTGGGCACCACTAAATAATTTCAGTTTTTTGTCATTTTCACATACTTTTTTTTTCAATTTTAAATATTTTAGGGAATTAGATTTTAGTGTGTAATTCCCTGTTGAAAATAGTTATAATCGTACCACCATGTTTCTTTGTAACTTTGAGAGCTTCATATTACCTGTTGGATTTGATCATCTTGACTTGATATGTGGATTGGCTGGATATTATGTCCAGGTTATGGATGAGAATCGTATTGCTCAGACTTAGTAAACTGTACGATGACATTGTAGAGCCCCCACCAAAAAGTAATACTTAAACCGGCACTGACTATATTACATGTACTTATACTTGTTAATAAAGATGAATTTTAAATATTTACCTTACGTTTTTAAAACTAGGGTACTCATATAAGAAGTAGAATAGATGAGGACTGGGTCAGCATAAGAGATGAAAGAGAGCCCCAAACCAAACGTGTAACTGTTGATTCTGATTTGTAGCTATCATGTAGGACAGAATAGAACTGCCCCACAGGGTTTCCAAGGCTGGAAATATTATTTGTGGAAGCAGACTGCCATGTCTTTCTCCCACAGAGCTGCTGGTAAGTTCAAACTTTGGGCTTTTCCAGTTAGCAGCATTTCGCCACTGTGCCATGGGCTTCTTTTGAAGGAGAGAGGTGGTAATGTAGTTATCCTTTATTGAGCGCTCTTGTAAGTTCCTGCCAGGTACAGGCCATTTGATCCTTAAAATGATCCTATCAGATGGGTACTATTTTCTTTGCTTTATAGATGAGGAAATTGAGATAGCTCTAAGAATAGCCCCAAATCACATCGTTGGTAAATAGTTGTGCAGGAATAGGAATCTTGGCAGTTTGACACAAAGCCATTGCCATGAAATCCAATTTTGCATTATGGGCATACGGTGTAGAGTAGATCTGTACTCCATAGATTTTCAATGAATGGATTTTCAGAAGTAGATCTCCAGGTTTTTGGATGTTTGCTGCGGTTTCTTGTCATTTTCAGTTTAACATGATCAAATTTAGGTCTTGAAAGCTTCTTGTCTGTATTTTTTAGTGTGTTCCAACCTTAGAGGTTTATCTTCTAACATTATGTCAGAAACTACTGCAGCTTTTGTCAGCCCTGGTGGTACTGTTGGGTAACTGTTAGGCTGCTGATCTCAAGGTCATTAGTTCACGCTCAACCACCAGAGCAGAGAATAGTTTGGAATTGCCTGTTAACATAAATTTATATGGTCTTTGAAACCCTGTATGGGGCAACTATGAATTAGAATTGACTTAGAACAGTAGATTTGGTTTGGGGGTCTATTTTTAAGGTTCTTCAACCATTGACTTTACCATTAAAAGCCCAACATTTAGCCACTGCCACCATAGGCCAGTAGCAGTGGATTTGTTGCTTGATTTTATTTTTCAGTTAAGGTTTTCAGTAGTAGCAGTTTTTCCCCTGAAGTAAATCACCAGATCCTTTATCCTAGTCTGCCCTCATCTAGAATCTCTGCTGAAACCTGCCCATCATGATGACTGCTGCCATTTGAAATACTAGTGGCATAGCTTTCAACATCACAGTAATAACAGGCTGCTGCAGTATGACAAACTGACAAATGAGTGGTGGCCACTAATGAAGAAATTGCAGATTTTCATCAACTTCTGTGGTATGAAGTTGATGAAACATACAGTCCAGATGTATTAATAGATGTATTGATAAATGTGGATGATGGAAATTCAAAAGTTAGGAACAAGAAGTAGTATCAGTCATTGATTTGGTCATTAAATTATTTTGATGCTTAAATGATGCTGGATATCACATGATAGAGTTTTGCAAGACCAGTGATTTCACCCATTCCGAGTTTGTTTATCCATATAAATGGTGATTATACACAGTGGACCTTACCTATTGAATACACAAGAATCAAATTGGTCACATTAGCATTAGTCAAAACAAGGCCAGGAGGCCAACAGAACGGACCAATTATTCATGTGGGAGTCATAAGTTGAAGCTGAAAAAGTGAAACAAGTTGACTAGAGCCAAAATAAGCCCTTGGTGGTTTCCCGCCTGAATTTTGAGAACATTGGAAGAATAAATTTGATGCATTGAAGACTGCGAATAAATGCCAGATAAGCTGTATAAAGACATGAGGATATCACACATGAATAAAGCACTCAATCATTTAAAAAGACAAGTGGGGGAAATGGCTAAATGAATGTTAGAAGAGGCTCTGAGCTTTGTTGACATAAACAAATTGAACAGATTTCAAAGGATGACTCAAAAAAGCAAAGAATTATTAGAGGCTAGCACAATAAATATTTTTTTAATTGGCAATTGAAGTCATACTAGGTGGTAAGTTCCAAACTTGCCTGCTGCCCCCGCTTCAGAAAAAAGTTACTCAGTGTCCCTCAGGCAGGCAGTCATAAACTTGAAGTGTACCCCTTAATCCAGGACAAAATGTAGATAACTACTTTTGCAGCCCCACACCACCACCACCCAGATCACTCTAGTGTCTACCACTTATGTTTAGGAAACACTGCTCTAGATGAAGAGGCGACTAAATTTAAATGGTTTTCTCAAAATGCAGCCAACTTCTTTCGGATACCTTAAACCTAACTCAGAATTCAAATATTTAATATTGCTTAGCGTGTAATTTCTACTTGAAAAGATTTATTTTTGCATTTATTCACAAATATATTGGTGTGTGAGATAACTTAAGATTTTATAATATTTAGTACAAGGGGGTTTCAAACAATTTGTGGATGAAATTAAACGATAATAGAAGTTTCTCCTGAGCTTTTTAAAGCCTCTTTGTACTTAATGTCTCTAGGTTTCCTCACATTTAAAAAGGCAAGAATCAAACTTAAGGGCATCAATTTGCAATCCATTAATATAACAAGAATTGTTTTTTAAAATAACCAAATTTACTAGTTTTTTTTTTCCTGTAAGATGATTTTCTATGTGGCTTGCTAAAGGTTAGATTGTGATTTCTTCATGGCAGAAAAGGCTTTGGGAAATATTTTGAAAGAAAGCCATCTAAAGTGGCCACATGCAGGTCTCTGGTTTTGTGTTCTCTTCAGATCATAGTAAATTGGAATACCTTGGTTTACATTTTATACAACACACTGCCTGTAGCATTGATACTACTTCTATTCATCTTATTTTCCATTTTGGACAACTGGAATGAAAATAGTGCTTGTTTATATGAAGATAAAAAGTATTGCTACAAAATCATAGAGACCTTTACTACCCTGTTTCCCCGAAAATAAGACAGTGTCTTACATTAATTTTTGCTCCAAAAGATGCGCTAGGTCTTATTTTCAGGGGATGTCTTATTTTCCCATGAAGAAGAGTACGATACACATTTATTGTTTATTGTTTTATTAAAAGAGACCTTGCACTTCCGGTCTGATCAGGCTGCGCTGCAGCCAACAGTGAGCTGCGCAGCGGCGCCCGCCATTACGGTCCAGAGTTACGGTAGCTTTGGGGAGGTCTTATTTTCGGGGGGATGCCTTATATTTCAGCGAGAGGCAAAACTGCAAGGAGGTCTTTTCGGAGGATGTCTTACTTTCAGGGAAACAGGGTAAGCAAAAGTACTAAAATGTCATGGTTGTATTTCTCAACATCTAAAGCAGCGGTTCTCAATCTGTGGGTCATGACCCTTCGGGGGGTAGAACGACTCTCACAGGGGTCGCCTAATTCATAAACTAGTTATGAAGTAGCAACGAAAATAATTTTATGGTTGGGGGGGTCATCACCACAACATGAGGAACTGTATTATGGCATTAGGAAGGTTGAGAACCACTGATCTAACGCAGTGTATCAGAATTCTCACCCTTCCCCCATAGAATTCTGCTCCAGTTTACACTGTCAAATCATGTCCCTTTTAATTGTTAAGTTTGGGGATCAATCAAAAGGCCTAAAGGGGCAAAATCACTGCTGTTGGGTGGATGAGAGGTTTCTCACAAAAAATTGTGTAGGGCAACCCTTGCTATTCACAGCAGGTGTTTTGCCCTGATGAGAAAACTTCTTGGTGTTGCTTTCCTGGCCCTTTTCTCCCCGTTGAAGGTTTCAATTTTGTTAAAACTTCTAGCCTTACTAATTGCTTTGTGTCCTTCAAGAAACTATCCAAAAAGAAAAATCAAGATTACTCTTTAAAACGCCAGAATACCTTCTGAGCTCACAACTCTACCTTGAATTTAACAAGTCCAGCAGCTAACCTCAGAAGCCACTGTTTTAATTGGACCCTGCTCTCTCAAACCTTTTGGACAACCCAAGATTCATCGCTGGTTATTCTTTGTTCCATAAGGCCATTTTCATTAAAATTGATTTTGCTTAAAAGATTTTCTCTTTGAGGTCACAAGTCTGTATGCAATCTTCTCAGCATTTACTGAGCCAAAAGTTGGCTTGAAGCAAAGATGATCACTTAAAATAGGAAATGGCAAGCCATGTGAGATCCAGCTTCGGCAGCTTCTGCCTCGGTGGTGATTCTATAATATTCTTTCTCAGGTTTCTGAATGCCAGTCAGTTTCTTCAGGGTTGGAAGTATATGAGTTACTCTTGGCTCATCTCCGAGGTCTTCCTGACTTTCCTTAAAATGCTTCCTCGATCTAAAAACTGCTTTGTGGGGGCAGCATTCTCATTCAACTTATTGAAGTTTCAGTCATTTTTGCAAACACAATGACTTGTCTACTACCATCCACTGATCTGAGACATAAACATAGGGTTTTTGTTTTGTTTTTAATAGACCTATGTATGCATGAACAGGAACCTTGCAGTAATACATTATTTTACAATTAACATTTTTGTGATTTTTTAAAATTTATATTTTTATTTTATTAGGGGCTCATACAACTCTTATCACAATCCATACATACATCAATTGTGTAAAGCACATTTGTACATTCATTGCCCTCATCGTTCTCAAAACATTTCCTCTTCACTTAAGCCCCTGGCATCAGGTCCTCATTTTTTCCCCTCCCTCCCTGCTCCCTCCTCCCTCATGAGCCCTTGATAAATTATAAATTTTTATTTTGTCATATCTTGCCCTGTCCGATATCTCCCTTCACCCACTTTTCTGTTGTCCGGCCCCCTGGGTTTGTTAACACCACTTCCTTTCCCCCCACCTCCCCCTCTCCCATGTCCCTCCCCGAACTGTTAGTCCACTTGTTTTCTCCTCCAGATTGTTCAGCCTACCTTATTTAAACAGACCTGCAGAGATAATAACATGCACAAAAACAAGACAGAGCAAAACCAAGCAACAATATACAACAAAACAACAACAAATTACTGACAAAGAACAAAACAAAAGACAACAAGAAAGAAAAAGCTTGTAGTTAGTTCAAGGATCATTTGCTGGCCTTTAGGAGTGTTTTCCAGTCCAGTCTGTTGGGGCACCACGCCCTGGCCCCAAAGCCCACCTTCAGCATTCCCTGGGGACCTTGCCGCTCCATTCCCTTGCTGCACCACCACCCACCACCCCCAGTGCTTTGCCTCGGTGTGGTGGAATTGGTGGGATCAGATTGGGCGCAATTCCCACACTGTGTCTCCAGTGCTGCCCCTGCAGGGCCATCGGTCAGTGAGGGGCGTCATGTCTCATAGTGGGGCCGGCCATGTGGTCCTCTGTGGACTGGCTGCTCTAATTGGGATCATCGTCCTCAAGGCTTGGTAGGCAGTAATACATTTTGAGTTGCCCTCATGGAACTTTAAATAAAAACTTTCCAAATAGGATCCTGGGAATGACTGGTTGTTTCATACTTTTCATTACCTTGCTTTATAATTCTTCACACTGGTGATTTTTTTTTTTGAGCAATTTAGTTTTATGATATTTATCTTTAAAAGACTGAATTTAAAAATGGGCTGTAATTTTGCACATATAATTCACTAGTTATGTATTTTCTGTATTGTGTAACCTACCACCCCTAATACACGCTATTTCCATAAGTAAGCATACCATATTAATGCATAACCCAATGCATAACCAACTACGCTATCATACTAATGTTATTTTTGCATGCTGCTGACTATGATGTTTTTCTTTTCATTTTGTCTCATGGATTTAATGTTAAATCTTTGTCTTGGTACCTGCTGGTGCAGAGGTTTGGTTCCCAGCAACAGACCCTCATTATCCAACCCAGGAGTTTTTTGTTTTTGTTTTTTTAAGAACATAAAAAAAGAAATGAGGTGAACATTTGCATTTAAACAATAGTCAATAACCTTTAATGCTTACATGTGCTCCTTGTATAATATATACACAATGAACATAATTACAGTGAACCCTCGTTTATCGCGGTTAATCAGTTCTAGGCCCTACCGTGATAAATGAAAGTCCGTGAAGTAGGATTCCTTATTTGTAAATCAAATATTTTCGTAGTTAGAGCATAGAGGACATGAAAAAACACCCTTTAGTCACCATTACACTCGTATTACCCAATTTATTAAACGAAAAAGGGAAAATGCAGTAAAACATTTTGGACATTACAATTATCATTTATTATTTATTATATTATGAAGTACAATGGATGGAGCGAACGGAAAACTCATTCAAGTCGAAATGGCGTGCAACCTCCACGATTTTCTTGCCATCTTTCATCAAAAAAAAAAACTTTACCTTTTCCTGGATGGTGAGCATCTTCCTCTGGTGCTTATTTTTATTATCAGAAGGCTTAGAAGAAGCAGCTCATTTAGGAGCCATCATAGGGCTTAGATAAAATTTCTTAAAAATCGCAAACAATTACAGTACACTGTACAAAAGCAAAAATGCATCTGATACGTAGCTCCGATACATAGCGATGCAGACAGAAGCGTGTACAGTATGAGCCAATCAGTGGCAGTAATGACAGAGCATGCGCTGTTACGCAAAAACCGCGATAGAGTGAAGCCACGGACGTCGAAGCGCGAAGTGGCGAGGGTTCACTGTGCATTTATGCACAAACTAAATACTGGGTTTGAAAACCTTATTGCTGTACATATCTATTCCAATGAAGCATAAGCCAAGTACTTCAAAACCAACCCTGGTGGTTTTATAGCAGCTCCTCTCACAGCAGGACTTTTTTTTCCTGCTCTGAAAACTATTTTCTCCAGTGCAGAAGGAAATCTGTTTTTCCTCCCAGAAAGAACTTCATCAGGACAGCAGTCCCAACACAGGAGATAAAGTAGTCTACACACTCTGGGATAGGGAGAAGCCACTCAGGCAGGTGAGACCAGTGCAGTGCAACTCAGTCCTACTGGCTAGCTGCTACACTAAAGCTGTTCAAATCTCTGGGTGCAACAGAGTAGTTGTGAAAGTCATGTGTGCAGAGGGGTGAGACAGATCTTGGAAGGCCCGCTGTCATCACATGTATATGTGTAATGTGTCAGAACTTTTTGCAGAATTTTATTTTTTCTACTTGTAGTATATGTGTATGAGGCTTAATTTACATAGTGAGCTATTCATAGAAAAATTAAAGTGATCTCTAGGAATTATAAATGGTCGTTTATCGAAGTTATCAAATATGATACATCTGAATAGGATATGTCAAAGCATTTATAAAAGTGACGTGTTGAGTATTCCAGACAGTTTTAAGTACTGTTTATACTCGAGTATAAGCCAACCCAAATATCAGCCAAGGCACCTAATTTTACCACAAAAATTGCATTAAAAATGTGCTGGGAAACTCAGCTTATACACAAGTATATACTGTATCAGTAACTGTTCCTTTAAGTCTGGTTCTCAACCTGTGGGTCGCGACCCCTTTGTGGATTGAACGACCCTTTCACAGGGGTTGTCCGTGATTCATAACGGTAGCAAAATTACAGTTATGAAGTAGCAACAAAAATAATTTAATGGTTGGGGGGGTCACCACAACATGAGGAACTGTATAAAACAAAACATGAGGAACTGTATTAAAGGGTCACGGCATTAGGAAGTTTGAGGAACCACTGCTTTAAGGAATTAAAACTTACTTTCCTATTGTTCTAAAAATAAAATTCTACCAGTAACTGTTTTAAGTGGGAGTAGGGTAAACCTAGATCTGTTGTTTTGATAACTGTTTTTTAAAATACTAACTTCAGTGGTGTTCATTCTGACTCATAGTAGTTTCAATACTGTGCACGTTTATGGGCACAGAGAGCCTCACCTTTCTCCCTTAGAAGGAATGGTTGGTTAAACCACTGACCTGGAGTTACCACCCCACAGTTAACCCACAATGGCATCAGGCCTTCTTTAATATCTCTATATGTTCTGTGAAGTGGCACAATAGATTATTTAGACACTGTATGAGCACCTTATTGTGTACAGACAGTCCCCAGATTATAAACAAGTTTTATTCCTTGAATGTATCTTTATGTCAAATTTGTATGTAAATAAGAATTGTTAATATAGTTCCTTTGTCACTTAGTCAAATGCCAGGACAAGATGTGACAAAATAAAATTTATAAATTATCAAGGGCTCATGAGGGACGGGGGAGCGGGGAGGGAGGGGAAAAATGACCTGATGCCGGGGCCTTAAGTGGAGAGGAAATGTTTTGAGAATGATGAGGGCAATGAATGTGCAAGTATGTATGGATTGTGATAAGAGTTGTATGAGCCCCTAATAAAATGATTAAAAAATAATAATAAAAAAGACACTGAAAAAAAAATTAGTCAAATGTTTGTCTTAGTTTGTGCTGTATAATTTGCCTTTCTATTCATAAAAATTAACCCAGATACTCTTAAGACATTTTAATGTAATAAAGAAACTCATATTAAGACATCTTTAACATAATAATGCAAAAGTAATGTTGTGTGCATTGTAAAATATAGGACCCTTGTATCATAAACTGTTACATGTATCTTGAGTTTTCAATGTAATAGGCTATACAGAAGTTGGGGGTCACTGGTGTACAGTTGAATGTTTCTTGATTTATGAAGCACATAATGATTCATGATCTTTTATTAGAATTAGAAAAGAGAATGCATTATGGTTGTACCCTTTCTCCATGCTTGCTTGATTTGTATGCTAAGTAAATAATCCAAGAAGCTGGATTACATGAAAAACACGAAAACATCATAACTGGAAAAAGCCTTTAACCTGTGGTACGTACATGACACAACCTTGCTTGTTGAACATCAGGACTGTACACTTACGTATGGTTTTTACCTCAATGTAAGAAAAAACTGAAAAGATTGAGTTGTAGAGGATTTCAATTTATTTGAATCTACAATCAGCACCCATGGAAACAGCAGTCATAATATCAGTGTATTTTGCATTGAACATTCATGCTTGAATGGGTCTCTTTTTAAAACATTAAAAGACAAAAAATGTCACTGGAAGAATAAGGTGAGCCTGACCAAACCCATTTTCATTTACAGGATGTATTTTAATCTGAAAACTAGACAGTGAGGAAGAATGACTTTAAATTAGGTGTTAACAAATAATAACAAATATGCCATGAATTACAATAAGAACTAACAGATCTAATGAGAAAAGTATAGCCTTAATGGTCTTTAGAAAGGGAGTATTTTGAGATGACTTCTCATATCCTTTGGATATGTTATCAGGGGCGACTGATCTCTGGAGAAGGACATCATGTTTGGTAGAGGGTTGGGGGGAAAGAGAAAGAGAAAGCCCTCAAGGAGATAAATTGGCACAGGATGCCAACAGTGGGCGCAAACATTGTGAGGATTGTGCAGGACTGGGCATTGAGTGATTCTGTTGTACTTGTGGGGTCCCTATAAGGCAGTACTGAATGGCATCTAACAATAGCAGCAATACTTTATTGAAATCTTACCATTGACTAATTGTGGGGTTGCATTTTAATTCATTAACACCATGCTACTTTGTTTAATAGGTCCTTTATTTTGTTTTCTGGAGTTCAATTTCATAGGCAATATAGTATGTGAATATTAAGTGTAATAAGCTTTACTATTTACTTGTTTCTTTTTTAGTCCAGTTGTTCAGGTTGTCCATTCAATTTGAAACTTGATGAACTGGGGTAACTGGCTGCCTTGTTCTGATTACTGAGATTACTGTGTGTAGCTTACATTCCTTCCATTTCACTTTTTCTGTATTTGTTCACTTAAAATCAGTATAGTGGTGTAAAATTATACTGACCTGGGTCTTTTGTATTCTTTGGAAGTCTTCGTTAATCACCATGGTTTTATATTCAGTAGAGAAGATAATAAGTTTGAATGGCAGTCATTGGTAAACTAGATTAATATCCCAAATGACTTGTCTTTCTTCATATATTTGTGTTTAAGTGGTATTTTTTTCCTTATAAGAGCAGATAAAGAATTTATGATTAAAGGGTTGGTGTTTTGTGTGAGAACTTTTTTTTCCAAGTCACTTTGGATTTTATGAACCTTTGGTTTATAGTTTTATAATTTAAAAAATCAATTTCTATAAAGGTTATTCAGCATCAGTGTTAAAGTCAAAGGGGAAAATTGGGAGATGGGAAGGTTGTTTTGCCCCATAATAGGAAATTGTGACTTGATTTAAAAGGAAATTAATATTACTCTTGCATAGTAGTTAAAATAATTTTGACTGAATATTAAAATTATAGCATAAATTTTGAAACGAATAACTGATAAAATAATTTGTTCAGCAAACTTAATATTCAATATTTTTGTCAAATTGCACCTCCTAGCTTTAATAATCAGATTCTTAAAATGATGCTATGACCTTTTCATTTTTTAACTTTTATTTTAGATGCCTGGGATGATGTCTTCAGTAATGCCTGGCATGATGATGTCTCATATGTCTCAGGCTTCTATGCAGCCCGCCTTACCGGTAATCTTATTTTCTGTGATATATGTATTGATTACTCTGATGTGTTTATAATGTGTATACACTATATAGTCAAATTACTTTCTTCAATGCCTTTGGTTGAGCAACTTAATGTGAAATGGAAATAAAGTGTCATGTTCTTTTCCTTTTAGTTCCCATATCTTGAATGATAAAGGGTTTACATTTTTTTCCCTATACTGGTATTCTGTGTACATGTTCAGTTAGTAAATTATTCCACATTAAGCAGAATATTGAGAAAGCTGTTTGTTAGCTAACAGCATTATATTTGCCTGGTAGTATTCTAATCATCTGAAGATAGACATTTACTGAGTACTAATTAGACATAGATGTTCTATCATCTCTAATTAGTATTGATCATAGAATTAGCAATTAGATAGCTACTTGACTGCTAACAGAAAGACTAGTAACCATGCAGCAACTCATAAAGCATTCTGCTCCCATAAAGTTTACAGCATAGGAAGCCCTGCACGGCAGTTCTCCATCACATTAGGTTGATGAATTGGAATCAACTTGAGAGGGCCTCTAACAACACTACCAGTTTTAAATTGATTTCTTAAAATTTTAGAGCAAATTGCTTAGAAAAATCCCTGCTCAGTTTCAACACTTACTCAGTATAGTAATGTATAAACCATTATTTTATTCAGATTAACCTGATTTCTTTATTACTTGATAGACTTGTGACTGAAGTAGTCAATGTAAAATATCCAAAACCCTTAGGGCAAGATATACTTTAAAATGTAGAAATTAAAATGTATGTTACATATACTCTAAATAAATAAGCATTACCTCCAAAAAGAGATTATACAAAAGTAGGATTAAAACATATTGGAATTTTTCTGTGAACTTTTTTGAAGCCCATCCTGTATTAAAATACTTTATGATCTCTTACTACTAGAGTTAGGAATTAGGTGATTTGACTGCTTGGCTTCTAACTAGGATTAGCAATCACCCAGCAACCCGATGGGGATAAGGACTTGCCATTCTGCTCACCGTAACAGCCGATTTACAGCCCAGAAAATCATGCAAGGCAATTTTACTCTATTAACAACCTTGGTGGTATCTCTAGTGGCACCATGGTTAAGAGCTAGGCTGCTAACTGCAGAGCGGATGGTTTGAGCCTACCAGCCACTATGTGAGAGAAAGATGTGGTGGTTTGCTTTCATGACAATTGACCACTTTGAAAACAGTTCCAACACATGTATATGTTTAACACATTTATATTAAAACTTAACTGTATTCACCCTGAGGTGGGGTAAGTGAAGGCTAACAGGGTTTCATGTAAGATAGGTTTGGCCACTGCAACTTAAAAGAGTTATTAGCTTGAAATTTATGCACAGAAGAGATTGATTCACACTACTCTATGAGGATCTTATTTAAAATATAACTTAAAGCAAATATTACTAATGTCATTTTTCTACTTACAGCCAGGAGTAAATAATATGGATGTAGCTGCAGGTACGTATACTTTGTATAATCATATTCATTAGACTTCATTTGTAGAGGACTAAGCATATTATTAAGAGGTAAAAGAATTTGCATGCTGGACTTTTATAGTCAGCAATCTTTGTTTACTTAAGGCAGTGGGAAATACTGGTGTGTTGATAATTGAGTTCTTTAAAATTCATACTTTTAAAATCCAGGTTCTGTGATACAACTTGTTCTGTAGTACACTGTGGCTCTAAATATATATAAATTTTGTAATTAGTTGCCAACATTTAAAATCTGCAGGTTTTGAATAAAGATTGAATTTATCTTGAAAAGTTGGATGATCTAAATATTCAGTGCTTACAGTGGCCCAGCCAATACAGTAAGTCTTCAGAAAATACTTGCTGAGTGAATGAACTCTGGTTGAGTCCATATTTGTAGTTAGTAAGTTAACCATTGTGGGGTAGAAGAACAGCTCTAATACTTGGAGCAACTGTCTCTTGGTGGCCTTCTGGACTACTGTGGTCTTTTTAAGTCACCATTAAAGTGCTTGTTTGACGAGCTTGCCATTTATATACTCATATAGTAGTGCTTCAGTTATCCATAGTGTAGTGTTCTACAGAATTAGTATTTCAATTTTTTTTTTGCTTTGCCCCATGCTTGTGCCAAACTTTACTTGTTTTAACCGTTACTGGTAGAAACATTAAATGTACTGTGCTTTCTGAATATCCATATGGGACATTATTGATATTTTTATATATCATAAATTTCATTATCTACTTAAATTGAAATAATGTTCCAAATGCCTTAACATACTTTTAGCTCATGGACATTTTTAACCCATGGGCATAATTTCTATTACTCTTGATAATCCTGGAGTGTTAATTTTAAATGTTAATTAATTTTGAAGTTCTTTGTCTCAACCTATTTTGATATCAGTATAATGCACTTTCTGTTTTGATACAGTTTTAAGTTGCTAGTTACTAAAGTTTGGGTTAAGTGAGATGAGCACTGGCTGGTTGGTTTTCTCCTTGTGTCTTTTGGGGTTATCTGTAGCATTCTAAAGTGGCACCATCTACGAGAACTTCCTACAGTAATAGAAATGCTCTGTAATCTATCCTGCTCAGTAGTCCAATATACTGTATATACTCGAATATAAGCTGACCCAAATAAAAAATGTGCTGAAAAACTCAGCTTATGCACGAGTATATACGGTAATAGCTATAAGCCACAGAAATTTATTGACTACTTGATACATGAATTGTTATAACTGAGGAATTGAGTTTCTGAATTTTTATTTAAGTGCAATTAATTTAAGTTTGGATTTAAGTAGGGATATACAGTGGCTAATTGTTACTCTTGTAGAGTACCATTCTGGAATCTACCTATTTGAAATTGGCAAAACTCTAATAGGATTCAGGGTGTTATTCTACTCTAGTAACATAACAGGAGAAGGGAAGTTAGACATGGTACACCTATAGCAAGGAGATTAAAAATAAAAGGCAAAGGTGAATATTTATCCTACTAGCTTTATATGAGTTTGGAGATGAAAATTCAAAAGACCCACATAATTGTGAAAATACTTCTATACTGGTATTTGTTGTGGAAAAGAGATAGCACAGAAGTCATCTGGATAATCTCAAGATAAGAATAATAAGGGGGAGGAAGTAATCTAGATTTTTAAAAGTGAAGTGTGATTAATCATAATTTGAATTAAATATTGTGTATTTTCTTCTAGGTACCGCATCTGGTGCAGTAAGTACTCTTCTAACCCTCTGAAATATACTTAATTGTACTTCTTTGATCTGCTTTAAATTATCAGCTAAGCTGAACCTTTTTCCTTTCCTTTCTATGCCAAAGGTTGATTAGTGAAGTCTGATTTTAAGAGAAATTTGGGATAAAGTGAATTCAGTGATTCCATTGTAATTTTAAAATAGATAATCAGGATGTTTAACTGGCACAGATTTTGTAGCACTATATATACCTTTCAAGATTAAAGGCTTTCACATATACGAGGGACTTCAAAAAAGTTTTATGGAAAAATCAGTCATTCGCTTCCATTGAGTCGACTCTGTTAACGATTTTTAGAGGACAGGGTAGAACTCTGCGCTATGGGTTTCTGAGACTGGAACCCTTTATGAAAGTAGAAAACCTTGTTAGCTATCTTCTGTGGACCTGGTGGTGATTTCATACTTCTGACTATGCAGTTTGCAGCCTAACATGTAACTAACTATACCACCAAGACCCTTTAGTGTAACCCTACTGTGTTTCCCCAAAAGTAAGACATCCCCCGAAAATAAGACCTACACAGTTTTGCCTCTCTGTGAAATATAAAACATCCCCCCAAAATAAGGCCCCCCAAAGCTACCTTGACTCTGGACCGTAGCGGCGCCACTGCACCAGCCCACTGTTGGCCGCTGTGCAGCCTGAGCAGACAGGAAGTGCGAGGTCTCTTTTAATTAAACAATAAATGTGTACCATATTCTTCTGCATGGAAAAATAAGATATCCCCTGAAAATAAGACCTAGCGCATCTTTGGGAGCAAAAAATAATATAAGATACTGTCTTATTTTCAGGGAAACGGGGTAGTTTAAAATAAGCCTTTTTTGCTTGGACCTTTCTTAACACTGTTAAGGCAAATGGGAGGTTTAGACATGATTTCCTTAGGAAAGATTAAGTAATTCAATAGTATTTCACTTATTTCCAGCGCACATACACCTCTACCCTAGCAGCAAACTATTGATTCTTCCACTGATGCTCTTTCTGAGAAAGATCTAAAGATACTATGTTAGGATGTTGGGGAGGATGAGTCTATTACAACTCATACTATTCCTTATGCATCTAGTTCTGTTTCACTAAGGTATAAGACATATTTTTTAATTGTGTCCTTTGCTGTAAGAGCTCCTTATTATGGGTCATGTCAATGCATTCCCCAAAACCCACTGCCGTTAAGTCAATTCTCTCAGATTTTAAATGATAGAGCAGAATTTCCTCAAAGTTTCCTTCCACCCATGCCATTTAGTCAACTCCATCTTAGAGTCACCCTAAAAATGGGCAGATAGCCTCTTCTATCTCCCATCAAGTAGCTAGTGAGTGTAAACCACCAGTGTGTTTGGTGTTTAATAGTCCAGCACTTCACTGACGGTACCAACTAGTCTGTAATAAGTACTGAAGCACAGCTTCTCTACCACAGAGTGATTAATAGGTTAGATCCCTAGATCTGTTCATTAAAAGCTAGTGCTTAATGTATCCCCTACCAGTGTTCCTCTCTCTCTCAGTGGTAGATAATGTTCTTCATTTAAATTGTGCCGCTGTGCTATGGTGTAAAGCAGTAGTTTTTACTGGCTTTTAAATGAGATGGAATATTTTATTGGACATTTTCCTTTTCTCACTGTTGATAATCTTTTGTCTTTTTCTGTTTTACTATTGTTTGCTTTATGTCTTTTTAACCAATTTTAAGAGCTCTCCTACTGTTAAGAGACATTAAACCTTGTGGATTACTGTTGCACCATAGTAGATTACCAGATGGGCTACTAACCACAACGTGGTCAGCAGTTTGAAACCACCAGTTGCTCTGCAGGAGAAAGATGAGGCTTTCCACTCCCTTTGGAATTACAGTCTGACGGGAACATTTCTACCTTGCCATATAGGGTTGCTGTGAGTTGGAATCCACTTGATGGGAATCAATTTGGCTTTTTGGAGTCGTGAGCTGTAGTTTCCCTGGTCTACTATATGTGTGTTTATTATGATAGATCATACCACACACATTTAAAATTTTAATATAGTAAAGTTAGATGATTTTATTATGTCTGAGTTTTTAAAACGTAACTAAAATTTTTTATAAGGAACCTTGGTGGAGTACTGCTTAGATATTGGACTACTAACCTCAAGGTCAGCATTTGAAACCACCATCCTCTCTGGGAGAAAGACAAGGCTTTGTACCCCTGTAAAGAGTTGTGGTCTTACTTCATTCTAGTTGTGCATACTTCATTTTATTAATTTATGCACGGGTAGATCAAAAAGTACTGCTACTAGTGTTCCAGTTCATACATGTGCAGGTTTATTCCCAACAAGTCCTGTTTAGAATTTTCTCTGAATTGTGGATTCTTGCAGATAAATTCTCTCAGGGATACATTTGTCTTGGTTTCATTAGAGCAGTGATTCGCAACCTTCCTAATACCATGACCCTTTAATACAGTTCCTCGTGTGGTGATACCCCCCCAACCATAAAATTATTTTCATTGCTACTTCTTAACTGTCATTTTGCTACTGTTATGAATTGGGCGACCCCTGTGAAAGGGTTGTTTGACCCCCAAAAGGGTCATGACCCACAGGTTGAGAACCACTGCATTAGAGTATCTTCAAAAATACTTTTCTATGAAAACAATGACTTGCTTCCAAGAATACTTGCTGGGTCAGTTAAATTCAAGGCAGCAAGAGGTCACCTCAGAAGTTTATAGCAACTATTCCAAGTGATCAGAACACAGGTTGATCATGGGGGCTTACCAGGAAGAGGTTGTAAAGAAAATTGAAAACTGCATTGGTGAGGAAATTCTCAGGAAAGTTGCATCAAGGAATTTTTTCTCCATAATGATAATGCACTTACTCATATGTTGAGGGTAGTAAGGGCTGTCCTATGAGAATTTTATTTGGAAAAATTACCCATTCATCCTACAGCCCTAGTCTTGCCCCTTTGGGCTTATTTTTCTTTCCCAAATTCAACACTTAAAGGAACGTGTTTAGTATGAGTGGGAACTGAAGAGTACTGAGATATTAGGGAAAGGTTGGAACTAAAACAAACAACAAAAACCCTCTAAACTCATTGCCACCAAGTTGGTTTTTTATTCATAATGATCCTATAGGACAGTGTAGAACTGCCCCTGTGAGTGTCTGAAACTGACTTTTTAGGGAAGTAGAAAGCTTCATCTTTGTTCCATGGAGCTGGTGGTTTCAAACTGCTGACATTGTGTTGTTACCCACTACACCACAAAGATCTTTAGGGGGAAGGATTAGAGAGCTAGAAACACCGGTTTTAGAAGTATATAGTCAAGAAACACTAACTTCACAATTGGTTATTTTTGTTTAATAAAGGTTTCTATGTTTGCGTAGCTATATTTTCTATTATGTAGCAATATTTACTAAATTTACCATATTTTGTAGGATGTGGGAGTATATAATCAGATCAATTTTATTGCAATTTTGTATCCAGCAGGTAGGTTGTTGCTTAAATAGGATATTGTATATATTTACTATCATCCACAAATCATGGATGGCAGTCCTGCCTCTTGTATCCTCTTTCCATATGCATGCTTAATTATTTTGGGATTTTTACACACACACACAATCATGGTCTGAGCAGTATTCTCTTAACATAACTTGATAAATGAAGAATAACTTGTTTCTTAATCACTTCGTAGAATGACGAAAAATTGAAGTGTGAATCAAAGAGTGCAGGATTCTTTAAGGAAGAACTCACTGCCATTGGGTCTATTGGGACTTAGGAGAATTGCCTACTGTGGGATTCTGATGCTTTAAGCCTTTTATGAGAGCAGAAAGCCACTGCTGTCTCCTATGGACTGGCTAGTGGGTTCAAGCTGCTGATCTATGCCACCAGGCTTCCTCTTAGAGAGATGCTAGCATCAAGAAGTTTCTAGATGTAAATAAAGGATGAGTTTAGGAAAGATAGCTTCACATTTTGGTAATTTTTGTAGCAATACTTTTAAAATTTGCCCTCGTATATGAGTGTTTGTAATGCTTCCAGTTCCTAAAAAACAAAGATAATTTTTAAAGATTGATCATGAAAGACCATAAGGAAAATCAATTTTAATAAGAGGAAAGATATAACTTAATGTCAGAATCAACTTAAGACAGTCATCAGTAAGTAGTACAGGGCTCCATTGTAAGTTAAGGACTTACGTATTCTATTTTTCAGTTCCCTACCAACTGGGATTGAATTCTTAAAAACTAATTTTTCAAAGTATGCCTTTTATTATTTCTTTTTAGCATGTATTGTTTTGGAATAAATAATGATGCTGATATTCACTGTCGACACTCTTACACGATTTACATCTTTGTGATACTTTGTCTTAGAAATCCATGTGGACTGAACATAAATCACCTGATGGAAGGACTTACTACTACAATACTGAAACAAAGCAGTCTACTTGGGAGAAACCAGATGATCTTAAAACACCCGCTGAGGTAAAATTTTGAAGACTTGAAACCAAACCATTAATTAGGTTAGGGGACATTTTGTGGAGTCTCGGCTATCTTACATGTATTTAGTAAGTATTTGGCGACCAGCCACACTCAGCAGTTCAAGTCCACCAGCTGCTCTTTGGGAGAAAAAATAGGTGCTCCTGTAAAGATTTATATCCTAGGAAAAACCTACATGGTTGCTATTAGGCAGGAATTCATTCACTGTCCATGTATTGATTTCACTCTCCAAGGCGCATTGCTGCTTACATACCAGAAGAGGGTGCTATAAAGGTATTCAGAAGGGAAGAAGGGTAATGCAGCCACAGGTCAGCTAGAACAGTAAGTATGTCTACCTGCTATAGACATACTGATATTATTTACTGATTTATTTCTCCAGATCAATAACCCTGTTGGATGTAAGCAATTTGAGAAAAGTCATGTAATATGTCAGGAGACTCACTCGCTCGTCTTTTTAAATTCATATTTGAATTTCCCCCCCCCCCCCCTTTTTATAGCAAAACCTGGGGGATTTCAGGAGATGTTAAGCATCTACTAATTCTTTAAAATTTTTAACAGAGATGAAATGACATAACCTACAAATATTTTGTTCGCTTGGAGGCATATATTAATGTCTACTTCTTTGCTGAAATGCCCTTCCCCTGAAGTATGTATATTTCATTATATGTTGCAAATTTTACTATTTAAAATAAACATATGTATGTGAAATTTGAAAAATAAATGAATAAATTGAGTAAGTGGTATTTCGTGAACTCGGGTGTTAAGTTACAGTTGATGTCCTCTAAGCTAAAAAAGGTATGTGTCACTTTATGTCCTTTCAAGTATTGTCTGCCTACATATATGTCTGAAGTGCCATAAGGTTGTAATAGAAGATAGCTCAATCAGAGAGGGAGTATTACAGACATTCTTGGATAAGCACTGAGATCTCTGGACCCTCACCTCTGTTCTGTCCTAGAGTGGTAGGGAGAATGAGTCCTGGCGTCCTTCCATGGGTATCTGTCCCACCCCACTCACTGTAAGCAGGGATCATGCATAGCCATCAAGGGAGATGCTCCACTTGAGCTGCTGCCCCCTTGACCCTAGTAAACCCGTACCATGATGCTTGGACCTAAGGTGGTGGCTCCTCCTGTGGTCGGTAGTGTAAGTATAATTAAGTTCACTGTTGATAGGAAGAGGAGCAGGAAAAGTGGCCAGCTTGATGGTAAATCCTGCAGAAGCAGGTAGGGCCTGGGTGTACTCTCACACTGGTTGTTGGTGTCCACTCAGGACAGATAGTGGCAGAATTAAAAGTTTGAATCTTTCACTCTGGCAGCCCAACTTGACCACTGATTGTTCTGCATGCCTCTCCTGAATTTGGTGTTCACACAACAATGTCTAATTCATATAGTGTTATATTTTATATAGAATGTATTAAAAAATAAAAACATATGTATTGTAGATGTTAAGCCATGTAAAGCTGTACTTAAAATTTGTTTTTATCTAGCCGATAGTGTGTTTGAAAAATATATATTCTTAATTAAGCTCTTTGAGAAAGAATTTTCCAGGCCATCACGCTACTGAGTACAGCAGGGGTCCTCAAACTTTTAAAACTGGGCCAGTTCACTGTCCCTCTAACCCGTTGGAGGGCCGGACTATAGTTTAAAAAAAAAACTATTAACATATTCCTATGCACACTGCACATATCTTATTTTGAAGTAAAAAAAACAAACGGGGCAAAAACACCCGGCGGGCCGGATAAATGTCCTCGGCGGGCCACAGTTTGAGGACTCTCGGAGTACAACATGCTTGGAAGGGAAGCTGGTGTTTTGAGTCTCTCTCATTACTAAAGAGAGAGACCTGAAGACAATGACATCTGATTATCCATTTTCACAATATAACATTTCCTAGATTTTCATTTTTAATATTTTTATACTGCCCTATATAGATATTCATATCTATATTATTTTTTATAAATTCATGATAACATTGTATTGGGTTATTTGTCATGAAATTGAAATGTAAGCATGACTAAATCAGACTGTTCTTTTTCCAAAATTTTCTTTTTCCTACTTGTATTGGTATTATAGAAAGTTAGTTGTGAAAAACTGGCGGTTTAATTTTTTATCTATAGTGAGGTGTAAATGGTACAAAATTCAATCATCAGTGGTGCTCAGTGTAGTACTGTTAATTGGAGGTTTTTATTTCCTTTTAGCAACTGCTATCTAAATGCCCTTGGAAGGAGTACAAATCTGACTCAGGAAAGCCTTACTATTATAATTCTCAAACAAAAGAATCCCGCTGGGCCAAACCTAAAGAACTTGAGGACCTTGAAGGTAAACGGGGTGGGTGGGACTTATTTTATGTAATGTATAAATCATTCACATTGAAATAGCTTTTCCTAAATAGGATTATATTAAGACCTTATTTTAAAAGATAAATGATTTAGAACATTTTAAATGGTGTAACAGTTTTATGGGCTCTTATTTTGATATTGCTCTAGATCTCAGTTCTATAGATTTTAAATAGATTCTTATTTGATTTGATTTCATTGAAACTAGGATACCAGAATACCATTGTTGCTGGAAGTCTTATTACAAAATCAAACCTGCATGGTGAGCTGCTTTGATAATTCATTTTCTGTCATTATCTAACCTTTTTAGAGTGAGTCAGTAATAGTCACTAACCATGATTGGATAAATCTGCAGTGAAAAACTTAATTCAAAGATTCTCTTTTCTTTAATCAGGGTTATATTGTAAGTGAGCTTGCATCTTAAATTTGGGGTGTGGGGTGTGATTGTGAGTTTCTTGTCTTTGGAAAATTGAACAAGGACTTCACCTACAACAGCTTGAATATTCTGTGTTGGTGCACAATAATATGGGTTTCAGCGCCATTTGGGGTAGTAGATAGTGAAGAGCCTTTAATCTTGATGAGTTTACATTTTCTAATGTGGGCCGACTGTATATTTTATTATAACAGTATTAAATCACTCTGATATGTTTGTTACCAAAGAATATAATGTCTCACAGATGGAGAATCTTTCATCATCCTCAACTACTCAGAATACAAATTCTAGCTAATCTAACGCCCGGGCGTTGCCATCAAAGCATTAATTGTAGAAAGCATTGAGAATTTGGTTCTTCTACTTTTATTTTTAATAATGGAATCTATTGTTACAAACTATACCAAATTCTAGGATAATGAGGATATGAAATAGATGTGAAATGGTATCTTACAGGAAGGAAAGGATTATAAGCATCAAGCTCATTTTTGTGTAATCCTACTACAAATACTTGGTTTGCATAATTTTCTGCCGGTGCTAGTTTAGTGTTTGAATTTCATAATGGGATTTAAGATAAAAATAAGACTAGTTTTCTCCCTGGAGAAAATGTATTTTATTCCTGAATTATACTGTTTTTTTCATGGATTTTTGCAGTAGCCAACAATTTTAGGAAAATAGTGGTGTGGAGAAAGCTAGGAAACTAGTGGTGTGGAGAAAGCTTTCTAATAATAACTGCTTTTGTCTAAATTTATTTCCATTCTTTAATTGCTGCCCTGGAACTTTGGAGCAGACATATATTCTCAAAGAGTGATTGTTTTTTAGTACTGTAAAATAAACTCTTATCGTTTGATTCTTTTCTTTTATGGTTTAATTTCAATTATTGTATTTAAAAGTATTTAATAGGATGACTTCTACTTTTTTTCTTTAATAGCGATGATCAAAGCCGAAGAAAACAGGTAAGCATCTTTTTTGTACATCAATATTGATTGAAAACCTGAGTCCTGAAACATCCTTGTTCTGGCTGTCTATTTGCTCTATATTATAGCATTTAACATGTTAATTTTTCTCTTCGCTGTTTTGTTGGGGCTGGGGTATTTGTAGGAGAGAGTTGCTTAATCAAGATATTTTAATGATGCCTTACTAGATAATAATTTGTCTTGTATTTCTCAATAATTCAAAATTTTTCCAAGCCCTCAATTTGAGTTGAAATAATTTGAGAAAGGTTACAGTACATTATCTGCATGTTATTCTTTTATTTTAGCTTTTATTTTCATGTGGGAAATGGAGATAATTAAGTTTGTGATACAGGTTAATTTTTATGGTGTAATATAATCTGAGTTTTGTAAATGAAGATGATATTTTGTACTTTTGGAAGTGTAGACTCTTACCAGAGACCCTGTATCATGCAGTATCAGTGTTTGCTAAATTAGTAGAGTAATATAATCTTACTCTAATTATAATTGAAAGGACTAATAGCTTGACAGTACTGTCTTTTTTGCCTCCATAGTCATTTCCCTTTATTGGTTTTATGACAATTAAATAAGTAACTTTGATTACTAGTGAAATACCAATGTTCTTTTTTCATTTATAGTAAGCAAGAAGAGTCCACTACCACCTCAACAGCCCCAGTTCCTACAACAGAAATTCCAACTACAATGAGCACTATGGCTGCTGCAGAAGCTGCAGCTGCAGTTGTTGCAGCAGCTGCTGCAGCTGCCGCTGCCGCTGCTGCAGCCAATGCCAGTGCTTCCACTTCTACTGCTAATACTGTCAGTGGGACTGTTCCAGTTGTTCCTGAACCTGAAGTTACTTCCATTGTTGCCACTGTTGTAGATAATGAAAACACAGTAACTATTTCCACTGAAGAACAAGCACAGCTTACTAGCAGCACTGCTGTTCAAGAGCAAAGTGTTGAAATATCCAGTAATACTGAAGAAGCATCTAAGCAGGAAACTGTAGCTGAGTAAGTTTAGTAACTTGTGTACTAAAAATCGGTGTCAACATAGAGCTAGTGAACACTAACAGCTTAAAAAATTTTTTGTGAATCAGAACACAAACCTTCGGATAATGTATCATTTTTAAATTTGAAATATGTTGGGTTCAGCCACCAAACTCCTGGCAAAACTAATGAACCAAAGTTTTAGGAAAAGATTGTGGTAGAGAGAAGTGATTTAGGCAACAAATTCTAAGAGATGACCCAAAACTATATAATCAAGATTCATAATGTTTAAGGTAAAATTTATGTAAAAGCAATGACAAACTATCAAATTTTAATACAGACAGGAGATTGCTGTGTCTTTTTTGGTAGTAAGACAATACTGTGAAGTGCAGGAGTTGGTTATTGAGAAAACAATAGCTGTGAAAGTTAAAGAAACTCTGCCAAGTTGAGTACTAAATGATTTTTATTTCTTTAATAGTTATTTGTGCTTCCTGGTTGTTAGTCTCCTGCAAATCAATAAGAGAAGTGTACCAACAGCTCTGTAGAAAAATATATTAAGGGTATAAGAGGAAATTAACCCAAAAGGGGGAAAAGTCCAGTATGTATCCATAAAGTTATGTCATCATCATAAAAACAAATTAAAATTTGAACATTTTTTTCTATCATTTGAGCAAAAATCAAATAGACAAAAATAAAGATACTTGTAGAATTTTTTTAATATGGCAAAATAGCTGCATCTGTCAAAGTTTGTATAGTTCACATTTGTCGTGTGCCACAGGAGGAGCTTTGGTGGTTAGTGGTGATGCGTTGGGCTGCAAGTGTTAACGCCTTAACTCACAAAGGCAGTTCTGCTCTGTCCTGCAGGGTCTCAGTGAGTTGGCATCACCGCAATAGCAGTGAGTGTGGTTTCGGTTTTGGATGTAAAATGTGTGGTTGAGATGCGTTGTAAAGGTATTGACACCCATAAAATCATGTAAACCACATCACCTTTCCCCCACCCATCCAAAAATATGTAATTTTGTTTCTTGAAATTTACCAAAGTGAAAATCGTTTTAGCATTTTTTATTAGAAAATTTGAAAAGATTACATACTTGAAGATATGAAAAGTAGTATTCTATTTATCCTGCCCTATTTAGTGTATTAAAAACTTACAGTTACATGACATAGCTTCTACATTGACTGTAGGTGATCCATATTGATAAATGACATGAATTATTTAATCTGATATGCCATTTACATTTTAGAGTCATTGTTTTCACATCTTTATTTTTCACAATTATTTTTCATGGTTTTTCCATGAGCCTCCTGCTTTTTGTTTTATTATAGCATATTCTTATTATAATGCCCAGCTTGTTATAACAAGCTTTTCCTTTTAAAAATTTTCTCATCGTTAATAAATTTTTGAAGTCATTTGTTAGATTTAAGATTTGGCATAATTGTCAAACTGATCATAATTGATTTTGAATTTGTGGGTATAGATGTATGTCACAGTACTAAACTCTGTTGTAGGAGCAGGAAGTTAGCCATAAAGCAATATGAAAGCAAATGTATCTGGCTGTGTTCAGTTAAACTATATTTACCCAAAAAACCCACCTTGATCTTTACATGATTTTCATTTTCATCTGTCTGTAACCAAATGCTCTGACTTGTTATTTTACCATTTAAAAGTGTTACATGACAGGATAGTGGAGGTACTCTTCTAGTACTATTCAGCATTACAACAATTATAAGGTCTTAAGAAATGAACATTACAGAAACGTAGTTTTGTTTTTAAATATTTCTTATGTTTTTAGTGTTGGTGTTATTTTGAAATTTTCAGATTTAGCTTAGAACAAGTGCCTGATGTTTAATTAAAACCATTACCATCTGACAATTTTACTCATAATGATCCTATAGGACAGACTAGATAGATCTGGCCCATATGGCACCCTTTCCAAGGTTGTAAGTCTTAATTGATAAAATCATATCTTTGTCCCATGGAATGTATGATGGATCAAACTGCTGACCTTTTGGTGGGTTCATAACCACTTTGCTAGCAGGGCTTCTTAATGAGTATTAAGGCATAAGAGAGGCAGTCGTTTATTTAAATTATGAAAAAAACGTTTAAATTTCTCTCAGTTTTACTCCCAAAAAGGAAGAAGAAGAAAGCCAGCCAGCGAAAAAAACATACACTTGGAATACAAAAGAAGAGGCAAAGCAAGCTTTTAAAGAATTATTGAAAGAAAAGGTATTACATTCTGATATAATCAACACAGATGGATGTATTGAACACACTGTAGTATCTTAAAACTTGTAGTGGAAACTGAGCTAAATTTGTCTTGTTCTCTTGAAGAACGCTTTCTTTTAGTTTGATTTTACACACCAAAAAAAATGCTGTTGTGTACAAGGTACTATGCAAGTTACATCTCGGTTTTTAATATAAAAATTTTTAATTCATGATAATTGTTTTAATCAATAATTCTAAAAATAATAATCCTGCTCTATTTAAGCTTCAGTTTAAATTTTCAGTCTATTACTAGGAGATATTTTACAGAGATTTGCTTTGTTTCAATAAAAGATTATTTTTTTAGAACTTTATCAAACTCCTGCAAAGAGAAGTGCTTGATGTTTGCAGTGAGTATTATACTTTGTTCCCTGTTGCATGGCTTTTACTATATTTGTGTGAAATACTCATCTTTTTTTTTTTAATGGTTTTCAGCGGGTTCCATCCAACGCTTCATGGGAACAAGCTATGAAAATGATAATTAATGACCCACGATACAGGTAATAATTTTAACTTTATTTACTTTTTACAGTAAAGTTAACATGCTTTAGCAAATTCAAAATTGTGTAGATTTGTGTGGCTTTTAAGCTTACTAAAAGGTACTAGACAGACAGACAGACAGATAGATAGATAGGCAGATAGATAGAAACAGAAATCCTCTATTAACTAAACTTTATGTGCAGAAACTATTGTTTTTTAAAAAACACTAACTTTGTGTTATCCTGCCAACCTTTACTCTAAAACCATATTTTTCTCTTTAGTGCTTTAGCAAAGCTGAGTGAAAAAAAACAAGCCTTTAATGCTTATAAAGTGCAGACTGAGAAAGAAGAAAAAGAAGAAGCAAGATCAAAATACAAAGAGGCTAAAGAGTCCTTTCAGCGTTTTCTTGAAAATCATGAAAAAATGACTTCTACAACCAGATACAAGTAAAATTTTCAGTGAATATGTTGATTCTGTGCCATGCTTTTGTCCAACTACAATAGCTGATCAGAAGTAGATGCTCTCTATATAAAACTATATAATTATGAATATGGCCTTTTCTTAAGGTGTACAAGATAAATATGTAATGGAATTTAACTTGTAGAGTTAAAAGTTTATCAGGGAATGAAAGGGAAATGTAACAACCGAAGCTGATTGCTTTCAGCTTAAAGAATGGAAACTTCTTATTCATTTAATAGAAATAGGCTTTTTCAATAAATAGATCTGATACTTTAAAAACATGTTTGATTTATATTCTTAATGTTAGAGTGCTTTATATTTAAAATTGTAGATAATTCAGTGCTAAATTTTTTACAGTAACTACTTAAACTTGTTTTTCCTGTACTTTTTCCTCATCTTTCAGAATGATTCTTTCAGAAATCTTAGAGACTTGCTTCCTTATAACGTTTGAATTTTTTAACAGAAAAGCGGAGCAAATGTTTGGTGAAATGGATGTCTGGAATGCTATCTCGGAACGTGATCGTCTTGAAATCTATGAAGATGTTTTGTTCTTTCTTTCAAAAAAAGAAAAGGTATTTAGTCTCAATTATTTATGCAAAAATAAGATATTTCTTAGGACTTAGGTATAAAATGTTGACTTTTGTAGTTTAGTTTATATGCTACAACAGGTCTATTTATTTAGAAGTTAGGTTTAAATAAGGGATTTTTATTTAGTTAGATTTAGAACATTCTTAGTATAAAATTCTTTTATAATAAAGGTGGTAAAGTAGATAAATAAATAGAGGTGATAATGTAATTATCACTAGCCTGCATTTGTAGGCCACTATTTTATAACAGCTGTTCTGTTCATGTCTAGTTTTTAATATTTTGTATTAGCTTGTGTGTAAGGAATATATATGACTGCTGTTAAAAGGGGGCTTCAGAAAGTGCATCTGGGAGAATCTTCCAACTTCTAATTCCAGATGTTCCTAAAAGTTTTAAAGTTCTTTTGTATTGCTAGTGATCCTGATTGCTCTGTAGTTAAGTCTTTAGCTACTAAACAGAAGTTCAAGGTTTGATCCTCCTACCCACTTTGCAGTTTTATGTCTTAAAACTCTTGATCACAAACTTAACTTGGCATTCCTTTTCAGAGAAAAGTTTCCTGAGTGTCCCCTTCTAGTTAATACTTGTGTCTATAGCCCATAATCCAGGATAAAGTATAGATAGATAAATTACTTTAGCAACCTCTGTGGTCGGAGCCCTGGTGGCATAGTGGGAATATGTTAGGCTGCTTTCTACTCCCTTAAAGAGTTAAACCCACAAGGGCAGTCCTCCCTTGCCCCTACCCCTGTTTTACTATGAGTCTACATTGACTCTATGGAGGTGAGTTTGGTTTTTCAATTTGGGAAACTAACTTTGTCCAGCTCAACTTGATAACACCCAACAGCAATGTTATTATAAACAATTTGCACATGGCTACAAGTCACTGATAGCCTTAGCATTTACCCACTAATGCGATTTGCCCTTGGGAGCTTTGATTATATATTGCCAACTGTAACGAATCATACTGAGAAAGGGAGAGGAACCAAGTACATACATATTTTTGGTAAGTGGGTAAAGGACAAAACAAGGCATGCTTTCCAGATTCAGACTTTAGAAATGAAAATTTAAAAGTAACTATCAAGCCTAGGAGTAAGCAAGCACATTTAGCATGGCATAAATAGTGTTAATTTTTAAACTCAGTAAATAACAAGTGAAGTGTATCAATACATTAGAATGTAAAAAAGCTTTAGTAATTATAACTCTAATATCAGTCTCTTGGAACTACAAAAACTATATTCATGTTTACATTTTAGGAACAAGCAAAGCAATTGCGAAAGAGAAACTGGGAAGCCTTAAAAAATATACTTGATAACATGGCTAATGTAACATACTCTACTACTTGGTCTGAAGCTCAGCAATATCTGATGGATAATCCAACTTTTGCAGAAGATGAGGAGTTACAGAGTAAGAATAATAACGAAATAGAGAACCAGTTTTAAACAGAGTTCTTCAGCTGTAGTGAATGAATCCTACTTTGTATATGAGCTACTTGGTTCAGTTTGGTAGGGAGTTGTCATTTCTGGAAATGTATTGTGTTTCCATCTTTTACTCAGGACAAAATATTTTTCCAGAAATGTGGTTTGTTTCATTTGATGATTATTGAAATTGTTTATCATTTCTGTCAAGCCTGAAATAGATGCTTTACCGTTTGTGTTTAGCTTGTTAAGAACCAAGTCAGAAAAGAAAGGAGAGAGAAAAAAACCCAAGTCAGTGTCTATGTTTACTCACACTGTCTTCTCAAAGAGCCCTGGTGACACTCTCGGGTAAGCTTTGGACTACTGACAGCAAGGTTGGCAGTTCAAACCCACCAGCTTCTTCACGGGAAATAGGTAGAGGCCCCAGTGATGCCTACTAGTTACATGTTGGGCTGCTAACCACAACATCAGTAGTTCAAAACCACCATCTGGTCTTCAAAAGAAAGATGAGGCTTTCTGCCCCTGTAAAGTGTTGACTGTCTCCAAAACCTACAGGGGCAGGTTAGTTCTATCCTGTCCTGTAGGGTTGCTTTGAGTCATTGACTTGGGTGACAGTGAGTTTATCTACTTCTGTAAAGCGGTACAGCCATAGGGTCACTATAAATTATAATCAATTTGATAGCACGGGGGAAGGTTTGTGTTTTCTGTCTTCATGACTGTAATGAGGGATTTTCAGGAAGCAAAATAAAAAATTACAGTAGACTGCAAAACATAGTCTTTTTTCTGGTCTGTTATTTCTGTTTAGAAATTAAAGGCCTTTTGCTTTCCCTTGTTAAAATCTTGCTTTGATAGATTAGAGATAATAATTTAGAAATTGTTTAGACATTTAAAGAGCTTCTTGGGTAATTCTGATATTGCTGGCAGGGTTCTTGGTGTATTGTTTTTTCTCCCTGAAAACTATTATATTGTGTGCATGTCCTTTGCTTCATCATGGGTGTCAGAGCCTCTTGTAATGAGTCGATGTAAACTAATCCTTAAAACTTACTAGATATATTTAGAGTTGTATTTAGAGTAAGTCTCCTTGAAAAGTGAAAAGAGTTTTATAAGGAGCTATTGCAAATAGTCTGTGCTTTTCTTACTGATCATTGAAGTTTATCTTAAAAACAAAAAATCCCCCAAAACCCAATTTAGACATGGACAAAGAAGATGCATTAATTTGCTTTGAAGAACACATCCGTGCTTTAGAAAAGGAAGAAGAAGAAGAAAAACAAAAGAGTTTGCTGAGGGAGAGACGACGACAGCGTAAAAATAGGGAATCTTTTCAGGTAGTAGAAAATCTCCTGTCTTTTTTTTTTTTTTTAAGTCTTGTTTTTTAATATGTTTACTAGACCTTTCTGTAAATTACTTTAAATCCCCCTTCCCTCATTTCTTGACCTTGACTTTGTGGACGATCCATACATGTATACCTTAAGTAATATAATTAGTTATGAATTCACTAGGAGAACAGTCATTTAAGCAGGGGAACCTAGAAAACTGTAGCAAATATTGGCAATTAAGGTGAGCATTACTAGATAACAGTTTCACTTGGGAGAGAAAACATGATAGAATACTGTGAACAAGACTTGTCATTAGTAGTCGAGGCTGAAGTATAGTTTGGGACTGGATCATAAATGCTTAAACATCATACTTCAGGAACTGGGTTACATGCTTGCTTTGAATTTCAGCCTTACGTCTGTTGGTCTTTCATCCTAAGGAACAGGAAGCACACCTAAATGTGTTTTGAATAACATGAGTAGAAGAGCTTTAAGTGTTGCTAAATTTTTACTTTGTATTTTATGTTTGTTAGTATTTCTAATGTACTTAAAGATGGTTTTTAAAACATGGCTTTTTCAGGTATTTTTAGATGAATTGCATGAACATGGACAACTACATTCTATGTCATCTTGGATGGAATTGTATCCAACTATTAGTTCTGACATTAGATTCACTAATATGCTTGGTCAGCCTGGTGAGATTCTTTTCCTTCCTAATTTTACAGCTAGGGTAGTAGTTGAATGGGCCAATTGGAAGGAGTAGTATTGAAGGGAGGAGAGGGACTTTTGTGTTTTATTTTTGGTTTATAAACAAAAAGTAATCGCAGCTCTTTGGTTAGAGCTAGCTTTTGACTTCTTTAGTTTTTTCATTAGGATCAACTGCACTTGATCTTTTCAAGTTTTATGTTGAGGATCTTAAAGCACGTTATCATGATGAGAAGAAGATAATAAAAGACATCCTAAAGGTAAATAAACAGTTGCTGCCACTTACGTTATACTTTAAAGATTGGTAACTGCTTATTTGATAGAGGCTTCATTTTAATATGTTAACATTTCCGTTGTTTAGGATAAAGGATTTATAGTTGAAGTAAATACTACATTTGAAGACTTCGTGGCTGTTATCAGTTCAACTAAAAGGTCAACCACTTTAGATGCTGGAAATATTAAACTGGCTTTCAATAGTGTAAGTTAGTCTCTTAACTATAGTACTATAATCGTTGTAAATAGTATAGATTCTTATATAGTAAGTATAAAAAAATGTCAACTTGTCTATTGTTAGAATAAAGAAATGTGAGTAGAGTTTTACTGAGTTGTACAGAATAAGCTAAAAGAAAGCAATATAAGGTAAGCTTCCTTTGCTCATACTAACTAGTGTTATAAATGGATTGGCCTGTAACTTTTTTTTTTTTTGGCCTGTAACTTTTAAATGGTATGAGAATACGTTTTAATTCTGAATGGTAACTTCAAGAGGAATTAAAATTGTACAATTGAAACTGATTAAATACAATTTTCCCACAAGTTACTAGAAAAGGCGGAAGCCCGTGAGCGTGAAAGAGAAAAGGAAGAGGCTCGGAAGATGAAGAGAAAAGAATCTGCCTTTAAGAGTATGTTGAAGCAGGCTGCTCCTCCAATCGAACTGGATGCCGTCTGGGAAGATGTATGCACACTTTTCAGTTTCCTGTCCTGATGGTATTCTATTCCATTGAGAATGTACTTCATTTCCCATTGTATCACTCTCCTCGCTTGACATCCACCCCTCATAAAAAAGCTAATACTGTTACTTAGACTATATTTTAAAGGATTCTGTCTTTAGTAGTACTTTGGACTATTATAATTCTTTTTAGACGTGTTTGTTATACTTTTCTTGGTACTCTGATTCCTTTCTGAATTTTCCAGATACGAGAGAGATTTGTAAAAGAGCCAGCATTTGAGGACATAACACTTGAGTCTGAAAGAAAGCGAATATTTAAAGATTTTATGCATGTGCTTGAGGTAAATTTAATATTCTCTTAACTGGTAGGTGTGCTAAAAATATAGAGTATAAAAAATGGAAGGATATAGATTTATTTTCTTTTATATGAATGTAGTTACTTGATCTATTTTTTTCCACATGAAAGCTACAGTTGACTCTTAAACTGCATGGTTTGAATTACGCCCATCCACTTAAACATGTCGGTTTTATTTTAATACCATGTTATGCGAGTTATCTCCTTGTGAGTAGTTTGTGTCTTTCATACATTGCTAATCACTGCAGCAATGTTGGTTGGCAGCTGTTTCACGAGAGTCCCACCCAAGGCCTGTTGTAACAGAAACACGGGTTTGAGAAATGGTCGCTGCAGCTAGGCCACCAGGCACAGAAACTTGCCGGTAGCTTTGTGAAATGCCATTGTTTTAAAATCATTTTATTGGCTCGTACTGCTCTTATCACAATCCTTAACTTACATCCATTATGTCATTCACATTTGTAGATTTGTTGCCACCATTTCAAAAGGTTTTCTTTTTACTTGAGCCCTTGGTATAGATAGCTCATTTCACCCCCCTGTGAAATACCATTTATCTCATGGAAAATACAGCTTTTATGTGGGGGTAGTATGTAATGCAAGTGACTAGTTTCAGAAAATAAACAGAAATAAGGAATTTTAAAATGGTGATTTTTCCATGGACTTTTTGTAGCTCTCTAGTTACAATCAACTTTGTTATCAGCAAAGTTTTTGGCCAGCAGTAGGCTATTAGTTAAGTCAAAAGTTACATGTGGGTTTTCGACAGCCCCTGCATTGCTCAAGGGTAGCTGTACTTTTAAGTGGAATAAACTATAAACTTGGGCTGAAGTACAAATGTTTATTTGTAGAGACTCTTCACGTCTGTTTCATATATATAATTTGTTTATTTTTTCCCCGGTATCCTAAATAGGGCCTTAGAACATAGATAGTGTGTACTCAATACTTTTTATTCCATAAATGAATGATTGCATGAGTGAATGTGATCTAGCGATTGTTTTCTAATGTGTGCCCTTCGATACATTTTCCTTATCATATGCTCTTCAGAAAACAAAATTTTCAAGCTTTTAATGAAGGCCTCCTTTGCTACTGATAACAAACTGCACATTCTTTTGCAAAACCACAAATTTCCTATACAATTTTTATTCTTTTACAGGCAGAGCAAGACACTTCCAAAATGCAGTTCAATAAAACAGCCAATTAATATTTTGAATTATAAAGGCATTTTGGAGTGAACGTAGAAGTGTTCTTTTGGAAAGAGCTAGGAACTAAATTCCAGGATCACGTTTTACTGCTTGGTCTTAGAAACCCAGACTCCAGAGAATCATAACTTAGCTTACTATCATGAGCTATAAGCCAATTGCCTAGAATGTTTTTTATATTTATCAAAAGTTCTAGAAGTTTATAAAGTTAGCTAGCTAGCATGAAATTATAGTCTAGTAAATCAATTAGACCGAAATCTTCTTGTAAATAACTTTTTTTTCAGATTATAGAAATAATTATGTAGCCCAGAAGTGGTTATGAAATAATAATAGAATAAGTTAAAATAAATAATGAATGTTTTAATTAGGTGCTTGTATATAAATAAACTGAACGGAATAATGTTTGATGCCTTTGTGGGCCAGGTACTATTTTCTTTGGTGGTCTAGTACATATATGAACTTAATCTTCACAATGATCCCATGTGGTTAACAGATAGAGAAATAAAGTTTAACAACTTACAGAGAAGATATTTCAACTCAGGCTATTTGACTCTTATGACTAAGGCATTTTAACTTTTTGATTCTATAGTTAATGCTTTGTAATAAGTATTCTATGCTTTCAGTTTTATACAAACTGGAAACTCATACACAATTGATATAATTAATATTGCATAGTAATTGAACACAGCAGATCCCTTCACTGGTTAGTCGCTATATTGATCATTTAATTGTTCTTCATTAATACCAAAGTTGACCACAGTTTTCTGTTACATATACCCATGTTGTTGCCCTTTTTGTCTGGTCCTATTGACCAGTACTTTATCATGTCCATCACCTGAGAGCTTGTAACAAATAGAATTGGCACAAAGTGTAAAATGAGAATCTTCATTTTAACAATTCCCAAGTATTAAAATGCATGTTAATTTTAAGGAGCTCAGCTCTAGGTGTAGGGTCTTAATATTCCCTTACTTGAAAGAGTTTCAACTAGATTCTCTCATGATGTGTGTTAGAAGGTAAAATTAGTAAAGAAGTAAATGCACTTTTAAAATGGTGGCTTAGGGAAGGGATGCTAAGCATATAATCTGGGCATTCTGATGAGGAAGGATGTTGAAGGATGTGAGAAGGCGCATTGGCTAGGCTGCCATGCCTTCTCAGTCAGGTTTCACCACGGTTACTTCGGAGTTTATTTTTACAGCCACAGATCTCTTTCGTACTCTTAGTGCAAGACTTCGCCTTTCCCACCAACTTAATGATTGTTTTAATAAAATTTTGAATTGTAATCCACAGAGATAGCATTCATGTTCTCATTAGAATTAAATTGTCCTAGGTTATCTATATTTGAGTAAGGGAAAGAGATTTTCATTTAGTCTAAGACCAACTCCAGTTATCTTACTTCATGGATGACTTAGAGCTAGTTATTTATCTCAGTGTTTAGCTACTTAGCCAAAGCCATAGGCATCGGAAAATCCATGCTTGGTTGGCATATTTTAAAAACTGTTATCACTTTGTTCTGCAGATGATGTTTTCTTAGAGTATCAGTTGTTCACCATTCTCATAAAACTACTTTTTATCAAAGCTGTGTTGTTGAGATGTCTAAATGAGGAAATTATGAAATTTGTACAAAGGATTGGAGAAAAATTTTAAGTGATAATAGTTTTTAATAATAATTCTATACATTCTCAATTGGATATATCCTAAATATGTTAAATGGAGGTTTATTGTAAGAACTTTTGTTTATATGGCTTTTAAAAAATTCCTCATGATAGAATTCTATAGTAATTGCTAACAATTTTGTTTTCTTGGCCCGGAAGCATGAATGTCAGCACCATCACTCAAAGAACAAGAAACATTCTAAGAAATCTAAAAAACATCATAGGAAACGTTCCCGCTCTCGATCGGTAAGGAAATTTTGTAAATTGCACCATAAGTATATTGAAATATTGCCAGCATCAACATGAATAAAATTATTTGTGTTGGTTAGGGATCAGATTCAGATGATGATGACAGCCATTCAAAGAAAAAAAGACAGCGGTCTGAATCGCGTTCTGCTTCAGAGCATTCTTCTAGTGCAGAGTCTGGTAAGCAGTTCTATTTTGTTTAAAGTCATTGACACTAGTATGTCCTCAAATTCTAATCCTTCTTTCTTTCCTGTTGCCTAGAGAGAAGTTATAAGAAGTCCAAAAAGCATAAGAAGAAAAGCAAGAAGAGGAGGCATAAATCTGTAAGCAATATTCTAATTGTTAAACCTTATGTACACTTTGCACTCAATTCTGTCAGCCACAGGTGAATCTCTTTGTTTCTAGCCCTTTGTAGAGCACAGCACCCGGGCTTGTTTTGTAGAATCTCTTTCAGAGCCTGTACATCTTTAAGCTAGTTATTCTTTTATCACATTTTTAGCAATTCCTCCCTTACCAAATTTGAGGAAACCGTTTTATTGCACGGTTGTCAGCATACAGGATGTGATTAGACCAATATTTTGTATATGGCTAAAAGAGCAAGTGCTTTATTGGTTTAGTGATAAAATGTAATAGCTATTTATTTACATTTACATGGTAGACTTTTATCTGAAGTATACCTTAGCCCTTAATTTATGAGGCTTTCTTTTAATTATATATTACCCTATCAGAATGTCATCCTATGAGAAAAAGCAGATCTCTCTTGTGAACTTTGACAGTCTTAATAGAATCCTTGAGGTTAAAAATTCAAATTTTGTTTCATGGCCCTTTCTAAGACTCATGGGAAATGTCACATATGTTCATACACTTGGATGTTCATAAATATTATCCTTTGTATGAAGACTTTATAAAGCACAGCAGAGAATTCATCAGAAAGTATACATATTATTTCATAGGATTCACCAGAGTCAGATGCTGAGCGAGAGAAGGACAAGAAAGAAAAAGACCGGGAAAGTGAAAAGGACAGAACCAGACAAAGATCGGAGTCAAAACACAAATCACCCAAGAAAAAAACTGGAAAAGATTCTGTAAGTATTCAGAATCTTTTTGGATTAAAGACTTCTTGTATTTCCAAAATACAAAAGTGGATACCATTGTCAAAATCATGACAGTGTTTATAGATAGAATAGGTGTGCATTCAAGTTACTGTGTACAGAGGGAAAAGAAACTGTACCCTTCCTTTATAAGTTAACATTGTCCATTTTCAATGGCTCTGCCTCACAGATAATGCAGTAATTGTATATTTATTTGTTGTCGTTATTGATATATGACTTGCTTAAAAATTCTGTTTATGTTAAACTGTATTCAACGTCAAACACTGATATGCCAACCTAGAATACGTGCGAAATAAACAAGGAATTTGGTGCCTCAGAACAGTTGGTTTCCATTAAGTAGAAGCAAAGTGCTTCATTAAAAAAAAATTGTTAAGAGGAAAAATCTGTTGTGTACCATTTTCAGTATATGAGAAGTTTGATTTTAAGTTTGGTGATCATTCTAATAAAATAACCAATGAATGAGGGCTCAGTCTGTAATCCATTGGCAGTCTTTGGGGGGAAGTTCCCCGTGATGTTTCTGAGGCAAAGAACCCATAGAGATTTATCTCTATTTAAAGGTCCATTACTTACATTTGAGGGATACTGACTTCATCTTTAATTGTATTCATTGTCTTTTCAGGGTAATTGGGATACTTCTGGTAGTGAACTGAGTGAAGGAGAATTAGAAAAACGAAGAAGGACCCTTTTGGAGCAACTGGATGATGATCAATAAAATATACCAAATATATGTTTACAGTATGATTTACATCTAATTCAGACCAGGGACTCTATTTTAAGTTCAATCGAAATAACACTGGGTTTTAATTATATCACAGAACAAAAAGTGCATTTAAGTATATTATTATTGTGGACTTGACTTTATAAAAACAAAAGAAATTGAAAATACTTCTGATTCTATAACAAGAATCATATTTTCATATGATCATAACTATCTGTGACCCTCTCACAGGGCACTGCAGGTTGGATTAAAGGTGGCAATTTACTGATAACTGCAGGTGTCTCCACTTTGTTCAAAGGCTAAGTCATGAAGTGATTTGATTTACTGTATAGAAGTTGGATTTTGACATTATAATGAAATTTTTTTATATACAGTAGTACAAAGAAAGCACCAGCAACTGATAAAATTGCTTTTTTGTGTGCTACCGAACTAATTAAAGCTGATAAGATCTTTTTTTTGGTGAGCTCCTAAGAAATAGGTGAATTTGATGGGAATCTGGTAGACCCTGAACTACAGTGGTGCTGATGAGCACTGCTGTAATACAGCCACCATTCTTTTTACAAAACACAATACATTTTTGAAAGGCTATTACGAGGGCATTATTTTCAGCATTTATTTTGAGGTGATGTTTAAGAAAATTAACATCAAATCAAATTGTAAATTAGTTTAAATATATTTGCCTTAAGGACCTACTAAAGAATGTGCCACCAAATTTTAAATGATAGTTGCAATATCCTTGTCTAGAACAAAAATCAATGTTGACGTAAGTATTTTCTTTAACAGAGTTGTCTTTTTTCTTTTCTTTTTTTTTTACTCCAACCTCTCTCTTTTTTCATTGCGGAAGTCTTTTACCTTCCCCTTCATTGAGAAGTATTGACTTCGTGGTACACATTCTAAAGCATTTCTTATTTGAATATTTTTGTACATTTTTATCAATTATTAAACCTTCTCTTCTAGCGTGTACTAGTATTTATTTCTACTTAAACTGCTGAGCTCTAAAGAAACTGTATGATCATTTAAAGATATTAAAGACCCGAAATTTTGCTTTATCCTACCCATAATAGCTAGTTTACTTCCCAGTTTTAATATCTAAGGATGTTATAGATCAGTGCATTTAAAGCCCCTTTCTGCAGGATATTTTAGGGAGACACTGGTTTGAACAAAGTGAGAATACTCTTTGATGCTAACTTTTGAAGGTTGGTAATGTAATTTATACTACTTTTCTTCTGTGCAGATTTCTTTAAAGTAAGTATTAGCACATAGTGTTCGGTATTTTCTAGGCATTACCTTGGATTTTGTCATTCTTTTAATTTGCTCATTGAACACAGTTCTTTTTACTTTTCCTTCATCTTAATGTCATTGAAAGTGAGACTTGATATATTGTAGTACAAGAAAGTTGTCAGGATACCACTTTGCCTCCCGTCTCCTTGTTTAAATTGATAGTCTGCAGTGTTCACTGTTTTAAAATCAACAAGGGTGGGGAAATTATGTTTCTAAGTTTCTACCAAATCGTTTTTGTGCTATGAAATTTTCCATGACCGATACTGATCTGAGAAAATGAAGTAATCACATTGCTTGAGATTATGTCTCCAATTACATATTCAAACCAAAATATATATAATAACTATTTTGACAACAAGGGAGTTGCCTACATTTACTTCTCAGAAGTCCCATTGTAATGCTACTAAATATTAATCGTGTCATATATTGACATGAAAGTCTTAGGCATAAGATATTGGCAGAAATACTAACAATACTTCACAAAATAATTTAGAATCTGTAAAACATTGTTTTAATCACTTCCATGACTGATGATTTTTAAAGTACAATCTTAAAATACTGATATTTTAATCTAAATAAAAAACTACCAATGTGTTTTAGTATGTCCTCAAAACAGATTTCTGTATTTCTTACAGAGACCAACACACCGTCTGATCACATTAGATCCATTCAAGGCAATGCAAATTCAAATTTCACGTTAGTATTCCCTCATGAAAATGATTAGAACTAAAAACAGATGGGGGTGGACAGCGTACAATTGAAAATACATCTTAGCTTATAGACTTTCCTGTAAAAGTTGTAGCTTTGAAGTCACTTAATACTAGTCTGCCTTTGGTCCCATCAAAGGGCATTTAGTTGTCAGTTCTTAATAGTTTGAAAGCGTAGATGGAAAGTTACTAGGTTTGGTTAAGAGCAAGAGTTCTGAGAGAATCATTTCAGCCATTATGTTTCTAATTCTTCCGTTTGGCAATGGCTGAATTGTCTTGGGATATTGGTGTTGCTAGTATTTAACATAAATGTTCAAACAGGAAAGCGTGTTGATGTACATAGGGAAGTTCAGACTTCATTTAATCCTTACTCACTTATCTTCAGTATCATTTGTATCAATGAGTTACTAGATTAAATTCAAAATAAAATCATGTTTTAAAGTCAATATCGTAATTGTTCGGTTTTCTCACAGATGGAAAATAATTTATATTATGAATACTTAATAGCTATTTAAATACAAATTATTTAAATGTATTTAAATAACTAATTCTTAGTAAGTTACAGCAATGATCCCACCTTAATTTTTTTTAACACGGTGACCATTTCATTATCCTTAGCCAAAGTATATTCAGCATATTAGTTTGGTTGGGGGTTTTTTTTGGTTTTTGTTTTTTTTTTTTTCAAATGTATTTTGGACTTACCTTCATCTGATAATGGTTAAAATATAGCTATTGTTCCATCATTGGATTTTGTGGAAATTTGGTTTCACTCTATTAGATTGCAAAATAACGGAGTTGGCCTAGAATTGGCCACTTAATTTATTCATAGTGATAGGTTGAAGAGTGTGTAAAACTCTTGAAATGTTTTCTGTTCATTTTATTGGAAAAAGCCTGATTTTGTTTGATTACCAAAGGACCTGTGTCCCACGTAACAGAGGTTGGCTTAGGTGCTCCCAGTGCTGATAGTCACCCCCAATGCTGACCAGTATTGATGTATGTTTGCATCCAGAAAGGAATGGTTAACCCCCCTCTATATGAAGATTTAAAAAAAACAAAACACCTCATGCTATTTAAGAGAACGGTTTCCAATCAAATAGTGCCCAGGGAAGAGAGATGAATGCTTTTTTTCCCCTTAAGGTTCATAGGTTATTTTAAGTATGTTATGTAAATTTAATGTAAGCTAGAGAGTAAAGAACTTCAGCTTTTAAAATGAAATAAACATTTCTAAATGCATATTGTGACAAAATATTTTCTGGTATCTTAAGCCTACACACTCGCTATATTGGGGAGCACACTCACTATATTGGGGATGTCTCAATATTAAATGAACTTTAAAAGTCAGCAGCCGTATCTTCTGTAGACACCCTGGTAGCATAGTAGATTATGGGTTGGGCTGCTAATTGCAAAGTCAGCCTTTCAGAATCACCAGCCAATCTGGTTAAAATGGCTTTCTATTTCCTTAAAGAGGTACAGGTTCGGAAACACGGACAGTTCTACCCTGGCCTAGATAGGTGGTTGGTGTGAGTCAGAATGAACTTCATCGATGGCAGTAAGTAAATGGCCTGTATAGGTAAATGAACCAGTTCCACATGAAAGAAAAAACGAATTACATTTTCATACAACTGTTCTAGTAAGCTTACATGGTTTAGATAATGACACACTGATGTAATTGTTAACTTATTCATAACTTGCTTTTGGTTTTGTTTTCCACTAAATGGTGGTAATAGAAGTTCCTCAGCGCTGGGCATTTGTTTTGTTTCACTATTATATCCCTGAGAAACAGAACTGCAGCCGTTGAATGTACAATACTGCTTGATAAGACGTGTGCCCCCAGGAACCACAGCACCCATCATTTAAAGGGCTAGGAAAGGGCTAGTCACTACAAATGATGTAACTAAAGCCAAAGACATGGCGCTGAGTTCCTTTCTCTTTAGTACCAGCACTTTCTCTTTATTGCTATTTCAGAAAAGCTTGCTAGCAAGAACATACCAGGTGTGTGTTTGTTTTAGTAAGGTAATATATTACAATTATTTGAAACATTAATTGGTGTGCCACCATAGTTCAAAGAACCTTTGAGGTGGTAACATTCAGTTTGAAAAGCCCTAGGGCATAAGAAGCTTCACTGATGCAACAGGTGCTCTGATAGTGCTTTTGGTAGGAGCTGCACTAACAGGGTAGCAAGTCAAACTCACAGCTCTATGGGAGGATTTGGAAACACCTCGGAATCCGAAACAACTTGATAGCAGTGGCTTGGTGTTCTTTCATTTTTACTCCTACTTACTTAGCTTGCCTCTCTAGCTTATAACAGCTCGTGGCACAGCAGGTTCCTAGTTGGCTAACTACAAGGTCAGCAGAGCAAAACCAGAAACCACTGTGGGAGAAAGATGCGACTTGGTAGTCCTGGAACAACTGACTCTAACCTACAGGGACGGTTCTCTGTCCAGTAAGGTCACCATGAGTTGGAAATGACTGGCTTGTTAAGTTGAGACCCTAACTTTTAAGCAGCAGGTGCTCTACTTTCTGAATTTGCTGTATGAAAACTCACAAAACTAGCTTTTGTAAGTCTAAATAGGGTCTCGTTGCTAGTGAACCAGAGTGGTATTGGCTTAATTTGATGAAATTGTCTAAGTGTAAATTGTCAATAATTGGTAAACCTAGCTAAACCTAATTTTGAATTATGGGTTGTAAAATGAGTCATTGCCTACGGGTTCCAATTCTTTACTGTGCTTTTCCTTGGATATCTAAATGTGCTACTCACAAGCATCTTATTTTTTAATCTTACCTGCACACATTGTTGGTACGTGTTCACCATCTAGCCTCTCCTTAGAGGTAAACTGAAGACTGGTGAAAGGTGAGTAATGGGGGGAACATGGTTTCTACTTTGTATGTAATTGCCACATTTTCTCATATGTTCTGACGTAAGTAAACTCATGAAAGTAGACCTTTTGTAAATAAATGTAATTAAGAAAAAATGCATCTTTACTAATTTAGAAGTCAGCTTTTTCCTTTCAGTCAGCTCTGTTGTGAGTTGCTTGATGCCTACACTGCTTATTCTGCCATACCTGTTTTATAAAAAGTATACCAACACTTTCTTCATGCAGAGGAGGCAATTTTTAAAGAAATGGCAAACCCTTTTGTATGAACTTTGCTGGTGGTAATTATCAAAGTTTATGTAACTGGTATTAAAGTATAATCCTCAAAAAAAAAAAGAAAAAGTATGATCTTCCTAGTCTAAAGTAACTTCAGGGGAGAAAATAATAGCTCTACTGTAATGAATCAAAGCAGAGTTGATGAAATGAGTATTAAGTCTCGTTCTTTGTTTCTTGTTCTATTGAATAGGATGCTGGGCATTGCAGTGAGATTTATTTAGTATTGGAGGAATGGAAGTGGAGAACAGGGTGCTTGAACTGAATCAGTGACGAATGTTAAAAGTGGGGCTAGTTATGTAGTACCATAAACCTAACCTTATCTGCTCCTTTTGAACCTAACCTGCTAGTTTTGGTTTTAAAACATGTCGACTTTGGAGATGTTCAAGAGGTTTCTCTGTTATACACTTGTATTGATATAAAACGAGAGATTCTTACCAACTCCATCATTTAACTTTTTCACCCCTTATAAAGCTTCAGTGACAGTGTATAACTGGCACAATAGAAAGAGAACCAAGTAGGGACAAAAATCTTTCACAACTAAAAAAAAATTGGTGACTGCAGAGCTAGTCAATTCATTTTCCTGAGCCAGTTTCCTCGCGGATACAATAACATTGCTGTAATTTAAAAACAACCAACATGCATGTTTTTCCACCAAACTGCAACTCTAGTGCATTTATTCCTGTGTCTGTTGTGTGATTTATGTAGGCACATGGGGAATCCCCTCTCAGGCTGCTTGAGAGAAATTAAGATCTTTAATTCATAACAATCTGTTTCAAGTAAAGAGTGCTGATAGAAAAGATGGCAGTGGTAAGGAGCCCTGGTGGCATAGCGTGGGGTTCGGCTTTGGACTGCTGACCCCGGGGTCAGCAAATTGAAGCCCCCAGCTGCTCTTCCCCGGTGAAGAGTGAGAGCGTCTCGGACCCACGATAGTTTTTCCTAATTTAAGGGTGGTTGTCCTGGGAACCACTGTTAGCTGTGGGTTTGGGTGTTTTCCTCTCAGGGCTGCAGAAAGGAGTAATGGTAATAGTGACAAAGAATGGTTATTTTAACAATTTCTTAAAGGGCCATGCCCTCTTTTTAAGTTTTATTAAGCATTGGACTGCTAACAACGAGGCTGGTGGTTCGGATCCACTGGGCGACGGATGAGTCTGCTCCTATAAAGATTTATAGACTTTGGAAACTACTCTGAGTTGGCAATGCATTTGGTTATGGTTTTATTGTACCAGTTGAAGGGTTTTCTAAAATGGATTACAAGTTTCTTCACTTTCAGAAAAAAGTAATCCTTTCTAGATGACTTAAGAGATTTGTATGTGAGCAGTGGTGGCCTGCAAATGTCCTCCAACTGCCTGTAGGTGCCTCCAAGCGAATGTATCTGGCGGGTGCACAGTTACTTCTAGTTGTATATGCAAATGACCCTAATGCTTTAAACTAGGTTTGACAGGTGACATCTCAAAAAAAACGAGAGCACTGGTTCTCTGGTAGCTGTAAGCTTATGAGTAAGAGTTTTGAAGATGCATCTTTAATTCCTATGTTTCATACAGCAAATAATTTTAAGAGTTTATGGAAGGGAGAGAGTCTTTCCTAAAATTTTCCAAATATATTTTGGTTTAAAATTCAGTTAGCAAGCCACTACATAAAACTTCTTAAATGTTCCATTAACAGACTACAATATTACACGAGGGTAGTGTAAATAATTTTATTTGTTCATATGCCATGAAAAGACCAGGAAAGTAACATGAGCTGCTTTTATAAAACATGTCTAATATTGCTAAGAAGCAGGCCTATTAAACAGAAGAACATGCCAACATTACTGTCCATTTCTAGAAGAACAAAGAGGTGATTATTTTGTCATGTGCACGTCAACGTTGAACGTTGACCAGCTGGGCAGTGAGAAAGGGCCAGCTACTTGGGTTATTTCACTGGTGGCTATTTTCATTTGTTTTCATCAACATTTAATCAACAGACTAAATCTTGGCATGTTCTTTTTTTAAAGTACAAATTTATGGGAATGTGCCAGCAGGTGACAGTTTTAAAGTAATCTTTCTGTAAATAGGTACACTAATGTGAAATGTGATAACTGATCCCTAAACAATCCTTGTAGTTAAATATATATATTAAAAAAAACCTATAAGTTAAAATAACATTCAGATTGTATAGCATAGGCTGATGCATTTTTTAACAATATTTACATTATTACCCAGAGGCTTAGGTGGGAATTAAAGAGAAGTGTAAAAACCATAAAAAACTGCACCGATTTTATAGCAAAATATCTGTACATTTAAAAAGATCATATAACTACACATTATCAAAGGAAAATGGGACTTTCACCAAGGGGCTCACATAAGCATAACATGAGATTCAGTGGTTAAATACTATACAATAAACTTTACAATTATTAATTGATGAATTATACCCAAGAAGGTAAGCCGGAGCAGAATGTATATTATGAAAAGTACAAATTTAACTTCAGTCCAGTTTTTAACTTGGGAAAAATCAAGTGCCCTGCCAGAGAAGGAAAAACAACAGTGGCTTAGTTGGCCATTTAGTCCCATTACATAGCACTGAAGCTTGTTCCAATGTGAGTATTTCAGCAACTTCCTTCCAATACCCCATGAGGTCATCTGGGAAAAACAACAGCTTTGATACAGATGTCAGATGTATCTTTTCCAATTAACACAAAAAAAAACACCCTGCGATTGTCAGGAGAGTAAGGCCGGGTTAATACTACTGCTAGCAGACGTCTGTCTATAGAACTTAGTAAACTCCCTGGTGAGCAAGGCACCGATTTCTATTCTCAGATTAACCATAAATGGTCCTCAGAAATCCGATTACTGAGATGTTAACTTTAGTGTTAATAAATACATTTGCATTATTTAAAAAGCTGCCTCTAGCTGAAGAACACAGTACTGTAAATAACGTTTAAACAACGGTTTATGCCTTCAAAGCCTTGCATCCATACCAGTAACTCAAGGGCACCATCGAACCCCAGCACAGAAGTGGAATGGGAAACGGGCCAAAGGTTTGGATGACCTCTGTGCCACAGCAGTTGCTTCCTGTTTGCCCTTGGGTATGGTCAGGAGAAGTTTACCTATGCTTTCACAACTTTCTCCACGTTGCAAGCCCTTAAAAATACGACGTTAATGGGTATGGCTGAAACAAATTGATTCCTTAAAAGATAGCAACAGGAGCCCACAGCAGATGCATCCGCGTCATTTACAACTTCACAGGAAACTAGGGTGAGCTATCATGGGACATTCACGATGATGGATAAATGAATGCATTGTGAGATGTACATTTTGGTTAAACTGAATAACATTAAAATCAAACCCTATTGCTTTGCTTTGATTAATCTGAGCAGGTCCTTTCACTTTTAGGCACTTGTTAACAAGGGTGGAGAGGAAAGCCCATTTTTAAGATACTATGTATTTGCTATAGCTGAGCCCTTAAGAATGTTTATCTGTGTTCTGTAGGTTGCTATTAGATAGTTGCATGTTCCCGTGGACACAGTTTCATTCATGCACGCCCTGCAGGCAAGTCTTGAGCTCACATCATGATTTCGGCACCATTAGCAGAACGCAAGTTCTGATCATCAAAGCGCCGCCTGATGCTTCTCCTCACCGCATCGGCCCGTCTGTATGGCTGGTTTCTAAGATCTGTAAAAAGGAGAGCACCAATAAGAATGGCAACCTTTAATGTCAAGTGTCTAAGTAAGAAAAGGCCAACTGGCAGCCAATCAAAGCAGCTTGTGTAGAAGAGTCAGCTAAATGGCCCTTCAACAAACAGCATTGAGCCAGAGATGCGGTTTTTGCCCTCAGTAGTTACATAGCAATCAAACCAGGATGTAACACTGGTGGGGTTCTGGCACTTTTCGAGATAAAAGTAGGAGAGGACTTCCATCACTGGCCAGAGTCTAACTTGGATGACTGACTTTGAAATATTTCAGTTGAAAGCTGTGATTTGGTCCTTGCCTCCCCTAAGCACCCCAAGAAACCGGCATATCAATAATTGTGGCAAATTTTAAATTGCAAAAATAAAAGACTTGCTCAGCCCTTTTCCTTAAGTTTTGGTCAAGAAAGGAACCTCATAGAATGTTTGACCTCCCCTCATATTTAAAATAATTGTTTCCCAGTTTGTAAATTGGTAGCTGGCCCTTAAAGAATGGATTCTGGCTTCTCTTCATAAAGCTGGAAGATACGGCAGAACTAGGTAACCAACCGTAGCTGAGTGGAAGATGAGGCCTATACTACTTTCCCGTCTGGTACTCTCCTAGCGCCCCCCCGCCCCCCCTGCATGGTGGAATTCTAAATTCAAGCAAGGACTTAGTTTTGCACGGCACAACATGATAAACACTCAGTTACTAACAAAAGGCTAGCAGTTAGAATCCACTCTGGTCCCTCAAGAGAAAAGGCACAGCCACTGAAAAGCCTGTAAGGCTCAATTCTATGCCTGCCTTCTATTCATGGGGTCAGAATCAACCAGAAATTGTTGGTTTGTTAAATCTGTCCAGTCCCTGCTTCCTGGCCCAGAGTGGTAATGGAATGTCGGGGCTGTACTTTTGACTAAGGGGTATGCCGTCAGTGACTTGTGCCTCATTCCTGAGTTCCTCAGAATACCTTGAAAGCCACAAAGGAGTAAGGGAAGAAGAGTAGCACCCAATGCAAGGAGAATCATCAGTAAATACCCTGCCTGGCCCAAGCCATCACACTCGAACGTGGAAGCAGGGCAAGAAAGAGTCCACCGGAGAGGCCCAGACTCACATCTGTGGATTGTAAGGTGAGACTCTCACCAGTAAGTATTACCCTTGGCCGGCCGTGCACTGAAACCATTGATCTGCATACAGAGAGAGGAGGAAGCTAAGTAAAAAGTGATGCTTGCCAGCTCTGTGTATCCTCCACCACCGGTGTGCTAGAAGAAATCCTTACCCTCGAGTGAACATTGGGAAATTTAGTGATATTATTCTTCTTTAAGGCTAAACAGAAACAAAAACAACAAAAAATGATGGTTAAGTAAAAATGGGATGAAAATGGAAAGCAACTCAACTTAGTGCTTAACATTCCTGGGTTTGTTAGCCAACAGAGGGGAGCTAGTGGGAGGTCATTACTAGGAGAAGTGTTAGATAAATAAAGGGAGGAGGAAAGGGCCTTCCCACCCAGTTCCAAGCTGCTTTGAAGATTGGCTCCAAGAAGACAGTCCAGCAGCAAAACAGGCAGGAAACACTGGCCGCGCAATGAGTTTCTGACTTGTTAATAAGCACTGGGGGGTAAGTACACTGCAGAGCAGGCAAAGAAACCACATCCTTTGAAGGCTCCAAACATACACGTGCAATTCATTCATAAACTGCTCATGTCACAAAACAAACGCCTACTCAGTTCCCTGTCAGTCCCAGCACAGGAGTCAAATGAAGGTGATTTCCTGTTAGAGTATGTGTGTTATCAACAGAAGAGATGTTCCTTTTGTAGCCGTTAAAATCGTGGTGTTTTGGGGTTTTTTTTGGTTTTTTAGTTCTAAGAACGGTAGCAATAATGCTACCATCCTGGTATATGAAGCAGGCAGGAGATTTTTTTTCCGTGTTTAAATTTAATCACAGAAGAAATAACCAGGGCTTATTAGACACCAGAGGCAGCAAGCAGTGTAGAAGTATCGATATGATTGCAGGTGATCCTAACGCACTGTTTTTATGCCCTGCCTCAAAAGTTGCTCTATCTGAAATTGCTGAGAGCTGAACTGGGGGTGACACTCGGAAAAGTGACTTGCAAGGCAGGGTTGCTGCCAAGCTGTGTCAGCCCGCATCATGCAGGCATGCTTCTAAATCAAGGCTGTGTGTGTTGTTTGTTCGGTGAGCTTCAGCACACAGATAATACAGCTGAGGAAGGTACAATTTGAAGCGATGGCTAGTTCACAACACCTGCAAGTCATTTTGCAACTTCAGAGCACTGCGCATCCCTGAGCACTTGTATAGCAGCTCATTTTACTATCAAAGCATGCTAAGTGAGTGTCTTAAAAGGGTTGGTTTAAGATCTGTAAACCTGGGAGAATGGTAAGTGCTCAATGTTAAGTCTATTTCTATCGTTTTGTGTTCAAAGGGAGAAGCCTACAAAATTTACAATTTGTTGGTCCCCATCTTGATTCTCAAAGAAGTGCTGCTTGAAGAACCATGTTTCTGAAAGTGTCTGCCAGCAGCACTTCTCTGAATTCACTCTGACACCCGGCCTCCGACTGTCACACGTGATCAGCATGGCACTGAGTAAGCAATAATGACTGGAATGCAGACACATGCAGGAGTGAGGACAACACGTCACAACACGGGGAAGGAAATTCCATGCTAGCATGTGGGGTGGCCCTGACAGACACACAGGCACATAAGAGTTCAAAAATAAATTTTAAAAAACCATAGCAACCTTTTAAGGGCATCAGGTGAGAAAGAGTAATAGTTTAGTAATGGTACTCTTCAGTGAGAACAGGTTCGCAGAAAAATCGAGAGCCACGTTTGGCGGTGCGAGCAGTAAAGGGCACAGTCTTCAGCACTGCATGGGCCATGGCAGCCAGACAAAACAAACAAGAGAGTAAAAGGCCAAGATCTGCTGCATTAGTCCATGGTTAGTCCTTTGTTAATCACGGGGGGGTGAGCTAGAAAGGGGGCAGACTATACACCCAAATGAGTTAGCGCAAGAGTTCCTCTATCTGCACCTTTGGAGGGGGTCGAAAATGGAAAGCGTTCCAAGCACAACACATACTGAAATTCCCCATGATGAAATGTCTATGTAATTTGGAAGCTGATAAACAGCTGGACAGATAGGAAAGACACTTGTTGCCGCTACTACAAGGCAGTGGCCCAAGTTACAGTTCTGTTGTACCACAGAGCCAAAACTCCTGAGAGGTGGTTCCAGCAGAAAGTATTCACTTAGGGCTTAATCACACGAGAACCTGGCTGGACGAGACACCATTCCGACTCAATAGAAGACTTGGCTCATCAGTAAAAGTATCGGCCTCCGAGTTTGTATTGGTTTTCAGTTCAGTTACCTTGAATACTGGACAGGGTAGAACTGCCCTGGTGGGTTTCTGAGACATTTGGCGGGGTGGGGGTGGTGGTGGTGGGGGGGGGTGTTTCTCTATGGGAGGAAAAAGCCCCATCTTTGTACTGCAGAGCCACTGGCAGTTTTGAACTGCTGACTTAATGAATTGCAGCCCAACCTGTAACCCCTATGCCTGAAGGAGGGATGCTAAACAGCTTGCTGGGAAAGCCTGCATAGCCCATGGTAGGCACTGAGCTGAAAGGGCCTTATCAACAATGCTCATTAACCAGGCAGATGGGGAGGAGTGGCCAGGAGGAGGAAAAGGAAAACCACCAGGAGAACTAGCCCTCTTCAAATGTAAAAGATTTCAATGATACTGAGAAACAAGAAAGATCTGACGTTTTTTCAGAGACTATTAGAGTTCTTTTGCATGCTATTATAGATCTGTCACAAACACTAATGCACAATCTCCCTGCATCATTCAGAATAAGGTCAACTGAAGGGCGTGCAAACCCTGGACAAAAGAAACTGCACTATCTGCATAAGCCCAGCCTGAGTGAAGAAATGCCCCTTACCTGTGATAATATCTTCAATGGCACCATCTTTTCCCTCATACACATGTCTGTTATCCTTAACTTGGCGCCGCCTTAGCTCTGCAATGAGCTCTTGCTGCTGTCTCTTGGATTTATGAGGAGACTGGAGGGAAGGAAGGAGGCAGAAGGTCAGTCCTGCCAGGACCCACACTGGGATTGTTGGGGGGGGAGGGGGGGTGATCAAGATGTGTCTGAGCATTGTTGCTGGTGAGTAGCCTCAGACAAAAATACAAAGAGCGGCCATGCCACATTCTATTTGAAGGCAGACAAATTCAGAAAGCTGTGTTTTTTTTCAGGGGGTGGGGCGGGGATATGTGGAAGGGGGGAAATAGGAGCATCATTTAAACTACACAAAACTCCAGCTGACATATGGGAAGGCCAAACCCTGTGACAATAGGGATGGCTAGTAACAACCATCTCCTTTTTAAACTTTGGTGCCAAGAGTAATGATGGCTGGACCCTGTGGCAATAAGGGATAGCCAGTAATGATCATCTACTTTTTAAAACTTTGGTATAGAGAGTCTCGCTGAGGAATCCTTGAGCTGTTCACCTTCATGGTCTTTTTTTACCTATCACCTTCCCATCCCTGATAATGCTCTCTGCCACTTTGCCCAGCGAAGCCTGCCTATCATCCTAAAGCCTCAGTCACTACAACAAATTTGGATTTCAATCCCAGGTCTCTTGGAAACGATGTACAAGTAAGCATTCAGCTTCATTCCAGTGACCGCTGGTCAGGCTGCAGAGGCCGAGCAGGACGTGAGGAGTGCTTATGGCAGCCCAGTGCGGGCAACCTCCCTTGCTGCCCAGAGGAGACACCGGCTTGTCGACCTAGCACGTCTTACCTTTGGGTCCTGCTGCTCCATCAGAGCTTCTTGCTCCAGGAGCTTTTCCATGAGAGCTTGTTCCTGCCTTTTCCTCAGCTCATTTTCCTCTTCAGCTTGCTGGTTGAATCCAAACAAAAACTAGGTCAATAAAACTGATATTTGTTAAGGCTTTAAAAAGTCTAAGACTCCTTAGTGAACCAGAAGTTGGAGTAAACTGAAGGTTTAGAACAGCCCCTGGGGACAGGCAGAGTGGTGGACTGATTCGGGGAGGCAGCAAACTATCCTGATGTTTTCATTGCCAGGGGTTGCTGAATAATTTTCCTTGCCCCCCCACCACCACCAGGGCCGGTAAAAAAACAAATAAATTTTGGAGCCTGTGGTTTAGAAGAGCTAAGAGTTGGAATCACCTTGGTTTTGAGACTTAAAAAAATCATTACATTATGTCTACATTTAGCCCTAATTCCACTGTCTGTCTACATGACACCCCTTTAAAATCAAGCGGTCGGACAGTCATCTTACCCAGATATCCTTTCTGGATGGTTGTCTCTACCCATGTGGTGGGGACCTACCCTTTAGACAATTGCACCTCGGGGTGTTTGTTTTGCTTCCAGAATCTATCTACCTGCTTATCACTTGTCTGCAAGCAAGGATGTAAGGTTCCTCTGCCTCCCCTTGTCCTCTTATTCCCTTTGGAGACCTTAACACAGCAACACTATTGGGCTCTCTCCACAGCAAACTCCTTCGCAAGGGAGGCAGAGTGGCTAGGCTGACAAGCACGGGGGAAGAAACGGAGCAGGTCCACCTCAGGCAGCCCTCTCACATACTCCCTCAAGTTGTCTCTAAAGTGACTTCTGTCTGGCCGTGGATCCGCTGAGCCGTTTGTCGGACGTAGAGCAAAAAAGGATGCTTACATTTGATTATTGCTTTTGTCTTCCATTTGGCTCGTACTTGGAAAGGGAAAAGAGAGACAAGTTCCCAAAGTTCCTAAAACAGCACCATCTGTGCACGAGCCCCGAAGTCAGTGGCAGACAGGGAGGGTAAGTATACCATTGAGGGCAACTAAAACACCCCCACCCTGTGTCAGTGCTGCACATGAATCTCATTGAGCCACCTAACAAGACCCCTGGGAGCAATCGCCATCTGCCACTGGTCACCCAGGCAGCACCTCGCACTACGGCTCTGCTGTGCACATGGTCCTGCTGGTGTGTCTGGCTTTGCGAACTAGCAGAGGCATTTCTCAAATGGTCTCCTACAACTTTAAATCAGCATCTATATTCTCTTGAGAATTAGATAGCATAGAGCCCCAGGCATTTGCACCCCACGGACAGTCCTCCAGCCTTGTGCTGCGAACAGGTGACCTTCCTACTGCTGGTTCCCACTGTCTCGCCCATGGGAGTCTGTGCTGTGCCTGGGTTCATGCTCACTGCCAAGGACACTTCTGATAGGAACGTAGGATCCTCACCTCGGCACTAAGCCGTGCTGGGGAAGGTGGTAAACATTCTAACCTTTTGAGTTTCAACAAAAGGCCCCACGATGATTTTCTAAAGCCATCAGGCTCTGAAAGAGCCAGGGAAGTGATCTGTCCTTCAAGTATCATTTGAAATGTCACCCACATGGTTCAAAAGGCTCCTAATGACACCAATCACGGGAGAAAGGCAGGGCTTTCCACGTGACAGTCTCAGAAACTCGCAGGACAGTTCTACCCTGTTCTGTCCAGTAGCTGTAAGTTGGCCTCAGCTCGAGGGCAGTGAGGGAGAAGGAAGAATGGCATGGATGGAAAAATGCCAGGGTAACCAAGCTGAAAACCTAGGCCCGGACTCTATCTCCTGGACCTCAGCTCCAGCATGGACCTCTGCCACAGGCCAGGTCAGACTTCTTAATGCTTCCGGCAGTATAGCTCCTACGCAGTCCCCTGCAAGGCCTGGGTCTAAGCCCCTCACATCTCCCCTGGATGGGTGAACTGCCAGTGGGGCAACAAAGGTACTGGAGTGCCTCCTTTGCCCCAGTGAATTCGCTCATGGAGACAGCCAAGAGCTCCCACCCCCACCCTCAGTTGAGCCCCAGTATTTCCTCAGTGAAGGCAGGTCAAGCATGTCCTGAGGGCCCAAGAAGCTCTCAGGCTCCACAAGGGCTCACCATCCTGTCCTGGTCACCAGAGTAGTCACCCAAAAGGACAGAGGAGGCCGCGGTAGAGCCTCAGAGCCATTCAGAGAGGGTGGCAGCACGGGCGTGGAGGGCTAGAATCCCAGTTACCTTATAGGCCTTCACAAACCGGACAAAGACCGGGAAGAAGACAGAGGGGGGGGTCGTCTTGGGGTTTTCTCCAAAATACTTCACGACATCATCAAAGGCGTCCTATGAAGAAGCAAATATCTCTTGAACTTGGGGCGATGGGGGAAAAGCTGGAGCAGTGGAGGAGAGCAAAGTAGCAGCCTGGCGCCTGCGCCACCTAGCATCACCTTCAAGAGATGCCACCTCTCCTCCACATGCTGTGATAGAGGCAACCAGGGGATGCAGGAATCCATCAATGGGACGGATGTGGGGTCTCTCCACCTCCACAGAGGTCATTCCTGCCAAGGGTTTCTGAGGCCACGACAGCACTCCTTCAAACCAACAAGGTTAGAGGCCTGAGATAAGCTACTCTGACGGCAAATCCAGTCTTTGTTCCAATCCTCCCTATAGTGGGCCCACTGAAGACTCAGCCTCTGCCTTAACCCTTCACTAAAGCAAGACAGTCATGCTAGAGCCCTTCCAATTGGTCTGCTTTCGGAGCCCCAGCCACACTTTGCTTTCCCTTCCTTGTTAGCGCATAGCTCATTCTCCACTATTTGGCTCATTGGTTTGGGTACTGGCGATACCAGGAGAGTTTAACATGTTAGAATGTGCTCCACAGACAGCCGATACACCTGGAACGCTGCTTTGATAAGCACAGGCTTGATACAAAGTGGTTTCGTTGAATACAGGACTCAGGAGAGAGTCTAGCAGTGCAGTGAGTGGGGTAAGACTGGGAGGGACTCTGGAGAAGGTAAAGATCCAAAATTAGAAAGCGACAGTAAGCATTTCAGGGCTTTCCCAGGGCCAGCATTCAGAAAGATCACCGCCCTCCCTCAACCACTCATGCTAATCACTAACTCAGTCACAAATCTCCCCCTCAGCAACCCCGCCAACAGGACCCCAAGCAGCACCCGTGCTCCACGTCACTCTGGAGACTTGTGGCTGTCCAGGGCCCTGTCCTCACCTGTGCTATCTTGGCGTCGTCCTGCAGCTTCTTCAGCTGCCCCTCGTGGTTGAGGATGAACTCCTTCAGCAGCGTGTTATGGTCGTGCATGGTGTACTCCCTCTTGGTCAAATCCATGCCCCTCTGGAGCTCCTTGACATCCAGTAACACATTCTCCAGGGAGACTGAAGCGGAGAAGACAAAGCCCAGTGAGCACGGCTGGGAGAGTCAAGAGCGCAGCCAGTCTAGCTGGTGAGCCAAGCTCTACGTAGATTCTTAGGAGAGAGAAATAAAGATGCTTAAGGGCCTTGTACCTAGTTTCTGACTTTTGGAACCAAGGTCCTTGAATGTGAGTATTTACTGAGTCCTCGTCATCAAGCACTGCATTAAGTTCTTTACACATGCTAACTCCTTTTTAAATTATCTTTATTATTTTTGTAAGCGTTTTCTGTGACTCAGGTGGAGGCTAACAGCAGATCGTCATCTGTACATTCAACAACGTACGGGCATTTCACTTTCACTCATCCATTGCAATCTCCTCGTCTATCCCCACTTACTCCGCGGATGAATTCACTTGTACTACCAACCCCATTTGCCAGCGACTATTAGAATCAGAGCAGACATGGTGTATGTAATGGAGTGAACTGTGTGCCACAAAAATAAATGCTGACAGCCCAACTCCTGGTACTTATGAACATGGCCTTGTTTGGAAATATAATCTTTAAAGATATCAGTCAGCATGAGGCCCTATGGGAGATGGGTGGATCCTAATTCCTTTTAAGTGAATATGCAGGAAGGACAGAGAGGGAGATCCGGCAAAGGCAGAGGCAGAGATTAGGCCATGCTGCAGCTACAACCCAGGACACCAAGGCTACCAGAAGGTGGGAGAGACAGGAAACGGCCCTCTAGTCCAGTAGTTCCCCTTGGCGGGGAGGGGGAGCGGGCGGTGGCGCGCTGGGGCAAACCAAGGGGGCTGGGAAAGCAGAGACATTTCTAGCCTGGATTACAAGCTATGGGACAAAAGTTTGTCACTGCCGAGGGGAGGGGTGCTAAGTGATTTATTAGGCTTTGGAAGTTCTGCTCTCCTGCCTCCGGAGACTACATGGCCTGGCTGACACTTGGAGACGAACACTTAGCTTGTGGAACCAGGAGAGAAGGAATGTGTTTCTAAGCCTCCGGGACCAGCGCTTCTGAACCTCTTCCCACTCGTGACCCACAACCCCCAACACCTCGGATTCATTGTGCGTTTGACTTCCAATTAACGTTTGGTCATTGTGTATTCAGAAACCTTTTATTTTTGCCCAATTTTTTTGCTGCCCTGGCATTCAGTTACACAGCTCTGTGGGGGATGACTGTGAGGAGTTGCGACCCACCATTTAAGAAGCTTTGCCCCAGAAAACTAATCCATGTGGCCTGTTCTAGGAGGGGACAGAGGAGGAGTTGAGCTAACAAGAACAGATTTCAACTCCAGTGACCATACACAAATACCCCATGTCTTTGATAAGAGACGGCCTGGGCACTGGCCTGGAAGCTAGGAAGTTCCTCAGCCTTGATAGGTTCAAGACATTAATCCTCTTACTCACTTCCAAGCATTCCCTTCTGAACTGCTGCTGCTCTCCAGCAGGGGGAGCAATGGAACAGCTGGACCAGCTCCAGGGACCATGAAGCCTGGAAGAAACCTTGGACAGCTAGCACCTCTTTCTAGGCTGAGCACCTTTCCTTATGTCAGAATGGTTCTTCCTGGACCCTTCCGTCAGCAGTACAGCCCCCCACCCCTTATAGCACGACTCCTGAGCCAGCTCCTCTGAGGAGGTCCAGCCCCACCTCCGCACTTGTTTCCTGGTTCAGCCCTGCAAATGGATGGATGATGAACAATGTGGGACATTGCTTGTCCCTCACAAACCGCACAAAGTCTCGTTCACCTTTGATTCTCACTGCTTCCAACATTGCCAAGTGCACAGGAGGCCCTCAATGATGTGCACGGAGTGACTGAAACGACGAGGGGACAGAGACTGGGGACAAACAACACTGAAGGAGTGAATGAACGACGGGATAAAGAATCTGCCTCGGTCCCCTGAGCATCAGCAAGCAAACCGAGAAAAAGTCCAATCACAGGGTGCCTCAATCTCATCTTCCCTACTGATCTTTTTCTTTCAAATAGTACTTTTGAGGATCTTGTTTGAATCAAATCAAACATGTTACAAATTAGTAAAGACGGAAATTTCCTTCTTAACATTTTCCTTAATTAGAATTTGACGTTAACCTGGGGGTGCTGTGGGTTGGACATTGAGCTGCTTGCAAACTGCAAGGTTGATGGTTCAAACCCACTGGCTGCTCCACAGAAAAAAGATGAGGTTGCTTGTTCCTGTGAAGGACTACAGTCAGGGAAACCCTACATAGGGCCATTCTGCGCCAGGACTGACTCGAAGGTAGTACATTTGGGTTGGGGTTCAATCTAGGCAACTGAACGCAGAAAGGCATTCGGCCCAAGTAGAACTGAAAGTGCAGCGCAATCAGCAAGCCCTCTCTCAGAAGGTCTGTCTCGGCTCACCTCATGGACGGTGAGACATGCCAACTCACAGTGACCCTACAGGGCAGGACAGAACTGCCCCTGTGCGTTTCCAAGACGGGCATTCTTTATAGGAGTAGAAAGCCCCCTCTTTCTCCTGTGGAGGGGCTGGTGGTTCGCACCCTGATATTCAAGATCGCAGCCCAGTGTGAAACCGCTATGCCATCAGAGTTCTTCCTGGTAGCGACAATCACAGCCACCCATCTCGGTCTCACTGGGGCCTCAGCTTCTGTCCCGACACTGGTGTGTCATCCCACCCACTCACATGTCCCCATCATGGAAATTGCCGTTAAGATTTGAGAATTTCTCTGGCTAGACCAGAGGATGTACATTGGTACAGACAGGAACCGAAACACAGGAATCCAGGATAGATGACTTCTTCAGGACCAGTGGTGAGAGGGGCGAGGCCTGGAGGGGGAAGGGAATGCGGGGTAGAAAGAGGGAACCAATTACAAGAATCCAAGTATAGCCTCCTCCCTGGGGAATGGACAGCAGAGAAGAGGGCGGAGGGAGACGTCAGACAGTGTAACTTATGACAAAACTATAATAATTTATGAATTATGAAGGGGGGAGGGAGGGGGAAAATGAGCAAATGATACTGAGGGCTAAAGTAGAGGGCAAATGTTTTGAGATTGATGAGGGCAACAAGTGTACATAGGTGCTTGACTCAATGGATGTATGCATGGACTGTGATAAGAATTGCCCAGGCCCTCAATAAAATAATTTTTTTTTAAAAGATTTGAGAATTTCAAGGTAAACAGATACGTAAGACCACGCCCATCAGAAGCACACAGGGCGTGCAAACTGTCGTAGCAGAACTTGACAATCAAGTGTTCGAGGTAATGAACACGGCAGCAGTGAAGGCTGAGTGACTGTGTGAAGAAGCCAGAGAAGGGCTTGCCCTCAAAGATCTGTGAGTTTAGGATTGGGCTTAGGAATCTGAATTTATAGTAAGTACCCTGCTTACTAAGGGTCCAAGACGCAACTTGAGAATCACGAACTCCCACATTGATGTGCACGACCTTTTGCTTCCCTGACGTAGCTGAGGAAACTTGGCACCTGGGACGCCTAGGCTCGCTTCTATCACATTCTAACAAGATCACCTTGGGCAAGGTATTTAAAGTTGTCCACGCCTTCATCTATACAATGGGATAGTATCACTTGGACAGCCCAGCTATCTGAGTTACTGGTGATTTCAAATGAAAATAATGCCTCTCATGGAAAAATAAGAGTGGCCGACCCAGGACTGTGGAATTGGCAGTCAGTGGACCTTGGAGGGAACCCCTGGCTTGGTGGGTGTCCAAAGGAAAGGGGCCCAGAATCACTATATAGTTAGTACCTCGATGGCCACCTGGCAATGACAAGACAGGTTTCGATGGGCTGGGCAGAGATCTGCCCTTAGAACAGCAGTTCTCAACCTGTGGGTCACGACCCCTGTGGGGGTCAAACAACCGCTTCACAGGGGTTGCCCGATTCATAACAGCAGCAAAATGACAGTGACGAAGTAGCAACGAAAATCATTTGATGGTTGGGGGGGCACCACACCATGAGGACCTGTATTCAAGGGTGGCGGCATCAGGAAGACTGAGACACTGCCTTAGAAGAATTGATCCAGGAAGGTGCCAGGGTGCACCTTCCCCAAACGTAGAGTACATAGAGCCCAATCGAATGGGAGATTAAACTGTGAAGGGCAACCACTCACGGGTCACGGCTCTACTTGGAAGTGTACTTGCATACACTCATACAAACAATGCCCAGAGAGTGGTATCATTAGGGAAATTGACAATATTATCAGTGTAGTCGCTTTATACCCCAATGGGATGATAGACAATGTTGTACGCTTTTGTTTCTAGGGATTTTTGTTTTCCTGTCTTTAGTTTTTTTTGTTTTTTCTTTTCACTTGTTGGTTTGTCGCTGTTATTGGTGTAGTTGGTCTTAGAAGGCTGCAATTTTGTCCTAGTAAGGCTGAGCGGTGCATACCCCACGGTCATGCACATGGATTTGGGCTCCTAATGAACTCTGACCCCAATTCAAGAACAGATAGTTCTGATCACATGGCCCTGCTCAATACTCACCTTCATGAAAGGATCACTGAAGACAAGGTGCTACAGCAAGTGTGGTGAAGAAAGTAGATGGTGTCCGGCTATCAATAGGAATAGTGTCTGGGGTCTTAAAGGCTTGTACTCAGACAGGCAGCCATCTTAGCGCTGAGTTAACTAAGTCCATACGGAAGGAGCACACCAGCTTGTGTGATGACAATTACAAAATTCAAATATGATGAAGGGAAAAGTACCAGAGCTACAAGTGGTAGAAAGCTATGGAGGGCATGGAAAGTTCTGGGAGCCCAAAGCTCATCTGCTGTGTAACGAGTCAGAGTATGTGAGCTACTGGCAGACTCCCACTAGCCCGAGGCAAGGGTCTTGAAGAGTCTTACTGTCAGGTTTTATTTACAGAGGTCACTGTAATCTTGATTATGCTGGATTGAACTTGGTATCTGGTCAGCTGACCTCCTATTGACCCAACCTGAATTTGCTCTAGGTGAAGTATCTCATGCATGTTCCATGACAAAAATTCTCCCCTGGCTTTTTAAATATTGAGGGCAGTCTTTTCTTTCTTATCATTCTTTTTATATTTGTATTATTATTATTTTATCCTTACCACTTTAAGTTTTGTTTTTTATTTTTTCTATTGGGTTTCCCAGTTTGTGAAGCACAGAAGAAGTGGATGTATAGACATAATAACTGATCAAGGGTCTATAGGGGATGTCGGGGTGAGGCATGGGAGATAGGGATGGTGAGGGGATTTCAGGAATAAATAATGAAGGCGGGAGGGGGTAGGAAGTACTAGAGTGGACTGTGATTACATAACTCATTTTAAAGGTGATTTACCCATGGGGTGGGGGAATGATGTTCTAAAATTGATTGTGGTGATGATTGTACAGTTCTTGATATGATTGAACGATTGAACTAGTGAACTGTATGATATGTGCATTAAGTGCCGATAAAAATGGAAGAAAAAAAAAAAGAAAAGTTAACTACCAAGAAGCAGGGAAAATTTCACCTGGGCGAAAGGGGAAACATTTAGAAAGGCCACAGCTGAGCAAAGTTGACGCATCCAATCAAACGAAAGTGTCTGTTGGTTGTCTCAGGTTCACTTTTCAAAGTTCAAAGAGCAGCAAAAGAACCAAGAGGCCAAGAGCAGAAGAGTGAAGGTCCACGAGGCCCAAACGCTCTCCAGAGGACACTGAGACCACCCCGACACCTGTGTGCGAAACTGCTCTCGGGAGTCCACAGGCTTCCGCTTAGAGCACCTGACTGCTTCCGATGAGGCCTGCTAGGGAAGGCTTTGAACCGTGGCTTAAAACAGAGCCTGGTTCCCCCAAGATGAGAAGCATGAATGAAATGGGTGAAATCAAATACCTGCAGCAGCTTTCTCCACATAATGAAGCTCGTTATAAAACAGGATCACTTGGTGATATTTTTCTTTCACAACATTGGATATGTAATGCAACAGGGTTTGTTTCCGGTCTGTTGACTTGGTATCTAAGAGCTGAAAGCAAAAGGAAATGTGGGTCGGGGGCAGGAATAAAAGATGACAGAGGACTGTTTCCTGCCAGGTGCCATTTGCTCTCAGTGTGAACACCTAGGACGAGTTATCCAGTGGGCTGGCGATGAACATTCCCAGGAGAGGCTCAAGGTACAACCATTCTTTGATGATGAACCATGCGGAGGGCGTCCTGACTAGGAGGTGTGCGATACAGGAGGGATGACTCGAACCATCTAACAATTTACATCTCACCTTCCATCAACTGTGCAGATCCCCTAAGCCCCTTAAAGCCAGGCACATTGGCTCTAATGCGGGCCACAGTGAATGAACAGGAGAAGGGAAGTGTGGAGCCAGCAGTGCACGCGGGTGCCCTTTACACCTACCTGCAGTCTTCATACATAGCTTGTGTCCTCTCATTCCTGAGTCGCTCATGATCCGAGGCAGATATGCTCCAGTGCCATGCTGTTAGAGCTGACACGCTCAATCTGCACAGGCCCTGCACTGTGTGACTGCCTGGACAGCCCTTCTCAAGTACATAGGTGTCTCCGGCTTGAACTGCAGCCCTCCACGTGACCTTCCCACATGGAATGACTCTAGCCCCATAACATGAAGGGTGGGTGGGGGTGGAGGGAGTGTTCCATGCAGGGTTTTGACTCCAGGAAGCAGAGCACCCTTTTACATCATCGAAAAATAAAAAGATATAAAGCAGGGGGGAAAATGTTTTTCCATCATCTCGCCCAACCTCTCTATACACAGTTTGATCTATTTCCACTCCATCTTGTTACCCTACATGCTTTACTTGGTGGAGCTCAAACACCACACACAAACGTCTACCCTGAATCCGTAATAAACATGGATTTATCCATTTCTGGGGATCCAGTTTTTAACAGTAGAAGAGGAGTCCACTGTGTGAACTATTATTAGAATATATCTGATCATTTCCCAAAATGTTGGGCTTTCAGAGTGCAGGTGCTGACACACAATGATAAATCAAAAGCATCAACCAAAACCCGGACTCCGAGAAAAGAGTCCTCGCTATGGAAACACGGAGTTAAAGGTCTGGGTAATTTTTAAGCCTCTAAGCTAAGGTGACCAGACGTTCCGCTTTTGGAGGGGCAGTCCCAATTTTTAACAATTTTTCCCATGTCCTGAGAGTTTTAAAAAAGTCCCGATTTTTGGAAAGAATGCACAACATGCTAGGATATACGGTTTTCGGCTGCCATGTGGCTATTTCGCCAGGACATGAGTTTTATCAATGGTGTCCCACTTTTGTCCCGCTTTACCAATGGTAACATCTGGTCACCTTACTCTAAGCACAACTGCCAACAGAAAATGTGTGCCGGCTGAGCTCCCACTAGCAGACTCCATCCAGAAACCTCACCCCAGCCTCCAAAGGCAGCCTCTCTCCGACCCGAGACCCAATCTCTGCCAGCTGGTTTCTCCTTCACAGGGCTTTTATTTCTTGAGTACACTCACCAGATCTAAACTCTGAAGTTTAAATCCATAAACTGCTCCTCGTTTACTGCTGTTCATATAATTTCCCAAGGCAAGGATGATCTGCAAGCAGGGAGAGAAGAGCACCCCTCATTAAGTCCAGCCTCGCAGGCAGCGCAGCTACAAGCCAGCGCCTCCACACATGCACATGAGCAAAATGTCACTTGCCTCTAGAATTTTCTTGAGTTTTTGGGATGACTTTATAGAAACAGATGCTGCAATAATTGCATGCAGTTGCTTGATTCCAGTCAAAGGTGGAGGTGGGAGGGAGGTAAAAAAAAGACATGTTAAAAATTGGAAACTCTAATTGTAAATTAAAAAGTAACAAACACAGGCCTGCATTTAAACCTGAATACCCTAATGGTAGGATTATATTTTTTTCTCAGCATAATAACCTGAAGTTGTCCCATGAGAACTTAGATAACCTTACCATTACCAATTAGTCTTTTTCCATCCCTGTTACCAGTAACAAGTATTAGAAAAACTTGTTTATCACAAAATCGGTAACCAATGAGATCACAGTTAAGGGTCAACAGCATCTTCTAGTAGGATCCAGTTCTTTGCCTACCCCTTCTAGCTATGAAATACATAAAGTTTATATTCTTGTAAACATAAACACGGATGTGTAGATATAAATTGATATGCTACAGTTACACACCAATGGAGCTGCCAAGCATTGGGGAGACAAAGGGGTATAATTATTCTCCAGAAGTTCCTAGAATATGTTTTTCAACAGCCACACTACCATAATCAGTAACTAACAAGTTTATTTCGAAACAGAACTGGGAAAGGGCTGAAGTTTCTGATATTTATAAACCTCTCGACCAGATTCACTCAATAGAACAAGAAACAGATGGCTGGCTATTATTTCTGACTCGCCACAGACTAATAATGCACTGCATGTCAAAGGAAAAAGATTCCTGTGATACATATAATATCCCAAGTGAAAGCTGTCAGTCCATTCAATGAATAAGATATTTCTAGAAATGAAAGTTATATTTTCAGTTGTGCCAACCAAGCTAGAACACTGGACTCTTCAGAAAGAGCCAAGTTTGGGAAAAGGATTTCCCTGGTCCGCAGTACTGAAGGGCCCTTGGAACCCCAGAGGATGGCTAGCTGAAGACCTAGAAAGTGGCATTCTTTCTAGGGAACATAGCAATATTAAAAAAGCAACTAGAAATCAAACACTGTCATCGAGTTGATTCCGACTCATAGCAACCCTCTAAGACATGGTGGAATAAACACCGTTTTTTCAAACTTCCATGATTTTTCTAATTCATTTTGTATACGTAATATGTAAAGAGTGGCCGAAATAAAAATACCATCGATCAGGTTCTGAGAAAGCGCCTCTGGAACCCCCAAAGACCCTATTGTCTCTTGGGGCCTCCCCGCCAGAGCAGGCCCACTCACAGGAGTCAGCATCTGAATGCTCTCGGCAAAGTTCCCAATGAAGGCCATGATGGTCATCTTCTGCAGGAGCCTCTCAATTTTGCTGAACTGCATCATGAACCGGTCTTCATCTGACAGGCTCTCCAGGGGCTTTCTCTCCCGCTCGTAGAGCCGAAGCACTTTCACCTCGTTCTCAGTTGGCAAGAACCTCATCAGACACTCCACAAAGTCCACAGGCAACGTCTTCAAGTCAAAGCTGCAGACGGATGGAGAGAAGCCGGTGTTCAAAGAAGTCCCACTC
>NW_022103900.1:23371954-23379279 GCF_000313985.2 Echinops telfairi
CATGCTTCAATCGCACCTTGGCCTGGTGCAGCCCGTGAACTACTTCAGCATTGAGCTCAAGAGTAAGGACTGCAAAAACCGACCCTGGCACCAGATCCTGACTCCAGATCAAGCAACTGGTCCTTCCTGAAAACCGGAACCTGAGCGCAGGCTGCCACTCTACCTTCAGGCTATTGGTATGGTTAGTTCAATGTCTCTAACCACAAACAGTCAAGACAGTAGGAACAGGCAGAAGGAAGGAAGTGTCTACGTAGTTCAGTGGTTCAAGGATATGGTTTCCCCGGCAATGAGAACGGCTACAGAATGAAATTAAGATTATATGCAGAAGTGCAAAATATTTAGTAAATACCGTCACTCATTTCAGTGAAACCAGGAGATTGGGATAGCCTTTCATTTTTTAGGGGAAAACAATGTATCCAAATGCCTACCCTGGATGACTGTTTTGGCTTAAATGCATGTATCCCTGGAAGGAGTATCAGCTCCTTGTGGATGCGTGTTCAATTTGAATGAAGTGTTTGCTACACCCTCTATTTGATCTTCTGAGCCATGTCTCTCAGTCCACTGCTGGGGCTCTCAGGCGCTGTCAAGAAGGTTCTGCCTCACAGCCACCTGACCCTGGGAACAACAGAAGACACGCTGCCCCGTCCTGCCAGGAGTTCTTACACTTGAGCCCATTGATGCAGCCACTGTGCCCGTCTCAAAGGGCAGGTCTACGCCCTCATCCCCCAAGGGAGGTTTCGCAGGAAGAAACTGGAATGCACACCAGACATGAGAAAGACGGCAAGCAGTGGACTTTTGGAGAGCCAGTCATTTTTTCCCAGGGTCAGTAAGTCCTCCTGGAGGCTCCGAGTAAAATCTATAAACTCTCACTGTCTGAAGACTTAGGCCCTAAAACATTGAATGCATCCTTTTATTTTAAGTCACATGACCACAAGGGGAGCAGCGTAGCAAGAGGGAAGCAAGTAAAACCGAAGCCGTGGATGCACTCCCAAGTGAGAAAGAGCCGAGCTTGGTTCAAAATGTCTTCAACATGCAAAGAGCAACAGAAATCACATTCCTGTTGCTATGAATTGATACACACCTGTATCATATTTGCATTTGGCATTTGATTGTGTCATCAAATTTGTATTAGACAAATCTGGATTGAATTCAAAAACTTCAGAGAAAGCTGATATTTTCGACCCTTTCGTAACATCTGCCATACTAAACTTTCCTTTTATGTAAGCGCTGCTGTAGGCCAATACGAGAGCAGAGCAAGATAATAAATGAAGTAACAATCCAGATGTCATTTCTCAAAAGCAATCCATTACTCATGCTGGTCCAGCATCTCCTAGGGTAAGTGCTGGTCCACCTCTTTAGGGTTAGCATGTAATTCGATTCTGAAGTACACAATAATGGGAATCTCCAATGTATGAAGGTCTCAACATTTTATCGCAGACCTTGCGCCAGTGTTGAAGCTTTGCTGTTAGCGATCAATTCATAATTTCGCTGTTTTCATTTTGACCCTAAACTTTCTGGGAAGTAATTTCCCACAGTGCCCCAACTTACACGTGAATCGCTTTACAAATCTCATCGGCGGTCTTTCCAGCTTTCCTTAAAGTGATGGCAAGGTTTTTGGCCCTGTTTGCTTCTAGCAACGTGACTTTGTTTGAGCCCTTCTGTGTTATCTTCTGCTTGCTTGAAGACAGATCAATGGCTGGACCTTGGGCTTTGGTCTTAAATATTTCCTCAAATTCATCCACATTTAAATCCTAAAAAGACATGAAATTGGAGCATTAGATCCTACTTAAAAATCACCACAGAAAGTCATCTTTTAGATGTTTGGTTGGGTTTTTTTTTAAGGATCATTTTACAGAGGACTCTTACTTCTCTTTTTCTACTTAATGTTTGCCTTTTCCGTGGCTACCATGCTTTGAGAGTGAGACTTGTGACACATGAGATAAAGGCTAGACGGTTGTCTTTCAGGAGCTTACAGACACAGAGGAAAACTACCCAGCCAAAGGAGGCGAGTACGTGGCTCCTCGGTGCTTACCTGTGTCCGATTCAATGAGTGCTTTTAATGCCTTTAGAGCAATTAAGGGCAGGATTTATGTCAACTACACGGAGGCATCAAAAACCGTGTGGAAAATAGGATGACAAGAGAATGGAGTTCTTCCAGGAGCTTTTGGAAGTCCCCTTATACATATGCATACACAGTTGCTCAAAATTATGTTGTTATTCAATAACTTTTAAAACAGCTCACAGAATAGTGCGTGTTTTCATTCGTGGACATTAGGACACTTTTTTTTCATTACATCAGCGAACTTAACACGCTAACACCTGTAGGGAACATCCCCAAAACCTGTAGCGAAGTGAAGGCCCGTCTTGGGTTTCCTGGACAGAGATGCTCCCTTGTTTCTAGCCACTACAAAGAATACCTCCAGGATGCGCTCATCATCGATTTCATTGAAGACCGTGCCATTGATCTGATTGGGCTTCAGAGCCACCCAGTTGAAAACTGGCATTCTGAACTTCGTCTTGATTGGCTTCTTAATTTTCACAGCTGGTGATGTCAGAGAAGAAGGAAATTAAGACCCATCAAGACCCTGAGACCTGGGGACGGTTCAGACCATAGTCCTTACAGATGACATTTCAACACTGGAGGAAGGGTGGCACGAGGCGTCTACATGGTTTGTAAGTCGGGGACACGTGAGCTCATCGTTTATTTGGCTGACTGGGCTATACTGTAGTGCTAACATGGTCTAAGGGCCAGGAGTTGATCAGAAATAGACAAACAAGCAAAAAACAACTCAGGAATTTGGATCGCTGCCTTACAGCTACATTATTGGGACAAATGCTTAAGACAAACGAATTGTGCGAGAGTGAACATTACCAGTGATGTGACTGGATGGCAGATAGGGCACGCACTCCGTGACTTTGCGTGACATTGGTGACTGAGTGTTGACATCTGAAAACCTTGGATCTTGAGTACATACAGTTCAACACAGACCCGAAGGGACAATTAGGGTCTGGCTCCACCACCAGGAAAGTAATCGCATCAGCAAGAGATGACTTTGGGCCAAAACAACCCATTACTGGGGAAGATTCTGATCATGAGGATTTATATTTGCTGCTGGGTTATTTTGACAAAGGGAGGTCCAAGAGGGTCCAAATTAGAAAATGTTTAAGAAGACAGAAATAGGTTCCATTTAGAAACCCAACACTATAGTGCCCACGATCCCATCGTCCCTCCTTTGGAAGAACACGTTCTCCCCAGGACGCAGCTCTGTGGAGATAGGTGGTTAAAAACATAGAAACCCTCCTGAGACACAGAGAGAGGGAGGGATCTTTTAAGATCCAGAAGGAATATTTACCGTCTTATTTTGGGAGAATGAGCATAAAGGGAATCCATTAACGAATTCAATTTATCAATTGCATATCGTAACGAAGTTATCTCTATCTATACATGGATATAGATATAAAAATGCCCTCCGTCACACGTCTGCCCTTGGAAGCCCACCACGCGCTTTGGGAGTTCCACTATCTGCAATCATTTGCAAGCAACACTGAGCACTCCACCCCACCAGTGCAGAAGGCAAGCAACTGTGACACACAGCCTGCTGCTCACGGGGAGACAAAGGGTGCCCCCTTTCGTTCCTCCAGCATTACAAAGGCCATGTAAAGAGCAGGACGTCATCTATAATCCACACGGAAGCATGCAGGAACACAGAGACACAGCTTTTTGCCAAACCAGGCCTTGCCGCCACTAGTGTGATACCCTAGTCCCCACTATCCAGCCATGTCAGCCTCCTCGTCACTCCCATCTGTCTACGCTTCCCAGGAAAACGGAGGCCGGTGGGGGGGTTAAAGGAACAGACTTCCCTCTGCTGTGGCACTTCAGTCACAGAGGGCAGTTGAGGGACGGGAGGGGAGAGGTACGCAGGGCTGTGTTCATGATCTGGGGTGGCCGTACCTGCTTTACTCTCTACTCTTTAGCAAGACTAGGAATAGGCCTGAGATCAGGCAAGAAATTTCTCCAAGGGAAGGTTTTATTGATGGAGCTACTGACTCAGATAAGGGATATATCCGTGTGTGACCATGTCTCCAGGGCCCAGGCTAACGGAAGTGGCTGAGAGAGCGCGCGAGTCAGTGAGCAGGTGAGTGGGGTTCTCTGTGTTCCAGAGAGAGCCAGAGGCCAGAGGGCCGCTCTTCCTTGTTCTGTGACAGAGCTCTTCAATTCCCATAGAACAGACTGTAAACCTTTCTAGCATGGAGGACTTTAAATTAAGTCATCCTTCCGTGGGTTCTTGGGACAAAAAGAAGGTGGTATATAAAATATAGGCTGTCCATCTAGAGGGGCCACAATCTCTCGCAGTGTCGACTAAAGAATGGGCAAACCTTCAGTGGCAATGAGCAACAGCAAGACTGCCTGCAGACACAGAGTCAAATGCAATGGCGGTCAAAGTGAGATGGAGCGGACAGATATCAAGGCACAGTGGGACCAACAGGAACACATGGTAAGTATGCAACACATTCAGTGAGGAGCAACCTACAGAAAAGCTTGATTGGCCCGTCTTTTGTGGAAGCAGAAGGAAAATGAAAAATAAAAATTAGATATGGTTAGAGTCCAGGGGCTCAGGCAGTTCACGCACTTTTAGCAGAGAATTTCATGCTTCTTGGACACATTTCACAAAGCAGCACAGAGCCAAAAGTGCATTTCCATTCTTGCCTGCCTTGAAGACTGACTCACTGTTTATTTTGTTTAAAAATAAAATAATCCGTTTTAGAAGAGAGAATGCAAAAAAACCAAAAAAAAACCAACCTATTTTATTGCCACGGTTGCAAACATTCACAGCTCAAATTTGTGCTAGAATGTCTAGCACAATAGATATGAACAGAACTGCTTCAAATTAAAAATTAAAAGTAGTCAGCAGAAGCTCACTCTCCTATTTTGAAGACCCAAGCACATTTCCTAAAGAGAAAGCCAATTTACAGACTCCCCGGTGGTGGGTCACAAATACCCTCCGTACCCTATGCCAGTCCGTGGAGCCAGATCTATCTTCCCTTGACAGTGTGGAAGCAAGCCTGAGCCTTCAAACACTAATTTCAGGTTCGTGATATTCTCTCTAAAAATTGAAAAGGGAACTAACTCTACCTTAGGCATAAACTTACGGACCACCCCTGGTCCTATGTTGGCCAAGAACATACCTGCCTATTGCCTCCTGAAGGGTTACGACATCCCTGCTGCTCGCTGGGTTTGGCCTTTCCAGGAGCAATCAGCTCAGGTCGGTCTCTTGACTCAACTGGGATATCCTGACTCCGTATGACCGCTCCTTACTGCGGCCGAATCAATTCCGACTCTTAGCAACTGACAGGGTTTTTGAGATGGCAAGTATTTATGGAAGCAGGCAGCCTCATCTTTCTCCAGTGGAGTGGCTGGTGGGCTCGGCCTTGTGGTTAGCAGGCTGGTGCTTAATGCACAGCACCACCAGAGCTCCGTACTCTAAAGGTAGCAGCTGACAATCAGCGGAGCACAGAGCTCCCACATTAAAATTGAGGGCGCCAACAGAAGCCAACAGATTTTTACCAATTGAGAAGTGGGCAGAGCAGCGGTTCTCAACCTGTGGGTCGCGACCCCTTCGGGGATCGAACAACCCTTTCACAGGGGTCGCCTGATTCAGTAGCAAAATGACAGTGATGAAGTAGCAACGGAAATAATTTTATGGTGGTGGGGGGGGTCACTACAACATGAGGAACTGTATTAAAGGGTCGCGGCCTTAGGAAGGTTGAGAACCACTGGGGCAGAGATTCGGGCACAAATTCAGCCAGGAAGGACATGGCCCGTTCCGAAGGGAGCCCTGGGCCTGAGCAGCTCAGCCTCTTGGCTCTTTCCTCCTGCCAGGGTCAGGTGAATGGACGTGGATGCTGTCACACGTTTGCTGCCAGAGAGAAAGGAGGAGGTTCCCAACGCGAGCCACGGCGAGACACGTGGCACAGCGACTCTTCTACGGACAGTGGGAAAGCCTAGCAAGGCCTCTCGAGGGGAGGACTTCCTACAGCTTGTGAGGCCGTGATTCCGTCTGCTGCTGTTCTACTTCCTAGATCCCATCGTTCAACGACGGCTCTCCTGCAACAGTTACCCTTCAGAAGCAAGAAGGGTCCTAGAAGAAAGTGGTAGGCGGGAGGACCTTGAAAGGCAGCAACAAGGCACTGCTTGACAGTGAGCATCACCTTGCATGGGCATGTGTGGGTCTGACAACTGTGTGGAAGCGGAAGAGCAGTGTGGGCGGGGTTGTTATCTGGTATCCAACAGGGTCTCGGTGTGATCACTGAGGATGATGACTCAGATGACTGGCTGGTAAAACTGTGGAACGGGGATCAGAACAGGTTTGACAGCCAACACTAATGCTGGAACTCGAGGCAAATGCTCTGAAAACCACGGCAGCCTTGAAAAGGGAGCCCTTAGGAGAGTAGCTCTTCATCCAAAGTCAGGAACCTTCGGAAGGGGCTGAAGGGGATGGGGTTCAGGCTGTCCCACGTCACAGGGACGGCCAACCCCAGAGCAATGCTGAATGCCAGGGAAAACCAGCTTCCGGTGTTTGAGGGAAAAGGACACATTCATTTCATGAATAAAAAGTAACCTGTCTTTTAAAGCATCAGGGTGACTTCCTCCCTTCCTTTGCCACGTTACTCAGGATCCCCCGCCCCACCGTTGGCGCCGTGGGTGGAGAGCACGGCAGGACGCTGCAGCTTTCCCCTAGTTAGCAGGAGGACAGCACTCACTCAAACGCCTTCCAGGGCAGGGAGAGAAAGCCTTTACCCCTGAAGCTTCAATCCACTACCATGAGTTCTGACACCCTCCCAAATTTAGAAGACTTGCTGGAAGCCTACTCATGGTCATTAAACAGAGGCATTTTCCCTTTTCTAGATGAGAGCGCACATACATTTCATCCAAGAGTCTCATGAGCCATCACCCCGGTGCACTACACGTGTGTGGGAAGGGTCTGCGCATCCATGAGAGGGGTCTTACATCCCCTCCTTTCTCTGCATGGAAAGGGCAGAAGGATGGAGAAGGTCGGAGAGATGATTTCACAGTCACTGGCTACAGCGGCAAAAACAGAGGAGCTCCTGATGGCAAGAGGCTTGGACTTGACTTTAGCCCTCCAGAAGGGACAGGGCAGGTGCATGTTTCCTCCACAAGTGCCTGGGCTTCATTCTGTGTTCTTACCTGCTAATCCTGAGTTGAAAACCACTGTGGGTGAAGACGTGCCGGGCAGTGGGGGTGCAGAGGGGGGCGGGGGTGGTGGTAAAGGAGGAGCTGGCCCAGTCTCTGCAGCAGGTCCCGG
>NW_022103900.1:23379379-23469801 GCF_000313985.2 Echinops telfairi
GGAGGCGGCGGGGGTGGCATGGGTGGTGTTACTGGACCATTTTGCACTAGTGAAGGAGAAAAGAGACAGTCTGACTTTAAAAACAGAGGAGCAATTTCCTCCCCACCCCCCCAAGTACGTCCCAGACACGTAATGTACCTGGAAACAACTCACTGAAAAGGACAAAAGGTGTGGTTGCCCCCAAAGGCCGTACAATCTCCTCATTGCACGGATGGGAGACGTTGTAACACATGCGAGAGGAAGATGTATAACCTGAATCCCCAAAGCTGAAATGCTCCTAAGTCTGGTAAGTAACAGAATAGCCCAACCCTGCCCTGGTGCTCACCTGCTTCAGGTGCATCTGATGACAGAGGTAGCGGTAGGGGAGGGGTGGGCAAGGCCCCTGAGGCAGCCCCGGTTCCTGGTCCCACATAGTCCCCGGCTGCGGCTTCAGACCCCGCGGGCGAGGCGCCCGATGCCACAACTGGAAGGATGGCGATCTCCCCATCCCCTTTCTTCTGGATTTTAATGGTCCCTTGTTTCTCCAGTTCGTGAATCTTTTTTTCCAGGGTCGACTGTCTTTGAATGGCTTCTTCTTTCTCCTTGACCATTTTCCTTAACGTGTGAACCTGGGTGTTGGCATCTTTGTAGATTTCCTGCAAAAAGAGTCCACGATGAAGGATTGGGCTCCACGTGACCCTCCCTATCTATCTATCCCCATCAGATGGGGGCTTGAAAAAGCTGATAAGCAAGAAGTAGCAACAGGTTAAGGAATCCCTGGGCGTATCACAAACAGGGATGAGCTGAAAGGCTGGCAAGTCAAACCCACAGAGAGGAGCCTTCGAAGAAAGACCCGGCGACACCCGGAGCCTGGACCCTCGCAGCCTTGAAAGCCCTGTGGAGCGGTTCCTTTCTGTACACAGGGGCCACCGTGAGTTGGAATCGTTCAGGTGGCAATGAACCACAGGAAAAGGAATTAGATGGAACCCCACCAGGACCTGTGAAGTTCCTGTGACCACTCACTGGTGATGTACACAATATATTCTAGCAATTATGTTATGATTAAGATGGTTCTTTGCATTAATAAATAGCGCTGACTCAATGTTTTCTGTGGGCCAAGAGGAGCAGGGCAGAGACAACCCCCAAATAATTATAGAGCTGACTCTGGACTCTACTGAGTCCATACGCTGGTGGGGCAACATGCTTTTCTTTTCCTTATGGTGAAAGTTCTTTAGTGGCCCCTACATACATGTCAGCTAACAACAGACAACAAGATGTCCATCAGACAGACTGGGAATTGAAATGCTCTCCAGAAACTCGGGAATAATCTCTCCGGGATGAAGCAGAGGTGGGCCGTCTCTGAATGGAGGACAGAGCCCCCTTGACCAGGGCTGGTTCAGGCAATGGGCCGCTTGAACATTTGGTGTTATCGTTAACACAGCAGGCCAGAAAGCATCCCTTCCACTGATAACTTATTTCTGCAGACTTTTTTTTAAAGCAGAAAACAAGGAATTTACCAGTTTGGATCAAAAGCTCATTCTGGTCCCCTTTGTAAGGGGCCCACCGAGGTTGCAGGGCAGGGATTTTATGAAATGAACTGACTGCAGGGCCGTGGACATGGGCTCTCTCCCCAAAAACCTCCAGCAGGTAGGGACCATGCTTCACACCCTGCCTGTTCTTAATAACCGCAGAGCTGAACTTGAATTAAGTCCATATGCTGCTAGGGCATGCCAGAATATACATTTCCTAGAGTTAACTGTGGGACCCCGACGGCATGTCAGGCAGCACACACAGGCATGATGCCCATCATAAAACGCGCCGTTCCATTCACGGTGGTGTGAAGGAATGCCTCTCTTCGGAGAGCCCTCCGGGCACTTTGGCGTGTGCCTGTTCTGCAGTCACAAGCACACGGACAACACTGTAGAATACCTGGCGTGGAAGGTGAAACCAGTGGGTGGCCAAAAAACAGGTCAGGAATTAGCTGATAGTAAAATGGATGGGTTTTGCTTTGCCACTTAAAAAAACACTTTGTTTTCTTAAAGAATGCCATTCGACATAGCCCGTGTGACAATTTCAACAGTGACCACCAATCTGGTTTCAAGTAGATGCAAAGCACAGAAATACAAAGAAGTCCTAGCCCTAATAAAAGAGTTACAGCAGTGGCATGCATTAAATCCACGCTGTTTTTATTTCCAACCAAATGGATGAGGCCCAGAATTAACTCGGTTTCTACAAGATGGACCAAAATTCTGGTTCCCAAAGCATGTGACAAAGCCATACCGTGCCCCTAGTGTGTGACTGCACACACGTGGATACAGCCCGTGACTATGTGTACAGAGTATCTCCTCCGAACCGGGTCTATGAAACATCTGCATCAACGCCCTCCTCTGAAAGGACCCTATTCTGCAGCCCCCGGGCCGAACATGGACGGGCGTGCCCTGCCCTCCGCCTGACCGGGGCAGCTGCCACTGTCCCACTTACTCGCACAACATCCAGCTCCTTGCTCCTCTGCATGAGTTGCTTCTCCAGTTCCACAATCTTGGACATGGCTTCATTCTCCGTGTCTTGCAGCTTTTCAGACAACTGTAATGTCAAAAAGGGAAGTGGAGTCACCACACAGGGCACATCAGAAAATGAAGCTCAGAGACCACCAGAGGCCCACACGTGCCCACAAGCGGTTTTCTGGCCTGGTTAATATGTATACAACGGCTCTGAATACATATTTGTTTCTGAGAGGAATTAATCATCTATATGTAACCCTTAATAAGACCCACATGTCAGCTTCCTTGTTTTCAACATATGTGGTGTGCCTTCCTCCATTGTGGAAGGAGCTAGCAAGGGTACCGACGACTGGGTGGTACAAATGATTAACGGAGTCAGCTGATAACTGAGACGAGGGAATGTTGGAGTCCACCCAGATGGGCCGCTTTTCCAATCGGCTGTTAGAAACCCTACAGAGTTTAATTCTATCCGGACAGACACGGGGATCACAAGGAACTGGACTCACTGGATGGTACCTGGTATTAGGAGCCAGAATAGAGAACAGTAAGGTGAGGGGTAAGGTGAGTAAGGAGAGAGGGGAGAGGAGGAGGAAGCTGTCTGCTCTCCCTTTATTCCTGCCTCATAAAGCACCCAGCAAGACGAAGTGTGCTGGGAGCCACAACCAAGGCTCATGGACGCCACAGTCGAGAGACCCACTGGCGCATTGCATGGGGTCAATGTGCTGTGCAAGACCTCTTTAAAGGGTTGAAAACTAAGGACAAGGAGCACCTGACCTAAGCCAGAGGCACCTGAAAGCTGAGCACTGACTCAGGAGGGCCGGAGAAGAACTGATGCACTTGACTTGTGGCGCAGGTAGAGGACACTGAAAATACCAGGGATTTCCAAAGACAAACGAATCTGTCCTGCAAGAGGTACAGCAGGAATACTCCTGAGAGGCAAGGCTGGTTGGCAAGACTTTAGACATCAGGAGAGGCCAGTCCCTGGAGAAGGACATCACCCTTGGTCAATAGACTGACAAAGTGGCTGCAACAATGGCCTCAAACGTGGGACTGATCATGAGGACGGTGCAGGATGGGTTTCACTCTGTCGTCTACAGGGTCCCCATGAGTCGACGTTGACTCGATGGCGCCTAACAACGGCAATAAAGGACCACCAGACAAAAGCTTTTGGAAAGCACTGATCCAGGAAACTTTGCTCTGTCATTATAAAAATAATTTTTAAATTACAATTTGTTGCTTTCTAAACAACCAAAACAGGAAAGACGTTGTGGGGGAGAGTTTAAGTAAACAGGTAGTCTGCTACCAAGGTGGGCGTATACCCGTAGCCACGCCACGCTGGCTGCGGCAGTAAAGGAAGGGCAGACAGGACAGGGCATGTGTTTTTAAAAAAAAACAACGACTTTAATAGAAAACTCTAGAATTGAGCAGCTTCAGAGTTCTCACCGTTCACTGAAAATATCACAGGTAAAGATAATCAGTGAGGCAATATGAGGAGCAAGAGTGGAGATTTAGCCTCCTTAGTCAGAAGATAACACAAATCTGGCAAGGGAAGAAGGATACCGGGCCTGCTGATCTCCTAAGAAGGTGCCGACGAGGTCGGTGGAGCACTTACACAAGGAGGGTTTGGCTCCTCACCTTGGCTCAGACCCAAGGCGGGAAGACAGACGTCTGCTTTCAGAGGGGCGGCAAAAGGTGAAGGACAGTAAGTACTTATTTCTTACAGCACACAGGAAAATCAATAGAAAAAGGATGTTCCACCCCAAACGCTCATTTCACAATCAAGAAAAGAGTCCACCAGAAAGCATGTCATGAAACAGACAGGTCCGTGCACCCTCCGTGGGTGTGTGCGAGGCACCGCTCCGTCCATCCTCTCTGGGTAAATAAGTGCTGCAGGATGAGCAGTGGGACGGCTTCTGAAGGTCTTCTGACTCACATTCATCTGTGGTCCGTGGCAAAAAAGACCTGCTGAGTAAAAATGAGCCCCGCTCCAACAGAAAAGCTCACTTGCTGGTTACCCTGAAAAAACCTATTGTTGAAATGAATCATTTCAAAATGTAAGGGACCACACGACAGGAGAATACAGACATGCATCAGGGAGTCATCGGAGCATCCTGCCGGGGACATCCTGTGTGGACACCTTTGGTAAAATTGACTTGTAGTTGAGGAAATGTTCTTCATCACTCAGGGTACGAATTCCCACATTTGAATTGCATTCCCTCAAGGTTTTAGGTTATGTCAAGCACCCAACTCTCCCGTGGCTATGACTCAGCGAGCTAGGGAACTCAAATGCTCTTTAGCCAACGGGAGTGTGCACTGAGGCGAGGCTGCTGCTTCCTCTCAGCTTTAAGCAACACAAACTGCCTACTGGAGGGGCCAGTGAGTGGAGGACTTCGAATAATTCCCTACCTCAAGCTGCAACCCTTTCATCTATGCCAAATGCACTAAGTACTGTCCTCAAGCCAGCCATCATTAATTCAGCACCTTTTTCTGTTCTGAGATGGACTTACATGAGAAATGTTTTCTTCCAGTTCTTCCACCCTCTCCAAGGCTGCATTCTTGGTTTCAGCATCTTCCAGCAGAGCTCCCACATCAAACACATTGTCCAGGTAAGCCTGAATCTGGACCTGCAGCTTGTCACTCTCTGTGTGTTTCAGCTTCTGGAAACCAAAAGGCAAGCACAGGGGGTGTAAGCATCATCTGTGGAAACAGAACATAGCCTCCCCCCACCAACAGTCTATGAGCTTCTGTTTGTTCCAAACAATCTAGACTGTTCTGAGAGATATGAATACATCCTCCTCCTCCTGAAGGAAACTACCAAGTGACTTCTAAAGACAATACAATCAACCAGACTACCTTCTAGGGTACAGCCCCTCCCCAAAATACACACAGATTCTTTCCTGCTCCATGTAGGCATATTATAACCAAAAATAATATTATATTAGAGTATGCAAAATCAAGCTAATGAGAAAATGTCTAAAACTGCTTAAGAACAGAAGTCATAGGTAACAAAAACCTAAGGGGGGGCAGTTTGTGTAGTGTAAATGAGTATGATGAGTGTCATCTTTGCCTGCATAATGCTCCCCAGTATACACGTGCATGCAAATGGGGTATACATGCTGCCTGCAGGTGGATTTTAGCACAAGTTACTCATCCTGCATGACTGCTCCCCTACACCACTGTACAGCAGGAGCACTTTAAGGCTCCCCCAAGCACTCATCAGAAAGTTTTCCCTTGTTCATTGCATCCCAGGGCTCAGCATCCATTTGCAACTGTTAGGGAAGCTTTAAGGGGAAGCTCAAAGTAAACTACATCATGGAAGTTTCCTTACATCACCCAAGACTTGTCCTGGTACAGGCCTAGTGAATGCTTTGATGTGGCTCTTCTGGTCAAAGCGTCTCTAACTGCCACCCAATGAGCTTTTCCTGCATGGGTCTGGGTAAGAAGGTGGGGGAAGACAATGATAGGATTCGCCACTGAGCAACTGTGAACAAGGATTTGCTGGAATACTCCACCCTGCTAGGTATAAAACAAGCCCTGTGGGAAGCAGGATAGGGGATGTCACTACCAGCAACAGCCAGGAGTGGAGTGCATCCACTGTGCCCGAGATCCTTGTTCAGTGAGCCTCCAGGATCCAGAAGTCAGCTGACACCAGAGGAGCCAGAGCACGAGACAGAGTGGTGGAATTCCCAACCCAAGAAGCAAGTAAAGTTGAGTGCTTCTTTGCAGGAGGCGGGCTTAAGGAGTGAGGTGCCTCTGGGCACTTAATTGGGGTTGCTGAACTTGCCAACCCAAGGAGTTGGGGCTCAGTGCCTTCAGGCGAAGGCTTACTGGAGTGGAGTACCTCTGGGAACTTAATTCAGGGAGCAGGGTTCCCTGACAGAGCTTGAGCTGCATGCTCAAGGGAAGGCTTATTGGACATCTGTTCACAACCCTGAAAGAACTTTGCAATTTATCCTGATGAACAACTGTATCTTCAGCATTTCTCACTTGCACTGCAGCCTGTTAACTTCCTCGATATACCCTTTAAACATGAAATACTGCCTGTGAGCTCTGTGTAGTCACTGCAATGAATTATAGAATCTAGGGTTTTTTAAAAAGTAGAGAATATTGTTTGAGACAAACACAACACCTGGGGAATAATACATGAAAGGGGTGGCCCAGAATATCTGGCACAGGAATGATGTGAGCAAGTCTTTACTGCTTAAGTCAATGCCCATTTACAGAGATGGGTCACTGTAAATCAGTGCAGCATCTGCACCACTCTTTGCTTGTAATGTTAGTCTTTTAAATGCCTTTGCCTATCTGGGACCCGAATCATCAGACAAGCAAGGAAAAAATACAGAGTTGGAGAAGAATCTTAATTTTTAAAATGAATTTCATGCTAGATCAATTCTCGAAAAAGTAGATTTTCTGTTCGGACTAACATGGAATCCTGCAATTTAGTGTGTGCTGAAGAGACCCTTCCAGAGGGGTCAGAACTGAAAAGGCTTCTGAATAAGGGCAGAGGTCAGATGGGAAAATAAAGAAGAGGCTTTATTGGCTATGTTGTAAGATTCTCAATGAGTAACAAGTAGTTACTGAATGTTAATAACTGAATGTTAATTAAATGAATGTTAATAACTGCCACTATTACCTGAGACCTAAAAAACACCTTGAGCTTTTTGACGTCACAAAACTGAGCGAGCCAACACCATTATGAGGAATCCACACATGCATATTTTGTTCAGAATCGCTATTCTCAGAGCAGCGGGGAAAGAAGCCAGACAAGCCTTGACCTCAGAGGAGAAACATCAAGCTCTCAATAAGATAGTCCGTCAATGATATTAGTTGAGTTTTCAGTTAAGAAAGCAACACAAACAGGAAGTGAAGTCCACAGACAACAACAGAAAATAAGCTTGCCTTTCCATTAGCCATCTTCCAAATCCAGCTAGCCCATTTGGAAGACCACGAGGGAAAGGCAAAAGAAAAACTGCCTCAGGGTCCCGGGATGAGCGTGCATCCTGCAGGTACTCAGGTGAGATTATGCCTTCTACCCACACCAACTTTCTGCTCTTTGGCTGAAGTATTGCAGGGAACTGGCCAAACACTTCTGAAAGGGCCCAAGAAAAATAAACGAGATCCCTTTCACCCAAGAACGGAAAGTGGAACTTCTAAAGCCACAAGCCCTTTAAGGAGAATTTCCCAGCTACAAGAGGAAGTCCCCAGTGTCCATTTCCTTGTGACTTTCGTATGCTCTCAGCATTACCCATCACTCCACAGCAGTCCTGGTTTGACTTTCCCTGCCCAGATGGCGTCCCCAGAGTGACCAAGAACATGAATTACCCAATAGCCCGGAGGAAGAGCGCACTGAGGCTTGCCCCCACACAAAGCTCACAAGCAGAGGAATGCTGCAGCCAAGCCTGCAAGAGGTTATCTAACTCTGGACTAAGCAGCTGCTGGCAGAAGGCATCAGGAAGTCCCAAGAGCTCTGCAGGAATCCAGCTCCTCTCGTAGACTGCATCCCTCAGATCGGTTCCCAGTAACTAGTGCACATATAGTGGGGGCCTGCAATGAGTTTTGAGCCCTCTTTCACTATTGTGGAAATGTGTCTTGGAAGGTGGACAAAAAGAATCAATTCTTAAATCAGAGGCAAAGGTTAGAGTAGTACTCACATCCAGGTATTCATCCAGGCCCAATTTGGTGAATTCATATTGGAGGTGAACTCTGAAATTCATGTCTTCTACTGAATGGACTACAATATTAATAAACTGCATGGAGGCCACCTGAAAGGAAATTGTCAAGGGGTTAGATAAGACGCCAAAACTCTTTTCTCATTTAAATCACAGTCATGAACTACCTCACAAATTCAGGCCCATTACCAATGTCTTTTCCTCCATAGCCAGTGCTGCAGAAGATGTAGGGAAACCGGAACCATCATCCACAGCCGTGGGACATGCAAACAGATAACGCTGCTGCTGGAAACAGTGAGGTGGGTCCTCACAAAGTGAAACACCGAGCTACCGGGTAATCCAGCAGTTCACTGCTATGTCTACACTCGATGTAGCATTCATTCATCATGTGATATTCATAACAACCCAAGATCCATCAGCGGACAGATGGATCAAGAGAATGGAGCAGATCCACACAGGGGAACATGCATGAACTTTGAAAACTGTATGTACGCTAAGTGAAAGAAGTTGAGTCACAAAGCCTGGGTACTGTGTGATTCCAATCGTATGAAATATACAGAGATGGACTGCAGTGCAGGGGTGTGACTGGTGGGAAGTGGGCGGGGCTGCTAATGAGGATGGGGTTTCTTGTAGGAGAGAGAAAATGTTCTAAAACAGGATCGATCGTAGTGATGGTTGGACAACCTGTGAATAAACTGAAACCCTGATTTGTACGCTTTAATGGGTATAGTGAACAGTGTCCTAATCGTATCTCAGGAAAACAGTTAGGATGTATGTATGGATTGTGGTAAGAGTTGTACGAGCCCCCAATAAAATGATTTTTTAAAAGGGCATACAGGTTTCTCATGCAAACTGTGTCAATTACTACAAGCATAATGTAACAAATGTGGGGGACATATCTTTCCCACATAAAAGGGTTAGAAGTTTGTAACGCTATGCTTCAGCTTGAGGTCCCTGATGCAATGGAAGTGAACACTGTGTTGGGTATTCTAAGCACGGGCTGAGGAGACTGCAATTCACAGCTGTTTAGGGTATCTGCTTGAGGCTAGGACTGGGCCTTGAGACTCAGGCTGAGTATGGACCTCCTGTGTCTAACAGTTCCCAGAGGAACTATCAACCAACAAAACCAAACACAAACCCACTGCCATCCAGTCAATTCTGACTCATAGCAACCATCTGTGACAGGGTAAAAGTGCCCCTATGGGTTTCCAAGAGGGTAACTCTTACGGGAGTGGAAAGGTTCATCTTTCTCCCATGGAGTGGCTTGTAGCTTTGAACTGGTGACCTGTGGGTAGCAGCCCAACATGGACCCACCACGCAACCAGGGAGGGAAGCCTGCAGATCTCAGAAAATCCTTCAATGTGTCTTCAGGCCACAATTAGGATTTAGGTGTATGGATTTAGAAGTCCTGAAACTCATTTGGCGGTCTTTTTAAATTTTTTAACCTTCGGGGGACAGTATTGCCGTCCAGCCTAGGAGATCTGCAGTCTGATCGTGCTCTCACCAAATTACTAGCACAGGAAAGAGATCGCAGGGGAAAGTCACGGCTGCATGTCAATCTGGGGATGTTGTCGTTGTGCACCGCCGAGTAGATCCCAGCTCCCAGCTCCTCACTGCACTTGGGTTGACGCCGATTCACCGTGACCCTACAGGACAGGATAGAACTGCCCCTGTGAGCTTCTCAGACTGCAATTCGGGATAGGAGCAAAAAGCCCTGGCTTTCTAAGGGCGGCTCATGGTTTCAAACTGCTGACCTTGAGGTTAGCAGTCCGACACGCAACCACTACACCACTGAGGCTCCTAACAACCCTACAGGACATAGCAAAACTGTCACACAGAATTTTCTAGGCTGTCATCTTTGTGAGAGGAGCCCTGGCAGAGCAGGGGTTAAGCGTCACCTGCTCGTGAAAAGGTCAGCGGCGGGAACCCATCTGTTGCTTGGTTGGGGAGAGGCGTGCTATCTGCTCACTCCCCGGGAGATCTATGAAGATGTCTGTCGAGTTGTGGAAAGACAGCCTGCGGGGCAGTTCTGTCCGGTCCAGCATCGCTGTGAGCTGGCAATAACTCAGCAGCAATGGCCGTGGGCTGGGGACGATTTGCAGAGCAGACCGCCCGCCAGGCCCTGCCTCACACGGAACCACCAGGCTGACGCAACCCTTTTCCTTAGCAGCTTCACCGCCGCACCACCAAGGTTGCCTCAGCTTGGTGCACCTACTGCCAGTTCTCTGTCGTCAGGAGGAGGGCACTGGCTGGAGCCTGTATGAGGTGTGTGGTAAGGCTCTCGGTTGTACCCCCTAAGGGCTCCCATGCAGCACCCTCATCAGCTAACACGACCACTGCGGAGCGGCTCCCCTATGGACTTCCTTTTCCTTCCTCCACTTGCATTCGCTATATACAAACACTACTGCTAGACTTGACTGTAAAGTGTCTATGTAAGGAATAAAAAGGAAAATAAATGCCATAAGGGGAAACACAGATTAAGAAAGCCTGTCTACATTCGATCTATAGCATATAATATTCCATTTCCTGTCCTTTGTAACACACACACACACACACACACACACCTAGAGGGGTGAGGAAAAAACTGCTGAGTTTGCTATGTTGAAACAACTCACCATGAAATCTATGTTATTGTCTTCATTCCTGAAATGTTCCATCAGCTTCTCAAAGCGCTGCTTTTCAACGCAAACCTGAAACATACATTTCATCGGGCATGTGGAATTCCAAACATAAGCACTCCAAAATTAGATGCAGAAATGTCAGCGTTAATAATTACTTCCAGAGTATCTTCTATTTACTTCTTTTCTAAGCTACTTAACTCGCAAATAGCAACATAAGCCAAAATGGATCCCCAGTCTCTTGTGCATCTTCTCTTGCTATTTTGAAATCTATCTCAAACATCTTTTTCTTTCATCGGTTACCTCTGCAGACGCACCGATCTTTTAGCACACACTCGGAATCCCAGAAGGCAGCCAATGGCAAAAAAAGACCCGTTTCCTTTTTACGGGCATACTTTTTAAACAAACATGCTGAACATTTTAAAGAACTGAGTATTTTAATTGCTAGAAAGGCAAATTCAAAATTTCTGTCAAACTGAATCAAATACTTTTAGTGCAGAAATTACAACACAGGTATGAATGAGCCACTTTGGAAAGTTATTTCAAACAGAGATTTGCAGTTACTTGTAATATCGCATTCAGCTCAGAGTAATGACCCGATTAAATTGGTGACATAAATAGAAACAGTACTGTGGACTTCCAGGCTCCAGGAGATCTGCATGTATGTAAAGTTAAACACATGGAATTAGAAGCACAGAGTCAGGAGATGAAAGCACATAGTGGTGACGGTTGTGCAGTACGATGGGCGTAATTAATGCCACTGCATGCACGGGTAAAGATGCCACCGTGGCCCTGGGGGCTACAGTCCCCACAATGACAAGAACCACACAGAGTCGAGGACAGTGTATCAAGTAGTCAGCTCACTGTCGTCGAGTCGATTCCGACTCCCAGTGGTCCCGCAGGACAGAGTCCCTGCACATCTGCACGGGAGCGAACTGACTGCCCCATGCTCCTGGGGAAGGGGTGGGCTCGAGCTGCCAAGCCCAACATTTCTGTGGAAGTTCACGGTCACAATGCAAGGAACAAAGTTTAATTCTAGCAATGCCCTTCTACAGAGCAAAGTCGCACTCCCACAGGCTTATTCCTTCATTCTGCCTCTAGAGAGGTGTCTGAACACCCACGGACAGCAAACGCGGTTGGGAAGACACAAGCCCTGGTTTCACATGGTAGACTGCCGCATTCCATTTGCGATCTTAGGGACACTCATGCTGTTCCCGAAGAATTCTCCTCAGGGGATACTTCATAATGCTATGACGTCATTCAGTCCTGTTAAATAACGCCATTGAGTTGCATGTTAAGTGAGCATATATATCTTTTGGTGAGGAGAAAGTCCCATGAAGGAATTGTCTCTTTTGTTGCTGCTATATTCTTAACACCTAGAACAATGCTTAGCGCAACTGTTAAGTTCTCCTTACTAGTGGCGTTGCGTGAGTAAATCCTGTCAAAACATACTTGACAACACTCTCCCCATCATGCTTGAGGGTGTGACAAGAAGCAGTAGAGCACTGAAGGGGAGCACCCAGGATCGTCCTCGGTGTGCCTCACTCAGCGGTTGAGAGTGTTAAGGGAACAGCAGCCTGGTACTGGTACAGCGACTTCCTTGATCAGAGGTCAGTGTATTCCAATGACGACTCCCTACTTCTTTAGATATTTTTGAATTAAAAAGTTAGTGGAGATGCAGGGGAACAACATGGGTCCAGTGGAGAGGAAGGGGAGGAGGATCAAGGAGATTCTAAAGAGTCGTCTTACAATGCATTCTCCCCCTGCCCTAGTGAGTCTGAGTGTGTAGGCCAGGTAAGCTAGGAAGTCAGGGCCATCATTCTGATACTTCATAAAGGCCAAGACTACAAGTGTAAGGAGACACTGTATCTTAACTCCAGTCCCAGCCAGGCCCTTGGCACCAAACTTTTTTTTTTTTACATCATTTTATTAAGAGCTCATACAACTCTTATCACAATCCATACATACATCCATTGTGTCAAGCACATTTGTATATTCATTGCTCTCATCATTCTCAAAACATTTGCTCTCCACCTAAGCCCCTGGCATCAGCTCCTCATTTTTTCCTCTCCCTCCCCCCTCCCTCATGAACCCTCGATAATTTATAAGTTATTATTTTGTCATATCTTCCCCTGTTCGACGTCTCCCTTCACTCGCTTTTCTGTTGTACGTCCCCCAGGGAGGAGGTTATATGTAGATCCTTGTAATCGGCTCCCCCTTTCCAACCCACCCTTGCTCCACCCTCCCAGTATTTCACTCACACCATTGGTCCTGAAGGGATCATCCGCCCTGGATTCCTTGTGTTTCTAGTTCTTATCTGTACCAGTGTACATCCTCTGGTCTAGCCAGATTTGTAAGGTAGAATTGGGATCATGATAATGGGGGGGGGGGCATTTAGGAACTAGAGGAAAGTTGTATTTTTCATCGTTGCTACATCGCACCCTGACTGGCTCGTCTCCTCCCCTCGACCCTTCTGTAAAGGTATGTCCAGTGGCCTACAAATGGATTTTGGGTCTCCACTCCGCACTCCCCTCCTCATTCACGATGATATGATTTTTTGTTCTGATGATGTCTGATACCTGATCCCTTCGGCACCTTGTGGTCGCACAGGCTGGTGTGCTTCTTCCATGTGGGCTTTGTTGCTTCTGAGCTAGATGGCTGGTTGTTTACCTTCAAGCCTTTAAGACCCCAGACGCTCTATCTTTTGATAGTCTCTTCGCCACATTTGCTTATGCACCCATTTGTCTTCAGTGTTCGTATCAGGGAGGTGAACACACAATTATATGATTTTTTGTTCTGATGATGCCTGATAACTGATCCCTTTGGCACCTCATGATCACGTAGGCTAGTGTGCTTCTTCCATATGGGTTTTGTTGCTTCTGAGTTAGATGGCCACTTACCTTCAAGCCTTTAAGAGCCCAGACACTATATCTTTGATAGCTGGGCACCATCAGCTTTCTTCACCACATTTGCTTATTCAGCAGGCACCAATCTTTTAAGGCTCCTCTAGAGACTATCATTCAGAGAGTGACCCCATAGGGCAGAAAACTGCTCCACGGTGTTGTTTTGTTTCCGAGGTCTAACCATCACAGAACGATGGAACCTAGATTCAGATGGAGCTGTCTTAGAAGGCTGTTTCCGGCAGGGTGTGTCTCCTCAGTCATTGTCCACAGTACTGTGAGAAGCTGGAAGCACATGCAGGCGCAGACTCAAGGCCACACTTTATCCCCGACGTTGGGGAAAGGGACTGAACATGATGGGGCAGAGCCCTGTGCTCCACGATGCCACCTGGACAGAGTGTGGGGAGAGTGACCTCCCAGGGGAATCTGAGTCAGAGCCCATGGTGTTTGTGAGTCTGTGAATCTTTAGAAGAGCAGACAGCTTCAGCTTTATCCTGCAGTGTGGCTGGTGGGTTTGAACCACCAACCTTAAGGTTAGCAGCCCCCGATACGTAACCCACTATGCCGAATGACTCAACAGGTAGGAGTATAGAAGAGTACCTGGGTGGCTCAAAAGGTTAACGTGCTCAGCTGTCAACTAAAAGATTGGAGCTGCAAGTCCACCCAGAGTTGCCCTGGAAACAAAGGTGGTCTTCTTCCAAACTCAGCCACTGAAGACTCTAATGGAGCACAGACCTATGGAAACACATACGGGTAAAGGACAGACCTATCCAAACACATATGGGTAAAGGACAGAGTTTGCTAAACAGCCATTGGATTACTCTTAGAGAACAGACAGGTTTCTGGGAACGAAAGTTTCATTGAAGGAGTTGTAAGAGAGTTCAGGCCAGCTCCCCTCCCCACGGACATCCGTCACATCTTGTGTTTGAAGGGATGCGTTTGGAAATCGCTGCATTGGAGCGAGAGCGCTCTCTGAGAAATTCTAACATAGGAATGTGTTTCTTAGGAACATGGTTACTGCCAGTTGTCTGGAGAGATGGCAGTAGCAGAAGAGAAAGGAAGAGAAATCTTCTTGGATATTGGATATGGGTAAGGTGACCAGATTTTAACATTGGTAAAGCGGGACACCATTGATAAAACTCATATCCTGGCGAAATAGCCACATGGCAGCCGAAAACCATATATCCTAGCTTGTCGTGCATTCTTTCCAAAAATTGGGACTTTTAAAAAACGCCGCGGGACGTGGGAAAATTTATAATTGGGACTGTCCCACCAAAAGCGGGACGTTTGGTCACCTTAGATATGGGATATGGTGGGAGACAGATTGGTGCTGGACTTTCTACTCCGGTAACAATTACAGTCTTGGAATTCCACAGGGGTAGCTATTAGTCAGCATTGACTCAGTGGCAGGGAGGGAACCACTAGGTATTCACTGATATAGAAGTGGCAACTACATCAATGAAAAATAATGGTAACTATCAGTCCCAGGAGAGGAACTTCTAAAACCAACAGACACCTGGGATCTAAACTGAATCATCCTGAACAAGAACAACTCTTGATGGCACCAGGAACTTGTAGTTTGGAAAGTACTCACAGAAATTCAAAGACCGGGGAAAATTTTCTCGACAATGATACATTCAACAAGGGACTAATCTCAAATATCTACAGAAAACTGCAGTACCTCAACAAGAACAAGATGAATAATTCAATTAAAAAGTAGACAGAGGATGTGAACAGAGAGTCCACCAATGAAGCGGCCAACAAACCTAAAGAAATGTGGCTATCACTCATCATCAGAGAGAGACAAATCGAAAGGGTGATGAGATACCATCTTGCGCGGGCAGTGACGGCAAAGTTCAAACACCACCAGGAAGTAACAACACCAGAGGGTGTGCAGAGTCGAACCTGCAGACACTATGGAGAGCGAGCTGGCCCTTCCCAAACAACTCAGCCTAGAAAATGGGTTTTATATGATGGAGGAAAGGACAAGTTCATTAGATATGGTTAACAACAAAAGAGAGATGCTGCCAAATTTGGAATATGTAAAGCTGTATCAAGATCATTCCCAAAAATCATGGTACTGGTGCAGCAGACAGAACTAACCCTTTTAAAAGGCTTGGATATATGGGTTTCTTTAGAAATCCTTCATTCTGTCAACAGACAAATCCATGTTGAGAACATGTGGACTATGAAACACAGAAAGACCTTTAATCTTCAAAAGTAATGGATTTAAATATCTGCTAATTTACAGCTGCTCTGAATTTAGTTCAAGAGTCCAAATGTGTGATACGGTATGTCACCCATGTAGAGGCCAGCTCAGGGAAGCCCTGAAAGGTGACCTGGCTGACCAGGGTCCCTATCCACCGAATGAACCAGAAAGGGTCCGTTGCCTCGGTTCTGTGTCACCAGTACCGGCGCAGCTTCTATGTAAGATTTAGACTGCTTGCTGCCCATCTCAATGAGCAAGTACAGGGTGGCATTTGCTGACATTGTTCCACAGGAACCAGATGGGGCTCCAGAACCCCACTTCATTTCTGCTGACGGAGAGGGAGCATGCAGACCAGATTCACATTTGTTTCTATATTACATACTCGAGCAATCATTAAACAAGTGTACACTACTGCAATCCCACAGGAAGTGGGAGAGATATGTTGGGAAGATTAGTAAAAGTTGTGTCCCACATCAAAGCAAGCCATCTTAGCTCAGATGCTCACATCTGGACCATCCCCATCAGCCAGTCAAACACGACCGTCTCGGCCAAGCAGGCCTCCTCTCCCCTTTGAAATCGGTCTTTAGAAAATTGGTGAGGATACAAGTGAGATACGTTTTCACATAAAGGAGGACTAGCCCCCAAACTCTACACAGAGGCATGAGAGATATGAGATCTTGGGTGTTTTCAGTTTTAAACAACGGCCTTGCTGGGGCTGTTCCCAGGCTTCATTAAAACCTATCCAAGACACAGGAACACAGTCGCTTGGGGGGGTGCCTGGAACTTCCAGCTGCCAACAATGGCCAGATTATCTACAATTCCCAAACTTTTTAAGCTAAAAAACAAATTTGCACTATTGCAACTAAAAGTCCCATTGCTGGCCTACATTCACTGGTGTTTCTCATTCCCCCAAGAGCATTCGCATTGATTGTCTATGTCAATAAAATGTGGTGGTGGTGGTGGTGGTGGCTGTTAGGTGCTGCCAAGGTAACTGGCTCACAGCAACCTCATGTACAACAGAATACAGCACTGCCTGCTCCTGCTGCATCCTTCCTCCGTCTGATCGCAGCGCTGTAGTCACTGTGTCAATACATCTCGAGGAGGGTCTTCCTCCTTGCTGATATCTCTCTACCCCACACGGTGACCTTGTTCAGGGAATATTCTCCCCGATAACATGCCCAGTCCAAGTGCTATTGTCCTTGTTTTTAAGGAGTGGTCTGGCTGTACCTCCTCTCAGACATTGTTGTTTGTTCATCTGGCAGTCCACGATACTTTCAATAATCTTTGCCAACACTATAATGAGGGGATCCACCAAATCCAATTAGGGGTGCATAAGGGGAGAGCACTGATGATTCAACTCTGAAGCATTTTTGATCCCGTTACCAGCCCATCCAGCTCTATGGGTCTGGCCTGCCACATCAGCCCCTCTTTTGAGCCCGAAGTTCTAACACTGATGGAAAAGGGCAGCAACGAAAATCTAAGAACTGACGAGGGACCAGAAACCCTGGTCATATGTCCTGACCCTGGACTTCAGCTTTCACGTCTATTGTCTTGAGGGGCTTGGGTTATCTCCCTGGTTTTCAAGCTGTGTTTTAAGCAGCCATGGAGTTCAAGAGGAGCATATTGAGGGGCTCCAGAGGTGAGGGGCTTGGAAGGGAAAGGGGTGTGAGCACAAGTAAGTGGGGTTCCTGGGATTTCTACTCTCACTAATACAGATTGGCTTTATGATCCTGAGTTGCCTGGTAGGATTTCGTTTCATAAAAGGTTTCATTAACAAAGGCTTGAGAATAACCCTTCACTAGAGACCCTGCAGCAATATGACGTCATACTCCCAAACTGACCAGCCCCCAAACTCTAGACAAACCACCTTCTGAGAGACCCACTTGGTTCCACAGGCCCTACGTACCCAGCACCCCTGCCAAACCACTATCCCCCAGCATCTGGTTCACTCTTGCTTCTGCACCTGATCAATCCTGCCCTGTCCAGAGAAAGCCTTGTACTCCCAAGACAAGTGAGATACATTTTCACATAAAGGAGAACTGAAGTAAGAAGCACAATGCCTGCCAAAAAGCAATTCAACTATGTTCTCAAACATCTGTGAAAGAAATTTCTGCATAGCCTCTCAACCCAATTGGATATAGCCAAAGCCCTTGATGCAAAAGAGGCCAGGGTTTAAAGCACCTCTAAGGGTGGGCAGGGGTTAGGGGGTGATTTTCCTATGGGTTAATCGCTGAGAGAAGATGGTTTTTTCAAAAGCTTGTAATACAGTGTATTATCTTGCCAGCAGATGTTGCAATGAACAATAGACTCCCTGCCTTCAGCCAACCCTCGGTATGCTTTTAAGGTCGCTGACAGGCTCTGGCTTTCCCCGGCAGCGGCTCCCAGGGCACTACACAAAGTCTGCAGCCAGAAGGAGGCCTAACTCTTATGAGGTGGTTATAAAATATGCTTCTGGGCTAGCTGTATAAAAATTAAGGGCCCTTGCTTAAGGGTTTCCTTCTTAGCCCATTGGCTGGCACCTGGGCCTCACTCCTTCTTTCCTCTTCGCACAATGGGCCCCTGTGAGTGGCAGGGCTCCCACAAGCAGGCACGGTCTATGAGGGCGGATTGATGCCCCTTCTCAGGGCCGGCCAGAGAACGAATGCTCTGTTGTCTTTTCGGGGCTCCAGGGAGTCAACTGTTATTTCTTCCTGAGTCCTGAATGAAAACATACCCTTTACTTTTTACTGAGAGTTCGAGCCTTCCGAGGGTGGCCAAGTCATAACATAAACCTACTGCTGTCTGGCCGGTGCCAATTCAGAGTGACCCGAACAGGCCAGAGCAGAGCTGCCCCGTGGGGTTTCCGGAGTGGTAACTCTCTCTGGAAGCAGATTGCCACACCTTTCTCCCTTGGAGCTAGCCTTTCGCTTAACAGCCAATGTTTAACCCCTGCACCACCATAACAACCCTCTAAAAACACTTTTCTGGGCTGTTCTCAGCTTACTGGGAGCTCTGTTATCCCCCGCTTAAGAACCAGCTCACTCTAGTGAGGACAGTCCGTGCTTGCCATGACAAAAGAGAACCACTGTTGCCTGAGGATTTCAAGGCGGAAATGTAGATCTGAATGAAGCAATCTGAAACTAAGCCTTATCTCATGCCATTAAACTCTAAATCAAGGAAAGCCACACAGCTGAATGTGTTCCACAAACCTCCCCAAGCTTCCTTCCAGAGAGTAATAAGACAACGTAGATCCACCTTGGAGACTATCCACCATCAGATTACGGGCCAGAGGCTTCCTTCACATAATGCTAAATAAACACCCTCGTGAGACCTTCAGGCTCTTCCAGATGTTTCCACGTAGCCAAATGTTTGGCACCAGGCAGACCAAGCACCCAGACGATGGTTTTACATTCCACGGATCTGCTTTGCAGCACCGAATGAAGAAAACGTGGAGGAGCAGACGTGGAGGGCTTCTAAAATGCCCACCAGCGATTCATGGGTGAGCCGGGCCTTAAGTAAGAAATGTCTTGCTACCACCCCTAAACGGCAGGGCCTTTCATTAAATTCTAATAAGGAGAGGTCCAGGATCTCGGCTGAAAATTACAGTATCTCATAAATGGCACCTTCCAGAAACATTGCTAATCTCCAATTTGACTCTCCCCTGCTCACATCTCCTTGTCCTCAGGAAGGGCAGGTGCAGATTCCAGCAAGGCTTCTATTCCTGCTGGAAGACCAACATACTTTCTCGTCTAAAAGAGAGGCTGTTACGTAAGTATAGTTACCTGAGGCATAAATGTCAGAGGTTCAGTCATCTCTGGGACAACTTGCCAGTTAGACCCCTCAAAAAATACAAGGGCCTGATCCTGTCCCTTCTTTTAGCCATTTCTCCTCCAAACGTCCTTTGAGAAAACATACATAATTCAAGCAAGGGAAGGGAAACAATGACACATTTCCAGTGGTAATTGCAGATTTTTCTAAACCACAGTAACAGAGCAGGGTTGGAGCTGCTGCAAGCCTACAGTGGTTTCTTCACTGCGGACCTTGGGACCTGTTCATGAGACAGATGTCAACCTCTGCTTCCCTCGTGTCCGAATCACAACAAATCAAGAGATCAAACAAAGGTGTGCTGTGAAGTCAAAGCCGGAAAGACAAGGTCTCTTTGTTTGATGGAGCAAAGACCTCAGGCCAATACTCGGCACATTCCTGAAGTTTGGCAACTGTTCCTCCTCTCATTTCATAACCACTCTTGTCTTTCTTCTAAATTCTGCTCAAACTTACCCTACTATGGCTCTGTTTTTCAATCAAGAGTAGCTTGCTTTCAGCAAACTGCAACTACTTCCAGCCAGTCCAGAATAACAGATGATAGAATTCGGCAGAAATTCTGAAAGTACAGTCTTCAGATGCCGAACCCCCAGCTCTGACAACGTCTGGGATCCAAATAGCTTTTCCATGTGGACTAAGATGTTACTCGGTTTTTCACACAGTGACATTTGCGCAATGGTGTAAACTGGTGGAAAGTAAAATGACTGGGGCCTTAGCATGCAGCAAGGCAGGGGTACCAAACTGTACTAGCAAGCGTCCTATTCTTTGCAGTCAGACCCTGGGAATGCCTGGCACCCTAGCATCACATAACGTAGAACAATAACAATTACCTTCTTTTACTAACGCATTACCTAAGTCCTTTATCTCGACTACATAGGTCACACTACTTACTAGTTGTATACCTGTATCTGGAAAGCACTTAAAAATGGAAAATTCCATGTTCTTAGTGGTATACCAGTAAATCTGAGATACTATGTGTTGCTGGTGTGGCAGGAGCCCAAGTTTTCCATAGCCAAAACCAAGCTCCCCAAACTGAACAGAGCCTGCAGCTCATGTTACCACGATTGGCCATTTCCACTGCCCAGTGATGCAGAGAGGAGGGAGGAAATTCTGTCAGAGGGCTCAACAGGAAGGGTGACTGGCAGGAGCTGCTGCATCATCGTCATCAAGAACCGCTGAGTCACTTTCTCCTACTGAATGTGCTTCCGTAAGCTGTTGTGAGTGAAAACTACGCCTGACTCCATCTCCTTGGCAGATGGATGTGCAGAACGAAAGAGCTGTGCGGGAGCCACGGGCTCCACTGCAGGGAAAGGAATAAAGGATGGCTGTTGGACTGCGGTGAGCAAGGTGGGGCTTGGTGATGATGCAGAAGACGGGATAAGTCTCAATAGTGACTTGAGAACTTGGGCTTTTAAAAATGGCACACCTCAGCGTTGTTTTCAGAGGCAAGATGCCCTGGTGACAGGACACTAGCATTCTGCTTAGAACTTCCGGCTCACTTTCTGGTCAGTAAGGTCTTGTGACACATTGCAGCTTTCTGTTGCTTGTGTTCTTGTTTTTTAAGGAGACTTGGTTGATGGGATCAATGTTGCCGCTTTCCGGTTAATAATAAAAGGGAACAAAGGGCTGAAGTCACAATGCAGTCTAAAGTCATGAGTGATCTGCTTTCAGCTTGTTGCTATCCTTCTAACTACCTTGGACATGTTCATTTGGGTTTGGGAAGTTGTTTTTTTGTTTGCTTTTAATGATTAATGATTAATGCTATTAATCATTTTATTACCTAGGTATTTTATTTTTAGGTCAGCAAAGATGCACTTCATCTTTTTTGGTTAGAATTATTAAATATATATATATATTCCATATATATATGGAAAATACACATAAGGGGACTTCAAGAGTTTATTACACAAAATCCATTCTATTTTCGTGTTAGTTTTTGGCAAACTTTCTTTTTCAGCTGGTGAATTAGGTGAAGTTTTCCTGACTAAAAGCCTTACTTTCACATTCAACAGTTTATTCCCATCTTCTTTGCAATCCCCTCAGTGTACCATGCACGTGTCCCATTTTCTCCAAGTTTGCTGCTCCCATCCGGCCTTCTTTCTTAACCCTTTCTCCTTAGGTACATTCAGCTCTTTTGATCGTAAATGGCCGATTATGCTAATGAATTTCATGAAAAACAATACTCCTTATGATAGAAAAACTATCGATTTTATAAGAAAACAGGCCTTGGATAAACAAAGCATTGCAAGAGAAAAAGAAAAAGGCAGGTCTCACATTCTCTGATTTCAGAGCCTACTAGACAGCCACAGTCAGCCAAACAGCATGGTGTTGCTACAATGACAGACACACAGACAGTGAATGAGAACTGAGAACCCCTAAGAACATCTACCCACTTACGGACAGCAGGTCTTTGATAAAGGGCCTAAGCCCATTACACAGGGAAGAGATCATCTCTTTTACAAATGAATTGGCAAAATTAAGTATCTATTTGCAGAAAAATTAAAGAGGACCCATATCTCACAAATAAAACTGAACTCAAAATGGCCAAAGATCTCAATGTAAAAACCTAAAACTGCAATGAGCATTGTGATCATTAGGCTTTATTTCAACTTGGCTGCGCCTGTCAGAAGATGTGGGTGGAATGCAGCCTCTTGCTCAGGTCACAGCCTAATGATGTCTCTCCAGAGGTGTGGCCTATTTGCTAACCATAAAATACAATCTTGTGAAGAACTCCCTTTCTCTTCTTGCTGGTGTGGATCTTGTATCTGTTTCATCTGCCACAGGTTCATTAAACTTGGGTCATGTTCCTCCATATTGCCTGTCTCTCCAGGGAGGTACCAGAAGTCCGCTATCACATCTGATCTGCCCATTGGATTCTGCCTCCACAGGTCTGTAATCCTGAGGTTCCTGGCTTCCCAACTTCCCAGCCCCAGGCAGTCACGTGGGTTTTGAACAACACTGGACAGCTTTTACAATGGTGAGAGCCATCTTTGTTGCTAAACCTCACTCTTTAGATACATATAAGTATCACTTGTTTTACTTCTCTAGATAACCCACTCTAGCACAATCATCAAAGAAAAGAGAGGGGCAAAATCTTAGCCATTCTAATATATGGACATCTAATATCAGGAGCCCTAGTGGTACTGTGGGTTAGGCATGGGCTCTAACTATGAGGTTGATGGTTCAAAACCACCAGATGCTTCATGACAGAAAAAGGAGGCTATCTATTCCTCTAAAGATCTCCAGTCTCAAAATCCCTACACAGTGGGTGGTGGCAGGCGGTTCTCATTCACTACTGCTGCCCACTGTGAAAGGGATCATAATAAGAGATCCTGGATAGAATGGGGGAAACTAATAAAACATAAAAAGTATGAGAAGGACCAGATGTTTACAGGTATAATCAAGATTGGTGGAAACACTTGACACAACAGTCATCAGAGACCGTTCAACCCTGGAACTGAACTCACCTCTGTGGGTCACCATTTAGTGAAACAACAGACCAGCCTATAAGAAGAACATCACCACCAGGTAGCTATGTGCTCTTGGACAGTCAAACACACGAGATTAGAAGATGGCCCTGCCCCAGTGATGAAGCTCAGAAGGCAGGAAGGACAGAACAGAAGGAAAGGAAACCGTAAGCACAGGGAGGAAGGGAGTGGGACAAGAGCAGCAACATTGTGGGGACTGTGATCAACATCACAAATAAAAATGTGTCTGAACTGTGGAATGGAAAGCCAGTTGGCTCAGTAAAGGTTCACCCAAATCACAATAAAAAGTTAAAAATAACAAGGCTGCTTGAGATTTATGTGAATTCCATAAAAAAAACCTTTCTCAGATTTATACAGGAATGAGTGGAATACGCATACTTTTTATAAACTAAAAAGCACAATAAAATCATTGTTTCTTCCTTTTCCCTTTTCCTTCACCACCTACTTTTACCTATCTTCCAGTTGATTTTTTGGTCACAGGTTTCAAATATCTCCATCATTACTCCCTCTGGACCTTCATCATAAGCCCTATTCTGTAACAGTCAGATATTTCCCCTGGTTAACCAGCTATTATAGTTAATACCAGCACAGAGATTTTTATGCCAATGTCCTCTTATGTTCCAAGATATCTCTTCATCAAATCATGTCTCTTCCCTCCTTTATACTAGTCCTTAAGACCAAACTCTCCCCCAGACCAGCTTAGTCTGGTTTGAATTTCACTAAAAATTTCATCCGTCCTACCACCTACCCAATCTATAACCATCCCATCAGGCTAGCTTTGGGGTGAGAAATGGAAGGTATGTACAAGTATGCACAGAAAGTGTTTGATATGTGATAGCTTGTTTTATCAGATTGTCTGTGAGCTCCTACAGCAGATGACCTGGACAAGAATGCCAGGGTTCTTGTCAACCAGAGAGTTGATAGTTTAAAAGAAACAAGCAAAATCTTTATATATGGACCATGGTTTCAAATAAATTACAATGTGCTTATATTTTACAAGTGTTGAAATTTCAAAGGAAATTTTAATTTAACTCATAAAAGGAGTCAAGTTCAATAATTACAATATCTGAAACTAAATTATGAAAATATAAATGGCAGTGAGAGTTTACATTTACATTTTCATAATTTAAAGTTTCAGACCCTCTGTGGGTTTCCAAGACTGCAATTACTATGGGAATTGAAAGCCCAGTGTTTCACCCACGGAGTTGCAGGTGGTTTAAAACTGCCAACTTTTCAGATCGCAGCCCATCACGTAACCACTACACAAGAGCTCCTTGAATTTTTTTTTTTAATTTAAACACAATTCTTAAAATTTCACATGATTTTTACTTGCATTGCTGACCTGAGCATATCTTTGGTCTTTAAACAAATGTTTATTAAAACTAGCCCTACCTTTTCAAGACAGTGTAACTTTCTTAGGGATAAAAAACAGGCTTTTTTTTTCCCCTTTTTTGCTATTAAATTCCCATAATCCTATAATAATACCTTTTCCATGGCAGGAAATCTATTTCCCCACAGCTTCTTAGAAGTTCCCCCAAACATTTGATTTGTTGTTGTTGTTCTGAAGAAAATATGATCAATGCTCTCTTCGATTTTGGAGATGTGTTACACAAAAGATAACTGATCATCTTTAGAGGAAAATGGCTGCAAAGGTTACTAGATGGAAAATCTAAGCATAGATAATCAGAGCATTCTAACTACGTGTGACTGTAGGTTCTGTGTCAACTGGGCTGTGCTAGGATTCTGTGGTTTGGCAGTTTCCTTGATGTGATCTAACACAATGCAAATGTGTGCTGCCCATTAGTTGAAAGAAGATTTGGGGGCAATGCAACACCCTTGTAATCAGTTAAAAGGGTCTGGCCTACTTCCAATATAAACAGATACTGTGGGAAAGTTTGCTCTTTGGTGGGGCTGGACCCTGCTTCTGGCCCAATAATCTCCGGGTTGTTGGACTTAATCCAATGGCCTACCATATTGCCTGCCAATCCTTGTGGTTCCTATTGTTGTGGCCTGCTATCTGACCTGTGGACCTTGGATTCGTTCACCTCTGCAGCCACCAGTCTGTGGTCTTCCTGCAGTTCTTGGGTTCATCAGCCCCACAGCTACATGGGTCAGGAGAAGTGTCTAGCCTAACTGACCCACACACCCAGAGCCTTCCTGGACTTGGGACTTGTACTTCTACAATGGTGTGAATGCTTTTATTGATATAAAATTATAAATAGACAGATACATGTATAATCTGGACTGATTTTGCTTCTCTAGAGAAGCCAACCTGAGATTGAATGTGAGGTATTATTATTTCCAAATATCACAGCTACAAAAATGAATACTTCAACAATTACAAGTAATACTGCTACCTCGAACCCTATTCATTTGTTTCCTTTTACGGTTTACTTCTGTGCATAAATACATCTTCCTGCCGTTACACACACAGCATATAACACATGCAAATAAATATGATTTACCATATACTTTTTCCTCGTTAACATTCTAGGATAAGTTTTTGTAAAAAATAATTGTTTTACAGCTATATGTGCACATGAAACCTAAGATAATAAGGTAAATCATGTAATCCTGTATCCAGGGCTCAACACTAGATGTGATCATATCCAAGAGAACTTATCATCTAGAATCCTTTGACATTTTTAAACAATGTTCTCTTATGTAAAACTATTTTTAAAAGTAGCTAGAACAAATTCAGGAGGAGGGAGGGGAAAAAATGAGGAGCTGATGCCAGGGGCTTAGGTGGCGAGCAAATGTTTTGAGAATGATGAGGGCAATGTGCTTTACACAATTGATGTATGTATGGGTTGTGATAAAAGTTGTATGAGGCCCTAATAAAACGATTAAAAACAATTCAGAATACTGAAGTATTCCACTGGTTGTTTAATTTGACTCATGGTGGTCCTATGTGACAGAGCAGAGCTGCTCAACAGGTTTCCTTGGGTATAATCTTATGGGAATCAACGATGAGGTCTTTCTCCTACAAAGTCACAGGGTAGATTCGAACCATCAATCTTTTGGGTAGCAGACCAGCACTTCACTGTGCTAGCAGAGTTCCTTAATGTATTAAGTAAATACTAGGTAAAGAAGAGGAAAACTAGGGAGGCAGTTATATCATCGGGGAAAAAGAAACTGGTGATATTAATATACATTTTTTATATTACTGTACAAAAACAAATGCCAGAATGGCAACCGACTTCTGGCAAGGAACTGGATGCTATTATTCTAATGTTTTTTAGAAATGATGGTGATACTGCCAAGGCTATCATAGTTTTTATTGTAATTTCTGTAATCAACTCATAGAGTACTTCATATATCCTTATAACCTCATAACCACAACTTCTCAAAGCCAAGTCACTTCCCCAGCCTCTGTGTCAGGGTCCACCGGGTCTTCAACACGGCTCTGACTTGCCTTCTCTCAGGCTCCTCCATTGCTGTCTCCCACAAATATGAGATGAAGGAAAACAGGTCAACTGTTTTCTAGTTGGAAAGGGCACAGGTTTTAGGAATGTTCTTTTTGTATGAATAAAAATAACAAGGAAACAACATTCTGGTGTTTTTTTTAAGTGGCTGCTATGAATAAAATAGAGGGTGGGGCTCCTGGTATAAAATTTCACTGTAGCGAGAGAGGAGGGATTATAATTAAAGTCAGGTTGAGAAGCAAAGCATCTCTGCAAATTGTCCCTAAAAAAGGAGATAAGCCCATCTCTCCCTCAGCTTCATCAGCCTCCTGTTTCTCCTTTCTTCTTCTTTCCTTGTTTGCAGCTCCCTGGGGCCCACATCAAAGGACAGTGCTCCCGAGTGCCAGGGGGGCATTAAGGAACGTAGCAGCTGAAGGAGCAGATGACTACCGGTGGAGGAAGAGGCCCAGGAAGGAGACCGATGAACGGCTAAGTTCCTGAAACTAGTATCAGACCCCAACCACACCCTGCTCGGTCAAAGTGACCTCATGGGGAGCCCTACGCCAACCAATAGTGGAGCAAAACAAAAGCGCCATTTCTTTATTAGCAGAGGAAATCAATCTAAACAGCCAACGCTTGAAGTGGGCTGGGGAACACATTTCCTACAGCTGTTCCTTGTTACTTTGAAGCCGCATGATATTATGAAGACTGGAGTAAGCAATGAGGCCTTTCATGATCTGCCCCAACTTCCTATCTCATCTTTTTCTCTTACCACTCCCCTGAACTCTTCCAAACTGGAAACTCAAAACAAATTAAACTCCTTAAACCTGTATTCGGAGACCAGTTAGCGCAGTGGTTACTGAAAGCTGAAAAGATGGCCGTTCAAACCCACCAGTCATTACTGCTACTCTTCCAAAGGAAGACCAGGCCACCTGCCTGTTAAAAACGTCCAGCCTTGGAAAGCCTATGGGCAGTTCTACTCTGCCCTAGAGGGTCATCATTACACATGGGAATCAACTCAATCGCCATGGGTGGCTACAGTAGTGGTGCAAAACTGCAGGAACACACCGTCTCTTTGTGAATCACAAGAGTCCTTATAAGAGAGGAGGAGATCAGAAAAGGCAATGTGACCACAGAAGAGGGAGAAGGGAGACAGAAGTACTAGGTTGCTGGCTTTTAAGCATGGAGGAAGGGGCCATGAGCCAAGGATTATAAGCAAACCTATTGGAACTTCTGATGTTCAAACCATAAGACAAACGTGTGTGATAATTTTTTACAGCAGGAATCAGAAACTGACAGACCTGATTAACCCTTGTTCACCCTAAACGTAACTCAGGCGTGCCTTCCTATTGGCAGCCTCCCCTGAGAGCGTGCCCCTCATCTGCTGTCCTTTCCTCGGCGAATCTTGCTTAGCTGTTCCCCTCCGTGTATTTACCTATACAGAGCCCAGTGTTGGGAGAGTAAGTCGCTCTTTCCTCAAGGAGTCTGAGAAGGCTCCTTTAAAGAATGGGCCTATGTCTTACTCATTTTCATATTGCCAATGTTTATCAAAATTACTGATACATAGTGGGCATTTAGATGTTTTCCAAGTAAGCTAGCATAATTTAGCCCTTCATGATCAGCAGAATACCAGGCTTCATATTCTTATTAGACTTTACTTTCTCACTATCATCACAAAGATAATGATGGTAAAGTAATGATCAATTAATTACAAGGGCAATTCTATGAAAATGACTCTTTTCCCCTCTAGCCAGGTTTTCACAATATCAGTTGCCTAGAGTTTTAAAGAAATGGTAACTATCCTTTCTGTCCTCTATCAAAATGTTTAGAGGGTTTTCATTTCTGGGGAGAAATGACGTATTGGGCTGAGTGAAGGAGGGAGAAAAAATAAAGGGGAACAATTGCAGAGAAACTCATAATTTTCAGACAGTTATTGAAGTGAACTGTATTTTCCCACTCAAGGCCACAGCAGCGCTCCCCTCCCACATGCTCTTCTTCACTAAAGTGCTGGCACCCCACCATCTAACCCTCTTCCCCTCTTCCATTAGGGCTGGCCTTAGCAACTCACTTGTAACTAATGATTACGGCAGAAGTGACACTGCCGGACTTATTTTTTTAAACAGCTTTATTGGCAATTCATCTACATACCATACAATTCAGTAGTTCAATCATACCAAGAAGAGTTATACAATCATTACCACACTCTTAGAACATTTTCTTCTTCCATGTACACAGTGTTTAGTGTATTTTTTAATACAAACATATACACAACAAAAGTCTCCAATTCCACAACTTCTATGTGTATAATTCAGTGCCACTGATTATACTCTTCGTGTTGTGCAGCGATTATTGATATCCTTTCCCAAATTATTCCACCACCATTCACATAAACTCGACACTCCCTAAGCAAAAACTCTTCCTCCTTTACCCATGGTGACCACTGGTCAACTTTGTTTTCTTTTATTTCAGTAGTTTCCTTGATATAAACTTCACATTTCATACACTTCCATAATTCAGCCAAGTTTAAAAAGAGTTACGTAATACACATCATCACAATCAGTTCCACAAGCACTCCCTTCACCGCCCACTTCATTTTTTGCTCCCTAATTCCCCTTGCCCTCTCCACCCTTCCACCTCCCCCTCCCCCGCACCCCTACCTCTGATAAATCAATGCATCAGTTATTGTCTCCATGCCTCCACCACTCCTTCTGTGCCTGACTTCTAAGACTGACTCAGAGGAAACCCTGCCACTTTGGACCCGGTTCCTTGCTCTCTGAATACTCCTTCTCGGAGCACAGCTGCCACGCTTTGAGAAGCTGAGTCACAAGGATTTCTCTAAGCAGAGACTTGGGTTGGCGGTGCCAGCTGAGTCCGTCCTTTGACTCTTCACAGTGAAAAAGTCCTCGGATGAATTACTGACCCCACTCCATCAAATCTCTCCTGATGAGTTGAGACACCACGGAACAGAAACAACTCATCTCTGCTAGGCCCAGCCTAAGATCCTGATCAGAACCCAGGAGATTAATAAAAATATGCTTGGAGTAACTTACACATGCCCAATCAATAACTGTAACAGTTAAACAAAAAATAGTTACTTAGCAGTATCGATACCACATAAAACTGTGGCTTTGCTTCTTGATCCTAGGAAAATAGGTTGACCAGATAAAGTTCTGGTAAATTAAATCAATCTAATTCTGGGCTAGGAGCCCTGGTGGTGTAGTGCCTACCCATTGAGCTTTGTGCTGCATGGTTGGTGCTTCAAAACTAGCAGACACTCCGAGAGAGAAAGACTGGGCTTTCTACTCCGGTAGGGGTCGCTATGAGTCAGCAATGACTCGATGGCAGCAAGTTTGGAGAGTTTAAAATTCTGGGCTGACAAGGTGAAACACATACACTTTAGAACTATGGCTCCCATGGCTTGATATTTAAGAGGGAACATTGCTTATAGTTCAATAAGAGACGGGGACAAATATGCCCCTTCCATCGACCTTAAAAACGGCGCCACTTGTCATGAGGATGGTCCTATGCCCTCAACTGTCGGAGGGGTAGATTAGATGGGATTAAACTCGGAGGGATGCTGGAAGCACACCAAAACGTCTGCTCTCCTTCCTGCCTCGTTTGGACCACTGTAAATACAACTTGACAGGCTTTCGTAAATCAACTTAATAACGTGTAGCACGCGTGCTTTCAGATGTCCAGTAGCTAAACCACATCAGCTTTCTTAGGAAGCCTTCTAGCAACAGGCAAAACATAATCCTAATGGCTACTGCCCAAAGTGCGGTGTGGAAGAGAGATGGTGGCCTTGAGTGGCTCACTTCACAAGGCGCATCTAGCTACAGTGGAAACTCAGAGACGTGTGTGCAGGGGTGCAGGGCCGGGAGGAGCAAGAGATGAGCTTTTGAAATAACCAAACTCAGACTTTTTTGGCGGAGCATATGCTCTCATTATGGAAGCAGATGAGAACACAGCTACACTCAATCTGGCGTCCTGATGAGTTTCAGGTGCGCCGTCAAGCAGCCCAGGGGAGCTAGCGGCTCCAAGCCCTCAAAGGACTTCCTCACGAGGGTCGTCGGTTGTTTCGCCGCAGTCTATGGAGGCCAAGCAGTCTCCCCTTTCATTTCAAATGGGAACTTTTGGGGGGTCAGATTTTTGGAGACATTTGGGGGGGGGGTTAAAGCAAGGACATTTCTGACACACCAAAGAAGACTTCTTAAAAAGGTGAGATTAGTAAAAAGGATAGCAGGTCTGGATTGAAGACTTCAAGGGCTTATGTTTTGTTTTGAAAGGGTTAATGATCATGTTTATGGATCTAGAATAGGGCTGGTTGATGTCCTTAACTAGTACGTGTATTTTTATGGCCTGGAGGATTGCTGGCTGTGGACCAGGCTATTTGAGAAAGAAAGAAAAGGCATGACCAGACCCCAAGTAGTGCTCCTGGTGGCTGGGTGTCAAGAGCAGACACGCTTTAGAGATGCCCGCCCTTTCCCCAGACTGGTCCCCAGTCGCCTTGCCCATCTGTGCACTTCTTCCTCAACATCCTTCCAATCAGCTTTTCTCCTCTCTCCTCGGGGTGTCACAGTCCGTTTCAGAGTCTTGCAAACAGGGTCTTGAAGTAATAGGATTACAAAGAGTGGCCTTAGTTTCAAACCGTTTTCTTTCCTTATTCAAGAAGCTCTATTGTCAGACAACGATGGGGGTGGGGACTCAATTTAGGGAAGGTTGTTGTATGTCCTTCCATGTGGCTACATTAGCCACTAAGAAAAAGCAGATGACTGTCTGTTCTCACCAAGATCCTCATTTCAGGAGCATAAATTTTCATGAAGAGATGTCTCAACACCAAAACCACATATGTTAATTCCCTTTATTTTAAAAATATATGTGGGAGGGAGGGAAGAGAAAAACAATGAGCTGATAGCAAGGGGCTCAAGTAGAAAGAAATGTTGGGGGAATGTTGATGGCAACATGTGTGCAAGTGTGCTTAATGCCATTGAATAATGGATTGTCAAAAGATTTGTAAGAGTCAACCAATAAAATGATTTTTTAAATATAGAGATAGAGATATATTTTTAAGGGAAAAGAATCAGGAGTTCATGGTTATTAGCTGGTTAGTGTTCATCTAATACACTCATGTTTTCAGCTATGTCACAAACCATATTTGATGAATATTAACCATCTGAATTTACTTCATGAAAACTCACTTTACAATCCTCTCCATTAAGTCTATGCATGTAAGGCCTTGTATCAGTCTTCCTAACATCAGTTACTATTCATTGGAAGCACTCCATAATCCTAAAACATGTACCTCTGATGTTATAAGACATGTAGCAAAATTCTTTAGGAGGGGGAGTAGAAAACTCAAATTGTTTTGGTTCTGAATAATAATGAAGTAGGAGAAAATGATGAAACCAAGTCTACCAAGAGCTAGAGAGACAGCTTGCTCCAATTTACATGTGAATGACACCAAAAACCAAAACCTCTTGCTGTCCAGTCAATTCCAATGCGCAGCAACAATGCAGGGCGGAGTAACCCGACCCAAGGGTTTCCAGGACTGTCATCTTTGTGGAAGCTGACTGCTAGCATCTCTCTCCCACAAAACGGTTGGTGGGCTTAAACAGCTCACCTTTCTCTTAGCAACTAAATGCTTAACCATTCACTGTCACACCAGTCTCCTGTTGGATTAATAAAAAAAAAACAAAGAAAAACTTTCAAACTCATCGCCAGCTCGTCCATTCAGACTCACACCGACCCGATAGGGGAGCAGCATGGTCCCTGTGGATTTGTTTCTTAGACTGTAACTATGGAAAGCCTCGTCTCTCTCCCTCATAGTACCTGGTAGTTCTGACCTTCTGACTCTGTGGTTAGTAGCCCAAAAGGTAACCAGCAAGCTTCCAGAGCTCCATTTAGTGGTGATCAAATTAGACAGATTTGTTGACTCATGGGGGGGGGGGGTGGAGGGGGGACCTGTTACATATTTACAACACATGGTCTTCAAATAGCCTTTTAGCATTTTGGTGCCAATTTGTAGCGCCATGCGCTGCTGTGCTCTGAAGTGATCATCGTCATCTACTCTACTCTAAAGCATATCTACTCTAAAGCATATCACGTTGCCCAAACTGGACATTGATTTCTGATGCTGAATGAACGGTCTTCCTTCCTCCCACTCCAGTCAAAAAAGGGGATCATTTTTTCACCCTTCCTAGCGAGACTGACATAATCCTACTTAACTTAAAAATATTTAATATCAATGTTTTTGATGGAAAAAATGTTTTCTTTGGCCTTAGTCTCTGGTATCCTTGTATCTTATCTGCTACCCTCTCTGTCACGTTAGCCTAGGTGACATTACTCACTGACCAGGACTCTACCTGCATAGGCATCACAGATCCATCCTAAGGGCAACTCTTTCTAATGAGAAATAGCTGCCTCCCATGCTTCATCCAACCAGACATTCCCAATGACAGTGTGGCGTAAAAGACGAGAGCACATCCACCACTATGATGTGTAACAGAAAACAATTCACTCGTGGCCAGGAGCAAAACAGAAGAGGGGGGGATTTTAAAATACGTTGTGCTATGAATGGCATAGTACTTTTAAACCAGTCAGTCTTTTTCCGCACTACGATTGGACAGATAAGCAGGTTAGTGTTCCTTGGATGTATCCATTGGAATGGAATTGTTCAGAAACATGTTCCTGCCTTGTCTGCATTCCCATGGCTATTTGGGTAATCCCTTTATATTTGGTCTACAGGGACACAACAGCTTAAGGTTAAAAAATGAAAACCAAGAGCACTCACTGAGAACCAGCTCTGTGGCCCTTCTTTTACACAGTATTGTTTCTCTTAGATGTAAATACCATGCTATATAGAATCAGAACCTAGCCATCCACTAGCACTCAGAAATAAGTACAGAAATGAGGCAGGTTTAAAATAAATCTCCAAAATGGAGACCTCAAATAAGCTATTCCATTTAGTAGGATTACCTTTTTTCCCAACTAAGCACACACCTATGTCCTAAATGGCTAAGCCATATTTAATTTAGACACCAGATAGTTAAAACTCAATTCTGCAAATATTTGTGTGTCTACCCTACTGACAAGAGACACTCTTTCCTCCTACGAGTAAACACAATCAACACTCATCTCATGAATCACTGGCTGTAATTTATACTGACTCTGTACAACTATATTTCTGGGACATAATTTGACCTACAATATAATCAAATAGAATAACAAATCAATAATATAATGAAAATAACGGTCACATGAAATTGCACACTGTTTGTACCATAGAAAGAAAATGGAAGGAAGGAAGGAAGGAAGGAAGGAAGGAAGGAAGGAAGGAAGGGGAAATGGATTGTGCTATTTCCAAACATGGACTAACGATCAAGTTTGCAAAGATTTGGGAGTTCTTTTAGCATGCTGTTTCTCTTTCCAATTGTACCCATCCACCAAGACAGAGATTCCTTACTTGTAAATGTAAAATGTATAAAATATAGATATCATATAAAAATTTTCAAGTAAGCATTCCTATAATGTTGTCTCTAAACTCTCCATTTCTTTTGCATTTCAATACTATGATTCTTCATCATTTTTTTCAAACCTGGATACTTTTAATTTTTCTTTCCTTTTTTAATAAAAACTTTATTGCAGGTTGGGTGAAGGCTTACAGAGCACATCAGTTTTCCACATTCAACAGTGTACCCACATTTTTTGGCAACACGAATTTCCCCATTTCTCTATGTCCTTATTTTTCCTCCTTTTCTAACTCTTCTGAACTCTTTCCTGGGTAAAGACTGCCCTTTTGATCTTAGAGAGTTGATTAAGGTGTGTGTGTATACCTCTCTAGTGTTATTGTTCTCCTTACATACCTGTCTACTGCTTGGCTGAAAACAGGCCCTGGGGAAAGATCAGGTCTAGACCTGTCAGGCAGCTAAGAGTCACGTCTCAGGGCTTCTATCAGCCTCTATCCACTAGTAAACCTGGTCTGTCTACAATTTTGAGTTTGGTTCCACATTTTTCTCCCACTCTTATCCAGGACTTTCTAAGGTGACCCCTTTCAGAACAGGTGGTGGTGATAGCTGGGCACCATCTAGTTCTTTTGGTCTCATGGTTATGGAGGCTGATGAAACCAGTACTTTTTTTTCACTGTCACTGTTAAAAAGACAAAAGTCAGTATGTGTATAGGTTCTATCCAGGGTTGGCCCAAAGTGAAAAGTAGTAAGATTTTGAAGCAGCGATAGACTAGGGAAGAACCATGCAAACACGAACTGGCAGGCTATTTTTCCTGTTCACATCTCTGAAGTTTCCTAGTCTATGGACACTGTCATGGGGTCATTCTCTAGTACACTGAGAAACTAGGTAGTAAGTCCTAATTAAAGGGAGGCTTTTCGAATTCAGCACTTCCTTTTGATAATTCACACACAACCGAACCCAAATGTTACTAGTTTCATAAAAGCAGCAGTTAGGATGAGAAGCAATACATTTTGACCCTGACTCTGCCAACTACCAAGTTAAGTGAACAGGGAAACCCTGTATTTGAATTTTAGTTTACAGAAGTATAAAATGGAGAAGGGATGAATACTTGTCTCATAGATATCACAGAACCAACTAATTTCTTGGGTATACCTGACAAAGCCTGTGTCCTCAATAAGTATTTGGAAATTATGATAGAGTTCGGAAGCCGAAGATCTGGACTTTCATCCAATCTAGGTCTTCATCCATAGTACTTGAACTCAAATGCTATTACCAGGATACAGCCTACACTTTAGCTAGGAGCTTTCTGTAACCTGGGGATTCAAATACCTTTAACGTTTTCCAAGGATCACCTGAAAGACATTAGACCCCTACTAGAGAAACTAAGAGATACTTTTCTTGACTATGTAATATTGAACATTACCATGCAAGAAAATTAGCCATACTTCACTCATGATATTGTGCTACTTTGAGGATGAATCCTTGGGAAATACATATATGTCATTGTTTCTTCTTTTGTAGCTATTTAGTCTTCATTTTTATACATGCATGTCCATCAATTTATTACTTACCTATAATATAATCACTTGGTTAAGATTACATGCTCCTAAAATTAGGCTCTGTGTTTTAATTCCATAGGCTCTTCATATCACTCAGCAAAAGCAATGATAATAAAGATGATTTGGAGAAAGTAACAATGAAGAGAAGGTTCATAATGATTGGCATGGTAGGTGATCAAGTATGCGATGCAATGAAAACCACATACAGCTAACAAAGCCTGTCATCAAACTAGCTCTTGCAAGGTCTCCAAGGGAAAATGAGTCGTGCAAATATTTTTAATTTATCCTGGAAATGAGACACCAAAGAAAGCTTAATCTGTACAGTTAAGCTATTTAGACCCAGCTATCATTTTCTCTTTAGTAACATTCCAGAAAATAAATTATTTAGACATTTTTAGACCTGGAAGAAATGAAAAGGTAAATAACTCTGTACAAAGATGCCCAAATATAAGGTATATGTGTTCTAAGAGAAACGATATAGTATCCTACCTCCTTAAAGTTATCAAATGCTGATAAGATTATTTCATGTCCGCCTCTGACAAGACAAACCGCTGCCAACAGTTCTAAGACAAGGGCTTTTGTTCTGTTAAAATGAGAAGAAAAGAAACACCAATCAATGCAAATGACACCAGGATGAATCAGCTGTTCCTGCCTCCCAAGATGGATATGATAATAATGAAATATCATCATATTTCATTTGTTTGTTAAATCCTTTACTAACTAAGGCACGGTTAGATTAAAGTATAGCTTCAAGCCTTTATTAACTGCTAAATGTGTGACTTGTCTAAGATAACAAACTTGAAAAGTATTTTTCTACTCTCAACATAACAAATTACTCACCAATGAAACTAATGTTGGGAAGAACAGTCTCGTTCTTCCTATTACCAGGTGACTTGGTGAAATGCGGTTGGGAAAAAGAAAATCATTAAGGAGCTAAACACAACAGGAGACTTGAGACCGTGCAGGAAAACAAACCACTGAGTAAATATTTTGTGAAAGTTTTGGAGCCAGAGGCAAAACATTTGCCTAACAACTTGAAGAACTAAAAACCAACCACCCAAAGTCCTATATTTCAGATCTGTTCTTTTACAGATGGCTCCATAAAAATCTCCCAGGACAATGCAAGTTTCCATCATTATTCTTTATATGCAGAAGATCTGGAAGGAACTGGGTTACAGCTGCATTACTCTAAAATCTTCCTCTGGTTCGGAAAGGAAAACTCCCTCCGAAGGTTTTGCAAAGGAGAACCTGGAGATGCAGTTTAAGCTTTCAAATCTACGAAATGTCAACTATGTTCACAGTTTCTTCACCTTCGGACCACTTCAGCTATTTCATCTTTCTCCAGCAAGAAAGGGAAGTTCCAACCTCTTACGCAAAGACCTTCTGGATATTCACATGCCAGCTGTTTTCTTATTTGTTTGTCTTTTTAGTGAATAGTGGACGGCAGGGACATACAAGTATGACTAGCAGGGAGTCTAATAAGCCAAAGAGGCATCCACAAAGTTGCCAAGTTTTAATCAGGTTAACTTGGAAACAAAATTCAACATTTAAATTGTACTTTGACGTTTTCGCAATGTATTCCAGAAAGGATCTCATTAATACTCAAGGGTTTGTATTTTTTTTTAAGCTGAAGTAAGAGTTTTGACATAATCAGTCTATATAGGGGTATCTGATTAACGTGAATTAGACATTTGACGTGCAGAATGACTTGCCAGAACGGAAAATAGATCAGAAGAGTGAAACTAATCAAGGAGCACATGCTTCGGGAGGTCACCAGGGATGGACATACTATATGGAGCTGGCCTAGAGAGAAAGTAATCTGCATACATCGTTTTTGTTGTTTTCCATGGTTTGGTAATAAAAGCCACGCATGCAGAGATCGTAAAGGAAGTGGTTGCAAGACGTAGGTTCTCATTAGCTTTCAACACGAGCTGGTGCCACTGAATCTGTACCAAGCTTCTCTTGGCCCTCTTGCTTCCTGGCAGCGTCACCCTCGCCATCAAATCTAACAGCAAGGATGTTAAGAATGAGGCTTTGAAAGGGATACAAACTTGTGGGTAGAAGTGAAGTGCCAAAGCTGTCACCGGTTACTCAACTCTGCCACATGTGAGAATGGTTTTTGGCTGAAAGGAAACTCCTACACAGCCAAGAAGTCTAGAGCCAATCTTAGAGTCACACTCCAACGTTTCAAAACTCTAACTTGATTAAGTGTTAGCTAAAACCAATCAGTCCAGTCTCTTTCAACTCACAGCAATCCTAGAACAGAGCACTGTCCCATGGGATTCCAAAGGCTGCCCTATCATTCTCCCACAGAGTAACTGATGGGTTTACACCACTGACCATTCAGTTAGCAGCACAAAACTTACCCACTGTGCACCAGGACTCTTTAAGTGTTAACCAGCTCTCTGCTTTCCCTAGTGTGATGTAGACTTGCATAGCACAAAACATGCTTACCTGGGATTCTTGTTGTTTAAACTTAGGGCAATCTCATTGACAGCATGTGGATGAGACATGACCATGTTGAAACCATACTGAAATCAACGCAGGGAGAAAAAAAACGAAAAAACAAGACATTAGTTTTGGGAATCAAGTTAGGAGACTGTCAATGTTGATTAAAAAATAAAAGCTGAGCTTTCTGTCTAATGTAATTTATATCATATTAAGTGCATTTCTGTCTCTGCTATGTCAGTATCAGAACATAATTTACCATTAAAAAAATCTGGAATGATGCTATTATCAAGCAGATTACCGTTAAGCAAACCATATTTCCATTCTTTATAAATGAACTGCATGGTTTTCCCCCCTTTACTGAAATGGCAAAGATATCTCTGAGGCTGTAGCCAACTCTATTTTCAACCTTTTCATTCGAATCACCTCAGAAGAGTCATCAAAACAACACTGGTTCTCCAGGACTCATTTTCAGGTCAACTTACATATTTTTTAAATGTGTGAAGTGTTGACAGCCACTGCCTCAGGTCCTCTCTCTGGGAAACATCGGGACCAGAATCAGACCCAGACCTAGAAAGCCCACCCTGCCCTGGGGTATGTTACCTCATCCTCTATAAAGGAACTCGGTAACAGGTTCAAGAATTGTTCTTGATTCTGTGGAAATGAGTAATTATTCTCTTTTTCCCAAGCTCACTCTCAGCAACTAACCCTTTTTTCCTCTTACATTGAGCCAATCAAAGCAATCCGACAAAAAATCCTCATAATCTCTCACCCACCAATGAGTCCACCAACACAGACTCCCCACACCTAGGGTGAAGAGTTCTATACTCCAAGGCCAGCACTCTGTGTCCTACCTGATCCCACTCCTCACCTACTCTCAGACATGATACTGCTCCAGCAAGTCTCCGATGCGCCAGCATCATTTTCACCTCTCCCTGCTGACTCATTACCATCCACATAAAAGCATGATGCAAAATGTAAAAAATCCAAAAGGCTTTCTATGTCCCACTTGCCATCAAGTTGATTCCAACTCAGGGAAAACCCATGTGTGTCCAAGTCGCACCGTGCTGCCTTGGTGTTCCATGGCTCGTATTGTGGAAGGGGCTCTCTAAGCTCTTCTTCTGAGGTGCCCCAGCACAGGCTCAAACCTCCAACCCTGCAACTAGCAGCTGAGTGTTAACGGAAAACACCATTTCCAGGTGTGACTAAACGCCTATTCTGCATGACACTTTTCCTGGCTGCCTCATTTAAAGCTGCATACACATTCCTAGCACTTACTATTCCCATCCCTAGTTGCTGATGCCTCTTACTAAGGTACTTAGTTGCTGATGAATCCTTCCAGGGTACTTAGTAACGGGTCTCAGGAGCCAGCCCTCTCAGGTTGAAATCTTGACTCCAACACTTGGTAGCTATAGGCAAACCTCTCTGAGCCTCAGTTTCCCCATCAGTAAGAAGGGGGAAGTCTTATTACCCATCTCATAGGGCTACTGTGAGGTTTAAACAAGTTAATAGACTTCAAATCACTAGACCTGCAGAAAGCACTAGCTAGGATTTAGCTTTCATTACCACCATCATTTGAAGTTTATCTATGTTACCAATTTACTTATTTATCATCTGTTGTCCCTCAATAGAAACTAAGTTCGTTAGTGCACATATTTTAACTAATTCTCCAGTCTCTGTGCCTGGAAGAGGTTTGGGCACGCAGTAATTGTTTTAAATGTATTCACTGACTGAAAGAAAAGCTGATCGCATCTTTCTCTTCCTACATTAAATTCAGCACCCTTATATTGGGTCACAACTCTAAGCCACTACACTTACACCCACCCATATGACCCAAGTAAATTCTATTTTTATACCTGAATTGTGTTGCCCAAATCTAACACCTCAATTGCTCACCAAACTATACTTTTTAACCCTGTCAGTCCATGCAGGATACTTTAGACTTCTTCTACTCTGTGGTCAGAATTCACTCAACCCATTGTCTCCAATGTCTCTCCCAGAGTCTCTCAGCGTATGGCCAATCTGCATCATAACTCTCACAGGGTGGTTGGGAACCTGTGCTTTTAGCAAGAATTCTCCAGGTGATCCTGTAACTCAGTCTAACACAATGAATGATAAGTTCTTGTTCACTACATAGCCCAATGAGAGATAGCATTAGTTTACTCATTCCTACCCATCTAAAGTTGTTCCCTGGCCAGAGATTTACTTTGCCTCCACATAAACATTAACCAAATGATCTAGGCAAATACATTTTCAGTGTAGTGGAAAATAATTTTCTCCTTTTAAATATATTCTAAAACATAAATGCTAATTTGAGGGTGATGAACTCCATCTTGAATAAACCCAAATGTCCATTAACAATGGAAGCTCATTAAATCTTGGTATTTACATCAAACTGAAATAATAATAAAGAATTGAGATTAAGATTGGATTATACCTAATTCAGAATTTTTTAAAGGGTCGAGCAACAAACATACCTGGTAATTCATGATGGCACGTAAACACATGATGCATACATGTACGTCATCCTTTTTGCTCACCAATCTTGAGTTTTTCAGAGTTCTTCTGCTTGGCAATGTATTATACCTACAAATAAAAAGGGAAATCTCCATCAAACTACAGGTTCTTCTCTGGGCACAGGCACATGCGCTAATGAAAGGAGCGTTTTTCTCTACGTTTACCTGTGCCACAATGGGAACTGCAGCTCAAAACCATCACCAATGAACCCACCACCACCACCAAGCCACCTCCGCAGACAGCCAGGTCTGCACTGCTCTGTGCTGGTCATCCTCTTAATCAAGTCAGAGACCCACAGGTAAGGGCACTCCACCTCACCCACACAATAGAGCAAGCCAGACCGATGGCAGATTTAGCAACAATTCCATGCTCCTAATCAGCAGGCCAAGCTGGATTTGAAGCCAGAAGCACTGTGAACCGAGACAAGACACATGCAGTCTAGTCTACAACAAGCGAGTGCAGGGGTGGTGAAACTTAGCTTATATGTAGAACTCTTATCACCTGATCTGAGTTTAACTGCCCACTCCCATTCCTTTTCTCAGGAGTGCCCGTAACTTTTAAGCCTAGGCAATGCTTCCACATTAGCATATTTGAAGCCAGGCTGTGATCTTAGACCCTTAGGCCTTAATAGTCATGTAAACACCTCCACAGCCTGTCTTCTACCCAAACCCCAGCACAGCAGCTTAGAAGGAACTGTGCCTGGACCTTAATGGAAGAAGTTGTCAGTGCTGGGATTTGTACTATGGACCATACACTGTTAAGCATTCTGCTTTCTCTTTCTTGGCGGCAGGGAGCCTGCACATAGTACATCGATGTAAAGTGATGCACATTTCAAAAGCTGTCAATGACTTTCAAGTAGTCAAGGCTAGGAATGTTCCACAAGGTAAGCTATAGCCTCTCCTTCCTGAGCTGAACTAATGAAAATGTTTAAAGGAGGAATGAATAATTAATATCAACTTGCTCTCAAAAGCCCCACAGGTGCAGAACAGAAGCTGAAAAGTGAATTGACAGGTCTACATTGTGCAACTGAGCAGCTATCATAGGTTTCATTTTCTGTAAAAAACTATCCAACGGGAACAAAGAGTGTTCTTTCACTTAAGTCTACTACTGAGCCAAATATATTTTTAAAAAGCACCCAATCTGTCACTTGCCGCAATGAACCTGAATATGTAAGATTTCATTTGCTCCCTGCTTACAGAAAGGACAGTTTGAAAGAGGGTAGGCGAGTAAGGCTTTATGCAAGGATGTCTGCTTTATTCACTTGGAAATAAAATTTCAGTAGTGGAAACTGGTCTAATTCACTCTTGAATGAAAAAAAAAAAGAGGCTGAGATTTAAGGAGATTTCAGATTTTGTTATTACCAAGCCCAATTTCAACATCTAAAAATACAACTTCAAAATGTGTCACTTTGCTACATGCTAACTGTGAATGAAAATGCAATGCTTGGATGTCTCACAGTGACTAGTGCAACTTCAAAGTGTCAGGTTACCCAATAAGCAAGTTACACATGGACTTCCCTGTGCTTACTTACTAATCTGTAGGGAAATTTTTTCCTATTTTTTCACCACATCAAAGACTCTGCTTCTAGGCACACACAATCACTGACAGGTGCAGAGTACCCAGTAAGCAAGGTAAGCACAAGCAAACCCATGCTTACTGGGCAATCTACCTCTGCCTTTGACCAATGACCACAAGCATGAGATTTTTTCCTTCTGCATCAGAAGTTCTTTCTCTCCCTCTACCAACCTTAACTTATTTTATCCTCAGGTTTGCCTTTCTTTCATGGAATCATTTGTTAGGTACACGACAGAGTTCTCATTTTTCATCAAAAGTAATCGTAACTATTTTAAAACACAATCATCTAAGATTAAAAGAAAAGGCTGCTACAATGGAAACAGCTGCTCTTTGCTAAATTACCATCTATGTGCAGCAATGATTCCAAAGCTGTACCGACCAAAGAACACTGTTCTTGAGAGGACACGGAGTAAGTCATTCTACATAATTCAATGTTGCTGCATCGTTCCAAATACATTTTAATTATCTCAGCAAGTACACCAAATATATTTAATGGTGTTTCCTGAGTGTTGTTAAATAACATAGAAGATGTCTTCTATTTTATTTATTGATCCAATTCTTGAGCTATATTGTAATAAATCCCTTTTTAAATCCAAGAGCTACTTATAATCATATTTAATAATGTACAAACCAGTAAATACTAATTACTTAGAATGCTTTACCTACTAAGTATTAACATACACACCAAAAATATTAACACAAAAGGCTTCCATTTATGATATGCATTACAGTAAATCCCAAGTATATTTTCTGGATCACTATTTAAGTAGATTAACATAAAATGACATAATTACACTTATTAATATTCAAGAGTTAAAAAAATACATATAGCATATAAATGTCAAATAAAAATGAGTGTTGTATTCACTAATTTGTACATTCAATGCACACAATTAGAGCTAAATTTTGCTAAAGTGTACGGTGGTTGCTTTTTAAAAAAATTTTTGGCTTATACAAAAATAGAGTGAGGATTAAGGGCAACATCTGAAGAACTTGTATGTTTAAAATAATAGCCAGCAATGACAGCTGAAGGAGATACAAGATTATTTACTCCAACCCCTCTGATACAGATGAGAAAGCTGAAGCCAACAACAGTCACATCTACATAGTAAGTAAGACATAGAGCCGAGATGAGACTGACTCAGCCAAGACTCCTTACTGGGATTCAGGGATGTCATGTTGTACAAGTTATTTCTCAAGCTGCTTTATCAGCAATCTGTCAGGTTATAACGTGAAAAAATGTCCTGCCCACAGCCATCTGCACTAGTTTGTTTCTTGTCAAGTGTTAGTACAATGTCATCTTGATGTGGTTTTATGCTTTGGTCTGCTATAGATATCCTTTCCAACAATTATTTCACCATGCTGCGCTAAAGCTAGGTTACCAATAACAGCAACGTTTGTACATCTCTTTCAAAATACCAGTTGTTACCATTGAAGAGTTGATTCCAACTCCTTGTGACCTCACACGTGTCACTGTAGAACTGCATTCCCCAGGGTTTTCAATGACTGCTTTTCAGAATTAGGTGGATAGGTCTTTCTTACGGGGTGCCACCTGTGGACTCGAACTTCCAACCTTCTGTTTGCCCATCCAAGGCCTCTTTTCAGAACACAGTGGCCTAAATAACCATCCTTGATTGTAAGCCTATGATAACCTTCTTGCCTTAAGCTGACAAGACACATGGAGCTACACTAGAGCCCTGGAGCTGGAGGAGCCACGTGGAGAGCCCTGCCAGCACTGAGATGCTTCCACTGCCACTGGATCCACAACTTTCCACCCACTGGCTGTGATCATCCTGCATTCGGCATCATTGCATGTGTTGCATGAGTCTGAAGAGAAATTTATAGATTGCTATCAGACATGGGCTAATATCAGGCTTATGGACTTGATCTGGATTAGGCTGGGATGTTTTCTCAATATACAATTGCTCTTTTATATAAAGCTCTTTCTTATACACATATGAATGTCTCTGGATTTGTTTCTCTAGTCTACCTGGACTAACACACTTATCAAGAAAGTAAGGATTTTGCTCGGTTTTATGGAATTCTCATTCTACAAGAATTTTCTTCCACTAGACACATGTACATTGATAAATGTTATAATCCTTTTTCATCTGAAAATATATAGCATTAAAAAGAAAACACCTCTAAAAAAAAGGGAAACACCTCGATTTAGGATCATTTAAAATCTATATGAATTTTTAAAGAGTGGGAAAGGGGGAACCGATTACAGGGATCTACATATAACTAACTCCCTGGGGTACTGACAACAGAAAAGTGGGTGAAGGGAGACATCGGACAGTGTAAGATATGACAAAATAATAATTTATAAATTATCAAGGGTTCATGAGAGAGGGGGAAACGGGAAGGGAGGGGGGAAAATGAGAAACTGATGCCACTGGCTTAAGTGAAGAGCAAATGTTTTGAGAATGATGAGGGCAACGAATGTACACATGTGCTTTACACAATTGATGTATGTGTGGATTGGGTGAAGAGTTGTATGAGCCCTCAATAGAATGATTTTTTTAAGACTGTACAGTGAATTAGTGTGTACATTAGTCTACTCCTCAGCACATATTTTATGTAATTCGACACTTTTGAATTAGGTATTTGGATTATTTGCTTTAATTATCATCTGAATAAAGTTTAGGGAAGGAGCAGGCTTTAAATTCAGGTCTGATGCATGATGCTAATACTATCTAATAAACACTTCTAAAATTGGCCCTGTAGTACTTAGTACCTATTACGGAAGAAGAGACCTCTAGTCTCTTCCACCTCCCTGTACTAGCTAGCCACCAGCCACAGGAAGCCAACCAGAAACTTTTCTTGAAGCTACAATATTTTTATTAAGTATCCATTGTTAGGAGATACAGTTAAGAGTTTAGCAGTTACAGGTTGGGCTGCTAAAGCAAGGTCAGCAGTTCAAAGCCACCAGCTGCTCACTGGGAGAAAGATGAGGCTCTCTACTCCAGTAGAGTCTCAGAAACTCACAGGGCAGTTCTTATTTTCAGGTGCTAAAGGAAAATGAAAGTTAAAAATTTGGCTTTTGGATCACATTAGAAGGTCCTCCATGAAGTAGGAGGAAAATGTAGAACAAAACTCAAAGTCACAGAAGCGACCAAGTTTACTGGCTGAATAGAGATTGGGGGAACATGCAACACTACACCCCTAGTCACCCTTCAGGTCTGGGAAGGCTTTCTTTTCAGCCAAACAATAGACAGGTCTCTAAAGGAAACAATAACTCTAGGGAAGCAGTGATTTAAGGTCAAAGGGGGAGCATGTGCCTCAGGATAAAGCTAAGAAGGGCAGGGAAAAAAGAGAAATGCACACAGGGTATACAGGAAGGAGGTGAGATGGGTGCAGGTAATTTCAGGGGATTGCAATGAATTTTAAAAAATTGAATTGTTGAACATAAAACTGATGATCTGCTCTGTAAACCTTCACCTAATTCATAATAAAAATAGGCTGCTCCTGCCTTTGAGAGTTATCCTATAATTTGCCGGGTCAATGAAGATCACACAGATAGCCCTTGTATCGAAGTGGACTCTGCCCATACTCTAGCCCACCCCCACCCCCACTTTGTGCTTAGAAAAAGAGTTATACTATGGAAAATGGGCATACCAAGCATTATACACATATATATACACACAGAGAACAACACAGCATAAAAGAGACTGTTTTTTGTAAACCATCATACCTAAAATCTCAATATAATCAACATTTTTAAATAAAGCATTATCTGATTGGATTAACACCAACCAAAAGACCAAACCGACTGTGAGTGAATCTATTACAACTCACAGCAACCCTATGAAACAGAGTAGAGTTGCTCCCTAGAGTTTCCAAGACTGTAAATCTTTTTTTTTCATCATTTTTTGGGGGCTCGTAGAACTCTCATCACAATCCATACATACATCCATTGTGTCAAGCATATTTGTACATTTGTTGCCATCATCATTCTCAAAACATTTGCTTTCTTCTTAAGCCCTTGGTATCAGCTCCTCATTCCCCCCCACTCCCTGTTCCCCACTTCTCATGAACCCTTGATAATTTATAAATTATTATTTTGTCACATCTTACACTGTTCGATGTCTCCCTTCACCCACTTTTCTGTTGTCCATTCCCCGGGGAGGAGGTTATATGTAGATCCTTGCAATCGTTCCCCCTTTCTACCCCACCCTCCTTCCACGCTCCTGGTATCAGCACTCTCAGCACTGGTCCTAAAGGCATCATCTGTCCTGGATTCCCTATGTTTCCGGTTCCTATCTGTACCAGTGTTCATCCTCTGGTCTAGCCAGACTTGTATGGTAGAATTGAGATCATGATGGGATGGGGTGGGTGGAGAGGAAGCATTTAGAAACTAAAGGAAAGTTGTATGTTTCATCGTTGCTACATAAGATTTAGTCTTATCCCCTTACAGAAGGGTCGTACCCTGATGACCTCCCCGTGACCCTTCTGTAAGGGAATAAGACTAAATCTTTATGGGAGCCAACAACCTATTCTTTTTCCTGCCAAGCGGTTTGTGAGTTCGAACTGCTGACCCTGTGGGTAGCAGTCCAACAATTAACCCACTATACAGCCAGGACTCCTTTGGGCTAATATTGACCAACAAATTATCTTTGGAGACATGAAAGCTAAATTTTAAAATGTGGAAAAAACTAATTTGTGGTATGAGTGTCATCAATGTGACATGACTGTAAGCATGAGTAAATAGAAAATACTACCAATGTGGATGTAAAATACACCTGTCTCGTCGGACTTTGAATGTTGGGGTTGTATTATTACTATTTCTGTCTGTGTCTCTACATTTTCCACAATCAATGTGTATTACTCTCTCAATCAGGAAAACAAAAAGGACATTACAAAAACTAATGCTCTTAGATGGCCTAGACCTGCCAAGGCAAGGGCTCCCTAGGTAACATGGTCTGGTCTTACTGCTCTTTCTGCGTCGATTGCTCTGTCTTATTTCCTGAAAGGGCTCTTTCAGTTAGAGAGCTGTCCTTACCTTAATAAAGCAAGGCTGTGGATAGCTGTGATGAGACCAAATCCTGATACAGCATCATTAACAAAAGAACTCAGCATCATTAGAGAAACTCTGCTTTGCATATCTTATTCCCTGGTGCTGCAAACACAAAACCCTCCTGAGTGTCTGGGTCACATGGATTCACTTAAGTATGCCTGACAAATCGCAGCAAGAACCACTCAGCGGTTAAAAATTCAGAGCAGCCAAATAGTGTACACGGTGCAAGTGTGCAATACAGTCACACAAGTGGATGCAACTCACTACACTCTCTCTCTGAAAGGGTGGATATGGTGGCTCTGCACCCAGTTCGATGCCAACCCTTTAGGTTACCTGTCTTTCACAAACATCCACTATAGAGAAGCTTTCCACAGGACCTGAGGCTTCCAGAGATGGAGTGGAGGACTCTGTAAGAAGTATGGGGGCATCTGCATTGAACTAATACCCTTGGTGGTGTTCTGTGAAAGAATGACATAAAGTGAGACTGACTACTATAATATTTTCTTCCTAAAATATATATATGCATATTCTTCCTGAAGTTATTAACAGCACTTTATATTTAAAATATATTGGAACAAAGTGAAACTGGAGTTTGTCCTTCAGACTCCTTGTGGTATGTTAAAAGGTCCAAATGAGGGGCAGCATGAAGTTTCTCACAGATAACTGGGGCAGAGAGCTTTTAGCTCGTTCTCGTGTAATGTGTCTTGAAGGATCCTAAATGCTGTCAACGGCTATTGGTCCATGTTCCCATAACTCAGAGTTAAAATTGGCCTCTGCGACAATGCACTCCCTGGGGTACTCTTTCTCTTCACCACTGGCTCTCCGTCTCATTGTGCATGGTAGCTTAATCTAAGAGAAAAGAAAAATCAGCTTAAAGTCCAAGTCTAGAACATCTCCTTTTGTAGTCCAAGTTGGGCCAGGGTAGAGACCCATTGCTCCAAAGCTTTTTCCGCCCATTACTTCAATGAAGGTGTTTCTTCAAGGTTCTATCCTGGGCAGGCTCCTCTTTCTGGTTACTCTCTTACTGCCCCATACGTTCACAGGTGTTTTACTATCACCTAATGCTTTTTTGACCTATTCTAACCTACACTTGTTATCATTCCTGGACCAACCTACGACATAGTTTCACACTTTAATTTCTAGTTGGATCCAATACAAAGCAATTCATATGACTAATCTAAAAGGCAGCCAAATGTGAATACACATTACTTTTCTCCCTCAATCTTTTCTCGAGTTCCTTCTAATAATGCCCTGCCTTAACTTACTGGTTGCCCCAACTGTTACTCGCTGCCTCGGACAGTTGCAAAGTTAAGCACTGCCAGTGAACGTTTTGACAAAGGTCCCTGGGAAAAGGGCCGTTCATGTTGAGAGAGTTCCGTGTCAGGTCAAACAAGCACAACCGTGCAGGTGGAGTCTTCTAGGGAACTATCCAACAGATCAGATCATGACAACTCTGAAAAATGGGACTTTAAAGGAACACCAACTCTGTTCTGCCCCTTCTACTGGCTGTGAGACTGCACCATTTTTCCCTCACTGCGCACTGTTGGTTGACAAGGCTAACAGGACGTGGGGGTTGTAAATACCAAAAGCTCACTGCTGTGAGGTTGATTCTTACTCCGAGTGGCCTGATAGGGCAGAATCGAATCTCTCCATCCAGTTTCCATGGCTGGAAATCTTTACAGAAGCAGACTGCCACATGTCTCTCACCCAACAGCTGGAAGGTTCAAACTGATGACCTTTTGGTTAGCAGCTGAGAACTCAAGTCGCTGTGCTGCTACAAAGCTCACTGCTTTACTGAGATTCAGCCATTTTTCCTGAGTAAATACTCCCTAGTTTGTTGCAAGCCTTTAATGGATGTCTACAATTCTGATTGTGTCGATTCTAACCCATTTAGTCAATTTTCAGAATTGCTTTTTATGGAGAGAACTTTTGAAACCCCTTGTTCCACGATTCCCCCCTTATATCCTACAATAAAGCCAAACTCTAGAAAGAATAAAAAATATTTAAAAAATAAAACCAAATTCATTGCCACCGAGTCGGTGCCGACTCACAGCGTCCCTATGGGGCAGGGTAGAGTGCCCCAGTGACTTTTTGAGACCCTAACTCTTTACGGGAGTAAAAAGCCTCATCTTTCTCCTGTGTCCTATAAGAGACACCTAAACCATTTTTGCCCCACGTGTTCATCTGAAGGGCAGCAAGTCCTTCAAGTTGGTGGGGGCCGACCTAACAAAGTCTTCTACACCATCGAGTCTATCTGGTGAATCAGAACAGTTATTTAGTGCTGTTTCAAGAGTTTTAGGAACGTTTGTTGAAGAGGTCATGTGAACAGAGAAGCCCCGTAGAAAAAACGACCCACTGCCAACAAGCTGATTCTGGCTCATGGCAAACCTCGAGGGCAGAACAAAGCGGTCCCCTGTGGTTTACAAGGCTGTGACCTTTCTAGAAGCAGACGGCAGCCTCTTTTTCCCACAGAGCAGATTGGGGGTTTGAACCTCAGATCTTTTGGGTGAGCAGCCTAGTGCTCAGCCACTGTGTCACCAAGGATCATGAATCCAAAAAAACCACAAAAAGTGAACTCGATTCCATCAAGTCGATGCTGACTCATAGCAACCCTATAGGACGTGACAGGACTGCCCGTGTGGAGTTCTGCGACAGTAACTCTTTGTGGGGGTAGAGAGCTTCGTCTTTGTCCCTCGGGGTGGCTGGCAGTTTCCAACTGCTGGCCTTTTGGTTAGCAACCCAACGCATAACCACTCTGTCACGGGGCTCCTTAAAGGAAACGGAAAATATCACCACCAATTTCTCAGGCTCTCTTCTCCATCACCTTCAAAAACTGCCTGATATTTTGCCAAGGAGTAAACAAGAATTCTAAATGTTATCTTCGTACTGAGACATGAGATTCAATCCTATGTGAATTCCATCTGGGACTATGATAGGAACAGATTGCAAAACGGACATAAGGATCACAACCACGCAGAAATGACAGGACCGCTTTTACTAACCCTACGCATGTTTCAGCGTCCAATAGTTACAGGGACTTGAGAGTAATAAAGACGCTATCGGACAATGATTGTATACGTGATAAGCATAAAAATTCAGCAAGCTTCACAAAACAGATTTTGAGGCGCATTTCCCACTTACTACCATCTGAGCCCTCTGCTGCACGCCTGCAATGAACCTGCCAAGAGCGTACACCGAGCACCTCAACCTGTGCAGCACTGGCAGTGGGGGCCACAGGGACAGAAGCAATTCTCTTTGAAAGCCCTTCAGAATGGCTGACTAGGAAGCTACAGCCAGTCAACACATTCTAGTAAGAAATGAAAAAGTCAAATGTGAATGTTCCACCCGAGACGCAAATAATAACAATAATAATGGGTAGGCCAGCAAAAAGCAGTTCTATTCTATTTCACACATGGGAATTTCTCTTACTAGGAAGATGTGGCTTTCTGTTCCCATAAAGATTTACAATCTTGGAAACCCATAGGGGGACTCCTATGCAACAGAGGAGACTCATAGAGTTGACCTTGGAGACGATGCTCATAGTAGACCTGCCCGTGAGTTTCTGAAACTACCTCTTTACAGGAGAGAAAGCCTCATCTTTCTCCCCCGGAGCAGCTGGTGGTTTCAAACTGCTGACCTTGTGGTTAGCAGTCCAAAGTGTAACCCCTACGCCACCAGGGCTCCTTATGCTAGTTAAAGTTCTAGCTAAAGTCATGCTTTGTCTCCTTAAACCACTATCTATTGTGAAGGAATAAAACTTGTTTTGAGCTCTATTAAGGCACTGTATTTTAAATGATAGCAAGAGATGATAAATACAAGAATGAGAGATAAGAGATGTATCTGAAAATTCTTGCAGGAGAAAGACTGTTAGCTCTCAGCAAAAGATGGATGTGGAAAGAAAAAAAAAAGATGGATGTGATCAACTGCAGGCTTTACTATGAGATCCTTAAGCAGTAAAATGGAAGTTGCTGTTCATACCCATTGATACCATAAAATAACTCTGAACACTCATCAATTGTCCTAGTATCTATGCATTTCTAGGCAGTTAGGCATGTAATAGCATGTAGTCTACGTATATACCAGGCTCTCTTTCTGAGCTGCTTTTATCCACAGACTGGATATTATTACAGGATCCTGAGTGACTGTTTTTAATTTGCCACAACTAGGCTTTCCCAGAGTTCTGGCAAAAAGGTTGACAAGCTCTCATGTCAACATGTATGAGATTTTTAGTATCTGAATCCAAATGGTAATAGGAGGGGGTACTCAAAAAAGATGAGAAAAAGGCAGCTAGGCGGAGCTTTCATATTATGCATTTTTCCTGTTAGGCGAGCATCGAACAACTCTTTCAGCTAGTGCATTCAGCGGTGTCGCCTAGGAAGGTTCTCTCTGGTTACAGCGGGTTTTTTCATAAAAGCAGTTTGATTCAGACCTTGTTTCTTATGATGGCCGATTTAAGAGCACAGCTCATGCCTGTGAAATTTTGTTTCCTGCTCCGGAAAATTGCGGCATAAATTGTTGCGATGTTGAACACAGCTTACAGGACAGCACTATGGTAAAAACTCAAGTGTATGAGTGGTTTTCTTGTTTCAAAAAGGTGAAATTTTGATTGATGACAAACCTCATTCTGGACATCCGTCAACTTCCCAAATGGATGAATATGTCGACAAAATTCATGCACTTGTGCTCAAAGGCTGACAATGGACCACTGAAGAGATGGGGAAGTTTTCTGCACTATCTTGGAGTTCGGTTCAGTGAATTTTAACAGATTTGAGAATGAGAAGGGTCGCTGTGAAATTTGTGCCTCAGGCTCTGACTGACCAGGAAAAAAAGAGCATGGAGTGGAGACATGCTGTGCTTTGAAAGAAGAGCTCTGAAGCAACCCAGACTTTTTTCCCAAGTGAGGGGACATGATACTATTCTTATGACACTGAAAGCAAACATCAATCAAGTCAGTGGAAGATGCCATCATCACCTTGCCCCCAAAAAAGCTCGTCAAGTGAAATCAAAGATCAAGATGATGCTCATTGTTTTTTTTGATGTGAGGGGGATAGCGCATTTGGAGTTCTTTCCACCAGGTCAGACTGTTAATCACACATTCTATCTAGAAGTTCTGAAAAGACTGTGTAACAGTGTGTGACAAAAAAGGCCTGATTTATGCAGGTGGGGGACTGGTTTTGCCACCACGAAAATGCACCTGCTCACACAACCATCTCAATGCACCAGTTTTTGGTGAAAAACCGCATGCCTCTCTTGCCCCATGAACCTTACTCACTTGATCTTACTTCATGCAACTTCTTTTTGTTTCCGTGAATGAAGTGGGACAAAAAAGGACAGGGATTTGATGACATAGAAGAGGTGGGGAAAAAATGAGGAAGGTGCTGTCAGCCATCCAAACAGATGAGTTTGAAAAATGTTCCCAATAAAGGAAATCGCAGATTTGACAAATGGATTAAGTATAATGGTGAGTACTGTATATATTCGAGTATGAGCTGACCCAGATATCAGCCGAGGCATCTACTTTTACCACCAAAAACTGCATTAAATATGTGCTGAAAGACTCAACCGGAAAACACTCCTAAAGGTCAACAAACAGACCTTGAACTATTTACAGGGTTTCCCTTTTTTTGTCATTGTATTTTTTTGTTGTCATTGCTTTGTTTTCTTTTGTCACTTTGTTTTGCTCTGTCTTGTTTTTGTCTGCATATTATTTTCTTTGCAGTCTACCTAGATAAGATAGGCTGGATAAACAATCTGGAAGAGAAAAACAACGAGACCTATGATTCCAGGGGGACATGGGAGAGGGGGGAGTGGGGGAAAGGAAGTGGTGTTAACCAACCCAGGGAACAACAAGTGATCCAAAATCAGTGGCAAGGAGGGTGTAAGAGGCCTTGTAGGGATTGATCAAGGGTAACTTAACCGAGAGGAATTACTGAAACCCAAATGAAGTCTGAGGATGATAGAGGGACAAGAGCAAAGTAAATGGAAATGGAAGAAAGAACTAGGGGGCAAAGGGCATTCATAGAGGTCTACATACTGGTATATACATATGTAAATATATTTATATATGATGATGGAAAAATAGATCTATGTGCATGTACTTATAGGTTTAGTATTAGGTCCCAGATGGACATTGGACCTCCACTCAAGTACTCCCTCAATGCAACAACACTTTGTTCTATTAAACTGGCATTCCATGAGGCTCACCTTCCCCACACAATCGCTAAAGACAAATGTGTGCATAAGCAAATGTGGTAAAGAAAGCTGATGGTGCCCTGCTATCAAAAGATATAACGTCTGGGGTCTTAAAGGCTTAAAGATAAACAAGTGGCCATCTAGCTCAGAAGGATCAAAGCCCACATGGAAGAAGCACACCAGCCTGTGTGATCATGAGGTGTCAAAGGGATCAGGTATCAGGCATCATAGAACAAAAAATTCTATCATTGTGAATGAGGGGGAGTGCACATTGGGGACCCAAAGCCCATCTGTAGGCAACTGGACATCCCCTTACAGAAGGGCCACAGGGAGATGAGCCAGTCATGGTGCAGTGTAGCAACGATGAAACATACAACTTTTCTCTAGTTCTTAAATGCTTCCTCCCCCCAACTATCATGATCCCAATTCTACCTTATAAATCGGCTAGACAAGAGCATGTACACTGGTACAGAAAGTAACTGGAAACAGAAGGAATCCAGGACAGATGATCCCTTCAGGACCAGTGGTGAGAGGGCAATACCAGGAGGGTGGAAGGACGGTGGAGTAGAAAGGTGGATGGACAACAGAAAAATGGGTGAAAGGAGACACTGGACAGCGTAAGATATGACAAAGTAATAATAATTTATAAATTATCAAGGGTTCAGGGCAGAGCAGGGAGGGAGGGGATAAAAATGAGGAGCTGATACCAAGGGCTCAAGTATAAAGCAAATGTTTTGAGAATGATAAGGGCAACAAATGTACAAATGTGCTTGACACACAATGGATGGATGGACGGACTGTGATAAAGAGTTGTACGAGCCCCAATAAAATGATTTAATAAATAAATAAATTTGCTGGAAAAACTTGGCTTATACATGAGTATGTATGGTACTTTGAAGGTAATGTTGTTTTGTTTAAAAAAATTAAATGCATAGCTTGTGAAAAGGCGGGGGGTTGTTTCTGTTTTGGGGGATACACCCTCATGTAGGAAATGAAGAGATGTATTTTTTTTCTTTCAAAAAGTAATTTCAAACAGTCTTCTAAATGCTTCAGATATCATGCAAATTTCTCACAATAAATAAGGAATAGTAATTAGAACTCCCTTAAAATGTAATATCAGGGTTCAACCAACTGGAATCCAAAATCAACTGAGAATGTCACATCGTTTCATTTAATAGACTAGACTCCTTTGGCTCCGCTATTTGGGCTAACAGAACTAAAACCAAGACTTGGGGTTTCAGGTTCCTCTCTCTTCCTCACTAGCCTTCAGACATGACATCACTTGGACATGTTTTCTACCAATTAAACATACAAAATATACGATGTTTTAAAATGAGCCAAGCACTTACTTTTCTGTCTCTACAGCCAAAAGAAACAGAGCTGACATAGTTAGATCCATATAGTTTACAGTGAGGTAGAGGTTGAGACAGAAACAGAGAGAAGTAAACAAACCCCCCTTTTTTGAAAAACAAAATTGAGTGAAAGCTTAAGGAGAAAATTGGCTTTACATCTAAAAGGTCATCCTGCTTGGTGACACTGATCGCAATATCCCAGTGTAAGAGCACGATTCCTGTCTCTCCCTGTAAGTAAACAGAACTTTTAACTTTTGAAAATCATTTATTGAAGTTTTCTGTTTATCTGTCTGTAATTCCCATGGAAGGATCAAGTGAGTGCTACAACAGACCTGGTCAAATTAAAAGGTTTACAGGCATGTTTTTGTTTGGAGTGAGTGGTTCCTAAGCTCACCACACCACGATGGTTCTGAATTGTCAGTATACACTTTTTGAAGGCATGTGCTATGACGTGACTAATCAGTCGGGATATAATTTGTCCAAAAAGGGTCCAAGGAAACTATCTCTCATCTGTGGCCTATATATACCAATCTTTCTGTGCCCATGCCAAATTATTCCCCTCTTTTCAAAAACTTTCATTGGATCCTTGTCAGTGAGCTCAAACTACGATTTCACAGTCTGGACTTTAAAATACTTCATAAACTGGCTCTAAACTTCTACCAGACTCACATACTCATTATTTCCTAAATAACCCATGCATGGATTACCATGAAACCACTGCTCACCACTCTCCCTACCTCTCCTCTTTCCTATCCACTCTCGTGGGTATGACTCACTATTGTGCCACATCCAGACCAAATCTCAAGAATATTTCCTAGCTTTTGTTATTGACGGTAGCCTCCAGAAGGAGCTCTGGTGGCATAGTGGTTACACGTTTGTTGGGCTGCTGACTGCAAGGTTCGTAGTTTGAGACCACCAGCCCGCCCCTCCATGGGAGAAAGCTGGGGCTTTCCGCTCCCATCAAGAATTAAAGTCTTGGAAACTCACAGAGGCAGTTCTATTCTGCGTATAAGGTAACGGCGAGTCTGCATCAATTCGACGGAAGTTGATTTTTGACTTGACTAGCCTCTGAATGTCCATGTGAGTCAGAATCGGGTTGGAAGGAGTGAGTTTGATTTGGGGGTACTTTTTGAGTGTACTCATATGACATGAAACATGCTACTGTTTGGGACACAGAAGTGTATGAGTTACATACAGTGTGAACTTAAATAATGATACCATGGTGTAACAGAAAGAAATCAGAAGACTTTGATTATATTTCTCGACTCTCTCACTTACAAGTCATGGTATAATTTTTCTCAGCTTCAATTTCCTCACTGATAAGGTGGGGTTAATAATTCCTCAAGCTCCCATAATTTTCAGGACAAATAATCATACTGACTCTGACAAAATCCTTTATCAGCCATGACTCTCATAGACTATGCAATTTAAACATCTTTGTGAAACCTCAGAACTTAGCCAAGCATCCTTTCCCTGCCATGTGTAGAACACATTTGCAGATGATGGCACTTGATTACAGCTACAGGAATTTGCTGGGTCACTTTAGGGTTTAATCCTGTATAAAACCATTAGCATCAAGTTGATCCCAACTGATAGGGACCCTATAAGAACCAGCATAAAACTGTCCCTTACAGTTACCAAGAGCGTAAATCTTCCTGCCATCTCTCTCCCCCCCAGAGCAGTCGGTGAATTCAAACCACTGACTTTCTGATTAACAGTCAAGGGCTTAACGACTGGGCCACTGATTACCCACTAGGTATTTTGCCAAGCGCTTCACAGAAATGGTTCTTTTCATCTCCACAACATAGGGTACAGGGCCTAGAGCCTATCATCTCCCCCGACATGACAATTTGAGCGACAGATCACCCCACACACACTGGTCAGATCATCCTGCTTGCCCACTTCTGCACCGTCTCAGAGAGATCCAACAGTGGCAGAACAAGTCGAATCAGTCTGCTAGTGGAATCTGCAGTGTCACGCACTCACAGACCCGCACGAAAACTGTCAACATTCTCACTAGCAGGGCCATTCACATGAGCTCCAAGCTGAAACGTTGCAATGCACACTCTCAGGCCAAACACACGGGTCTCTTCTATGACTTCGAATAGCAACCACGACCCAAAACGTGACACTCTGAAATGCAGCAACATGTGTAACCATTTGGACAGCAAACATGCTAAAACGAAAACTGGGAAGCTTATAGTTACAGGTTTCTTTGGAAAGTCTGTCATACTTAGAAAGTTTCCACTTTATAGATAGATGGTAATTGAATTTTTCTGCACCCTCCAATCTTCCCATCAGCAGTCTATCACACTAAAGACTATCTTTAATGTTTCCCCTTCAGAAATAATCTTCAGAAATATCTTAAAGGGAGTGTCTCCCTACGACAGCATTTATAGCATTCTTTTCCCTCCACTGTTACAAGATTTTCTCTCCTAAATTAGGTGTTAATAAATATTTTAATCGGCATCTGTCACTTAATCAGGTGAACAGAAACAACATTAAATCTTGAGAAGGATTTTCAAATCTACAATGGAGCTTCAAAAAGTCTCTGGGGAATTTCTATTATTTATTAATTCAAATTTTCTATGAATTTTCTGCAGTCACCTTGTTTTTGTTTGCTTATTTTTTTTGAAAATGTCTTTAGGTGGGAGTCTAGGGAGATAGTGGATCAGATTCTTCAATATTCTTCCACGAGGAAAGCTAAAACAAATGAAACCAAGGGGAAGCTATCCATGTAGAATACAGATGACACTTAATAAAGAGGCACATAAAATAACCCAGTTTGCTTTGTATAATTTGCAATGAGGGAATAAGGGTGATAACCATTTCAAAAATTATATTCCTAATTTACATAATCTGTCAAAAAGAAAGTGAGCCCAATAAAATTCAGGACCTTTGCTATAAATCAAGATAAGAAGTCCTTCAGCTTTCTGACTATAGATTTCAAGGATCTGTACAATGATGGTTTCACATTAGAGTTTAAGTACTTTTTCCCCAAAACCAATAAAATTTCAGGTAAAAATCTACTTATCAAAATAAAAGACCTTGTAAATGTTTAAAGGTGCTGCATTTCTCTTACATTCCCCATTTATAAGCAAGATGGTCCAGAATGGATCTTACAATATTTCTATTGTATTCTATTGTATTGTATTGTATTGTATTGTCCTAAGATTGTTCCACAGAGATGAGAAACATTACTATGCTTGTTTGTTTTCTTCCCCAATAGTTTATTGGCAAATAATTCACATATCATATGACTCAGTAGTTCAATCACATCAATCATATCACCACTACTACAATCCGTTTTAGAGCATTTTTCTTCATTTTTTCCCACTTTATTAATTTTTTTAAATCACTTTATTGGGGGCTCTTACAGTTCTTATACCAATCCTTATATCAACTGTATCAAACACATTTGTACATATGTTGCCAACATCTTTAAAAAAATATTTTCTTCCTACTTGAGCCTTTGGTATCAGCGCCTCATTCCGCCCACCCACCTCCATGAACCCTTGATAATTTATAAATTATTATTATTTTCATATCTTACTATCTCCCTTCACTCACATTTCTGTTCTTCCAACCGGGGGTGGTGGGGAGACGCTAGGTGGTTTTACATCAATCATCAAACACTACTGTGAACATTAGTACTTAATGCAATGAACTATAGGAGTTTGTAACCTAAACATGAAATAGATTTGCTAAAACTCAATAATTCCTGGAAAAGTAAGGCCTCAAGAGCTGAGCCTCATCAACAAAAAAATAGAGCTGAACAAAATGATATCTGAGAGGCCCCCCAGATTCCAACAGTTTTGCTGCTTCAACTGAAAGCTCTTTCTTTTAGTCACTCACAAACAAAACTTCCTCTTTCCTTTATCCCTTCAACTAAAAATAAGTTTGGAATGTCTCATAGTTGGCCTTTGAACTATATTCTGACTTTCAGATAACTCATGTTTAGATCCAAGTATTAGTTGTCTTGGCAACCTTTTCCTCCAATCACCATTAAGTAGAGCCACCAGACCTAGATGCTTAACACAGATGGGTTACTACAAACAACTCCCCATTCCATTGTCTACAAAATAAAAACTAAAAGATGAAATTCAAGATAAACTTTTATAGAAGGTCTTGCTTTACTGGATCCATGGGTTCTATTAAATATACATTTACATGAGTTAAAAAGCACCATAAAAACAAATAATTGAAGTGCAAAAAGACTTGCTCTTTGACCCTATCTTTCCTTCGGCAAAAATAGCTGAAACTAGTTTAACTTCTAAAACTTTCAACTTATCCTCGTTGGCAAACAAGGAAAAGCAAAATTGGATCGGTATATAACTCTCTGTCCTTCTCTAGCAATTTACTTAGGAAATGCATTTTTCCCCACATGGCTATATGATGTTCTTTTCTAATAGCTGCAAAAGATACCATCCTTTTGACCAGGACTTATACTAGTTCATCTGGCATCTTTGTGTGAACTACAAAAAGGTATGATTTCAAGAAAGGATTAGCAAAAAGCACTGTCAGCAGGGCCCAGCGATTGGTGAGCAGAATTCCCTGTCTGCCTGGTTCTCTTGGGCCTGAACACATTGATGTGCCAGGAAAACACTGTATCTCCTGGGAGGGGGATATCCCCCTCCCTAATAATAAATAGACAAACTAGCAAAGTGAATGAATTTATTTTAAATTCTGTCACCAGCATCTAGTACTTTGATCCCAAGTAAATTGCCAAATGACTTGCTTCCTGTTTCTCGGAGTGATGAACCTAACAGTGATACAATAATGGAGATAATCATATCTCAAAGGAACATTGTGAGAAGTCACACAAGGCTCTTGTGACGGTACCTGGCAGAAAGAAGACATGTAATAAAAGATGTAGGTGCCAATTAAAAATTACATCAATTGTATATGGGTATCCATTTTTACATAGTTAAAAAATTACTTCCTTGAAAACCATTGGGATTCCCGTGTTAAAAAGTATCAACAAAGTCTAAATTTGAACTATTTATCTTTTCGTGCAAATCCACTAAATATTTTGTGGTAACTAGATGATGACAATTCGTGAAATGCAATTTAATTGCAACAATAATCTGTGGGTGAAGAAACTGTCTTCTGGAAAGCGTAGGAAGAACTACTCATGGTGTTCAACCTGTTAAAAGAAAGGTTGACCTTGGTTTCCTCAGCACTGTGTAAAGGGCAGTAGGAACGACCTACAAGACCTCTTCCACCTTTGCATGCCTTTGACCCTAGCTCTTTGCTACAGGACCCTCCATCTCCAACAGAAACGCTCTATTCTCTTTTCTATCTTTCTATTCTTTTTTTAAATAAACAGGACAAGGGGAAGACAACTACAAAGGCATATCATCTGGATGAAGGAAACCATTAGCATATGGTCATAATGGAGTCCAAGAGTTTGCTGGGATATACAGCTTTAAAAAGGACATGGGAGGTCGAAGAAGACTGCCACATAGATATAGTTAGTGGCAGATCAATAAAACATAGTTATTGGTGGGACTGCCAGATAGGGATTGGGGCCATGAGTAGGACACATGCATTATTTAAGAGGAGCGTATAATATTGGTCCTGAGGCTTCCTGAGGTTGTTAGGTCATAGCTCAAGCCTAGGGACAGGAATCTCTATCAAGGACACCCCCAAGAAACCCTCTATTCTTGAAAGACCAGGTTCTTCCTTCTTTCCCCAACATGCCCAATCTGTAAGGTGTTGCTTCTGCTTTCACTGTACCCCCATCTGGAGATTTGGGGCATACTGAGGACCAACCCAAGCCATCACCCAGAGCGCCCCAGCCTGAATGCTGCCCCTTCTGCATGGCCCTACATTAGTGCTCCATCAATTTCTTAAAAGACTTGGGTAATTTATATCTATTACCTATGTCACTTCTAATTCACATCTAATGCATTAACCTTGACGTTCTGAAAAGTTAAACATTAATTTTTCTTGCATCTGAAATAGTACTGCCTTTGCTTTATCCATCAAATGTGCTTCATGTTCATATATGGCATCGTGTTTTTTAGCTAGATCTACAGTCACACTGAAAGAAATCTACCACGACTGAATGCACACCAGGCGCTACACTTAAAAGAAAGCACACTCCAGATTTCTGCTGCACTCACATCAGCATTTTTACATCTGGCTTAGCTGACAAATATACTATCATCCAAGATCTAATGGCTGCATAATTCAAGGTAATTGTGGTGTTATAAAATACTCAACAGATCATTTTGAATATCTAGATAATAAAATCAAAATACAAAGAGAAGGGTGTATGTCAACACTGGAATTTGGTTCTAAAGCCTGGTAATTTAGAACAGATTATCTTTCATTTAAGTTTTAAAATTTCCTGAAATCTAGCTTTTTCATCTAAATCTATCCAATCCATTTTGCAGAGGGATATAGGATAACATTGCTGTATCACTATTATCATCTTGAGATTAGGGTACGGAACTAAAATCTACACTTGAGTATACTAAGAGTATGCTAATTGAACAAAGACATCAGAATAAAGAATCTCTATAAAACATAAATAGCCATTTTCTTTCACAAAAGTTGCAATGTTAATAAAAATACAATACACCTTAGCAGTTCAAATTCATAAGATGAGAAATCATAATATGATAACAGTGTGTACCGGAGTTTAAAAGGCAGTGTGGGCTTTATCTCAGTGGAGGGTCAATGGCACTGAGCCGTGAGGTTATCATATTATAACATGGAAGGCAGTGGTAATACCCTGCCACCATGCACGCCAAGCTCTCTTGGGTGTCATGTTCACCCGTGACTTACGAGATGTTCCGGTTTGAAGCCTCGTCACCAGTGTGTACACTGAAGCTGCTCCAGAGGCAACAGGGAGAGAAGCAGCTCTGGTGGCATTTGAATGGAAGACACTCAGGCAGAGAAACCAATCTGATGGTGGTGTAAGAGATGAAGGAGACCGGAGGGAGATGAGTCCACAGATAGGAGAGAAGACAAAGAGGAGGAGAAGACAGTGAGAAATGAGATGGCAGATTGAAACATGAAGGACGATCAAAAGAAAGCCAAAAGAGAAGTAAGTATGGGGAGTGGAGAAGGAAAGGGAGAGACAAGGAGAAGGAAGAGGAGGAAAAAAAACAAAAAAAAACGTGAACAACTTTGGGTATATGAAAAGCAACATGTACCACATGCCTGCACTTCTGGTTCCCATTTTCATGCCACAGAGTGACCAAAAAACCAAATACAGAATTGGAATCCAGGCACAAAGCCATGAACACAGAACCGCCATGCGTCACTTTGAAAACAAACAAACAAGGATTCACACTTGAGGTAAACAAATGGCTTGAAAGTTACTGCCACACGGATTTCCTGGAGGTCCTAGAAACCATGAAGCAGAGGCAAAGGAAACTCCAGTGACTTGTTGGTGGGTTTGAACTGTCCGAACACAAACAAGGAGTAAGAGGACGTTGGCCTCCGTGGTGGTCATCTTCAAGTACACCTGCCCGCCCCAAGGTCATACTGCTCTCCCGTGTTTTTCAGGATGGCTTCTCCACCTTCTCCTATCGTCACACCTTCGGCATTCCTTTTCAATTTAAACTGAACTGTAGTGAGATCACCTTGAGCTAGATAAGGAGCAGATCAAGCTGCCCATGGGAGTTCCTGTACCCTTCTTCAGACCCGAAGTGCCTCCCATAGTCCTGATTTCTCCACTCTACTGCAAACAATACAGCAACTCAAAAATATGCATAATGAGTTACTAATTGGATAAGACAGTCATTGGTGTGATTCTTTCCAGTTAAGGAATGATGGATAACCACATTAAAATGTGTTTTTGTACATTTAGCCCTGTACATGTAATTAGTACTGCCCTAGTTGTGGACATTTCAAGGGACAAGGTGGTCAACACAGAGTGGTGTTTCAGACAGGAGAAACTAGAAGGGAATCCATAGGAGAAAATATAAGGTTTATAATTGAAGCACATCTAACCAAAGAAAAGCTGCTTAAAGGCTCTTGTTAATGCAATCATCAATCCAGTATTTGGTGCCTATCACAAAAAAACAAAATCAAGTCCCAAGAGATCACTCTGAAAACAAAACACATACCTGAGCTCCCAGGGAAAGAAAGTGGGGGTGGAGAAGGGTATGAATGGCAACAAGGGGCTCTTTGGATCTTCAAATCACAAAGCACTGTCTCTACCCAGGAAATAGTGCCTAAATTACCATATCAACATCCTCCTGGTTTCAGAGTTGTGTCTTCCTATGGGGATTATTAAAAATTACAATGTACACATGATTGATGACCCTATGAATGCCTCAAGAGACATTCACTCGGAATCAATGAGAATGAAAAGTGCTGTGTGGCAAGAGACATCAGCACATCACCCAGAAACATCAAAGGAAACGGCATACCCTTGGCATTATCTCTAACCAATCGGCCTGCTAACGAGAGGAACTTACCGTAGCGCAGAATGTCTTCCCGTGCGGGACACACTGTTGCCCACGGGCGAGGGCAGGTTGCTCCCTCTGTGCAGGTCCTCAATGGACCTGCTCCAAGGCTTTGACTTGTCCATGGAGCTCTCCACGGCGCTTTCCATGCTTTCAAAGTCAAAGCTAAAACAAAACACAGAGCCACGGTGGACTTAGAAATTCACATCCACACAAAAAGGCAGGTGCACATAGCTTTACTCTCGCCTATTTCACAACGTCACCTTAAGGTGGAGAGTCGCTGCTGAAAAAGGAAAACACTGAAACACAAAAGAACTTCCACAGGCTCAGGGTTAACTTCAAAAACAGAGTGACAAATACTAGACCTGGCAAAGGAAGGTGTGAATAAAAGCAAACATTAAATACTGATGTATTATTTGCCTCTCCCAGTAAGACATGCTGAACTTACCCATTGCTAACACTGCTACAGTAGGAGGGGGGAGAAAGAGAGAGATCCTACAGCTGTCTTCATTTTACTTTAACAAGTCAATATGGTAGGCTTATCCTAATTTATTCCTACCCATCAATTTTCGCTGAGCATTTTCTCCTAGTGCGCTGGCAAGTGTTCTTTTCCAACCATATGTGATACATTACTATTGAAGCTATGAACGTGCTTTGATTTTGGATTCTCTTCCCAATGTGGTACTCTTTAAAGTAGGATAGTTGTTTCTCTGACATTTTTTGAGGTCATTACTCATGTTAACCATATTAGAATAAATGGCCAGTTAAGTTGCTCATTCTTGTATAATTTTAGGAACAAAGTTTTTAAACAGACAAGCCTTTGTGTTCCATGCATCTCTTCTCTCCCAAAGTCAGTCTTCTGCTTTCTCCAAAAAAAGTCAAAAAAAGAAAACATCTTATTCATTGCTTCTATCCTTTAGTTTTACCAACCACCACCTGATCTGACAGAACCGCAAACAGAAAGCAGCTTAAAGAGAGCTATAATTCATGTCCTCGGGAACATTTTAGAGAGCACTGCAGATGAAAAAGCAGTCATTAAAAAAGCATTGCAAGTGAAACATATGCTTGCCAAAATAAAAATGGTGCTGTTGGTTTTGTAAGGTGCCATCGAGTTGGTTCTGGTCCATAGCAATCCCATGCACACCAGGAAGAAATACTGCACAGTCCTGTGTCATCCTTGCAACTGTTCCCATGTGGGAGCCCATTGTTGCAGCCACTGTATCAACCCATCTCGAGGGACTTCCTTTTTTTGGCTTCCACTTTGCCAAGCACGATGTCCTTCTCCAGACAGTATGTTCAAGTATCTAAGATGAAGTCTTGCCATCCTTGCCTCTAAAGAGCACTGTGGCCATACTTTTTCCTAGACAGATAAGTTTGTCCTTTTAGCAGCCAGTCCATGGTACTTTCAATGTTCTTCTACAGCACAATTCAAATACACGGATTCATTTTAAGTCTTCCTTACTCAATGTACAACTTTCATATTCACATGAGGCAATGGAAAACACCATGATTTGGGTCAGGTACACCTTAGTCCTCAAAGTAACATCCTTGCTCTTCGATACTCTAAAGTGGTCTTGTGTAGCAGATTTACCTAAAGCAATACATCTTTTGATCTCTAGACTGTTGCTTTCATGAGCATTGATTGTGGATCCAAACAAGACAAAATCCTTGACAACTTCAGCCTTTTCTCCATTTTATCATGATGTTATCTATTGGTCCAGTTATGAAGATTTTGGTCTTTACATTGAGTTGTAATCCATACTGAAGGTTACAATCCTTGATCTTCATCAGCAAAGGCTTCAAGTCCTTCTCATTTTCAGCAAGCAAGGTTGTCTCATCTGCATATTGTAGGTTGTTAATAAGCCTTCCTTGATTTTAAATCATGCAGTATTCCCTTGTTAGGTTCACACAACTACCTCTTGATCCATGTACAAGTTATGCAAGAGGACAAGGAAGTGTTCTGGAATTCCCATTCTTCTCGAGGTTATCTATAATTTATTATAGTCCACACAGTGAAATGCCTTTGCATAGTCAATGAAACACACGCAAACATCTTTCTGGTATTCTCTGTTGAGTCAAGATCCATCTGACATCAGCAATGATATCCCTTGTTCCATAGCCTCTTTTTAATATGGCCTGATCCTCTAGCAGCTCCCTGTCAATGTACTGCTATAAGCATTTTTTCGATGATCTTCAGAAAAATTTTACTTCTATGCTATATCAATGATATTGTTCTGTAGTTTGAACATTTGCTTTGGTCACAGATATGGATCTCTTCTACTCAGGTGACCAAGTAGCTGTCTTCCAAATTCCCTGGCATAGACAAGTGAGTGCTTCCAATGCTTCATCAGCTTGTTGAAACATTTCAATTGGTATTCCATCAATTCCATTATGAATGGTATGCTACCATAAAATTAGATGTTGCTCTCCATTGATTAAATGCTAATTCAGATAGCAGAGAATGCTATACAGAATCAGTTTATGCGTCTAATCACAGACACTTTTATCATAGCTTTGATTGCAGGTAGCAGTGCTAGGCAGAAAAGAGGTAAAAGTGGGTCATTAAATGTATCCTTAAAAAAAAAAAAGAAATTCGTAACTGAGATTGGAGAAGGTAACCCTAAGATGCCATCCTAAGTGGCAGAAGGGACCCTTCCTGCCTACTGTATTTGTGTGTCACATCTCATGTTCCTCTCAGTCTGCCCTGTCCTTTCATATTCATGGAAATATGAATGCCCATTCTAAGAGTGCTTTTACTGTAAGGAGGGAGGGTAATTAATCATTGTTTCATATTCCAAGAGCTAGGAAAGTGTCTCAAATGCTGAAGAACGATAGAGAAAATTTTCAACAAATTAGTTTCAAAAAGAAGATACATAAAATTTTCTAAACAGAGCAAAACAAAGCCAAAACACACAAAACATGAATTGGTGTGTAATGTGAGGCTAATGACAAAAAATAACACCAAACACACAAACAAGCCATAAAAGCACAAGATTAGGAAACCGTCCTGATCGTTTGTTGGCTAGTACTTTACACTTCAGTAGTGGAATTCCTTCCCAGTCACACCACTCCCTTTGCTCATGGGTCCCCATTGGTCCCCTTTGGGAGAGCTGGTCTCCAACTACTATTATGATGTAGATAAAGGGTTAATTACAGCATGCATACATACATAGCATGCCATTCTTTCCCCCTATTCCTTAAGTTACTTAGCCCTTCCTTAATTCCATAAATACTTCACATTTTAAGGTATGTGGCAGGGTAATATTTGGTTTTTATTATATAATACAAGTATAAAAAGATTAGCAGTTTTTTACGTAATCCAGATAGATAAAAAAAACATCCTGTAAAAGAACATGCTATAAAACGAGAATGAAATTTCAGAGAAAAATATACCAGGAAGAATCTGCTTATTGTTTTTCTTAATCTGGCCAATATAATGTCTGCGAGGCCTCAGAGCCGAAGCTCATCCAGTGAGTTTCAGTGAGCACTTCAGTGTCTGCATCTGTAATGTCGGGGCAGTGACAGCTCTCTCTTCACAAACTCTCAGGGAAGGGATAAGCGAGGGTTTGGGACTTTTTGGAATAAGTCATTATTTAAAATGTGTGAGTGTGAGCATATATATATGCTTTTAAAAGAAAAGGAGGAAAGAAAAATAAGGAGCTGATTCCAGGAGCCCAAGCAGAAAGCGAGTGTTTCGAGAATGATGAGGGCAGCAAATGGATAGGTGTGTTTTACACAATTGATGTATGTGTGGATTGTGATAAGAGTTGTATGAGTCCCAATAAAATGATTTTTAAGGCATTTAATTAAAAAAAGAAAAATATTTTTTAAAAATGAGGGATCAAAAACCCTACCAAGACTGAAATGACTTTTAGTCAAATTAAAAACATGATTTTATTTCCTAAGTTTCTGTGTAAGAATACATCTGGATATAATGGATACTGCAATGCATTTTTTTATCAAGGGAAGTAAAGTGGAAAAGACAATCTCATTCAAATGCACACTTTAAAGGCCTGTTGTCAGTCTTGTTTGCCTCTTTCTGCAATTTCAATGTGTTCATTATCTACTTTCGTAATCATTTTCTATGCATTTACTCTCAGACAAACAAACTCATTGCCACTACGTCCACTCCAGTTCCTAACAACCCTACAGGACAGGGTAGAATTGCTCCTGTTGGTTTCTGATGCAGTATCTCTTTATGAGAGGAGAAAACCTCATCTTTCTCCCAGGGAGCGGCTACTGTTTTCATGCCACTGATCTTGCAATCAGCAGGCTAACACATAACCACTATGCTAACGGGGCTATGCACTTACTAGTGCATACAAATACACAAACTTGTATAGTGCACCAGGTTTTAAAACACACGCTCTTCTGCTTTAGCCACTTAATGAAAGCTCTTAAACTTCTCTCAATAACTGGTAGGGTATTCTACTATATATGTATATGTATGAATGTTTGTGTGCATCTATGAATATATGTGTACACGTATGAATATATGAAGCCCTAAAGGAACTCATTTTCAAGTAAGTATTCCTTTTGAAATAAGTATTTCTCTAGGGGTTATTTTTAATCACCTGTATTATTTCTGCTTTGAAACATTTCTAATACATATTCTGTGACTTGTTTTTAGCTACTCAAACCCAGACACAAACCTCCTTATACCCTAACCCCATCTGCTTCTGGGTTTCCTCCTCCAATGCAGGGTATAATTTTATTACTGAACTGCATGTTCTGTGACTATCTAAAATTCAAAAGCCAACGAGCCAAGTTTTACTTACGTTACTGCATACTGTGCAAATGACAGATATTCCACCAGGACATCAAGACCTTTGTTTTCTTCATTCAAAAACTCTCTGACCCACCTGTTGGGGGAGGAAAACACCATCATTATATGTGAATAAAACTTTTTTTTTAAGTTGAATCCCTAATTCAGGTCATACGCAAACACTAACTTAAAATAAAGCCAGGTATAAATGTAACAGCTAAAAGATATGTCGATGCTGTCTTGAAAGACAACATGGGAATAAATCTTCATGATCTTAGGCTTGGAAATGGATTCGTAGATGTGACAAGAAAGGTATAAGTGACAAAAGATAAAAACAAAAATAGAAACCAAATATTGGACTTCATCAAAGTAACAGGAAAATTGTGGTGCAAATACTATCATTCAGAGAGTGATCGTATATATAACATTTTTTAAAGCCCACAGAATCCGAGGGTGGAAAGAGAGGTTCATCTCATGTCCTACCACGAAAAGGATGCACAAGAAAGTTTTGTTTCTCCATCAGAAGCACTGACTGTGGAGCAGGCCTCGATTATGGCAATCTAGGTAAGAACTTTCAGGTAAAGCAACCAGGAATATTACATTTCAAAATACAAGAATAAATAGAAGGGAAAAGAATACATGTGTCACCAGTTCATTTTGCTTCTCGGAGTCTTAAGATAACCTGGATGAAACTTTCTAAAAAACAAGCTACTAAATGTGCTTTTCGACCACAATTGATCCACAGGCTGCTGGTGAAGGAGCCAAGATAATGTAGGGAACACGGCAGACTGGGGACATGACGGCATAACCACTGAGACCCAGGCTTGATTCCAAATCCTCATTCATCTCCTTGGCACATGAAGTGGCAGAAACCACTAAACTAGCCAGCAAGAGACCAGTGTTTATGGGCTTCTAGAAATTCAATAGGTATAATAATTTGCTTAATTTTTTCCATGACTGTGAAACCACATACCATCATCAAGACCAAGATATAACAAGTAACCTTTTATTAGAATTCTCTTTAAAAAACCAAAACACACATTAGAATGGTCAAGCTTAACGGTTCACTCAAATTTTACACATCTTTATTTGCTCCTCTAAACTCAGACAGCTAAGTAGAGTGGTCCAGCAGCTTCTTTAGGTACTAAGGATAAACACCTGTTATCCTATTTTTTCTGCGAAGACCTTGTGGTACTGGGGTTTTTCCATGTGTCAAACTCTAATGAATAATGAGTGAATAAGGCCAGTGCTATCCATGTGTGACACCCAGGGTGCTACTGCCAATTGCACTTCAAAATGATGGCCTTCATCCTTGCACACCAAGTCTAAGTGCACACTAGCTGTGGGCATCCTAGTTACTTGCTAGCTATTAAAACAATATTAAGAGGAGTACGAGCTGTGCCGACCCAAGTGCCATGGAAGAATGGGAATTCTCAAAGTTTCCTCCCCCTTTGACCTAGTATGGTTGAATCTCAAGGAGAAGTCCTGCAAGCAACAGTCGTAGCTTCTGGATCTGGCTCTGCAGGAAAGGGTGAAGAGAAAGCCAGAGATAACGTTCTTCTCCCTGAATATGGGTGCACCAAAGTAGTTCATCTGAAAAGGATTATTTCTCACTCTTGGGAAGTATGCAAACTGAACTAAACAAATTACTAGTGAAATGGCATCGGGTGAAGCTGCTTAAGTTCTGAAATCTTTCATCGTGTAAATAATCAATCTGTTTCTCTCATCAACTAATGATACTCAGGGTCTATAAAATTTAGTGTCATTATATGAAAACATTTCCCAATAACGAATTTGTAAACACGCCCAAATAGGATAATCCTAGAACTACACATGTGCCCTTAAGGATTAGCCGCCCCTTGAAGTCTTGCTTTTTTTTTTTTTTTTTTTTTTGAAGTCTTGCTTTAAAGGGAGATAGAACCCAGGGGAGCATTTTGGAGGGTTTTGTTTTTTCCCCGAGTTTCATCCTGATGTAAATTCAGGTGTATGGGTAGTTTCAGAAAGTGGAAAGAAGAGAAAGGTAGACAGCTTGCTTGATATTGTCCCCATGACACTACATCAAAAAAATGTAAGCACCTATCTTAGCACATGTAAGCCCTGGCAGTTAACTCGCTGGAGCTCCAGGGTAACAACACTGGCAAAGAAAACACCAGCAGTTAGCGCTCACTAAGCGGCTTTGCTACGAGATCTACACAAAACCACAGGGGCTGACTACTAACAACCGCATACACGGCCTCACCACATTTGCTTCTATGTGCTTGCATTTAGGGGTTTTTAATTACTCCCTAAGCTACTAGGTCCCAGGAAACATTGTCCGTTTTTTAAATACTGAGAATTAGGAAGCTTAGAAAGAGCAAGAAACTTTTTCTCCTCTCCTTTTAACAGTGGTTCTCAACCTTCCTGATGCCGCGACCCTTTAATACAGTTCCTCATGGTGTGGTGACCCCCAATCATAAAATTATTTTCGTTGCTACTTCATCACTGTCATTTTGCTACTGTTATGAATTGAGTGACCCCTATGAAAGGGTCATTCAACCCCCAAAGGGGTTGTGACCCACAGGTTGAGAACTGCTGTTTTAACAAAAGGAGACATAAGAAAGACTGGAGGTCATGATCAAAATCAAATGAATGACTTTTTGTTCTTTAAATTTAAATTTAAGTCTCTTAACCTCTCTTAGGCTGTTCTATTCCTTTGGTCTATGGACTCTACTTGCATTATTTACATTTGCTTCTGGTTGTAAATGTGTAGCCGCAAACACTTCTAATTGGGCACAGAGGTCAATTTTTAAATACTGCAAGAAACCACATGGTCCAGGTGTGTGATTGAACTTCCTTAAATGAGATGTAAATACCAATGGTTTCGATGATGAGAGTTCCCAAGGGTGCACGGACATCTGTATTCTGTAGTGGCAGTATCTGGAAAATCACCACAAGGTTAGACAATGCCTATTTTTGTTAACCCTTGAATTATGGGTCACTGGGATAGAATATCTGAAGCTGAGCCTGCCTTCAAGAATCTAGAGCAATCAGCAGCTTCGCAGCTAAAGAGACAGGAATAATGAAAAACTACCTCCGTAAAAAATTGGCTTCAGGAAAGTTAACAAAGGGTAGATGCCAATAATCACTGTTTTGTTGTCGATTGGTCAGAGTTTTATTTCAGAGCGGTGACTGTTTTCTTTCTGCCTGCCAAACTTTTAGAAGGCACAGCCATCTGGAAAATTCGGATTTCTAAGAAAGCAAAACTGCACCAAAGCAAACAAGAGAAGACACACCGTGCTTTCCCTTCCCCAGCCTCCTGTACAGAGGTCCCACAGACTGCAGGTAGAACTGCCCTCGCCGAAAAAAATCTTGAAAATTCAGAAAAGGAATAAAAGTGTCAACAAGATTTATCACAGGTAACCAAAGGCTCCAGGAATTGAGGGAATACCACTGGAAATGTTTCAACAGGCTGTTGAAGCACTAGAAGCACTAGTAGCACTAGTCTATGCCAAGAAATCTGGAAGACAGCTACCTGGCCAACTGACTGGAAGACATTCATACTTGTACTCATTCCAAAGAAAGGTGACCACACAGAAGGCTCAAATTATAGAACAGTAACACTGATATAGCACGCTAGTACTATTTGTTTAATGACCATCCAATAATGGTTGCAGCCATACACTGACGGGGCTACCAGTGTTTCAGGGCAGACTGAGAAGAGGACATGGAACAGGGGATATCGTTACTGATATCAGGTAGATTTGGGCTGGAAGCAGAGAATAACAGTCATAAAGAAATAGGTTTATTTGTGTTTTATTGACTAAGAAAAGGCATTTGACTGTGTAGATTATAACAAAATATGGACACAGCCTTTAAAAGAAGGGAATTCCAGAACAATTTATTATGCTAATTCAGAACCTGTCCATGAATGAAGAGGCAGTTGTCTGAACCTAACAAGAGAATCTTGCAAGATTTAAAATCAAGAAAGGTGTGCATCAAGGTTGTATCCTCTCATCGTACTTATTCAATCTGTATGCTGAGCAATCATCAGAGAATCTGGCTTAAATGAAGAAGAATGCGACATCAGTATTGAAGGAAGGATTATTAACAATCTGAGATATGAAGAGGACACAACCTTGCTTGCTGAAAGGGAGGAGGACTCGACGTACTTGCTGATGAAGATCAAGGATTGCAGCCTTCAGTATGGATGATAGCTCAATGTAAAGAAGACCCAAATCCTCACAACTGGACCACTAGGTAACATCATGATAAATGGAGAAAGGGTGAAGTTGTCAAGGACCTTATCTTGCTTGGATCTACAATTCATATTCATGGAAGCAACGGTCAAGAGATCAAAAGGCACATTACATTTGGGTAAATCTGCTGTGCAAGACCTTTTTAAAGGGTTGAAGAGCAAGGATGTTACTTTGAGAACTAAGGTGTGCCTGACCCAAGCCATGGTATTTTCAATTGTCTCGTGTGGATGTGAAAGTTGGACACTGAATAAGGAAGATTGAATAAGAATCAATGCACTTGAATTATGGTGCTGGCAAACAAATTGAAAAGTACCATGGACGGCCAAAAGGACCAAAAAATCTGTCTTGGAAGAAATACATCGGGAATGCTCCTTGGTGGCATAGATGGTGAAACTTCGTCTTATGTACATTGGACATGTCACCAAGAGAAACCAGTGCCTGTAGAAGAACATCATGCTAGGGAAAGTAAGGGGGTAACAAAAACCAGGAAACCCTTTAACAAGACGGATTGAAGCAGCAGGTGCAGCAACTGTCTCAGGCCTAAGAACAATTGTGAGGATGGTGCAGGACCCGGTGCTTTTTCATTTGATTGTACAATGATTGTCGCTAAGACTCAGAATCAACTCGCCAGTGCCGAACAACAACAAAGTAACTTTACTTCCTTTTTTTTTCCCCCCAGGAAGCGTCATATTGCTTTCAATCGTGATTGTATTATTTTATGGTCCCACCAGCAGTCTATGAAGGTTCCAATCTCTCTGCACCCTCTCCAGCACTTGTTTCCTGATTTTTGAAATTTGCTATCAAATCTGGGGTGAAGTGGTATCTCATTATTGTCTGATGTGCAGTGAGATCAAGAAATCTGAGTAGTGCTGATTCTGATAGAGGATTTGGATGTAGACATCCAAAGACCACATTTTAGTGCTACTAAGGGTATGTATAAACTTGAGCCAGATACTTAATCACCTTATCCTCATCTACAGTATTGGGGTTTGGGGCAATGGATGATAAAATTTAAAGAACTAATAAATAAATAAACTCATTCTTTTACAAATACACACACACACACACACACACACACACACACGACAGCGTGCAAGGAGTCCTGGTGGCACAGATCAAACTTTATCAGCTAACCAAACAGAGACAGCCCTGGGGACCTACTTCCATAAAAATACAGTCTCGAGAACCCTATGGAACAGAATAACTGCCATAAGGGTCGATAGGAGTTGAACTTCAACTTGACAACATGGAGCTTAAAAAAATGAGAAAATGATTATGACCTTGGGAGTTTCCATTAAGCACCATCCAGGAATGGCTTAGAGTCCCTGGCTGGCACAAATGGTTACCATACTCAGCTGTTAACCAAAGGATTGGAGGTTCAAGTCCACTCAGGAAGAAACGCCTAGCCAAATACTTCTGAAATTTCAGCTACTAAAATCCCCATGGAGCACAGTTCTGTTCTGACACACATCAGGTCACCATGAGTTCGAAATAACTTGAGAGCAATTGATTTGAGGTTTGGGGACAAGAATGAATGAATCAGAGGACAACTTGATACACACACACATACACCATATGTATATGTGAACACACACACACACACACACACACACACACACACATACACACAGCTCATCTCAGGCCTACCTTCATTACTCTTTGTCTTTCCTGTTTTGGTCTGCACCAGTGAGTACTGGTGGCACTGTCTGGTAAGCACTGGACTGCTAACTGAAAGGCCAGCAGTTCAATCCTACCAGCTGCTCTATGTTAGAAATAAGAGGCTACCTGCTCCCATCAAGATTTAAGCCTCAGAAACCCCACAGAGAGTTGCGTCAGAATTGACTCAGTGGCTGCGGGAGTCAGCAATGCTCCTCCTTCTCCCATATCTCCTCTCTCCTCCTTACTAACTTGCCACAGTCCCCTTCAAATTCTCACGCTCATTTCCCCACCCTACCAATTAGATAAAGTGAAACCAGCATCCTTTAGAAGGCCTGAAATTTTGCTCTTAGGCTGAAAAAAAGTTTTTTTGCACCAGAAAGTTTTCCTAAACAAAATATCACAAAGGCAAAACAACTTGCCCCACAGTTCCTTGGGATAAAGCCGCTAAAGCTATCCACCTCACCATTACACCACTTGAATCCTAAGCAACATGTTATCTGCCTACTCATAGCTACGCTAACTACAGGCCGACCTGTTCTAACTGCACTTGGTTCACATTTCAAGGGTATTTCAAGTAGTTTCAAGAGCTCTGATAAGTCAGAACCCAATTCTTTTCTATTACTATAGCTATTAAGAGTAAGTGAATGGGATTATTTCTGGCCAAATTCTTAATTCAATCGGACTCAAAGAAAATTAATTTTCTTTCTCAGTAGACTGCTCCATTTATAGAGTTTTAGGCTTTTATCGGAACCCAGAAGGAGCCTTTTACTTGACAAAGCTGCAGCTTAGAATGGTATCTCAGCAGAGCCTTAGACTTCTAACCTTGAAACTCAAGCACGTGCCAAGAATTTTTTCCCCCCGAGGAAAAGTATATTTTAAATATAATTCTTCTTTTTAATTTCTGAGAGCCACTATTTCTTAGGTCATTTGAGATAGAGAAGATAACATTCTTTGTATGGAGTTGTTCAGGGACATATCAAGTACAATTTTGTAATAATGTTGAATTAAGTGGCTATATGATTATTCAGCAAAGCAGCAGCTGGCATTTACTGGGCATTGGACACTATATTAAGTCTTTTACAACTTATCTCATTTAATTCTTAAAATATTCAAACCAGATATGAATTATTATCAGTTGACTTAGCTAAGTCATACAGTTAGTAAGCTCAACAAGGTTAGGTAATTATCTAAAATCAGGTTATCAATAAGGTTCGTGGCAAAAATTTGAACTATGGTCTTTTTTTTTCCATTAGGCAAAGAGGGCCTTTCTATTTGAGAGCCTACAGGAGTACGATGCAATCTTTGGTTCTTATTTACAGAGCAGAATTGACTCATTGGCAATGGGTTTGAAATCTTGTCAGGAGCAAGTCCAGGTGTTTTTCAGTGGAGTGTCGGGTCTGTCCAAACGATCACCTTTTTAGTTAGCAGTAGAGCACTTAACCATTGTGCCACCAAGGCTCTAAATTCAGCAAGTTGAGGAAAGTAGTTCCAACTAACCAGCTTGGAGAACAGAGAAGGATTAGAGCTCGACCAAGATTTCAGTCCATAGAGACTTGTGGGAGAGTCCTGATTTTCACATGAAACCACGCAATTGTCTGGAACTGCCCATACTCACTGCATCCAAGCAACGCATGCTACCAAACACACTGCTCTCCAACTCAGAGAGCCTGAGCAAGGCAGAGGTTGAGAATGTCTACAGAAGCAGGACGCGGTCTTTCTCCCGGGCAGCACGCAGGTGGTTTTCAAACTGCTGATGTTGCAGTTAGGAGGTCAACTCATAACCTGCTATGGGTTTGATATATATCCTAAATGAAAACAATCTGTCTTGATTCTATTGATCCTTGTACAGTGATTCACTAAACGTCATCAACCATCTAAGCATCAGTCTTTTAAAGTATAATGAACAATAATAAAGAAACTTAACTCTTTCCATATGATTTGGTTACATTATAAGGTTTCTAAATGCCTTAGCCTTCAAGCTAACATGTTAAGGGGGCACACTTACCCAATGTGGTTGGTTCTTAAGGAAATTTCCAGTTCTCTTAGCACTTGTGTGGATTCTTGAACACGCCGCCTGAATTTCTGTAATTCAAGAAAATATATCCTCGTGAAACACACTTTACCAACTGCTATAACTGCAGCTTAATTATCTTTAATCTAATATGAAATAGTTGTGCTTCAAAAGTAGTGTGGTAGTTACATAATCTCATGTCAACCTGAGGCTATTAAGAGTGAAGGGGTGGAGTCTAGCCTGTCTATCAGGTCACAGCGGATGAAGCTTCTTTGTGGGTGTGGCCTTCTCGTGAGGATTCTGGGAACTTCCTCTCTTTCTCCCTGGAGGAGGGCCACACTCTGTCCTGCTTCTCTTTCCTGTTGAGGAGCCAGACTCAGAGAACCAGAGGTGCCAGCGCCAAGATGCTTCCACCGGCATTGGGTCCACAAGTCTTTACACCCACCGGCCTATGATCTTCATGCACTCAGCCTCACTGCACGTGGCTGTGGGAGTCTGAGGAGGGCTTTATGGACTAGTATCAGGCATATGGGCTAATATCAGACTTATGGACTAGATCTGGACTGGTTTGGGATGTTTTCTCAATATATAATTGCTCTTTGATAAAAGCTCTCTCCTACACATATATAATGTCCCTGGATATGCTTCTCTAGTTAATCAGAAAAACAGAAAGAGATTCCCTCAAATTTTTCTTGTCCCAAACTGCACACATTTTCTCATCATATATATCAGGTTATGAGAAATGACTGTAAAAAATCACTTATTTCATGGAATACACATCTTTGGCTACAATGATTGCTTCCTACACCACGTATGCAACAACATTCAACCACCGTGTCTACTGGCAGGGCCACCAAGAACACAGCAGGTTTGAAGACTCCTTTAAGAGCACTCACAGAGCTCTGCTTGTCGTCATGCTCACAGCTGTGACTCGTTACAGTGAAGGTCTACAAAGCAGAATCAGCCAGGGGAAAGAGTTTGTGAGGCCAGTCTGAAGGGAACCAGGCATGAGTCTCCACGTGTCCTCTCCCAGTGGAGTGACACAGAACAAACTGTGACAGCAAATGTGAAATGTGGGCACCAGGAAAACTCATGAGAGGCTCTGTACTGGGGGGGGGGCGGTCACTTAGGCACCCTCTGCTACAGCACATGAAAATACCAGATTTCCAGAAGGCAGCAAGCATTGCATTTAAATATATCATTTCCACAGTTAAGGCACAATTAGACATCCTTCATCAGGGAATGGTAGGAACAATCTCGAAATCCAAGTTCCCAGATGCCAGCCAAAGACTTATCCTTGCAAGCAGGCAATGTGGGGCCTGCTGTGACAAATCTAACACATGTCAAAAGTAAGCATTCACAGTCACCACTTTTCCAGAGTGTTCACTGAGAGGGTCCTCCTCTGGAACACCCTCCACCATCCTCAATCTGGAATGCCCACCTTCACACACACACACCCCCCACCGGTCTCTGATACTCCCACCACTTCCAGCACTCCCTTAGGTCTGCTCTCATCAACAAATCTTCTCGGATAATATGTTCATCTCTCTACCCTCCAGACTTAAATAATCATCAAGATATCAAAGGTTTCATGTCATACGCGTTCCTGGATACACATTTTCTGCAAAAAATATGTATCTGCACAGGTAACATCTCAGACCACATGGGAAGAGGAACAGTTGATATGCAGTGTCTTCTTGAAGAGTTAGTTCTACGCTATTTGTGTGACAGATCCAATATTTTATCCTACTCTGCCTTAAGATGCCAGCACCCGTCTCCCCAGGGCCACCACAATTGGACAGCCAAGCTCCTGGTCTCTGGAGGCGACTCCGATGGCTTGGGAGAAGAGTTCCCCAGGGCTCCAAGGAAGGGCAAGAGGCTGAGAATGAGGCTCCCAGGCAGTGGCTGGAGGAGCTACAGCCCGCGGGAAGACCTAGGGCCCCGGAGAAGCCATGGAGCACGGCACTCCGCAAGCACGGCTCCTGTGACCTTGGTTCTATCTCTTCGGCGGGCTCCCTGCTTCTCCACCAACTGCTTCTCCGCAGGACCTCATGAAAGCAAACCATCTCGGTTTCCCCAATTAGCACCTCTATAGACTTTCTAAGGCCGTGGTTCTCAACCTGTGGGTTGTGACCCCTTTGGGTGTCGAACGACCCTTTCCAGGGGTCACCCAATTCATAACAGTAGCAAAATTACAGTTATGGAATAGGAAAAGAAATAATTTTATGGTTGGGGGTCACCAGGTCATGAGGAACTATATTAAAGGGTCGTGGCATTAGGAAGGTTGACAACCACTGTTCTAAGGTATAATCCAGATATAGTGGAATGTATGGAGGGACATTATCCTTAAAGAGATTTTTTTTTTTTTTTAAGGAGAAGGCACTCAACCCCCTTTTCAAGAAAAGCCTAAGGAAACAGAAGAGACATCTACAGTCTGATCCAGTCCAGAGCTCCCTGGACACTAAGGCCACTTCAGAACAGTACGGAGTCGTACAAGATGAGTGGATAAGAGGTTTTCTCACTAGCCTCTTCCCATGGAGAGGAAAGTCAGGCCTAGAGTAGGAGGGAGTCACTGGGGGCAATGCTGCAGCAGGTGACGGAAAGGAAGAGAAGGGAGACAAAATATTTTTCTCTGTATTTTTAAAGGAAGTTAAGACCTGTGGTTACACAGCTGAGACAACTATCATTTCCAGCTGTGCTGGCTGCTCCAAAGTGGGCGTTTCCGAGTTAGGGTCAGGAGTCTGAGGATGATTTAGGTCGAGTTGTATCCCCCACCCCCAACCCACCCCTGCTCCCCAAGACGTTGTATTGAAGTCCTAATCTCAGGGACCTCCAAAGAGACTGTGTTTGAAAATACAGTTTTGAAGATGTTATTAGTTAACTTGAGATCATATTAAATTAAGATCAGTCCTAATTCTAAATGAGCAGACACCTATAAGAGACACAGACAGATGCAGAGAGGAAATGGCCATGTAATGATGGAAGCATTCATTGGAGTTAAGCTGCCATACATACTCCAAGGAATACCTGTGGCTACCAGAGCTGAAAAGGAGCCGTGGTTGGCATAGTGGTTATGCTCTGGGATGCTAACCATGAGGTTAGCAGTTCAAAACCCTCAGCCACTCCTTGGGAGAGCAAGAGTTTCCACTCTTGTAAAGTGTTACAGACTTGGAAACCGACAGGCAGTTCTACCCTGTCCTATAGGGTTTCCATAACCAGATGACAATTACCAGAAGCTGGGAGACACAGAAAAGGATCTTTCCCCGGAGCCTTCACGGAGATACTGGCCCTGGTGATACCCTGGATTCAAATTCCAGCTTCCAGACTGTAAGACAATAATATATTTCTGTTGTTTTCAGCCACCAACTTTCTGATACTTTGTTACAGCAGCCACAGGAAATTAACATTGAGGCTATCTGCACATGTAGCCGTTAGTAAATCATTCAGTGTTATAAGCTACACAGTCAGGTCTCAGGATACTGAATCTGGTCTTATTCACAGTTGATCTTGGCCTTTGCTGGTCCCCTAACTCTGCCTTTTGCTTTCCAGGGAAAGGCTGTTTCTTAGCTACATCATCATCCACAAGAGCTTGCAGGGTAACCTTGAGGATGTAACAAGAGTTATTTTAAAAGGGGTTTCTGCTGAAGGACTATGAGATGCATATTGAAACAAAATAACCAAAGCAAAACTCTATAAGGAAATAGTAATAACAACAACAGCAGCCAACTTTTACCCTTTGAAAGTGTGTATTATGTCATCTTAAGAATGGGAGGACCTGCAGACTGGGCTCTGGCCTAGAGCAGAGATCCTTGGCATCTGCTTCTCTAACACATAAATAATGAGTGCTAACACTTTGCACTTCTACAGTGTATCCAGAATACTTTCCAACAGCCCAGAGAGAAATTGCGGGCCTGTGGGACCAGCAGAAAGGAACCAGGTAGGATCCATTAGCAGTCTGAACCAGCCTCACTTCCCTCCCCATGAAAAAGGAGACTCTGTGATGAGCCCATGGGGGCAGCTGAGCCCATGCAGAGGCAAACAATAGGTTTTGTTTTACAAAGGCAGCAGCGGAGGACCAGACTCCTTTCTTCATGGGCTGCAGCCTTTTTTTTTTTGCCCCCAGGCTAGACATGATCACATCCCTCAATGCACACACTAATAAACCCTGATGGCAAACGAGGCAGTTGCTTTGGCAAGTTCTCGTCATAGAGATATCTAATTTAGGCTATTCCTTCCCTACCCTACAGGGTTTCAATTTAAAACTATTCAGAAGAAAATCTAAATAGAAGGTACTTAAGAAACTTTTTTTCTCCCGAAAGAGAGCAAATTAGTATCTTCTCTTCAATTCCAACAAAAAAGGTTAGCCAATGAAGTATCTGAAAGCTCCAGAGGAGGTTGAAAGAAGACTGCTCAAATTTAAAGCCCAGATCTCAAATCCTCTTTTTGACCCTCCGGCCAAAATACAGTTGAGAACCTTAAACTCATCTGAGCTGCAAACATGCCTTCTCCCAAAGAAAAGTGCGCACTCTCTTCCTCGCTAGGATCCAAGTCTTATAATCATGTCGTGTGGAACAGATCATCTTTGACTGCCAACTTCCTGACAGTCATCATACTAAAGCCAGGTGAGTGATTCAATAGCCATCTTATTTTGTTTTTTAAAAGCTGAGTGATGGCTCTTGAAAGAGGAGGCAGAGACCCAACAAGGCCACTCAGGTGAACTCTCTCAGTCCAGAGCAGGGGCTTCAAAATGAGGATCTAGGCCATCTTTTATCATCACTCTTTCAATTTGTGAGGGAAGGAAATACTTTCTGGGAAGATCTTTTGTTGTTGATGGGTTGTTGTTTTTAACAATCATTTTCTTTGCCTTAAGTCAGAAGTAGTCAGTGGGGAGAAGGGGGGCTGTGCCAGGAGGCCAAGTCAACGTCTCTGACGGTACGGGGTCTGGGCCTGGAATCCAAGAAGTGCTTGCTCACTAGTCGTGGTTTACTTTCTCTCTCTCTTCCTGCCTGCTTTCTCTTCAGAATTTGAAAAATGCTGAGCCAATTATTTGGGGATGGAATGTATGCTGTTCCAGCAACCAGTTACGTGGGAGGCTAAACTGAGATGGAAGTCTTGTGCACAAAGACGGGCAGTTTCCCCAGGGCGCACAGCGCTGGGGTCTGCCAGTACCAGCCTGCAGGTGTGCCCGCTTGAGGATTTCTGAAAACATCCTAGCATCTTACTGCCCCTTTCCCTTTCACCCTCTCATCTGATAAAACAGAAATGCTCTACTAGGAATTAAACAACTATCTTACTTAAAGAGGACTGACTCAAAAAATCACATTCATGGCCATCAAGTAGATTCTGACTCATAGTGACCCTATAGGCAGGGAAGGGCTGCTCCTGTGGGTTTCCAAGACTGTAACTCTTTAGGGGACTAGAAAGTCCAGTCTTTCTCCCATGAAGAGGCCTGAAAGCAGCTCTTAAAGAAAAGAAGCATGTATGTGTCATGTTGTGTGTGTGTGTGTGTGTGTGTGTAGTAACTCAGTGATTTAATAACCGTTGAAGGTAAGTGACTCCCTTTACAAGGAAACACACTTCTAAACACGCTCTTCTAAATATGCTCTTGCGTGAGATGGATGTGTGTACACACACGCACACACAAACACACAAAGGAGCAAAGTGTCAGGATATTATCCAAAAGGAAATGACAAGTGTTCTTTTTTGCTGGATTTTCTTTTTTTTAATAGAAGGTGATGGATAATGAAGGAAAGGGGGAAGATTAGAACAGCAACAAAACAAGAGCCTTGAAAAACAGTGGGGAAGCAGAAAAAAGGAGTCCCGAGCTGAAAACAACAGAAGGCAAGTGGCTCACGATATTTTCTCTGCGGCCTTGAAGGCGGGAGTGCAAGGTCAATGGGAAACAAGTGATATCTGGAGATGAGGCCCTTTCCCTGTCTTGAGCAAGGACAGTGCTGCCCTGAGCCATCCCTAGACCAACCAGGGCCCGCAGGGCTGTGCCAGGCTGCATGCTCTACCACAAGGCATCGGTTTAAACCAATTGTGTGGCGACACAAAGCAGGGCTTGTTTGTAAAAGAAGAGAAGTGGTTGAGAAGGGATGGGCTATTCTATTTTCGCCTTACCTTCTTGGGGGGTAGGGGTAAGAGAAACGGCTGAAAGGCATCAGCACAGGATGTGAGTGCACAGCTGGGATGACAAAGCCCCAGTTATTTTTCAAGGTCTCTGGAAATGCACCAAGGCATGAAAGACAAACCTTCCCTTTGCAAGGCCTGCTTCCCGGGACGGGGTGGGGGCTAAACACTCTGGTCGCTATGAGTTGGAATTGACCCCACAACGCTGGGTTTGGTTTTTTCCATTTAGGAACACCTCTGGACAGGACTCACAGGCCTGTGGAAGTGGAAGTGGCAGTGACTTACTAACCATGGGGCGTGTGTGACTCCCTTTGCAAGGAAACACACTTCTAAACATGCTCTTGCATGAGAAGGGCGGCGTTTTTCTTTGTCTCCTTGATGTTGTCGGTCTCCAAAGGTGGTTTTCCTGGAGGGTCCGGCAGACTGTCATGCAAAGGAAGGAAGAAGGCCTTCAAATGCAGGAGGACTCTGCCAGCCAACCAGGAAACGGCAACAAAGGGTGGAAGCAAATCCATCTTACCTTCCTGGTTACAGCTGGATCCAGATAGCCTTTGAGCTTTTGAATATATGTATGGGGAGGATTCTTCACCTGGAATCGTTCCTGCAAGAACAAAGGTGAGAGTGTGAACACTGGGAAGGTGCCTATCCACAGACCGACTGCACCCATCATATGAATACAGCCATGCAAAGAATCATGTATGCACTAGCTGTGCTGAAGCACTCTGGGAGATGGTAACAGCCTCATTTCACATAGGAAACAGATGAGGTGATAAAACCATACATACAAATACCAAGATTAAGTAGCTATAAACCAGACCCATGGGTGATGCAAATCGAAGGTGTGCAATGACTACTGATCTTAAAGCTTGACAGTTCAAACCCACCCAGGGGTTTCACAGAAGAAAGATCGGCAATCTGCTTCTCTAAAGAATAAGAACGCCCTGTTCTGGATGTGAACAGCCTCACTACCATGCAAGATGCATTGGATAATGGATTCTGCAGATGCACTTAGGTTAAAATGTCGTGCACTCCCATTTGCTCTTCCTTATGACCCATTTAAATTTGTTCTAGTTTTTAAATATTTTCTGCATTCTTTTTGATTGAGGTTTTAAATGTTTTACTTTGTTATTCTTGTTAATTTGCTATTGCCTTTGTTTTTTAATGTTTTTCTGTAAATGAAACCCAGGATAGGTAAATCTATAGAGAAAGTAACTGGATTGATGGTTCCTTAGGGGTATGGCAGGAGGTTGAGGAGGAAATAGCGAGCTAGTAACAATGAGTACAAGCATGAAGAAAACGACGATCTAAAGCTGACTGTCGTGACGACTGCACTCTCCTTCTTGATGTGACTGAACTATTGAATTGCATGGCACGTGAACTATATGATAAAAAAAACTGTTGAGGAAGGAAAAATATATTTTATTCTACTCCATAACCCATATGCCCTTCACACACACACACACACACACACACACACACACACACACACACACACAATGTTGTTCAATACCTTTAGATGATTCAAAAAAATAGTGGCCCTATAAGAAAGTACAATCACACATGCATATGGCGGGGCTACAAAAAGTCATGGAAAAATTGAATTATAAGATAATTTTTCCACAAACTTTCTGAAGACCCCTCAAATGGATATGTGTGAATAGGAGTCCTGGTGGCATAATGGTTATGCATTGGGCTGCTATCCACAAGGTCAGCAGTTCAAAACCACCAGAGCTTCAAGGAAGAAAGAGGAGGTTTTCTACGCCCATAAGCTTTACAGTCTCATTTCTGAATAAATTTCTACCCAACACTTGGTGAACCACACTCTGAACAAAGCATTATGATGACCTTAAATGCTGACCTTCCAGGGAATATGGCATCCTCCAAGGGGCACACCAGAAGAACTCATCTTGGAAGCCTGACTGAACTAGGCCCAACCTCAAAACTACCTGTACCCCTGGACTTAGGGCCCAATTTCCCTGATGGGGGAGGAAGCAAAGGATGGCTACCCCAAGATGGTGGAAATGGTAGTCACTGGACCTTGGGTGGGACCCCTAGTTTAGTGGAACCCAGAACCACCATATATTTAGTACCTCAATGCTCCCCTTGCATTAATATAACAGGTATCTGATAGGCAAGGATTGCCCTCATAAGGAATTTACAGGAAATGTTCCCATTGCACCAACCCCTGTGCTCAATATGAATAGAGCTCAGTCGTTTTAAGAATTCAATCAGTACACAGCAACAACTCATGGATTTCAGTTTGCAGCTGAATTATTCTCAAATGAGCTCAACAGCACCTTAAATTATGGATGTTATCAATGCAATTGCTTTATACCCCAGGGGGATGATTGACAATGTTTTGTTTGTTTTTGTCAGAAAATGATAATATGACCTCTAAAGAAAACCAGAGTTGTTCATAACCTGTGGGTGGGCAGATGGGTTTTGGGCTCCCACATAATTCTAGCCCCAATCCAAGAACAGTTAGTTCTGATAACATGGCCCTGCTTGATACTCGCCTTCACAAAGAGATCACCGAAGATAAGACTAGTGCAGCAAAGTGCGGTGAACAAACCAGATGGTGCTTGGCTATCAACTGGAATAGTGTCTGGGTCTTCGAGGCTTGTATTCAAACAAGCAGCCATTTAAGTGAGGCATCAACTGAGTCCACATGGAAGAAGCACATCGCATGGAAGATGTGTGATCCAAAGATGACAAATAACAAAATCCAAATATGATTAAGGGGAAATCATCAGAGCTTAAACTGTGAACACTCAATTTGCAGAAGGCTATGGAGGACAATGGGAGCCCCAAACCCATCTGCAGCATATACAGTCAGGTTAAGCCTCTGGCAGATCCCCTCTAGCCACAGGCGGGAGACATGAATAGCTTTATCATCAGACAGGGATTGAAACTTGGTTATGGTGCTGGAACTACGGTCTAATATGATACTTGGTCAGCTGACGTCCCTTTTGACCTAACCTATAATTTCTCTAAGGTTAAATATTTTTTGCTTATCGCACAATAGCAATTTCCTCTCTCTCTTCTTTTTTTAATATATTGCTGGTAGCCTTTTCTTTCTTACTCTTTAAACTTATCTTTATATTATTTTTTTCTATTTCACTGTTTTTTTTCTTTTGTTTCTGAAGCACGGAAGTGAATGCACAGATACAATAACTGATACATTGGCTTATCGGCGACAAGGCGGGAAAGGTTGGGGAGCACACAATGAATGACGGAGGAGGGAGGATGCACTAGAACTGATTGTGAAACCAGTTGTATGTACAACTTTTTAAAAAGTGACTTAACTATGGAAGTGTATGATATGTTAATTTTATATCAATAATTTTTTTAAAGAGTTGCCATTTCAGAAACCCACAGGAGCAGTTCAGAACATAAGCCCATAGGGTCACTGTGAGCTGTCATCGACTGGATGGCAGTGAGTTTGGTTTTTTGGATTATGAATGTATATGCATAGAGGGAGCCCTGGTGATGCGACAGTTCAGCACTTAGGACTATTAATCACAGGGTTGGTGATTAAGTTCAGCTGGTCCGTGGAAGACAAGGTCTGGCAACCTGCTCTGGTAACGATTAGAGCCTTGGAGACCCTATGGGACAGTTCTGCTCTGTCTACAGTGTCACTCTGAGTTTAAAACCTATCTTACAGTACCCAACAACATATAGGTGTATACATCTACAGATATGCACATATACACACATATATACAAACACAAATATCTATCTCTCCATCTATGTATACATATATCTATGAAAGGAAATAATTAACATGAAAGTCAAGATGGGAGGTCTAATTGGGAGGAAAGATTGTAATCAAGATGGAAAATACAGAGCACTCCCAAGAGGCTAGCAATGTTTGTTCTCTGTTCCCTACCTGAGAGCAAGGGAATCCTTCAAATAGACACAGTCATTGGTCCCATGGATTGGATTACAGGCAAATCTAAATTTAATAAACACAATTGTTCAAATGGACATCATGCTTGCCAAAGCAAAGGGGCAGCGAAATATAGGAAGGCCTTCAACAAATCGACACAGTGGCCTCAACAAGGGGCTCAAACCCAGGAGTGGTTGTGAGACTGGTGCAGGACTGACCACTGGTTCAAGAGGCTGTGCAGAGAGAGGGTCACTCAGGACCGGGACTGACCGGAGGGCACCTAATGACAACAATGACACCTTTCCTCTTGCTATTCCTTTTCCTCGAGTCTTTGAGTTCTTTACTCGTTGCATTCCCAACAAAGAGAATATACAGGAACTTGCATCTTAGAACAAAAATTAGACTGGCATCAGAGGTACTTCTCACAAAACGCAGCTTACATGCAGGGATTCAAATAAGGTCATTAGGAAATCTTAATTATGTTTCCAAAACTTAAGGTTGTTTGTCTAATCTCAAACAAAGCTACTGTTTGAGATATAAACCCAGTACCTGCCTCACCAAACCATTTATTTTCTGTCTTCCATATGGTTTGTAGAGCAATGAAAAATTGGAGCAATATTTGTTAGAATTTTAGCATCTTGCCAGAAACATGAATTTTTAAAGGTCTTGGGTAGATTATAGGCACCATATTCATTTGTTATGTTTTTCTTTAACTAGTAGAGTTTTTGATTTTACATTGAAACTTAAAATTGTCTGGCTGGACTAAAGTTCTCCATTAGCCTCGCTTTCAAAGCTGCTTCATAAGCCACATGCTATTTTTCCAACAACTAATTACTAATTTCTCCATACCACTGGTATGAAGTCCTCAACTTGAATTATATTATATAGAAGAAGCATAAGGGGACTTCAAAATATTTTTAGACAAACAGGATTAGGAGATAATGGAATTTTTCCACAAAAAAATTTTGGGGTTTCTACTCCTGTAAAGAGTAACAGTGGAGGATAGGAGCCAGTCAGGATGCAGTGTAGCAACAATGAAACATAAAACTTTCCTCTAGTTCCTAAATGCTTCCCGCCCCCCCACCACCACTATCATAATCCCAATTCTACCTTATAAATCTGGCTAGACCAGAGGATGTACACTGGTAAAGATAGGAACTGGAAACACAGGGAATCCAGGACAGATGATCCCTTCAGGACCAGTGGTGAGAGTGGCAATATCTGGAGGGTGGAGGGAGGGTGGGGTAGAAAGGGGGAACCAACTACAAGGATCTACATATAACCTCCTCCCTGGGGGATGGACAACAGAAAGTGGGTAAAGGGAGATGGCGGACAGTGTAAGAGATGACAAAATAATAATACTTTATAAATTATCAAGGGTTCATGAGGGAAGGGGCAGCAGGGAGGGAGGGGAAACATGAGGATCTGATACCAAGGGCTCAATCAGAAAGCAAATGTTCTGAGAATGATGATGGCAACAAATGTACAAATGTGCTTTACACAATGGATGGATATATGGATTGTGATAAGAGTTGTCCGAGCCCCCAATAAAATGGCTTTAAATAAATAAGAAAAAAGAAAGAAAAGAGCTGTAAGAGCCCCTAATAAAATGATTTATTGAAAAACTTAAAAAAAATTTAATAAATTAATTAAAAACACGATTCTCATCTTTCCAGCTCTTTAATCTTATTCTTATCTTTTCTTCTTATCTTTCCGGGAAACAAGGAAAATGTATTTTAAAATGAAATAAAATCATAGAGGTATGATTTCTCCCAAAGGGCACCTGTAGAAATGCAGTCTTTCCTTGCTTGAAAACAAGTTGATAAAGAATACAATATCACAGTTTTTATTAAAGGAAATCTGGTTATGCAAGTGACTAAAGTGCTTGACCGCTAATGCAGCCAAAAGGTTGGCAGTTTGAACCCACAGTCACTCCTCAAGAAAAAGTTATGACAGCTTGCTTCCTTAAAGACTGACAACCTCAGAAACCCTAAAGGGCAGCTGAACTCTGTCCTACAATACAGTGATGACTGAGGATCAACCCAACAGCAGTTCATTGTAGGGTTGTTGCTAGAAGCTTCAAGTGTACTGGCCAAATGGGCTTGCTAACAGTAAACCCCAGAAATGGGCATATCTTAGGCACCAATCACAGGTAGCATTAGATAAGGACAGACCTTTCCGTCAAGTGGTAAACCACCGCACAGCTTATTCCATGGAGAACTACTCAACGGCTGTGGAAAGAGAGCTAGCTTCTACTCGGAAGAAGGGCAGAGCTGAGTGAAGTAGGGTTCATTACCCTCAGATTTATCATTCAGATGAGTCAGATATGATTACACACAGATGGAATGAATAAAGGAGCAGCGGAAAACTACGGGGAGACTAAGGCAATTTCCTTCTCAGAAAGGAATCAGAGGCGGAGAAAAAGTACTCCCCACAAATACTATGAACATACTAAACAAACCGTTTCCTAGTCCTCTTATCATAAACATACCCCCTGGCTCATAAATATATCTTTATTAGCACTTAAAATAGCTATATAAATGTTTTCTTACATAGAGATTGGCCACAGAGTCCCTATACAAGATAGGGATCAGTCTCTCTTCTTTGTTAGCTGCTAATCGAAAATTGGCAGTTCAAAGCCCCTCATAGCTCTGCTGGAAGAAAGATGTGGCATTCTGCTTCAGTAGAGACTGAAAGCTTTGGGCAGTGCCCCTCTGTCCTACAGGGTCACTATGAGTCAGAAGTGACCCGACAGCAACACGTTTATTTTTGTTCTCTGCACCAGTATCATTTATATTGAACACTTACTACATAAAATTTATATTATAATTTATATAAATTTATATTATAATGTAATTTCTATTATTCTAAATTCCTATTTAGAACAGTTAAAAGTGAAGAGGTCAGACTATCAAGCACATGGCCTTTCTGTGTTTCAAAGCATAAATATTGTTCCTTGTGTGCTGTCTCTGCCAGCACTTTTCCCTCCCCACAAATGAATGTAAGCTCCCATAGGGGAGCAATTTTTATTTTGTTCACCATTCTTATTCCCAGTACATAAAGCAGTGCCTAGGACATATAGGAATTATTACTTATTAAGTTTGGGTGCACGAATGATGCCGGTCGTTGCTGATACAGAGTTAACTACCCTGCTACACTGACTAAGATGTGTGAATCAGCAGCAAAGCAAGCTTCTGAGGGTATAAACTAAGCAAACAGTACTTAACCGATTTCCACCGTATCCTGGACCAGCAAAAGGCACAGCTGAGCAGACGACTATAGCTTAAAATGTGCACACACACACACACACCCAAAACAACTTACACATAATGTATGATTATGGATGATCCCTTTAGGACCAGTGGTGAGAATGGTGATACCATGAGGGTGGAGTAGATAGAGGGAACTGATTATAAGGATCTATATATAACCTCCTCCCTGGGGAACGGACAACAGAACAGTGAGTGAAGGGAGCCGTCGGACAGAGTAAGATATGACAAAATAATCATTTATAAATTACCAAGGGTTCATGAGGGAGGAGGGGAAAATGAGGAGCAGATGCCAGGGGCTTATATGGAGAGCAAATGTTTTGAGAATGATGAGCGTAATGAATGTACAAAAATGCTTTATACAACTGATGTATGTATGGATTGTGATAAGAGTCGTATGAGCCCCCAATAAAATGATTTAAAAATAAAGAGTTACAGTCTTGGCCAGTCCTATAGGGTCGCTATGAATTGGCATCAACCGGATGGCAGTAAGTTTTTAGAGTTTTTGTATTATTCTTACAGATGAAACATAACCACATTCTTTAGTCATCAAGATATGTCAACATGAAACACTAGGCCATTGGGAAGAGCTTTTAAAAAAAATTTCCATTCTAAAAGTGACTGTAGCGATGTTTGTACACCTATATGATTGAAATGTTGAATTATGAAATATCAATTATGGCATGATATATGAAACATATGCCAATAAAAGTTTAAAAATGAAATAAAAATATCCTTCAAATGTCTAAATTGAGCAGTATCACCACCAATCTGAGCTCCTACCATTTATTTGTATATGTGATGAGGCATTCTTCATAGAAAGTTTCAGAACCAAACACATCAATTATCTGAGGTTTTCCATTGTTCCCATAAACATTCAAAGAGGAGACGCGCATGCCTGCACTATTCGTGTGTACTACACCACCACTGCCGCGGCGTTCACTCCAACCCTCCTAACTTGACAGCGCAGAGGAGGACTGCCCCTTCTGCTCTCTGGGCTGTATGTCTTTGCAGGGACAACCAGCCTCATCTTTCTATTGAGAAGGGACTAGTGGGTTCGAACTGCTGACCTTAAAGTCAGCAGCCTAAACTGGAGCCATAGTGGTAAGCAGTTAGGTATCTGGCTGCTAGCCTAAAGTTTGAGCCTACCCAATAGCTCTTCGAGAGGAAAGCAGACAATTTGCTTGCATCATGATTACAATTCAGAAAACTGTGTGGGGCAGGTTTACCATGCCCATGGCATTGCTATGAGTTGAAATCTACCCTGTAATCCCTAACCAACAAGACCCTACAAACCGGTCTGTCTAAATAAAATAGGCTGGATGAACAATCTGGAGGAG
>NW_022103900.1:23471000-23480712 GCF_000313985.2 Echinops telfairi
TTAAGTGTAGAGCAAATATTTTGAGAATGATGAGGGCAATGAATGTACAAATGTGCTTTACACAATTGATGTGTGTATGGATTGTGATGAGTTGGATTGTGATGAGCTCATGCCCCTAATAAAACGATTAAAAAAAAAAGACCCTACAAACCACAATGGGAGCGAGGTAGCATGGAAGAGTGAAGGAGACCAAACCTTAGACACATGGGATCTTTTTTATGTTTTTATGCTGCTTGCAAATATTTTTAATAATTTAGGGTGTTAGAAATTCAATTTCTATTCAGTGCTATTCTCTGGTAATGATCAGAAAATTTCTCCACTGCTAAAAATGACTTTGTTTATACAAGCCTAGGAACATAATTATCTTTTCATCTTGGGTAGCACTTTTTGGTCTCAGAGATTTATTTACCTTTTAATGACCCTTCATAACTTCATGTCTTCAGATTTCTTACTTCATTCAAATCTCTTGCTATCTGGCAGGTAAATATTATCCCTGGTATACTGATGGTGGAAATGAAGCTCAGGAATTAAATCACTTGTCTAAGATCACATCTCTTTAAACAGCAGTTGAGGACTCAATTTCAGGTTCTAAAACTGTCTGACCATGGGTTTTCCATGACACTGTAATAAATATGCTAGTGCTTTTGAATTAGGGTGCTGGCAAGGAATCCTGAATAAATGTACCTTGGACTGCATAAGAATGAACAAGCCTGTCTTGGAAGTAGCAGAGTAGTCTCAGGACTGTTATCAGGAAAGGCCATTCTGAAAGAAGGATGCCACGCTTCATAACAGAGGGTCAGCAAAAAAGAGGAGGAGCCTCCAGGAGATGCACTGACACAGTGGCTGCCACAATAGGCTCAAACAGGACAGCAACTGTCAGGATGGCACTGGACGGAGCAGTGTTTCATTCAGTTACACACAGGTCCTCTCTGAGTCAGATAGAATTAGTCCTTGCGATTATTCAAAGAATTAAATTTCTTTTCCATCCCTCTTAGTCATTTCCCTCGAATTATGGATAATTTTCTAAGCGTTTTAAAGTACATGACGAGGGTATAAACACCCTTGTACAGGCATATAATAAATGGGGTCCATGCTAGACATGTCAGCCAAACTCGGGGAATGCAATGTTACAGATAACGGGAGCTTATTGACAAGCCTGTGCTGTGTCTCTATGGCTCTGAAACCATTTGATACCTTTCTTAATTCGATGTTTCTCGTTAACTCATTCCACTAAGGTTTACATTTCCCTGGCCACCAGGAAGGTCAGTGTCTGCACATAGGTCTGTCCTGCAGATAAGAAAATGACAAAACATTTACTGGACTCACCTAAGGGGTTCTAGTCTACTGCAAACCAGATTAGAAAACCAGGCCATTCTAAAACAGAACTAAATGAGCGGGTAGTGACAAGAGGGTGTGAGTTAATGAGGTAAGCTGCAGTCCGTGGAGCTCACCACTTGGGCTGTTCTGTTAGACTCATACAGGCAGCTGTAGGTTCCTTCTAATGCCCCCTCACCCCTGCCCTCTAACACGCCCCCTTCTCCTTTCCAATCAATGGCGTTTGTCATTAAATACCTTGCTGCACAAAAAGTTTGCAACTGGAGGCTCAGCAGGCAAAAGTGATCCTCCCTCTGCATGTATATAATTACATGAGAAATTACTTAATTAAGGTTAATTTGCTTTTCGCTAAATGCTCATCAAGCATGTTATAACCACTTCTGTCCCATAAATCATATTTGGACAAGCAACTCCAGAATCAAACAGAATCTCATTTGAGTTCCTCTCATACCTCAACACTCTGAGGTTGCAAGAAAGACATCGTCGTGAGACATCTGGGGAAAGAGGAAAGCTCTAGGAATTGAATCGCTCTGCATTGAGTTGCTTTCTCGGTTTAGGATGGCTGCAGGGTCACTGGCTCTGTTTCCCCAGAGTGTTAGTGGAGCTATATTAGCTGCGGAAACATTTCACCATCCTATCGTTATTAATGATACGCTGATGCTGTAATAGTCACTTTAGATAATGAAAAAACTCAAGGGGCCTTTGCTTTTATGCACATAAGCACACCCACTTGAAAGTTTTTCTTCCTAGAATTTGGAAGTATTTGGGCTTCCTTCCCAAAGGCTGAGTAAGCAGACTGTAGCCTTGAAATGAGCCCTAAGTGCAGCCAGCATCGCTGCTGTCAACGAGCACTAATTTGCAGGGCTTAAGCATGGTGCCAAGGGCTCCTCAAATTTACAGTGACAGGAAGAAACCATGTCCTCAAGGGGTAGATCCTCTAAAATGGATAATGCTGACATGAGTAGACAGGGAGAAGCAACCGCGAGAATAAAACACAGCATTAATGTTGTATATAAGCAGAAAAGACCTCAACAACGTAAGAGAGCCCAAGAACAGTATACTTGGAAGGAGGGCTAAAGACCAAAATCAGTACTCAGAAGGAGGGGCTAGAGCGAAGCCGACCATCTCAGCCCTCCCAGGTGTGACTATCGCACAGAGAAAAGTAAATACCCTCAGGGAATTGAGAGTGTACCAATGTCCCCAAAGGGACACCTATTTCCTCATTCTCCCAAAATGATGAAAAAACAGATCCTGAAAGTTGACAAATTCATGCAGGGGAAAAGGGGGGGGGGGACACAGGAGAGGGCAATTTAGAGAAATTGAGGGAAAATCCTAAGACACTATTTACCATAACACTTGGCCTGGAAGACAAGTTCAAATGAGATTCTGATTTTGTTTAACAACTTCCAGAGGACACTAGTGCCAGCTGTGCTACCATTTAGAACATTCCCTGTGGTCTTTATTGGAGGTAAACATTTTCTTAAGCAAGTCTCTGCCCCCGAACCTCTTAAATCTTGCTATCATGTTTGGATCCCCTTTAGGAGAGGTTGTTGTTTTTATTTTGCTTTTGCTTTTATCATTTTATTCTTCCACTCATCTAGAACATGGCAGACATTGTGTAAAAAGCACACACACACACACACACACACAACCCCCAAATACCTACAAATTCTGTCCTAAGGCATTACATCTCACCTGGAGCCACGGCAGACATAACTACAATAACAAAATAGAATTAAGGTAAGAGACATTTGTGATCTTCTGGAAGTTCCATGAAAGGTGAGGTTCTTTCCAACTGAGATGATCAAAGGAACCATACAGGGGAAAGTGGGTTTTGAATCAAATTTTGAAGGGCAAGTAACCTGGGTTGGTGTGAGGATTTCCAGATGGTGGCTCATGGGAACAAAGGCAGAGGACCATGCGGCGAGATGGTAACTTCAAAGATTTTATGAATGGAAATGCAGACAAGGCCTAAGCAGTAAGCTGCATCCCCAAACAACCGATCTCCAATAACAAATTAGAGATAATAGAAAGGCCATATTAAGGGGCATTGAGTAGTGGAAGAACATATGGTTAACACTGCATAGCTCTCCTTTCTTCTTTCCCAACTATGGAAGTTGGCCATTTCTGCACTAGACTGGACTCGAGAAATTAGCATGTCAGATTCGTTCCACAGGCATAGTTTCTTGGAGAGCCTTAAAGCATTCCTCAGCTCGGGATATGAAATCAAACTCCTAGTCAAAGAGGAACATTTTCCAAGTGTTCCATTACAGCTCTCAGACTGAAAATAACTTTCAACAAGGTTTCTCTAAATGACTTCCTTTTATTTAAACTAGGGTTTCTTCTATTTTAACAGGCCTTTCCTAATAAAAACATCCTATATATTTTCTAATCACTCACTCATACACTACCATGGAGTCAAATCCAACTTATGTTTTCTAATAGGTAAAATTAACAGAGTTTCTGTAATCCTACTTATAGCTTCATTGTTGTTCCCAGTCTGAGACGTGGCTTGAGGAAGAGAGCTCACACTAAACAAGACGGAACTCTGTTTGGCACAGAGCAGCACTAAATAATAAATCGTTGTTACCATTTATTGTGGAGGATCGAAGGACTGGCTAGAGGGGTGGAAGCTTATATTGGAAATCTTTTAAGATTATCTTCAAATCTACCGATCCTTCCCTTCAAGAGCCCGAGCTATCCTTTCTTTGAGATTACTGTGTTGATTTTCAAAGTATGGACCACCAAGGACCTGGAAGTAAATAGACTGCAAACGACTCCACCCTAGTCCATCAGGGGCCTGGGAACCTCCAAAGCCTTAAATTTCCTAAGTGAGTCTTCTACACACTCATACCTATTAAAACTGTTTTAGGTAGATTTCCTCCTTTTGATCCTTGCTTTATTAAATCTACAAATAGTATGTGCGTGTCCTTGCTAAGTAAAACACTTAGAAATATGTATAATCAATTATAATTAAAGATGAAGATTATATTATACAAGTAGAGTTACTTTCTTGGGATTTTATGTAACTTTATAAAACCCTTTGGGCAATCTCTGCTGAAGAAAATACAAGAGAGGATGAAAGCTTGTTCCTTTGTCTGAGAAACAGGCAATGGAGCTTTGGGAAGGATACTATAAACTTTTGTTTCTTAATTTCTAAAATATTTTTATCACAACTCTTTTAATTAAAGAATAAAAACCATCACAGTTTTTCATCAGACTACCAACGTGTCTACATGCTCAAAATCATTGCCCCCAATCCAGCACCTTGATCCAATTACGCCCTCAACCTAGCCCCATGCAAAGTGCAGGTGCGCACACTATATACACACGTATACATGAACCTGAACATGTTGTTGTTAGGTGCCATCAAAATCAGTTCCAACTCAGAGCAACCCCTGTACAAAAGAAACACCACCAAGTCCCATGCCACCCTCCCAACTGTTATGTCTGAGCTCATGTTGCAGCCACTGTGCCAACCCATCTGATAGAGGGCCACCCTCTTTTTCACTGTCCTTTTCCAGAGACTTGTCTCTCCTGATAAGATGTCCAAAGTATGCGAGACAAAGTTTCACTATCCTTGCTTCTAAGTAGTATTCTGGCTGTACTTATTCCAAGATAGATTTGTTGGTTTTTTTGACAGTCCATGGTACTTTCAAAATTCTTTGCTAGCATCATGATTCAAATGCACTGATACTTCTTTGATTATATGTATGCTAAGTATATAATATTTATCTTTCTGAAATGTAACTACAAAGACAGTATCTGTTGACAATCTGAAGACCTAAATCCAGAGCTCTAGTTGGATATTTTAATGCTTTCTCCTTAGATCTTCCTTGATGATTACCTGTGTGTAACATAATAAACACACACCTTTTCAACCATTTTACTTCCTCCTTTTAATCTTCAGATCACAAGATGAAGCAGTATTTTCCCTTTTGTGCTCTACACCACCAGCACTAATCATTAAATCATTCAAGCTCTCAGATAGCTCCCGATAGCCATGTGCTGAGAACGAGAGAGAGAATAGGTTTTCTACATCGAGCCCTGCTGAGGATATTTTTCTGAATGTGTTCACAACAGAGAGCGCTCCAAAACGTTCTTGTGAAAAAAATCTATTTCTTTTCATTCCACTTTTTCACAAACATCTTGAAGTCCCCTCCTATATAAGCACAATAGCCAACCTATTAAAAATTCAAAACCAAATTTACTGCCATCAAGTAAATTATTTCTCACAAACTGCCCCTGGGGGTCTCAGAGACTGTAAATCTTTACAGCAGCAGAGAGTCTTGTCTTTCTTCTTCTGAGGGGTTGGAGAGTTGGAACTCTTGGCCTTGGGTAAACAACCCAACCCATCACCCTCTATGCCACCAGAGCTCCCAGCCAACCTATCAGGGTTGCCCATTTTGTAGTGTTGAAAGTGAACTTAGAAAATGAACATAATATCTGACAATATCAGTACATACACCAATAGCCAAATGACTGTAGAGAAAACCAGCAGTGGCTATATAATAATGCATTTCTAGTGACTGAAGGAGCTGCTGTAAGCTTTGATCTTATCCAGAGAGTAGCCACCACGTTCAGATAGAACAGTGGTTCTCAACCTTCCTAATGCCTCAACCCTCTAATAATACAGTTCTTCATGTTGTGGTGATTCCCCAACCATAACATTATTTTCGTTGCTACTTCATAACTATAATTTTGCTACTGTTATGAATCGGGCTACCCCTGTGAAAGAGTTGATTGACACCCCCAAAGGGGTCGCGACCCACACAGGTTGAGAACAGCTGATATAGAAGATGCACCATTTCTGCCTATCTCTATCTAGAGATGACAAAATCCAAGCCATGTTTTTAAGTCATTTTCCTCATGTCATCTTGTCCTGTATCTAGAGAATAAATGGAAATCAAAACCAACAAAGTGTTGGTCAGCAGAGGAAGGACCACAGACACTTCCATTTCCTCAAGGGAAATTTCCTACAGAAGATGACTTCTTTAAAGCACCTTCTTTCCTTGCGTGCTCATCAAGATCTGTAGTAAATGGTACCCGTATCACAGGGAGCTCTTCGCCTACATAATTAGGGGAGACTAGGTAGGCGAAGAGCTCCCTGTGATCTATTCGGGCTTTCTGGTCGTGCTGCCAGGTGAGTGCCAGACTTCCAACATCAGTGGGGTCAGCCGTTTCATGGAAGAAAGAGGAGGCTGTCTGCTCCTGCAAAGATTTACAGCCTTTGAAATCCTATATAGGGTCTCCATGAATCGGGAGTGGGTTTTTGTTTTCAAAATATGCTCTTAAGACGGTCTTACTCTTTTTCCTTTTCAAGCTCGTCTAGGAAATTCAGCATTATGTTTCCTAAAGCCCAACAGTCTCACAGTCACAGTCCCCAGAGCACATGACTCTTCACATGGCAATCTCCATATATCATCTAATTCAGTGGTTCTCAACTTGTGGGGTCACGACCCCTTTGGGGGTCGAAAGACCCTTTCACAGGAGTCACCCGATTCATAACAGTAGCAAAATTACAGTTATGAACTAGCAACGAAAATAATTTTATGGTTGGGGGGGTCACCACAACATGAGGAGCTATATTAAAGGGTCTTGGCATTACAAAGGTTGAGAACCACTGCCTTACAGCAATGGCTCACTCTAGGTCTGGGATGAAGGAAAGTGTAGATTCAGCCTTTAAGATCACTTGTGGATTGACTATAAAACAAGCTACCCAAAAATAATTGGATCAGGTCAAAAGGACACAGGAGCCAGCACAAAAATTACTATGGGTCAAAATAATAATGTTAGAATTCTGAGAAACAGTACTATATTGATTGAATCTAAGTAAATCCATGAGATCAAAGTGAATTCAAAAGAGTAAGTCAGAGAAAAGTCATCTGACCCCTTCCAGGCTTTCTATTGGGTGAAATTCTTATTCTGAGAAATGGTAGCTGGTGCGGAAGAATTCCAAGAATAATGCATTCCCGGGAAAGCCAAGACCAGGTTATAAGTTTTACTTTACAGACAAATGTTGGTTTAATGTAGAAGGGAAATGAAATTTGAAAGTCATCTTTCTGCAACTCCTAATGAAACTGACTCACCAAAGGAGTATCAATTGGTGTGAAGCCCATCTGGCACAAGACGGATAGGCAACTGGACAAATGTGTGGTGCCAAAAGAAACAACCCGGAGATTCCTTTCTAGCACAAAGGAAAAAACACAAGTGTACCAAGGAGGGATCCAGTTTTCATCACTGTAATCCAGGGACCAGTATTAACTAATGGCATGATGACCAGATATTATTTGTCTCCTACAATCATCTAAACAAAGATGTGCAACATCAATCTCATCATGCCTTCAAATCAAACTTTCAATTAACCAGAAAATTTCAGACATTGAGAGACACCACCAGGAAATCAGTTATATATAGAAACTGAAGCTTTTAAAGGAGGTTTGCGGAATACATTTTTGCGTGCGAACATGGCACCTGTAAGAAGATAAAGATGGAGTTTAGCTGGTCAATCAGGTCAAAGCCTAATGACCTCGCAGGTGCAACGAGAGATATGGCTGTCTGGAAACCAGCCTTTCTCTACCTTCGCCTTCCTGCTTGCTGAAACCCTGCCAAGGTTTCCACCAACCTTGGATCCGCACAACTTTGCACATAACAGCCTGTGATCTTCCTGCGGCCTGCATCATTGCGTGAGTTTAAAGAGGGACTTATGGACTAGAATCAGACTTATGAAATTGAATTGGACTGGGCTGGAATATTTTGATATATATAATCACTTCTTGATATGAAACTCTTCCTTACACATATGTGAGTGTCACTGGATTTGTTTCCCTATTCTACCTGATCTAGCACAGCCTGCCTGATCTCTTCCATAAATAAAAGAGAGACTTAAAGAACATAACACCCAGCTACAACATGTGATCCTGGACTGGATTTTCATTTAGTAAATAGCAGGGGTGTGGGGAGGGGGATGACATATTTTACGGAAATTGAGAAATGTGATCTGGGCAGTAAAAGATGTTAAAGAATTAGCTTTCATTTTGTGATGACATTATTTAGTTACAGAGAAAACGCTTATTTTAATAAAATGCATTCTAAAGTTTAAAAAAAGACAAAAATAAAATGCCAAACAAATAAGCAAAATCCAATTAATGGACAGCCCAAAGAGAAAAACAAATATCAAAATGATGGCAGAGCATGTCTATCTAGAAAAGGTAGGTGGAATAAACAATTCGGAGGAGAAAACAATGGAACCGACGGTTCCTGGGGAACACGGGAGAGGGGGAGGTGAGAGAAAGGAAGAGGGTGTCAACCAACCCAGTGACAAGGAAACAAGTGTACTAATATCGATGAAGACAAGGGCACAGGATGCCTAGTGGGACTTAATCAAGAGCAATGTAACCGCGAGGAATTACTGAAACCCAAATGAAGGCTGATCATGATAGTAGGGCAAAAGTAAAAGTAAATAGAGGAAAGAACTAGGAGGCAAAGGACATTTATAGAGGTATGTACATATGTAAAAATATTTATATATAACGACAGGGAAACAGATCTATGTACTTATAGTTATATGTTAAGTATTAAGGTAGCAGATGGACATTGGGCCTCGACTCAAGTACTCCCTTAATGCAAGCATACTTTGTTCTAATAATCCAGCATTCTCTGATGCTCACCTTCCCAACACGATCGCTGAAGACAAAATGGGTACATAAGCAAAGTGGTAAGAAAGCTGATTGTGTCGGACTATCCAAAGAGATAGCATCTGGGATCTTAAAGGCTTGAAGGTAAACAAGCGGCCATCTAGCTGAGATATCTCTATTCTCATTATTGGTCCTGAGGGGTTTATCTGTCCTTGATCCCCTATATTTCGAGCTCTTATCTGTAGCAATGTACATGCTCTGGTTGTCAGATTTGTAAGGTAGAATTGAGGTCATGATAATGGAGGGGAGGAAGCATTAAAGAACTAGAGGAAAGTTGTATGTTTCTTCGGTGCTCTACTGCACCCAGCCGTCGTTAAATGTAGACTCAAACAAGCCTGGGACTTGGGAACAGAAGCTGAAAGCAGATGAAGTCAGGGAGCATAGACGGGGGAAGGCGATGGGTGGGTAATTGTTGGAGTCACTATCTTTCCCTTCACTGTTTCTTCCTGACATTTTTGTTCTCCATATGCAAGCTCAAATGACTTGACATAAGGCAGCCACCATCAGTGAAGGGGTTTATCAAAATCCCACCATTGTTGCTGTCCATTTGTTACTTCTGGTGTTCTCTAAGCCCTCGGTGATGCGTAGTGAGGTGCCCAGTCACTAAATGAAAGGTTGGCTGTTTGAACCCACCAGCCACTCCAAGAAGAAAGACGTGGCCATCTGCCTCTGTGACAGTT
>NW_022103900.1:23480834-23505669 GCF_000313985.2 Echinops telfairi
CCCCCCCCCCCCATGATCTAGAATCTGATGGTTCACAGGTAATCATTTACCCTTATCCAGGAATGCGGACTAACATGGTAGAGAAGAACTCTAACGGGTCAAAAAGTCTGGATGTTTAAAAGAGAGAGAGATTTACCATTTAATTTGAGGGAATTTTTAATCCAATGGCAATTCAGCTTAACTAGTAATACAAGCTAGTCAATGAATATTGTTCTTTACTTTTAAAATAAATTGAATTAGAAACAAGGTTTAAACAAACCATTATAGTCTTAATAAGCCAAGCTCACTGCAATCCAGTCAAGTCTGACTTATAGCAACCCTGTTCATAGGTACACTCTCACGGCATGGGTTCCAGTGGTGGTGGAAAATGCATAGAGCAGCTCTCACTGTGGAGCACGATCTGGGTGCCACTGGCCCGGCTCAGCTCTAGCTGAGTGGCAGCAGGAGCCTGTCCCTTTGTCCAGACCAGGACGCGTGCCAAGCCTCACCATCCGATCCCTTGAAGTGCTTAACACAGGAAGCTCAATCTAATTGGGTCTGGTTTCCTGCCACTTCTTCACTCTTGCCCTTTCCCCTTCTTCTCCTTGTCCCACATCGTTTTGAACAAGTGAAGACAGGCAAGCCGCGCTCCCCCCATGTTAAACTCTTTCTTCTTGTAAACACTTCCCCAAGGCTACAATGCAAAGCAATTGCCAGCCATTAGGGGGCAAGGTCGAGCCACACCACATCAGCCCCATAAACTGACAAATGCTGCTGCCCCCAAGACAAAGTGTAAACCAAGGGCAGCTTTCTAACCCAGCTCCCTGTGTCAGCTCTAACAGTTAGTATGATTATGCATTCATAGAATTAACACCCAACATCATTCGTCACCGGGATGGTTAACACATGCCACGACTTAGAACTGTCCAGAATCCTTTGTCTAACGATTACTAGATCATTTAGCAGAAAAGCACACTTATCAAACAAGCCCCATTCCACCCAGATCTACAAAAATAAGCCAAAGCAAGCACATCTCCATAGAGCTGTTTCTGATTCGCAGCAACCCTATACCTACAATACTATTGCAAATTCACCCAACAGGCTACAGCATGAGGCCCTGATGATAACACCTCAAACAAGTAACAAAACAATGCCAAAAAAAATCCCAAACTCATTTTGCCAAATCAGTTGATTCATGGCAACCCCGTGTGCTACAGAGCAGAACTGTTCCATTGTGTCTTCTTGGATCCTTGGTTGACAGAGTGGTTACACACTGGGCTGCTCACGGCAAAGTCGGCAATTCCAAACCCCCAGCGGCCGAGAGAAAGACAGGGTTTTCTACTCCTGCAAACAGTTCCCGTCTCAGAAATCCAGAGGCAGTTCTCCCTGTCCTACAGGATCTCACTATGAGTTGGCATTCCCTCGATGGCAGTGAGTGAGCGAGAAAGTTTATGGAAGCAGTCTGACACGTTGTTTCCAAAACTCCACTGGTTGCACTTGCACCACCAATGTTTAAAGTGACTGGTTAGCCGCCAATCGCAAACCACTTGCACTACTTAGGGGCATTGTAGTAGCCCTAACCTACTACCTTAATTGTCTTCAATGGCCTGTTTCCATGCTCCTGACATAAGAGGAAACAACTGAAAGGGGGGGATGACTTCAGTTTAGGTTCTAAGTGTTTCATTTCACTATGTGGAGTGGCCTTGGCTCAGTCACATACACTGTGACCCCAGTCTCATCATCTATAAAATAGGGGAACTGAGGAACACGTAGGGCAGGAGAAAGAAGGGCTCCACTTTACTTCATATGCTCTAGTACCTTTAAGCCTTTTCCTTTCGTCAACTTTTTCTAATAGGAGGAAAAATCAAAGTGGATTACAACCAAAAAGTCTCTAGCAACCCCTCCCAGGTATCAAAGTTCAATCTGTATCTCTAAGCTCACTCAACACAGCTTGTACTCAGAGTACCTACACTTGTGGGAAAGAACCAAGGCTCCAAAGTCAAACAATACAGCAAAAAGCAGAGGCAAGTGGAAGAAGGGGGCTTTCTTCTCCAGCATGTCTCAAGTATGTCAGCCAGCTTTTCTTTCTTTCACTCAGCAAACCCTCAACAAACACTTCTTATGTTTCAAGCACTAAGCAAAGTGTTGCAAGTGTATGAACAAAATGAGGCCTGGACCATACATGCTCTCAAGGAAGTCACTCCAGGTGAGGGAGGCACATTCAAATACATCCTCACACAGAAAGGACAGTAAGAAAGTAAGAAAAGCAGATGCCCCACATTAAACGACTAATTGAATTCAACTCAATTGAGGCTCTGAAGATTATAATAAAACATTTATTTTTCCACTTCGTATGTTTATGGTTTTTTAAAATAGGGTTAAGGAAGCTCACAACACAGACACACACAGACTTTACATGAAGGAAAAAGCCCAGAAATGTGGACAGGGAAGATGAAGATGAAGCTGTGGATGAGATCGGTAAGCAAACACACATGGCATGGTGACAAGAGTTCTCCATAAGGCTGGATCCAGACATTGGGTGATGTCTCATAAGTCTTTCCCCTCTTCCCAACTAGGACATGTTATAAAAGCAGTTATCTTTTATAAACTGAAACATAAGTCACATATCATACAATTCATACTTTTAACAATCACTCCCCTCTTCCCTTCCCCTCCTCCTCTCAGTCTTTGGCAACCCTCAATCTGCCTCTTGATGCTACAGCTGTGCCTAGCCTACACATTGTGGATAATAAGAACCAGATTGCTCCTTGGGTTAAGCACTATGGATAAAAATGAGCTAGGTACCCAAGGACGGAGCCCTGGTGGGGTAGTGGTTACAAGTTGGGCTGCGATCTGCCCAGGTGTGCTACTCAAAACCATCAGCAGCTCCGTGGGAGAAAGATTGGGCTTTCTAAACCTGTAAACAGTTGCAGTGGGAAATCCACGAGGGGGGGGTCACTATGAGTCAGCATTGACTCCATGAGTTTGAGCTTTGAGTGGTACCAAGGAGATATATGGTGTGGTCTATGAGTCTACCAAATAAGACTTTCAGATAGCAAGTACCAAGACCTGATAATTGCCTGATAAATGGTGAATTTTGAATGCCTTCATCTCATAATTTTTACCTTTTTTTGCCACAAGATTCCCATGTGCATACTATGCACAGGTGTTGGGACTCTTCCATGATAAGTAACCTTCCCTTTCTGGCACCTTTGAGATGCAAAACTTAATAAACAATAAAGCCAGAAAGGCGCAGAGCAGACTGGGTTGCCAAAAAATCTTGCTGGAATGGGAAAGGTTTAGCTCTTCTTCAGTGCACTAATAACATCCCCAGCGTTCTACTCACCGTCTCATAACTTCTCAAACCCCATCAATACAACCAAACGTATCACACACAACTTGCAACTTCCTTCATTTGTGTGATCATATTTCCTTTATATTAGTTGCCCCCATTACCTCTCTTCACTATCGTTGAAAATAATTTTGTTTCCTTACAGCAATATTTGTAGGTTTAGATAATCCCATACTCATTGATGTCAAGTCAAATCCAAAATATTGCCACCTGGTAGAGCACACCAGGCTGTCAATCATTATAGAAGCAGGCTGTCACATCTTTCTCTTGTGGAACTAACTTCTCTGAAGGACCTTTCAGGTTAGCAACCGAGCGCTTTAACTACGGTGTCACCAGAACTCCTCTGGTTTGAGAATTTAAAAAGAACCTCTCTCATTGTCATCGAGTCATAACAACTGTCCCCGCGGGTTTCCGAGATGGTCCCAGGTAGCAGGAGTGGAGAGCCTCCACTTCCTCAGGCGCAGCCTCTGCTGGTGGCTTCCCACTGCTCACCTTGTGGTGACAGCCCCACAGTAGCCCACGATGCCACCAGGGAGTAAATCTCAAGGAAGCAATGGTAAATGTCGGTCATTTTTTCCTCTCTCTCTCTCTCTCTCTCTGGCATTCACAGCCATACAGGTGTTCTTCTTCAGCCTCTGTCTAACTCTCGGTGCTCACACTTACCATAGAAAAAACTAAGGTAATTTTACCCTCAATTCATTCACTGTTTCAGGTTAGCAACGAAGGTAAAACTACACACAATGTGCTCCCCAGAAATTCTAGGTGAAGTGCAGGCATATAGAGTCATGGGCTCTCTACCTACTAGGGACAGAAAAACCCCTTTCCTTCCTTGACACATTTTGTGCCCGCAGTAGAGTCCCCAGGAAGCTGTTTGCAGGATTACACTGCTTCTCACAACTGTGCTAGGAAGTACGTGGCACAAAACAAAAGAAGGAATCTGCAGAGATTTACTCCTTGGTTTAGACTCAACGGCTCACAACACAAACCACGTCTATTCTGGCAAAGTGCCGATAAAATCAGATTACAATGGAATACTATCATCACTGCTGAGGTAGGATGGGGAGAGCCAGAGGCCCGGATCAAGCATTTCAATGCCAGAGGTGTGGGGGTATTCATGTTTGTTTGTTTGTTTTGCTGTCTGTTTATATTAGAAACAAAACTGGAAAAACAGCTAGCAAGAAACCCTTTGAATCTTTACCAGTGGAATTTCAAGGTGTAGAATTTCAAGAGTCTCTAGAGTGAAGGAAAATCGCAAAGTTCACTTTTTACATTACCTCCCTCTCTAGAATTTGAGTTTGTTTATAATGATTGAGTAACAAAAAAAGAAGCTAGAGAATTTCTAAAGTCTAAAATAATATTTTTAATCAGCTTCAAACAAAGACTTTGGGAAGGAAAAAAAACAATTCATCATCTTACAGACTGTGATGGGGTGTCAAAAAGGTCACGCAACAACATTCCATGATCTTTCAGTAAGACGCGTTGCAGCTTTTCCATGGGTCATAAGCAGCAGGAAGGCAGAGTCACACAACAGTGTCCCAAGTAGCTACAGAAAGAATTTCAACACATTTGGGGGCTGGGGGAGGTAGAGGCGCAGATCTAGTTTTCTCATTACCTTTTGAAAGCGTCACAGTTTCTTACCTGATCACAAATCAGTTCCCATTTCTTCTCGTTGTCATACTGCCGCAGCAACCTGGCTTTGTCCGGAGGTAGGTTCATAGCATTCTAGGAAACAAGGAGGAAAGATACGTCATACTCCACAACAGGTTGCTGATGCGTATACGCGCAGACTGCAATGCAGGGAGTTACCTGTGTGACTCTTCCAGCCATAGTCTTTGTTACCCTCACTGAACGACCCGTGTTTTCCTGATGGGTCTGGGTAAGAGGGTTGGGGAAAATACGGGCAGGAATGCGGTTCAGGTGGGAGTGGTTGTTAACTGAGTTCGCTGGGATTGCCATCCTGCTAGGTACAAGATCAGACCTCCCAGAAGCAAGAAGAAAGAACCTCTCTACTAGTAAGAGATAAGTGCCAAGAGTGGAATGCATCCCAAGGTGCCTGCACACTGAGTCTTGATGAACCAGGAGACAACTTTGACACCAGAAGATCGGCAGAAGAGCAGCAACAGCAAAGCCAACAGTCAGAGCAGGAGGCAGGGTAGTGGACTTCCCAGCCCATACAGCAAGTACAGCTGGGTGCTTTGGGGCAGGAGGCTGGCTTGTGGAGGTGGTGCCTTTGGGCACTTAATTAAGGGAGCTGGGTTTGCTGATTGCCTTTGGGGGGAGACTTACAGTGGCGTGGCATGCCCTTTGGGTACTTATCAGCAACCCGAAAAGAGCCTTGGAACATTGCTTGTGCAGGGTAGAGGCCTGGCCAAGAGGCTGAGAGTCGGAGGTCAGCCTACTTGTACAGCTGAGAAGAAACTGTCCTGACTGAACAACTGTATCCTAAGTATTTCTCCCCTGGGTTACATATAATCTGTTAACTTCCCTATCAAGTCCCCCAATGATAAGCATCATCTGTGTGGCCACCACAGTGAATTATCCAACCCAGCAAAACAAGCAGAGTCTGAGAGGAATTAACTGTTGGTGTCAGCATAGGGTTAATTAAGGAGGGAGGGTGAAGAGTTCAACCCCTGCCTCGTGGCAATTGGCCTTAGAAGCCAAAGGAGGTCAGGTGTGGCCCTCCCCACCATTTCCTCACAGACCGAAGAATAGTAATATGGGCCCGTGAATAGATTCCTCTAAACTCTCAGCACCTGATTATACCAAAGCATCGTATGGAAATAATTTAAATATAAAACTTGCTTAATGGAAGATAGTCTTGGTGGGGAACATCTGAGGTGGTTTACTCTGAACACACTTGTTTTTCAACAAAGATAAAGAAACATTTCTTCATTTATCAATGGGCTGCCTTTTTACTCAACAAGGGGTCAGAAGGTGTTCAAACCAACTGGCATCGTTTATTAATTTATTACAGCTCCATCAGAATCAGCACAAAACACCAAAGGGAAACACTGCTGCTCCTGTGGTTCAGACTCACAGGGACCCTGCATACAACAGAGGACTGACTCACTGCCTTATCTCCACATCTTCACAATTGTTAAGACGGCGCCCATTGGTCTCAGCCATGGGATTGATCCATCTCCTCGAAGGTCTTCTCATTTGCTGACTTTCTAGTTTACCAAGCAAGACGTCCTTTTCTACGAACCAGAACCTTCCAATGTTCAATGTATGACACTGCTAGCTAAGTAACATAACTTTTCCTCCTTGACAGACTTATAAGATCCCTAAAACAATGCTGCTGTTTGGGGGTTTTGGTTCCCTTTTTGAGATGAAGGCCCCCTGGTGATGGTGTGGCTATGCATTGGACTGCGATCCACATAGTCAGCAGTTCTAAACCACCACCAGCTCCTGAGGAGAAAGACAGGGCTTTCTACTCCTGCGAACAGTTACAGCCTGATGAAAGGGCCCTGATGGCACAATGGTTAAGCTGTCAGCTTCTAATAAAAATAAAAGGTTGGGAGTTCAACTCAGTGACAAGGGAATGGTCTCCATGAGACCAGGCTTCTTCAGGACACGTGACCACAATTCTCAGTCTAACTAAAGCCTGGGGTTGCATCTGTAGTGAGAAACTGACCAAAAAAAAAAGAAGAAAGAAACAGACCATAAGCTAAAAGATGTCTGGACAGGAGTTTTCGTATAAACCTCCATCAATAATAGAACACACAGATTATCAGTCATAGATTTTCCCCAGGGAGATTTCACATGCATTAACCTAAACTCTCAAATGACCAGTCATCTACATTTCCAAGATACATGGCTTATGCGTGAGGCATCTCTGGCCATAGACCTTGACATACAGGGGAACTCGGATCTGTCCCTTTGGCCTCCCTACAGTTTCCATGCTGTAAGCAACTGAGCAAAAGAGTCAGACAATCAGTGTCATGAAATTATTCGTTCTTCTGCTCCTGGCACCAACACTCTAAATCATACTCATCCCTAATAAGCAGTACAGTTCTTTGCCTGGGTCAATATCCAGGAGACAAATGCAGAGGGTCTTGAACTACACAGCACTCAATTACCCAGCTCTTTGAAGGGCTTAGTTTGGAGAGAAACAAGCTGCCTGCCACCCCCACCACCCCCACCCCCCGCGAGCAACACTGTTCAACTTGGACGTCTCATACAACATAGCAAAAATAAGTTTAATAAAAGCCAAAGTGAGGAGGTTATTCTTAGTTAATTTCTGATTATTCTGGTAGATTTCATCTAAGCATTTTCCCCTTAAACTTGACCTGGCATCCTGATTGGCATGCCATAACCATGTATTGTTATTTTGGGAAGGTGTGACCAGGTTGGGTATAAATTCCAGGGCCCCTGAACAACAGCACAGAACATCGCCCGGCCTGTGCCACGCTCTCAATCGTTGTTTGAGCCCATGGCTGCAGCCACCGTGTCAGTCCATTGCAATAAGGGTTTAGACTGCCTGTCTCTTTTTAATTTGTCTCAAATCTGTCAGATTTTTTTTCAAGACAAAATTTCATTTATACGTCATTAGAAATAAATATTTCACAATATATAATTGCATATTGTTTTTGTGATTCATCACCATGCTTTAATGATGTTCAATTTGTAGCAATGAAAATACAACCTGCTTATCAGATATTTACATGACAATTCATAACAGTAGCAAAATTACAGTTACGAAGTAGCAACGAAAATAACTGTATGGTTGGGGGTCACCGCACATGAGGAACTGTATGAAAGGGTCACAGCATCAAGAAGGTTGAGAACCACTGCTCTGAGGAGTTCACGCCTCTCTCATGCCATTGCTCCCTTACAAAACTATTGCTTATTTGACTGAAAATTGAGCCACGGGGATGAGTTCATTACTACCTCTTAGGGGTGACTGAGGGCCAGTCTCAAGGGTCCCGCTAGTTTGTTGTTTTTTTTTAATTATTTTCATATTTTTTAAAAGAACATTTTATTGGGGCTCTTACAGTTCTTTTAACAATCCACACATCAATTGTATCAAGCATCTTTGTACATATATTGCCATCATTATTTTCTAAACATTTACTCTCTGTGTGAGCCCTTAGTATCAGTTCCTCTTTTCCTTCCCTCTCCCCTCCCACCCTCATGGAATCTGTCAGATTTTATAACAAACAGCCTTCCTCCAGAAGGGTTCATTTTAAAATGAAACCCAAAGCTGACGACCTAATTTGAAGAGCTCTGGACTCCAGAGTGTTCCAGGTATTGCCAAGGCTGCTGCTCCGTAGAAATACCTGAAACAGGAAATGTGTTTTCATGTGGCCTATCTCCATAGAATATCTACTTGAACTAGACTGGGAAATAGCTAGTCATATTTGCTTATCATCATAATTTTTTTTTTATGTATATACCACAGTTTTTTAATCTTATTGGGAGCTCTTACGGCTCATTTAACAATCCATACATCCATTGTGTCAAGCACATTTGTACATATGTTGCCATCACCTTTTTTTTTACTCAAAATTAGAACATTTATTTAATATATTTTTAATCACTTTATTGGGGGCTTGTACAACTCTCATCACAATCCATACATACATAAATTATGTCAAGCACATTTGTACATTTCTTTCCCTCATCATTCTCAAAACATTTGCTTTCTACTTGAGCCCGTGGTATCAGCTCCTCCATTTTTTTCTTATAATTATTTCTTTTGTTTCTAATTTGTTCTTTGCTTTTCTTGATTAGTTCATCCACATATTGGTTGTTGTTTTTTTAAATAAGAAGTTTGTCTAGATGTTTTATAATACTTTTGATTGCCTTCTTACATTGTTTAATTTTTTTTTCTCTTTTTTTTTTAACATTTTATTAGGGGCTCATACAACTGTTATCCCAATCCATACACACATCAATTGTGTAAAGCGCATTTGTACATCGTTTCTCAAAACATTTTCTCTCCATTTAAACCCCCGACATTAGGTCCTCATTTTTCCCCTCTCTCCCTACTCCCCCCTCCCGCATGAGCCCTTGATAGTTTATAAATGGGTATTTTGTCATATCTTGCCCTGTCCGACTTCTCCCTTCATCCACTTTTCGGCTGTCTGTCCCCCAGGGAGGAGGTCACACACAGTTCCATGTAATCGGTTCCCTCTTTCCTACCCATTCTCCCTTTACCCTCCCTGTTTTGCCACTCACACCACTGGTCCTATAGGGCTCATCCGTCCTGGATTCCCTGTATTTTCAGTTCCTATCTGTACCAGTGTACCTCCTCTGGTCTAGCCAGTCTTGCAAGATAGAATTCGAGTCATGGTAGTGGGAGCGGGGAGGAAACCTTTAGGAACTAGAGGAAGGTTGTATTTCTCATCATTGTTACAGCTTATCATCATAATTTTTACAATGTTAAACAACTTCCCCTAGGATAAGGAAAAGGAGAATTCCATGTGTTTCCTTCTGAGGGGAGCCTGAAGTTATTGATCATTAAATAACGAGTCCATCGTTGCTTCTATGCCCTAGAAATGCCTCTATATTTAAAGATGGATAGTTTCCTCCTAAAGAGGGTTTTAACTCCCATAGTGTGACTCTAGCCATTAAATCTGAACAAAATATAAGTCGAATGAATTGTCCTCCAAAATCTTATGAATCCATTGAGATATCAAGGGAATAAGAAAAAGAATGCTTGGACTCCTACAATATGCCAAGCACTGTACTGAGCATTTTTTACCTGTAATTCTACTCTTCATAACAAGCCCTTGGGCTAGATGCAGTTTTCCATACTTTACATGTGAGGAGGAGCGCTGATGGCATAGTGCACTGGCGGCATGGGGCTGCTAACGAAGGTCAGCAGTTCGAAACCACCAGCCACCCCAAGGGAGGCAGATGAAGTTTTCAACTCCCATAAAGGCGGACAGTCTCAGCAACCCACGGGAGCAGTTCTAATCTGTCTAATCTGCACACTGTGCTGCAGGCTGGGCCTACAATAGGACACCAGGCCTGGACCTGTAGAGCATTACCTTATGATGAGGGAGACAGGTATGAAGCACATCTTTTAAAATTATGTTAAACCTAAAAAAATTAGTATAGGGTAATGTTGTTGGATAGTCTGGGAATATCTTGCAAGAAATAACAATGAAAAGATCCCCAAAAATGGGGGCCAAAAGAGAAGAAAGCATTCTAGGTAGAGGAAACAGCAAGGAGGTACTAAGGCAGGAGTGGACTTAGCATATTCAAAAAGCTGAAGAAAGCCACCGACGAAGCTGAAGAGAAATAAAAGAGGGCATGAGGTAAAAATGAAGCTAGAGAGATGAACTGAAGTCATGCCATGCCTAGCCATGCAGGCCAGGTAAATAATTAAAATTTTCTCGAAAGTGCAAGAGAAAGCCAACAGAGGCTTTTAAACAGTAAATTTTATAATTAAGTTCTCTTGCAAAAACCACTCACTCTAGGTACTATGTGAAGAACTGATCAGAAACCGCAACACTGGAAGCAGAGAGGCCAGGTAAGAGGCCATGGCAGTGGATCGAGTGCATGATGGTGCTCACCTGAACTACGCTGATAGCAGTGCAATGAAGAAACGTGAACAAATGTCAGCAGTATTCACTCAGCTGCGTGCATCCCACTCACAGGATGAGGAAAACGCAAGAATTACTTCCTAGCTCAAGAAACACAGTATATGCTATTCACCTGATGAGAGAGGAACACTAACAAAAGCAGCAGCAGACCTGGAAGAGACGGTGAAGATTAGATTTGATGCACTATGAAACACGCAAGAGAACAGGCAAGCAGTTACACAATACTGGAAGGCAGAAGAAAAGTCTGCAGAAAAGTCATTCAAAGTCTTTCTGAGTGGATGTCAAATTATTGAAGAGAGGGAGTTCAACAAAAATACATTAAGCTTTGAACTCTATTTGGTAATCATTCACCAAGCATCTAAAATAACCCTTTCCACAGGCCAAGCCTCTGAGTTGCTCAGGCATAATACATTGCACTGCTTAATCATCGTACAGGGAGCATGGAGAAGTAGCCGATGTGAAATTAGACACTCCAGAGGCCTAGCTTAAGTTCCGGAATATTGTGACTAGCTGGCAATAACGGCCCTTAAACTTTTTAAGACTGAACTTGTGCCTTCTATACTAAACAGGGCAAGACTCGGGAGGCCAAGTTAAATGTTTGTGCAGGTAATTTATAAAAGTCCAAATTATGTTCTTAGGAAACTATCGGTTCTATCCGCCAGGTCCCTTTTCTGTCTGTATAAACAAGAGTTTGCTTTTCTGCTTGGCTGAAGTTATCAATCAACCAGAGCTTCAAATCAATTCATTCCGGTTCAGTCCCTTATCGATATCAATAATTTGCATTTCCACATATGAAAATTCCGAAATCAGAATCTACATTTTTAACAAATTCCTCAGGTGATTCTTACAGGATTCAATGAATCACCTGAGGATCTTATGCTGACATTAGAATCATCAGGGTGCTCTGTACGCCCCACCAGAGAATCTTATTAAACTAGTGATTCAATATATCTGGAGTGGAAATGCATATTCTCGGCAGGTGGTCAAACCAGAATGAATTGGTTCAACACTGTGAACTCAGCTTCTAAGTTTTCCCAGCACAGTGACAGCTTCAACTCATTTATACTTTCTATATCTCTGATAGAGGGCTCTTTTCCCTTCCTTTCATCCATCATCCATCCAATATGCATAGGGCTTCAATCATGTGCCGTGGCTATCTGCACTGTAGGCATATTAGAAAATGTCATCATCAAGCTGCTGCATTCAACTGCTTGCCAACGTTTCATGAGGACATAAGAGATTTGAGTTAGGAAGAGTTTAATGGAAGTCAGTTATCACTCTTTCAGATTCTTTAAGTTCTTAACTAAAATAAATGAGATCAAAGAGTATTCTTAATATTACGGGATGTCTCCTCCCTTCCACTCAAAGCCTGACAAACTTCAAGACTTAGCTTTTTAACTGCTATTCTAGGGATGTCTTCTGGGGTGGTGTGTGTGTGTGTGTGTATGTCTTCTGGGGTGGTGTGTGTGTGTGTGTGACATTTTATGCAGTCTTTTACCGCATGTGATACACCATGGAACCTAAACCATGTTCCCTTTTGTGGTCAGATGTGGTATTCATCATAAAAACAAATGCACTCAAGTGATAGTTACATGTATTGTCTGGATTCTGGCCCGATCCTTAATTGTACTATTGTTTATAATGCTTTTAAACTGTCCTCCACCTCAAAATATTTTTGAAAAAATAAAAGGGGGGGCTGTAAAATTACTAAATTGACAAAAATAAAATAGCCAAGTTTCTATGTGCTTCATGGAAAAATAAATTATGTCTAAGAAGAATCCATGGCAGTCTATACATGATTTAAGGTATTCTTACAGATTATTATATTCAACACAGAACAGAATGAAAGTACCAATTTCATTCAGAAACAAGTCTACAGCCCAGGAAAATTAAAAATTAGGGTTTTCTGTAACCTTTATGCATTCTATGAGAGAACAATGCAAATCTGCAATACATCCGCTCCCCCTGCCCACCCACTGCTAGTATCAAGGCTCATATTGAGAACCCCACAATAATACAGGCAGCAGTAGCAAAAGTTAATGTGTATTAAATACACCTTATGTAACATACCTTTGTCCTCATAATCCCTAAATTAAACATCCTATGTATTAAGTCACCTAAATCTACAGCAGGAACTCTCCCGTTACATAGCCACCTGCTTAAGATGAAGGACAGACACAGAATTTACAAGCTTAAAGAAGTTGGGAAAAGCATGTCACAGGAGAAATGGTTTAGATAATCTTTGTGAAACAACAGGAGTACTAACAGTTTTACAGGGACCCCAAAAGAAGAGTCATTGGTATTTGCCATAAAAAGCATAAGAATGCTTTAAATTGCACATAAATGGTCGGGCAGCAGCACAGTAAAGAATGGGGTTCCATGAAGCAATATGGGGTAGTGATTTACTAACTGGCCTTTGGAGTTGAATAAATTAGATGGAAAAAATTACTCTCTCCCCTTTTTACTGTGATTTGGGGCCACACAATTGGAATTAAAAAAGCAAATTAAAATGAATAAAAAAGTCTGGGGAGTGGAAGATGCCAGTAACTGCAATTTACAATTGAGGGTCAGAATCAAGACAGAGTCAATGCTGAGGGTCAAAGACAGCAAGGTGTGCCATTTATAGTCTGATTCGTCTCCGATAATTAGGTTCTTTGCATGCATTGTCCAGTTTAATCTGCATTGCCATTCTGACACATAGCTTTTACTTTCTGGACTGAACAGAGAAGGAAACTGAAGGATGGAGAGGCTAAGTAACTCTCCCATGCTCACACACAGGTAGCACAACCAGACTCAAATGGATTATCTGTCTAATCACCATCCTGCCATGACACTGAAGCTGCAGTAGTTCTAAAGTAAAACCTGCTCGAGCTAAGCAATCTATCAACATCGTACTTGACTAACAAGAGGCACAGCCATTAGCATGCAGAGGGAAGGTGAAAATGCAATCTTAATCAGGACAGCAGTATTTTCAGAAAGACACTGGCATTTTAACAAAGCTCTTCAAGATCTTGAAAACAAGGTTTAGGATAAAAGAGCTACTGAGCTAGACCCATAGTGAGCAGGTCAAGACACACTGAGTCTCCACAAATCAAAATCAAGGTGGAGATACTAATATGAAGTCAACTCAGCCTTCCAGGAAGCCTCAATGAGCAAAAAGAGAGATGCACACCAGTAAAGACAGAGCATGCAAGGTGATATGTTAGATATGCAAACAGACCTAGGGGGTGGCAGAGAGTGCCTACAGTGCTCTGGATGTGAAAATTGGCATTTGTTGGCACCGGGTGGTTTCTAATATTTCAGTTCTAGAGATAGACTACCTGGATTCCAATTCTAACTCAACTGCTCATCGATAGTGTAATCCTGCATTATTGACACTAAATATCGGTTTCTCCACTTATAAAATGGAGATGATGACAGTGGTGGTAGTCAATGATGATGATGATGATGATGATGATGATGATGATGATGATGATAACAACAACACCATTAACAGTTTTTGAGAAATTTAAATCGTATAATACACTTACTTAGTATGAAGTACACACACAGTACCCCTGAAGACATTACAGCTATTATTAGTCTCAAAATTTGGGGTGAAAGGAATGCTGTGAGCATAGGTCCGAAAGAAGACAAGGGACTGGGAGGCCCACAGAATAAACTAGAGGGTAAAGAGTGGGTCTACCTGAAGAAGTTAGAAAAGCCAGGCTTTGGACCACAGATTTTCAAACGGAGTTTATAGGCAGGGGGATTGTCATTGGCAAGGAAGACAGGAAAAAAGCTAGGCTTTCAGGGGTCCTCAAGTCAAGAAAAGGGTTATTAGTTCATACTAAAAGTTACTTTCTTCTATGACCTACATTCACGTCCTAAACCACTACCTAACACCCACATCTTACTACCTTCCTAACCTACAGAATGCTGCTACACTGTACTATTCAGCTTCTTCCCTGGCACGGGACTCAGGCAGCCAGCCACTCAGTTCCCCAAAGCGCCTCAACACCATTAGTCATCTTTCATTGTTGTCTGGTTCGTTATATTTAATCATTGAGGACATTGATATTGTTCACTGTGGCCAGTGAAGTTCCACAGCAGATAAAATCTTCCTACTCTCTGAGCAAGTTTCATCTCCAAGAGAAAATCTGACTGGAAGCTGTCTTTTCTCTGTGGGAGACCTGCGGCAATGACCCATAGCTCTAAGCTCCAATCTACACCGTTAGGTACAGGCTATTTTCTTGGAAGTCTATCTTTAAAGACTGAGTTAAATACAAATGGCTCTTCCGTAACTTCTTTTTAAAGCCGTGTCTTAGGCTGGTTTCTTAACAGGAGCAAAACCAGTGAAGCGTATATGATTATAAACCAAACAAAATCCAACAGCCGCTAAGTTCATTCTGACCCATAGCCATCCTGTTAGCACACAATGTCAAACAGCTTCACGGTGTTTGCAAAGACTGGAAATCCTCACAGAAGCAGACTACCGCATTAATCTCCCTTGGGGTGGCTGGGGAGTTCAAACCATTGACCTTTCGGTTAGTAGCCCAACACTTAACCCACTGCATCACTAGGAGCCCTAAATTAATATACATGCTGTTGTTGTTGTTGTTGTTGTTAGGTGCCATTGAGTCAGTCCCAAACCATAGTAATCCCACGCACAACAAAATAAAACCCCACCTGGTCCTGCACCATCCTCACAAATGTTGTTCTATTTGAGCCCGAATATTAATGCAGCTACTGCGTCTTTTTCATTGCCCCTCTACTTTACCAAGCATGATGTCCTTCTCCAGGGACTGGTCTCTCCTGACATGTCCAAAGTACATGAGATAAAGTCCTTCCATCCTTGTTTGCTTCTAAGGAGCTTTCTGCCTGCACTTCTTCCAAGACAGCTTTGTTTGTTCTTTTGGCAGTCCATGGTACTTTTTCAATATTCTTTGCCAGTACCATAATTCAAATACATCGATTCTTCTTTGGTTTTCCTTATTCAATGTCCAACTTTCTCATGTATATGAGGCAACAGAAAATCCCATGGCTTGGTATTTTTCAACACTTTAAAGAAGTCTTGTGCAGCAGATACACTCAGTGTAATGCATCGTTTGGTCTCTGGAATGCTGCTCCCAAGAGCATTGATTGTGGATACAAGCAAGATGAAATCCTTGAAAACGTCAACCTTTTCTCCATTTCTCAAGATGTTACCAGTTGTTAGGAGCTGAGTTTTCTTCACACTGAGTTGTCATCCATATTGACTTCATCAGCAAGTGCTTCCAGTCCTCCTCACTTTCAGCAAGAAAGATGTATCATCTTGTATACTGCAATTGCTAGTAAGTCTTCCTCCAACACTGATACTACAGTCTTCTTCTTCATATAATCCAGCTTCTTTGATTATTGTTCAACATACAGACTGAATTAGTTTGGTGAGAGGACACAATCCTGATGCATACTTCTCTGATTTTAAACCATGTGATATTCCCTTGTTCTGTTCACACAAATGCCTCTTGATCCATGGATAGGTTCCACATGAACCCAATGAAGTGTTCTGGAATTCCCATTCTTCCCAAGGCTACCCATAATTTGTTAAGGCCCACAAAGTCATATGCATAGTCGATAAAACACATATATATTTCTGGTATTCTCTGCTGCCAGCTAAATATACATAGTGATTAAAAAAAATTTTAATGCCTTATGCAGTTGTAGAGGCTGCAAGTCTCAATCTCATAACCTAGTCAAGTCAGGCTAGAGGTGTCTCCTGACATGTCACTCCAGGGGTTCATGAACCGCAAATTGGCAGGTCAGATGGCAGGCTCATATCCCAAGAACCAGGCAGAGGTCAGAGGATGATGTGTTGGATGCAGAATCAAGAGAGCTTTGCAAAAATATCTCTATGTATTTGGATCCATGCCACACCCTCAAGGAAACTCCTCTTTTAACTGATTGGCTGGTCACATCACAAAACAGAGGACGGTTTTATCTGTCACACCACTAAGAAGCAAAGCCTAGCAAACATAACTTTCACCATCACAAGCTAGAGGTCTGCCTGATATTTTAGTGTAATTCTGTACTTTTGGGCAACCAACACTAAAAAATGTGAAGCTATTTATCCAAGTTTATATAATTCTTTATTACCAGTGATAGATCAGAGAATCTAGGCCAACATGTCTACTGTTCTTTCTCTAGTATCATGGAAGACAACCCATTTACATCTGGTTTGCATGCATGTACACAAAATAGTCAGCATAGAGCCTACCATAGTAAGCACTCCACACACATTAAATATTGTCACTCTTATCTTTCTTATTTTGATGAATAATTATAGTGATTTACTATTATGATCTTCCTCTATCTTAGTAAGTCTGACATTTTTCTGACTATACTCGAACAATCTTTCCATATCATAGTAAGTGCCTGCACTTGCCATTTTCTCCACCGTTTCTACTTAGTTTGGGGCTTTGTCTTTACAGAACAACTCATTGGTGAAGTTATGAACCTTTCAAAAATCATACATTCATTCAAACAGTGAATTCAAACAAAACAAAGAAGTTTCAACATTCCATATAAATTATCTCCTCTTCTTATGAACTCATACTTTTATTACACACTTTACAAATGAAAATGAACAGATATATATTCTATTATTTATATGTAACTGAAAGGCCATATCATCATGAATCTGGTTGAAGAAAGAATAGTTACAGAACTTTAGGACAGGTTTCCCTGGAACCCACTCTTTCTATTACTTCCCACATCATTAGCTTAAGTGATTCAACACCCAGTAGATGCCAAATGCCCTCATCTCCAACCATGATGCCAATTTTTAAAATACAGATTCTTATCGCATTCAAACACAAAAGGATTAATGGAATTATTCCCCCAATTTCGTTCAAACTTCCTATCTGATTTGTCATTAGAGGCTCAATGGCTGACTCCATGATATTCTGGAACTCAAACAGTCTTTACCTATTTGCTGCCAACCACAGCCACTGCTACAAAAGCTGCATCTGCATGCGCACATTTGTTGGGGGATTACAGAAGAGGCCACATTTAACATGCTAGAAAACCGTTTCACTGGCAAACATTTGACAACAAAGGTCACAACATATATAAGTATCAAGTCTTACCGGCAGGGAACAAATAAAGTAAAACCTCAAAGAAAGGGCTCTTATTCTGTTAACTAACACCAACTTTCAATACCATATGAATCTATACGGTGAAAACATTTTGATAATGGAGTATAACTAAGGTCAAATTAATTATAACATATTAGATCGTTTACTTTCATCACAATCAAGGGGCAGGAATCTGACCTCAACAAACTGCTGTTTGGAAAAAATACAAGGGGCTTCAAAAAGCTTGTGGGAAAATTCCATTATCTTTTCAATCCATTTTCCACAAAGTGTTTTGAAGCCCTAGTGATTCTTTTCTCACTGTTCCCTTCCCCAGCAACCCAAACCCACTGCCATTGAATCAACTCTGACACACTGTAATCCTATAGGATAGAGTAGAACTGTCCTATAGGGTGTCTGAAACTGTAACTCATTATGGGAACAGACAACCTCATCTTTCTTCTGTGGAGTGGCTGGTGGGTTTTGAACTACTGATCTTGCAGTTAGCAGCCTGACACTTAGCCCACTGTGCGTCCAGATCTCCATTAATCTCCCCTCTCTTACAACAACTCTGGAAAGGACTAGTGAACCTGTGTTCTATATTCAGTGTTGGCCCACACTGCCTCACACTCTTCAATCTCATGAGGACTTCCAAGAAAGAAGTTTAACTCATGCGCACTTAAGTCACATCCCCTGAGACAACAGGGCAAAGATAATGCTTCTGTCTTTAAAATGATGATTTTCATGGAATCATGACCAAAAGTTATTGTCTTGAATGTCTACCTCCTTGTTTATAAGAAGATACAACTTCAAGTGCAGACTTGCTGTCTTGGCAAAATACTGGTACTCCAAGATGTCTACATTCTATGGGGCTGTAAAAACCTGTGAATGTGTTATATACAAAGATCTGATTTGCACATGTGATGGGCCACTTGATGAGCCCAATGTAATTAACGTGTATCCATTTCGATTGAGTTGATTCTGACTCATAGCAGCCCAACATGGGTATTTCCAAGGCTATAACTCTTATGGGTACAGAGAGCCTCAAGTGTCCCCAATGGAGCAGTAGGTGGGTTCGAATGGTTGACCATGCAGTTAGTAAGTAATCCAACATGTGACACACTCCAAGCCACCAATGTAATCACTCAAACTCAAACACACTGCCATATAGTCAAGACCGACTCATAGTAACCCTATAGGGCAGGTAGAACTGCCCCTGTGAGTTTCCAAGATTCCAAGAACTTCCCTTTGCAGGAGTAGAACGACTCGTTTGCAGAGTAGCTGGTAGTTTCCAACCACTTACCTTTCAGTAAGCAGCCCAACGCTTAACCACTACGCCAGAAGTGCGGCTAATCACAGGGTCTTCAAATACCAAACTCAAATGTAGAAGTCAGAAGTGTTGGAGGGAGGTGGAACTACAGAAAAAGTTCCGGGTGCTGAGGACTTTATCATCAAAGGCTCGGTTTGTAGATAAGGGAAGGAGTACCAAGGAATCTATGGCAAGTCTCTAAAGGTAGAGAAGGCAAGGAACTAAACTCTCTCCTCCCATTACCATGCAGTCAATTGTGACTCAAAGCGACCATATGAGAGAACTGTCCACAGTGTTTCCAAGACCAATCTTTAAGAAAGCAGATCACGGCATCTTCCTCCCCCCCTCCCCCCCTTGTACTTAACTACACCTCAAGATTCTCCTCTAAAGCTTCCCAAATGAGCACAGTCTAGCCACATCTTGATTTTAGTACAGGAAGGGCCACATCACACTTACATAGATCTATGAGAGAATAAATTTCCTTGTTTTAAATCACTAAACTCGTGGTAATCTGTGAAAGTTGTGATAGAAAAAATATCTACGCTCCCGTATTTTGGGCCCCACAATGCATGGTCTCCCCCGTTGTAATCGCAAATCCCCAAATTGTCATGTCCCCTTCTCCCTGCCAATGATCAGAGGCCTCCCTTCCATTTTCTTTCCTATAGACTAAAATTGATAAAAAGCTGGTGCTCAACTTAATCACAGTAGCAAATGTAAAATCTCAGGGACCAGACAATGTCCCAAGATTAAATTACTGGAAAATCTAAAAATAATGCTTCAGAAGAAGCCATGCATTTAAACACTATACCATCTTAAAATAAAAAATACTTAAACACCATCACATTGGCGCAGCTTCAGGCTTCATGATCGGACACACATTTGTCAGCCTCATGGGCTCTGCTTTAAGCAACCCACAGTATTTCCACAGACAAGTGCAGCCAAGAAAGGCAGGACAACTGGGAAGGGCCCCTGACCTACAAGATGATTCATTTTTCTGCTCTTCTTCTTTAACTGGCTACTTGGCTCTTACCCCACATCCCATGCCCAGGCGTGGAAAAGATTATCAAGCATACTTTTTTGCTTCTATGTATATACTTAGTAGGATTAAAAGCACTAATTTAATTGGTTGGTGTTTCTGTGGTCAATACCAACCATCAACAATTTAATTCACACAACATTTCTTTATGTGTAATCTTTATCTTTACTTTTTTAAAAAACACTTAATTCCTTGTTATTTTAAAAATCAAAGAACTGCAGATGATCTCCCAAAACAAGTGATGTAAGAAGAAAATGTTATCAGTAAGAAGTTCAAGATCTTTGATGAGGGCCATTGTCACAATCTCAGCTACTGATATAGCGGTCTATTCTCAGGGAGCCTGAGCGAAGAAGGATGATATGTCCATTTGGATAGCCTCATTCCCTAATAGATGGTGCATAATAATTGTATGCTAAACTCTACTGGTGCATAATAATTGTATGCTAAACTCTACTCTGATGGGTAGTAATTTGTTCAATGAAATGAAACCCTTCTCCCAATTCTGTTAGAGTCTTTTGAACAAGTAAGTGGTTAGCATATTAATGTGCCACATTAATGTGCTCCATCTGTACATACTATCTTTTTCTATTTCAATTCTGTACTGTTCAAAGAAAAAGTCAAGAATGCACTTTCTCTCTCATCTTCTAGCCTGGACCTGACCTTCTACTGTACAGTCCCTGGCCCACCCCTGTCCTCTGCCCAAACCCAAGACTCAACAGGAGGTTTGGGCCAGGTCTTCCATCTACTGCATGTGTACTCAGCATAATGTTTTCTATGTATTACTTCCAATTGTTTTGAACAACCCAACACAATCACAGGCGCCATTCTAACATTTCACATATACAAGCTTTTTCAGCCATGACAGGGTAAGTTCTGTGACCTACTTTGATTAGATTCTGATATGCTCTGAACATGGGCAGACACAAATCAGATAAAGCATTCATGTGTCCGATTAAAACTCCCACACTAACCAACATGCTCCTCTTTTATCCACACAACACACAATGATATGGCATTAAATAAAAGATCATTTAGTAGGAAAATGAATCAATATGTTTTATATAATATAAATATATTCTATTATAAACATAAATCTCTAAACACCTCAGTGAGCAATCTCTTGTTTAGGGTGTAAGGTTTTTCAATCTTTGTTTTTCCTACCTAGGAGAGATTTCAGGTTCTTCTGAAATAAAACCCATTTCATTTAAATGATTTCTGGTTTTATGTTCCCACACTACAGTAGGGTGCCCATAATGCCCTTCTCAAGTAATAGAAACTGGCTCCCCAGTGTAAAACCAGGAGGCATGGTCACATTCGCATTCTAGGCACCAAGCAAAGCAATAAGCAAACAACAAAAACACTTTCTAAAGTGTGTGCGCACTTACATTTACAGATAACACATTTCTGGGAAGCTGGCCCCAAAGTGTACACCACCCAATTTTAAGTGCTATCCTGGGCTGTAGGCAGGAAGGCAGCATGGGAATGCAAGCCAGTAAGGAAAAGGGGAAGCCACGTCCCCGGATTGCCTGTGCTTCTCAGCTGGGTAAACCACAACAGTATGCCTGGAGGACATGACCTGGCTGCTGAACTCAGTGCACCCACTCAATATGTAAACACTTTTCTGTTTCCTACAAAGCAGTGTTATGCTTCTCCAAGATTGCTGTAAGTATTTGGAGAAATGCCAAAATACTAAAGAAGCCATTTAATCTCTGCATTCTCACTTTGTTTTACAGCCCCACCCTCCTCACTCAAGAGATGTATGGAACCCAATTCATTTACTCGACTGCAAATTAAACTTTAAGTTCTAAGCTCTCCTGGTGGCCGACGCCCCACCACACAAGGTTTTGTCACCTTGCAGAGCACCACAGACTCCTATCTGCCTCCTTCCTGAGGGAAATTCAATTCCGAGTACAAGTGGGTCGTTGTCTGGAATTAGGAGAAGTGACATTATCAAGAAATTTCCCAATTTGTGGCTTAAAAGTAAAAAAAATAATACAATCTAGTACTTACTCTCCTTTCCAAACTAGCCTTTAAAACTGGATGCTGAAAAGCACTTCACACGCTTTCCTATCTCACGGGTCTATTGGTTACGCTATAAAGTTATAGCCTAGTTAGCTGCCTCACTGACAAACATATCCATTCATTCCCTTTCTCTTCTATACATATATTTATAAATGGCAAGCACAATGTATTCTCTGTTAGTCCACATGGCTGGGCAACAGGGATGCTGTGTAATAAAGAGGTGCCACACATACCATGCATGAGTTCTAAATAAATGGGGTTTACCAAAATAATTAACACAAAGCTATATTATTATCACTTAATCTCTCATTAATGACCTTAACCTGCCAAGTTAATTTTGACAAGCAAAATCTGTGTCTTCAGTTGAAAATAAGAAGAAAAGTACCCCTCTGAGTCTCCAAGAAACATGGAAAGTAACTCTCACAGTAACAAAAACATGGACAAAAATCATGGTATCTGTGGTAGCATCTTCAAAGAAAAAGACATACACAAAACAACTCTTTTGGGGAGGATGCTAATAGCTACTTCAGGGAACCCTGGTGGTGCTGTGGGTTAGGCACTGGGTTGCCAACTACAACATCAGCAGTTCAAACTCAACAGTGCTCTGCGGTAGAAAGACAAGCTTAGCTGTTCCCGTGAAGATGCACAGTAGCAGAAACTCTAGACAGGGTGGCACTGAGTCCAAGCTGACTTGGTGGCAGAGTAAGATTTACTTTAGAGTTCTGGGCAGCGCAAACAGTTACTTCATTCAACTGCTAACCAAAAGGTTAGAGGTGCAAGTCACTCAAAGGTAGTTTAGAAAAAGGCCTGCCGACCAAGATCCAAAACATCAGTCATCAAAAACATCAATGGAGCACAATTCTACTAGACACGCATGAGGTCCTTTCATGAGCCAGAGTCAACTTGTGGTTTAGTATCTCCCTCGGAGGGATGTCTGCCAAAACATAATAAAAGAAGCTTGCTGCAGTAGAGTCGCTACAAAAATTAAAAACTAAATGAGTGCACGCACACATATTAAGTGTTTCATGTGTACAGTGTACAGTGCCTGCTGAGTACTGAATCAAATCAGGAATGCGGATGAGGTGAAAGGTCTCACTGCGATCGAGTCAATTCCAACTCCTAACAACCCTATGGAACCGGGCAGGGCAGAACTGCCTCCATGGGGTTCCCAAACTGGAAGTGTTTACGGCAGCTGAAAGCCTTATCTTTCTCCTGTGGAACGCCTGGTGGTATCGAACTGGTCTTTCGGGTCACTCCCCAATGTGTAACTACTATGTCAGCTGGGTCCCCTCCAAGGTGAAGGATAGGAGTGTCTTAATTTATTTCAACATAAAGCTTCCGAGAGTTTCTCAAATATGAATACTTAAGAATTCTTGATGCTATAAATTCAATTTAGCTATCCTGAAATGATAAGCTTCATAGAAATGGGGAGCTAATAACAATGAGTGCAAGAAAAAAGAGGATTGTACACCTCTTTTTAATATGATTGAATGACTGAATTTTATGATATGTGAATTATATGCCAATAAAACTGTTAATTAAAAAAAAAGTTGAGCTCTGTGGTACTCAAACTTTATGTCCACACTCCCAAGGGCACTACAATGTACTCACAGGAAAACTATGATATTTTAAACTTCTGAAAGAAAAAAAATTCAAATGTGTTTGACATTGTACAAACTACTAGCTGGAGGAAGTTCAGAGCTTTACTGTTAAACTATACTGCAGCCATTATATGATGTCTTATCTTTGCAAAGTTGGGTTTTGTAGGTTGTTGTTTTGGGGTGTTTATTTTTAGCAGTTATTGTTATTTAGCAGATAAAAACAAGGTACTGAGGAATACCGACGTGGAGCAGGAAATGATAGAGGTGATGTCCATCTGAATCTAGATTTGAGAAATTATAAATAGCACATCACATTTGTAAACAACCATGGTTTTAAAAAAATAAAATCAAAGCATTACCAAAAAGACAACTCAATTTTTAAAATGTGCAGAGGCCTTAAGACATTTCACCAAAGAGGATATTCAAATAACCAACAAGCACATGAAAAATGTTCAACTATTATTAACCATGAAACCAAAACCAAGCCAAACACACTGCCATCTAACACACAGTGACCCTATAAAACTTAAACTACTGCTATCAATGTCAACTCCAACTCCGAGTGGCTCTACAAGACACAGGAGAACTGCTCCTCTGGGTTTTCAAGGTCATCAAGCCTCATCTTTCCCTCACAGAGCAGCTGGTGGGCTAGCACTCAAGACCTTGCAGTTAGCAGACCAATATGTAGCATATTCTTGGGTACAAGAGTGTCTGTTTGGTTATATGTAATGTTAATACAATATTAACAAATTCAAAATATTTTTCTTTCAATTTCCAGGTAATAGTAAGACACATATTCTTTTTTTTTTTTTAAACATTTTATTAGGGGCTCATACAACTGTTATCGCAATCCATACACACATCAATTGTGTAAAGCGCATTTGTACATCAT
>NW_022103900.1:23506430-23581713 GCF_000313985.2 Echinops telfairi
TGATATGTTGTTCCATGTGGGCTTTGTTGCTTCTGAGCTAGATGACCGCTTGTTTACCTTCAAGCTTTTAAGACCCCAGACGCTATATCTTTTGATAGTCGGGCACCATCATCTTTCTTCACCACATTTGCTTATTCACCTGCTTTGTCTTCAGCGGTTGAAGACACATATTCTTGGTATGTTGTTTGAACTACTTAATAAATGAAGCTGTTAGATCATTCTTTTTTTTTTTTTTTTTTTCCAGATCATTCTTTTTGGCCTAGGAGCACCATGAAAAATTAAAGAAACACAAAGGACACTGTGATCCCCAAAAATTGGGAATCTCTTGTTTAGGTTACGTCCACCACCTCTCCTCCCTGAAATTACTCCTGATATTACTGCTTAATAGATGTAGTCTAAATTAAAAGAACATTTGAAAAGAATTTTAACTTTTAATCTTAAACCAATGTATGAGAAATTATGAAAAGTTAAAAGAGGTACTGATTGGAGGGAAGTCAATATGCATTTCAATTAGATAAATAAAAATTTATAATGAAAATATACTTTCCTAAAGGTTCTTAGTATAATACAATGTATACAATGGTACAATACAAAAGTATTATACAATATGTAGCATCTTCGTTACCTAGAGAAAGTGTGTTGCTTTGTCCCCCCGACCCCACCTCATGTAATTTCTAAACAAATCTTTCAGACTAAATATTGTATTTCAAAACCACTCAAATGAACTAAGTTTTCTGATAGAATATTGTTCTAAAATGTTATCCCAATATAATTATTAATAATGCCCCATTTCACTCTCAAAAAGTTGCCCAATTTGGATGATCCATTACATGGCTACATTAACTTAGAAGGCAATTACACGCTAAAAAAATTAAGGAATGAATGTCTTATGTTTTGGGAGGAAAAGATAAAATAAAAATCTTAATCATGTTTTCAGCGTTTACAAATCTCAGGGTCAAGATACTGAAAGGCAAGGTTGGGGCAAGTTGACCCCTTACTGTAAAATCCTGTAGATATGAAGTCACGTGGGGTAGACAGTGAATCAGCACCTCTCGCAACCTACTTCCTGATGAGATGGTTAGGCTTTGCATTAGACAGTATTGTACCCACGTTTTCATCAGTGGATAATAACTTGCCATTAGTGAATGACAACTCTACCACTTGTGGAAAATCTGGTTAGGTTAAATAAATAAAAAGAAATAAATATAAATAGGCTTTAGAAGAAGTAAATCTTATTTTGCAGACAACTTGTTTTAAAATTCATAAAATATGAAAAATTATTAAAGTTTGTAGTTTCATCATTTAAAGAAAAAGTTTTCTTTAAAAGTGGAAATTTGGAAGTTTGGAATTATCCTCTTGTTCAATGGCTTTTCAGATTTCCATTTAAAATAGCTACAATTAGATCTTTTCACAAGTACAACCAATTTTCCCCCTGTAATTCCCTAGCATGCACTTAGGCCAAAAAAAAAAAGAACCACTTATTTACCAATATTATATTTTTGTCCCCAGACACTCAGATAGTCTTTGTACTGATTGTCTCCTACTATTTTTCTGAAAATTAAATCTGCGAGGATTTTTCCTCTCACAAAAAAAGATGTGGAAAACAAAAAACATATCTTCTGAGTAAAACACACACTCCTAAAGAATAAACCTATTCATTATTCATGTCTGGCCTTCTAGAATGTCTGCAAGACGGAAAGACTACTATTAATTTCAGCCAAGTAAAGGAAATTATCACATGATATCATTCTAACTCAATATCTGAGGCACTGTGCTTCAAATCTGATGGTGCTACAAAGGAAACATAATTTGCTGGCTTCGCCCTTACATGTTCCCATACTTCAGTACTTAGTACATGTAAGGCCTATGATGACGACAGAAATACTGTGACCGACAACCATACTTCTCTAACCTTATTGAATATTAATATGAGGAGACGCAAACTCCTAGACCTCAACACTGTAATACTAATCAAGGATTCGTAAACCCCTGCTCCCACACCTAACTTATACTTTAAAAAATTCATTCACATAAATAATTCCGGGATCTGAGCCCAGGAGTCTCTATCTCTTATAAGCCTCTCAGGGGATCATGATGCACATGTTTGAGCTCTATTGATGAAAAGGTTTAGGATGTCTTGTGTCCATGTTAAAGACGGGGGGCGGGGTGGTGGTGGTGGGTTATATCCAGCAAATAACCCAGTCACTAATTCCTCGCAATCCTAAGCACAAACACCCGAGACAGACCACAGGTAAGACTGACAGAGAAGAAGACCGAGAGTGAGACGGAGATACCATGAGGAAGACAGAGGGTAGGCACATGTTGAAAAGTCTTTCTATATGTGGTAGTAAAAACACTGGGGAAAGAGGTCCAAACCATAAATAGATAAACCATCCTCACTGCAAAAAGACAACAATCAAATGGGAAGTTACAAATGGGAAGTCTTAGTTACCAATGGGAAGTCTTAGCTGCTGATTTTAATGACCTTTCCTTCTACATTCTAATATTCTTTCAAAATGTATCTAATCCTTAGTTGAATTCATGGTCCATATATACAACATGCTTGACAAGACACTAACATTTCTTGTCCCAGTAGTGGTCTTTTCCACGCAGCCATGTGGCAAAGCCCCAAACAAATCCATTTACCAACTTCCAGTCTGGTATTAGCAGCTAGGCACTGCCAGAGAGGACCACAAAGCAGGCAGATTTTGGTACATCTTAAAACAATGACCAAACTCACATATCCCTCAACACTGCCCAGAAAACCTTTCAGTCGACTCAGTGTACTTACATGCGTCAGTTAACTCTTTACTTGCTCTCTCACAATCACCCCATCCCCCATACCTCACAAATAAAATAGACACACACAAACACACACACACACAAATATAGAGAGAAAAGAAAAGAAACAGAACTTTTTCTACTTCCTGCTACTAAGCTTCTAAACAACCACACATGTAGACCCATTAGCACTCATTCGGTAGTTCTCCCATCTAAAGTTCATCCCTCTCACCCCCACCACCATGGTGTGGAGGCCACCCTTTCTTGCATTCTCTGCTCATAGGGCCATGTTGAAAAATAAAGGTTTGAAGCTGTGGATCACAAAGTACAGTGTCGAGTACATAAGACTTATTCAATTAAGTATTAGCTCTTTTCATGACCAACGCATCTCACAGGCCTATTTCCTACATAGCATTGGTGCTCAAAAAATGAAAAAGAGTAATCCGATATTTGGGTAGGAAGAGAGAATCAGATGGAAAATGTATCTCAATCAAATGTCCCATCACTAACACCTTCCCCAAGCCTCGGAAATAACTCAAATACGTATCTACACAAGAAAAACTGAACTCATAGCCTGGTAAGACAAACAAAAGGTAAGACATTAAGGTACCAGTATTTTCTTGCCTTTCCTGATTTTATAATTACTCAGGTGATAAATAACACATATACATAAACAAACAAATAAAATTTCTCGGGCTACTTTACGTGGTGGGGGCATGATAGTGAAAACTCTTCCTCTACATGCTTGTACAATAGCAGCAGGCACTGCTTTCTGTTTCAGGAAACTATAATTTAGGAAATCTAAGTGGACTACAATATGCGAATCACATTCAAAATATCTTCTGTACCTTTCTGCCAACATTTAAATCACTGAGGATACAAGAGACTCGATCAGAGAGAGTACAGCATGCATGTTCACAAGACCCATAGACACCATCACCATCCTTTAAGATGGAGTAAAAGGAGTTAATTTTTCTAAATTAACTAATTAGAAAATTAATAAGAAAATCTAGACAATTTTATGAGTGAAACGTAATAGCTTACTCAAGCCAAGAACACAAGCAGTCTCTTGGCTTGCTCTTACACAAATATCCGTGAGGCCCTCCCACCCCTCAAAGCCCAAGACCGCCGTAGGCATTTCTCTTCTGAGACAAAAAAACAAACTGAGTCAGTCTGGGTTGGACCCTCTGTACTGGCTGTCCAGTCACGATAATTTTTTGAATGAATGAAGCCTTAGGTTACCATTTCCATCAACGCAGCTGAAGTTCTTGATATCAGGTAATAAATCACTGCGCTTTTAAGTTATAAGGCATGCTTTGAGAAAAGTCAGACAGCTCGCTTCTAAGCTACCTTTAAAGGGAAGTTTTCCTTTAAGTAAGGAGTCCTGGTAGACTGCTAACCACAAAGTTAGTGGTTCAAGGCCACCAGCCGCTCTCCATGAGAAAACAAGGCTGTTCCTCTATGGAGGGGTTCTATTCTGTCCTGTAAGATCAATATAGGAATTGACATTGGAACGGACTTGATGGCAATGTGTCTGATTTGGGTGGTTTTACCCTTTACGGTTCACCGAATACAGGTGAAAATCTTCCCCATACCCAAGTGATTTTATAAAAAATATGACATTTCTTATACCAATGGTGTAGTAGCCACAAAAATCTTTGTTTTGAATAAAAGATCATCTTTAAAGGAAATTAGCTTTAAGAAAAACATTTTAACAACCCAGTGAACTTCTGTTTGGGGACTGCTGGCCTGCATGGTTAGTTGATGGGGCAATATGGGCTTCCATGGTTTTGATTGGCCATGACACTTGAAAGAACATAAAATGTCATGAGAAATGTGTCAGATTTCTTTTTTTTTTTTTTTAATCATTTTATTGGGGCTCGTACAACTTTTTTTTAAATCATTTTATAAGGGGCTCATAAAATTCTTATCACAATCCATACATACATCAATTGTGTAAAGCACATTTGTACATTCATTGCCCTCATCATTCTCAAAACACTTGCTCTCCACTTAAGCCCCTGGTATCAGCTCATTTTTTTCCCCTCCCTCCCCGCTTCCCCCTCCCTCATGAGCCCTTGATAATTTATAAATTATTATTTTGTCATATTTTGCCATGTCTGACGTCTCCCTTCACCCACTTTTCTGTTGTCCGTCCCCCAGGGAGGAGGTCACATGTAGATCCTTGTAATCGGTTCCCTCTTTCCAACCCACCCTCTCTCTACACTCCCAGTATCGCCACTCTCACCACTGGTCCTGAAGGGATCATCCACCCTGGATTCCCTGTGTTTCCAGTTCCCATCTGTACCAATGTACATCCTCTGGTCTAGCTTGATTTGCAAGGTAGAATTCGGATCATGACAGTGGGGGAGGGGGTAAGCATTCAGGAACTAGAGGAAAGTTGTATTTTTCTTCGTTGCTACATCGCACCCTGACTGGCTCGTCTCCTCCCCAAGACCAACATCTCCATCTTTTCTTGACGAAGCTGAGTAGTGCCTCCTCCTTGGCCCAGAATCCCTCCACTGCTTTCTACTTAAATCAAGATCCCTGATCTGACAGCTAAGTGTTGTGCCTGTTTGAAGGCATTGTTAGGCCTTGGGGTATGATGGAGGGTAGAGGACATATTTGAAGCAATCAGCAAGGCAGCAGCAATTGATTCTTTCTTCAAATGAGAGTCCTGGGTATCTGTGAAAAGGCTGAGGGAGAGGTGAACCAAGTGCTGTGGACCTAACCAGACAAGAGGAGAACACAGAAGAACAACAAATTGTATCCACCAATAAATGTTTACCTGAGGCCAGTCCTGTTTTTCTTTTTGATAAAAGTTGTGTTGTGGAAATAGAATCAAACTGATTTCTCAATCTAAGTTTATTTGAAGGGGCAATTTCGTCCTCACCCTCATGCTCTCTTGGTGGGCCAGAACTATCCAATGATACTTATCATCGTTTGTCAATTTTCCTCCGGGTGTTGCCTGTAACAACATGTTATCTTCAGAGATTTCCCCACCCAAGCTGTCCTGCTCTGAAGTCAGCACTAATTCACTGTTTTGTTTTTATTAACATCGGGTGAGCTTTAATAAAGCAAACCCAACATTACTTCATAGGCCAATGTCCTCTCTCCCGACTGTGCAAAAGAGAAAGCAGACAGGCTTCCTTCAGGGCTGGTGGGAACATGAGAGTGAAACTCAGACGGATCTTTAGTGGATCCAGGTTTGGTTTTTTGGCACCAGAATACAATTTAATTCTCCAGAAACCAATATTAGGAAAACCACAAGCATCAGATTACCAAAATAACAAAAATAAGCACTTATAACTCAATACACTCCTGGCTAATACATGCACATATGAACGTGTGTTTTTCTGGGTCTGTACATAGTTTAAGTTTATGGCCTGGAGTCGAATCTTGTTAGAATCACAAATATGGATGTGTGAGGACCATCAACCAGTCAAAACTTTACACATATTTTTGTTCATAGAGATGGAAACCAATTTAGCATTGCAAGATTCACCTTGAAATAATGCTATAAGGATCCTGGGTAATCTATAACAAAGTCAAGAAATTCTTCCACAAACAAGGTTCTTTTCTGATTTCTCTCATTCAAGTGATAACTTCAATTTAGAACTTAGGTAGCCTTAGCCATTAACTAAAAGCCATGAGTATAGAACATTCTAGAACATAGGTGAAGGGAGACAGTGGACAGTGTAAAATATTAAAATAACAATTTATAATTTAGCAAGGGTTCATGGGGTGGGAGGGCGGGGGAGGGAGGGAGGGAAAAATGAGGAGCTGATACCAAGGGCTCAAGGAGAAAGAAAATGCTTTGAAAAGGATGATGGCAACATATGTGCAAATGTGCTTGACACAATGGAGGTCTGTATGGATTGCGATAAGAGCTGTAAGAACCCCCAATAAAATGAATTTTTTGAAAACAAACAAACATTCCAGAGTGGTGTCACACAAAGTCCTGGCTATCGGGAGCCCCGACAACCCAAATATCCAACTATTTTCTAAAAGGAACCAGTGGAAGGCCTACAGAGAGGGAGACCAGCCTTCAGGAAAATCATTAGGAAATCATTTCAATACAAATTCTTGTCGATTCATTAATTCATTTGTTTGTTCCTTTTTTCTGGAGCCTAAACAGATTTTTAGCTTTTAACTCCAATGTGCCTGAAGGGACGTTCTGAATATGGTCTTCTGGGATCTACATGCTCATCACTGATAGATTTCTAATGGGCAGACATTCAATTCTCATCCAGGCTCGTGAGAAGCATAATTAACCAAGGTCCACCCAGTGAAGTAAATCTCAGTTCTGTTCAAAAAGTGGCCCTGGTTCTTTCCATTCTGCTCAGGTTACTAATAACTGAAGGTCCCTTTGGCGTTCATAGCTGCTTTACAGAAAGGCATATATTTAACAGAGGTATATATATTTACCAGAGGCAGAGGGCTTTTAAAAAATTAGAGTTGTTGTCCTGGTAGGTTCCCTTATGAAGGTTCCCTTCTTACTTTGTGCAGATGATAAACTTCGCTTTACAAATCAAGCTTCTTCTGAATTTGATCATATTTTGTCAACAGTGTCTCTAGCTACTAAAAAGATAATTATTTGGGGTCAGGACCAGTGGGTGAACTATGAAGTACAGTCACACTGAGGTCAAAGGCCTTTCACAATTTGGGTTCCAACCAAACACTCATCACACAAAAGGAAAACCTGACAGCTTCCTGAAGATGGTCCCTAGTCCTCTTGCCTCACACGTGGCTGACCCTCATTCATCATTCAGTTTTCCAAAGGAATGTCTCAGTTCTGCATACATTCCTGGGGTGGATGGCAAATGGAAATGCTATTGTTCTACAATGAACTCTATTTCTGAAGACTGGCTTTCTCTTTTTCGTTTTTGTTGCTGCTGTTAAGTGCTGGTTTTCTTTCTCTTTTTTTTTTTTTTTTTTTAAACCAAAGCTCATACACATTCTAAGACCAAGCAAATAAGATATGAAGACAAATAAATGGTTTGGTAATATCTGGAATGAGTTTTTCTGGTTTTATTTTTTGAAATGTGTAGGATCCTAAACACTGGCCAAATTAAACAGGGATACAATTATTCTTTTCACCAGCACCTTGATGAAACTCCTTTGTAGAGTACCACCTTCTTCTAGAAAGATACACCATTGCTGCATGTAGAAGGCAAATCATTTCGTGAAGAGAAAAGGATATTAAACTGGAGGCATTTGAAATGCTGCATTTAGATGAAGACAAGTCTGGTGAGAAAAGTTAATCTGCTCAACGCATGTTCTTCATCTTCAAGAACATTTTCCATAACTACTCTTGCTTCTTTAAATCTCTATGGTTCTGATGCTCATGTTCCCAACATGATCACTGAAGACAAAGCGGTTGCATAAGCAAACGTGGTGAAGAAAGCTGATGGTGCCCTGCTACCAAAAGATATAGCGTCTGGGGTCTTGAAGGCTTGAAGGTAAGCAAGCAGCCATCTAGCTCAGAAGCAACAAAGCCTACATGGAAGAAGCACACCAGCCTATGTGATCATGAGGTGCTGAAGGGATCAGTTATCAGGCATCAAAGAACCAAAAATCGTATCATTGAGAATGAGGGGGAATACAGATTGGGGACCCAAAGCCTATCTGTAGGCAATTGGACACCCCCTTACAGAAGGGTCGCAGGGAGGAGATGAGCCAGGCAAGGTTTAGTGTAGCAACGATGAAACATACAACTTTCCTCTAGTTCCTAAATGCTTCCTTCCCCCACCCACACACTATCATGATCCCAATTCTACCTTACAAATCTGGCTAGGCCAGAGGATGTACACTGGTACAGATAGGAACTGGAAACACAGGGAATCCAAGACAGATGATCCCTACAGGACCAGTGGTGAGAGTGGTGATACAGGGAGAGTGGAGGGAGGGTGGGTTGGAAAGGGGGAACCGATTACAATCTACATATAACCTCCTCCCTGGGGGACGGACAACAGAAAAGTGGGTGAAGGGAGACGTCAGACAGTGTAAGACATGACAAAATAATAATAATTTATAAATTATCAAGGGTTCATGAGAGGATGGGGTGGGGAGGGAGGGGAAAAATGAGCTTATACCAAGGGCTCAAGTAGAAAGCAAATGTTTTGAGAATGATGATGGCAACAAATGTACAAATGTGCTCAACACAATGGATGTATGTATGGATTGTGATAAAAGCTGTACAAGCCCCCAATAAAATGATTTGTAAAATAAATAAATAAATCTCTATGATTCTTAGAGGCTGCACCATACAATCTAAAAATGTAAATTCTAATATTTACTTCCTGGCATATCTCCTGCTGATCTAACTATACATTTTTAAGACAAGATGATGGCCCATTTATCACATAAAGCAGTGCTTGCTGTCGTCAGTGATTCTAGTTCATATTCACCCCAAGTTGGGTTCCCAAGGATGTAAATCTTTATGGCAGTGGTTCTCAACCTTCCTAATGCTGCGACCCTTTTAATACAGTTCCTCATGTTGTGGTGACCCTCAACCATAAAATTATTTTTGTTGCTACTTCTTAACTGTAATTTTGCTACTGTTATGAATCATCATGTAAATATCTGATATGCAGGACGTATTTTCATTGTTACAAATTGAACATAATTAAAGCATAGTGATTAATCACAAAAACAATATGTAATTATATATTGTAAAATATTTATTTCTAATGACAAATAAATGAAATTTTGACTTGAAGTACGGTGTAGCATGGGTAACAGTCTTCACGCCGGGTTCTCGTATGTGGGCATATCTGCATGTGGAAGGACCTGCCTGGAGACCAATAGACGAGTGGCGTCTCAGTTCCTAAGGCCATTGGAAATGTGTTTTCTGATGGTCTTAGGCGACCCCTGTGAAAGGGTCGTTCAACAACACCCCCCCAAGGGGTTGTGACCCACAGGTTGAGAACCTCTGCTTTATGGCACATAGTCTCATCAGTGTCCCCACTAAACGGCTGGTGAGTTAGCAGCCCAATGTTCACTCAACAGCACCACGTAAGGCAGGAGTAGGTAACTAATCTGTGTTGGCACTGTTTCCATGAAAACTGCCAAGGAAGCAAAGAAATAATCTTGCACAAAGTAGTATGGAGGAAAAAACAGAGCAGTTACTAATACATCAGCTATTTTTATCACCCATTATAAACTGCCTCTTCACTAAAACAAATTCCAGTTATGAAGTTCAATAAAGCAAAGTAAAGGAATTCTATTTGATCTGCTTATGTCCTAAGAAAATTTTGGGGTTAGAAGGAAAAGGAGTGACTAAAAGGACATTCAGAAACTAGAGCTTTCAGTAAACGAGCTTCTACCTGCTGGAGTCAACACTAATTAATGCAAGAGAAATTCAAAAAATGATCAACGAAAAGGAAAAGAGGATCTTGCTGGTTTCACACTGTACTTGAGCATTTACAAAACATTAGATAAAACGGAAAAAAATGAGTAATTTCAAGCAAGGCACTTGACATAAAATCATTTTCTAGCTGATAAAAGCCAACGCTGTAATGATATCAGAGCATATCAAGTGCTGAGATGACAAATCCAAAAGTACTGAATTAATTTCCTTGCTGAAAAGCATTACTGAAATATTTCTGATACTATGCTATTTTAGAAAATGATCTTACAAGAAAATCTTCCCTGAAGTTCCTGTTTTTCTAGGCTAACCATGAGCCTTGATTTAATCTATCTCAGTTGCTTTTAGAGGTAGAAAGTTCTCTATCAAGAAATTACAAGAAAAAGGTAGAGAATGCTCTGGGCACAAGGGGAAGGTGATGGAAAGACAGGATGTGATTTATTCAATGATCATGAATTTTTTAATAGGCAGGACCACACTGACCCCAAGAGCCACCAAGCTTCTGTGGCTCACAAACCTCTTCAGCAAGAACAACACTAGTAGTTTTTGCAAAAAATCAATTTATTATTTCTCATGGTATTCGTACGAATACATACTTTATATCAGTTTAATTCTATTGAAGTACAAAGTTCATTGTAAAGATCACGTTTAACAGTCATTATGAAGATACTCCGTACGATATGATGTACGATGCTAAAGCAGCTTCAAGAAAAGGGACTAAATGAGGCAGAGGTTTAGGAGTTGGCAGGTGGGATTTAAGAGGCTGAGATTTCATGTGTCCAATGCAGCTGAACTCTGGTTAGTACTCAAGAGGGCAGGAGCTTGCAGCCAACCATTCACACCCAGTGTCCTTTCACAAAACTGCACCAGGAGACAAAACAATTGCACTCTGGTGGGCCAGCAGCCACTCTGCTGATACAAAATGTTTTTCCGGCCTCCACAGCACCCCCACTCGCCCCACCTCACTCCACCCAGACCCCTGACCTCTGAGTAACTGTGCGGCTAGACCTCGCGCCCCAGCTTGTCTCCAGTTTGTACTCGAACAGAAAAGGGAGATCATAAATCTAGCAAACTTCCTCCTTAAATTGGGACAGCCTCTGCCAGATGTTAGTTTTAACTGGCTCCCTAACCCCCAACCAACACACACACACACAACAAACAAAAAAGGGAGAGAGGAACAAACACAGTCACTAAAACCAGTAACCTTCGACCACCACCATCAAGACTGGGCTGCTATCACTCAACCCCAAAAAGCTCCCCCAGAAGTAGGACAAGAGAGGGGGCAGAGGGGGCCATGAAGTAACGTAAGGGGCTCAAGACACAGCAGCCCCGTCTGAGACAAATGGCAAGCAAGATGGAAGGAACAAAAATAATGCAATGCACTTGAGATGATTTCCACCCCCACTCTGACACAGCCAGCTATTGCTTGGCCAGCTACCAACACATTTGCCTTTCCATCCCCACCCATCTGCAACTTTTTCTCTTTTTTAACATCAGATGTTCTGTCCTACACTGCTCCACAAACAACTTGCTTGGAGCTTGATCACTTTCCCTCTGGCTTAGTTGTTTTCGACTCCAAATACTGTTTCCTGAAAAGTATAGTTTTATCTAATGTAGGAGGTGAAGACAAACATGATTCCCACGTTCAGAACTAACTCATCACCACAGCGTGTAATCAACAGGCTGTTCAAAGTTTATCAGATTCTTTTTAAGTTACACACACACACACACACACACACACACACACACACACCCCATGAACCGTTCCCCCTGAAGAGAAGCAGATGCAGCCCTGCACATGCAAGCGGGCTGTTAAGTTCTTGGCTTACACACAACAGAAAGCTAGTGGGCTCAGAGCTCAAAGACTTCTAGGAACGTTTAAGTTCGGGTACAGCATAAAGTGCGGAAGTAAGCTCAAGTCCTCCCAGGAGCTGGTGGTTTTCTATTTTAAAAGAAAAAACAAGAAAGGAAAGAAGGAAGAAATGCAAACACTGTACCAGCCTCTTCCCAGGCCCCCCACTCACCCTTCATTTTAAACCCATTCCCTACTGCTGGCTGCAAGCTCCGCTCTGCTACAGCCATCCTCTGTGGCCCCTCCTGCCGCCCCTTCTGGGTAGGGTAGTCTCATCACCTTCTTCCATGGTAAAATAAACACTCCCAAGAGTTCGTAGGTCCAATTTTCAATCTCTCCCATTATGAAGCCAAACTAGAGAGCTAACATCTGTTTTTCTAAATTAGGGAGAAAGGAACGAGTATGTTCCACATTTTCTCTGCTAATTCTTTAGTAGCCACATGACACTACTTTAAATGCCATGATAGACTTGGGGTTTCTCACAAACAACACAGGTTATGCCTTCTGGATCCCCCAGGGGCAGCGCTGTCAGCTCCGTGAACACGCCCACCAAACTCTGAGCATGTGTTTTGGCTGACAGAACCACGAGTCTCTTTGACAGAGACCCTTTGGCCAGTGGTCTTCATGACCCCAGCTCACTTTTTCAAGATGAGATCTCAGTATTTTTCTCAACCAAACCCACCACCGTCGAATCGATACAAACTCACAGCTATCTGACGGTACAGCCTAGAGCTGCCACAGACGATTTCCAAGGCCACTGCTCCCAGGAAACATCCCTTAGCAGCCAAGCGCTTTTAACCACTGAGCCACCAGGGTGCCAACTGTTCTTAAGCCTAAGCTCAAAATGTTCACAATAATCAATGATAGAACATCAAAATACAAGGGTAGAAAGTTGAGAGTGCACTTCGTATATCGACCTCCACCAAAGGAAAATGTCATTATAGTCTGGCTCGGCCCTTACAAGCATTATGTGCTTGTATGTGTAATAGGCCCTGAGGATCTATAACGACTCTTGTTCGCTCTGAGATCAGCTGTTGTGTTGTATCTGGGTCGTTATTTTCATGCTGTTCATTTTCTTCAACTGGCTGACAATGCTTGCTGATCCAATCTCATCTACTATTGGCACAGGCAGCTTTGAGGGCCCTCCACTGCAGTGTGGGGCCTTTCTACATCAGGTTCCTACCTTAAATAGGTGTGTAGACAGGTAGAAGGCATGAGGAGACAGACCAACAAGTAGGGGACTCAGAATTGCCAAACACCTTCTCCTTGCTTTTCCCTCTATCCTCAAGTCAGCCAAACTCTGAGGAAATCTCTCTCTCAGATCTGGTTTTGTTTAGAGTTCTTCTCATGCTTTTCAGTTGTGAACAACTATCAACTAACAACTTTTTATTAGAGGTTGCGTGGAGCTCAAAAAATTCGGTGGAAAAATTCCATTATTTTTCAGTTTTTCTCTGAGCTTTCTGAAGCCCCTTCAAACATGGGGAGAGGCAGGGCACACATTGTATCCCACGGCACCCTTTGCATTTGTTGCCCCACTGCATAGCCACACTGCTGTCCCCGGGGCTTGAAACTCTTCTCTAGCAGCTTCGTCATTTTCGCTTTATGGGAAGAAATATCATGCTACTATTGCTCTGACCATTCCAGAAATTCCTTCATACTTCTGGCCCACTAAAGATATGGTTTCCTTCTTCCTATGGATTTGACCCTCTTCTGTCATGTCAATGCGAAGGAAGCAGGGCCAGTCCACATAAACGCACATATTGTAAAGACCTGTGCCCTCTGGACACAGTGACAATACCCTCCCTGCTCCCTTGTCTCGTTTCCCAACAGACCCAACATTGGCTAGGGTTAGGCAATGGTTTCAAACGAATCTAACTTGATGCATAGGTATTAACATGGCTACTAGTTTGAGAAGCAAATTATAAAAATCAGAAGGAAGATTTTTTTAAAACTCACTGCCGTCAAGTTGATGCCAACTCATAGTAACCCAATAGGAGAGGGTAGAGAACTGCCCCTGTAGGTTTCTGAAACTGTAACTTTTTTTAAAAATCATTTTATTAGGGGCCTAACTCTTCACAATCTGTACATAAATTATTTGTGTCCAGCACATTAGTACATATGTTGTCATCATCATTCTCACAACACCTGCTTTCTACTTGAGCCCTTGGTGTCAGCTCATTTTTTCCCTGCTCCTCCCTCCCCCTCTTGATAATTTATAAATTATTATTATTTTATCATATCTTACACCATGTGATGTTTCCCTCACCCACTTCTCTGCTGTCCGTCCCCCAGGGAGGATATGTAGACCTTGTCATCTGTTCCCCCTTTCTCCCTCACCTTCCCTCCACCCTTTTGAGATCGCCACTCTCTCCACTAGTACTAAGGGGTTCATCTGTCCTGGATTCCCTGTATTTCCATTTCCTATCTGTGCCAAGACTAACTTTTTAAGGGAGTAGAAAGCCCCCTTTTTCTTCCGATAAGGAAGATAACCCCTGAAAGAGTTATACATATACAAGGGGTACCCTCCAAAAACCTGGAATTGTGCTTCGTGGTCATAGTATGTATTTTTCTCACTAGGTGAGCACTGAGCAATTTGCTCCGAGTTAGGGCACCACCTGGCTGGGAAGACCCTCTCAGGCCACAATGTATTATTTTTCATAAAAGCAGTTTTACTCAAACCTTGTTTTTTGTGATGGCTGACTTAAGAGAACAGCTTGCAGCTGTGAAATCTTCATTCGTGCTTGGAAAAAAATGCCGCAAAAACTGTTGTGAAGTCAAGGACAGCGCTACGGGAAAAATTCAAGTGTAAGTGTGGTTTTATCGTTTCGAAAAAGGTGAAATGTCAATTGATGACAAACCTCATTCTGGTAATCCAACAACTTCCTGAATGGATAAAAATGTTGACTCGTAGTACATTTGGAGTTTGTTCCAATGGTCAGACTGTTAAGCAAGCTTTCTATCTAGAGGTTCTGAAAAAATTGCGTAACAGTGTGCAACAAAAAAGGCCTGATTTGTGGCAGAGAGGGCACTGGTTTTGCCACCAGGACAATGCACCTGCTCAAACAGCTACTTCAGTGTGCTTTTGGGCCAAAAATAGCACATCTCTTGCTCCATGCACCTTACTCCTTACTCACCTGACCTCGCTCAGTGCAACTTCTTTTTCTTTTTAATCAGATTATTGGGGGCTTTTACAACTCTTGTTACAAACCATACATAATTGTATCTGACATATTTGTACATATATTCCATTGTTCTTTTCTAGACATTTACCTTTTTAAAAAAAATCATTTTATTGGGGGCTCTTACAGCTCTCATAACATTCCATACATCAGTTGCATCAAGTATATTTGTACATATGTTCCCACATCATTTTCTAAACATTTGGTTTCTATTTGAGCCCTTGGGACTGTAACTTTTTTAAAAAATCATTTTATTGGGGGCTCATACAACTCATCACAATCCATGCATACATCGATTGTGCCAAGAACATTTCTACATTTGTTGCCATAATCATTCTCAAAACATTTGCTTTCTACTTGAGCCCTTGGTATCAGCTCCTCATTTTATCCCCTCCCTCCCGACCCCACCTCCCTCATGAACCCTTGGTAATGTATAAATTATTATTATTTGGTCATGTCTTATACTATCCAATGTCTCCCTTTACCCATTTTCTGTTGTCCATCCCCTAGGGAGGGGGTTATATGTAGATCCTTGTAATCGGTTCCCCCTTTCTACCCTACCCTCCCTCTGCCCTCCCAGCATCACCACTCTCACCACTGGTCCTGAGGGGTTCATCTGTCCTGGATTCCGTATTTCCAGTTCCTATCTGTACCAGTGTACATCCTCTGGTCTAGCCTAATTTGTAGAATTGGGATCATGATAGTTGGGGGGAGCATTAAAGAACTAGAGGAAAGTTGTATGTTTCATCATTGCTACACTGCACCCTGACTGACTCGTCTCCTCCCAGAGACCCTTCTGTAAGGGATGTCCAGTTGCCTACAGATGAGCTTTGGGTCCCCACTCTGCATTCCCCCTCATTGACAATGATGTGATTTTTTGTTCTTTGATGCCTGATACCTGATCCCTTCTACACCCTGTGATCACACAGGCTGGTGTGCTTCTTCCATGTGGACTTTGTTGCTTCTCAGCTAGATGGCCGCTTGTTTATCTTCAAGCCTTTAAGACCCCAAATGCTATACCTTTTGATAGCCTAGCACCATCAGCTTTCTTCACGACATTTGCTTATGCACCCGCTTTGTCTTCAGCGATCATGTCGGGAAGGTGAGCATCATGGAATGCCAGTTTAATAGAACAAAGTGTTCTTGCATTGAGGGAGTACTTGAGTGGCCCATTGTCCATCTGCGACCTCAATACTAAACCTATAAATATATGCACATAGATCTATTTCCCCAACACACACACACACACACACACACACATATATGTGTGTGTGTGTGTGTGTTGGGGAAATAGATATTTACATATGTACATGCCTGTACTTAGACCTCTATAAATGCCCTTTCCTCCTGGTTCTTCCCTCTATTTCCTTTTACTTTCCTCTTGTCCCATTATCATGTTCAGCCTTCATTTGGGTTTCAGTAATTCCTCTCGGTTACATTGCCCTTGATCAAGCCCTACCAGGCCTCTTACACCCTCCTTGCCACTGATTTTGGATCACGTGTTCCCTTGTCCCTGGGTTTAACAGCACTTCCTTTCCCCCACCTCTCCCTCTCCCATGTTCCCCGGGAACCATCGGTCCTGTTTTCTCCTCCACATTGTTTATCCCACCTCTCTAACCTAGATAGACCTGCAGGGATAATAATATTCACAAAAACAAGACAGCACAAGACAAAGCAACAAAACCAATGACACAAAAAAAGGACTGTAGTTAGTTCAAGGTCTGTTTGTTGACCTTTAGGAGTGTTTACAGGTTGAGTCAGATGGGGTGCCAGGCCCTGGCCCCAAAGTCTATTTTTGGTATTCCCTGGGGACTTCGTTGCTCTGTTCCCCTTGCTGTTCTGTTGCATGCCCTTAGTGTTTTGCCTCGGTGTGGTGGGGTCAGATCGGACGCAATTCCCACACTGTCTCCAGTGTTATTCCCTGTAGGGCTATGGGTCAGTGAGGGATGTCATGTCTCGTAGTAACTTCTTTTTGTTTCCATAAATGAAAGGGACACAAAGGGACAGCAATTTAACAATGCAGACGAGGGGAAGATAAAAAGGGGAGGTGCTGTCAGCCATCCAAATAGATGAGTGTGAAAAAATGTTTCCAAGAATGGAATCGCTGATTTGCAAATGTATTAAGTGTAATGGAGAGTACTTTGAAGATGATACCATTGTTTTGTAAAAAAATGTAAATATATAACTGAAAAAAATCGGTTTTTGGAGAGTACCCCCTATGTATGTATGTTTTACGTATGTACATAGATACACACATATCATGCCATCTGAATATAAAAGAGATATAAAATAAGTACATTATTTGCTTGTTATCTCACTATTATTGCATGATCAGCAGGCATTTTTGATGGAGAGACTAATTGCTAGTATGATCAAAGCTTCAATGCCAATAAAACAACTAGGCTTAACTAGCTAAAAAGCTTATTGGCCGACTTGCGAGCTCAGGTTCCACCAAGAGCCTGACTTTTCTCTTGCCCTCAACTGTCAAGTAATAAGATGACACTGACTACCCCCCCTCCCACCGGCGAGCTCTTTATAAAAGACCTGACAGGGGTAGATTACTTCATCTTCAAAGTGTAAATTTTACTTTAACATCTATAAATCACAAACCCCAACAAGACTCAGCATAGGGTCCATTCATTCACAGTACCAAAATGAAACACTTCTGCAGATAAAAAGAAAATAAATCCCTAAAAGAAATGATTCATCTAAGTGTTTTTATTATGCTTCGAGCACATCTATGTAGCAAGAATACAATACATGCCCCAGAAACGTGACCCACCTATTGTCAAACCTTAACCTTTTGTCACACATTTTTAGAAGCATATTAGAGATTTTATTAAAAATGCATAGTCTGAATAGATCAAGAACTAAAGGGGGAATCTATTAGAAATAAGTTCCATTTTTATTTAAACCAAAACTAGCATACAAATTATTACTGTAAACTAATTTCCTCTATCATCCACTATCTATGATAGTGATATACCTCTATCTTTAACTGGAAACATTTTATAGCCCTGTTAGTGCAATGGGGTAAATCACTGGGTTACTAATTGCAAGGTCAGCAGTTCAAACTCATCAGCCATTCCGCAGGAGAAAGATGAGGCTGTCTGCCTCAAAGATTTATAGTCTCAGAAACTCTAAAGAAAGGTTCTACTTTGTCCTAAAGGGCCACGAGGGGCTGGAATTTACTTGATGGCAATGAGTTTAGCTTGGTCTGCCAACCCTTAATATTTTAATATCAGTATTAGAAATCAAGTGGTAGATGCGATTAAAGTAACATTTTCACTAAGTTCTCAACCTATGTTCAGCAAAATTTTCTAAATTCTTGAATACTTATAATTATTAAAGAAAAGAATGGTATCTTAAAATCAACAATTTAAAAGTGCTTTATCTTTAAAAACTGAGTATAAAAGAATGGCAGTTGGAAAGTTCATAAATATTTCAAATGAAAATATCAAACCAGGAAATCAGAGCTGCTATGATCATAAAGTCTCTGTGAGACCAGTTTCCCTTGCTTTTGGAAAACAAGATTTACGCAGAGGTTACCAGAAGTGAGTACGTTTGTGCTGTAATCTCACCACTAAGATCTTCCACTAAGACTCGCAATGTGGCCGACAAAGCGCAGAGGGTGGGTGTTCGCTACATACGTGATGCAGGCATTTGTCTGGATTAGGCAGAAGAACCTACTGCGCGGTCTATGAAATACAAAGGTGGATTTAAAAATGGGATTGGCACAGAATCCAGGAACAGGAGCGGGAATAGTGATACCAGAAGGGAAGGGGGAAGAGGGGGAGAGGAAGGGAGAAAGGGGAAACCAATCACAATGATCGACACATAACCATATACCCCTCTACAGGGGGAAGAACAACAGAAAACATGGGGGAAGGGAGACAGCGGTCAGTGTGAGAGATGAAAATAATAACAATGTACAATCTATCAGGAGCATATGGGGGGAGGCGAGGGGAGGGGAAAAGAGCTGATACCAAAGACTCAATAGAAAGTACAGTATATGTCTAGAAAAGAATGAAGGCAACATATGTACAAACATGCCTGATTCAACTGATGTATGGATTGTGATAAGAGTTGTACGAGCCCCCAATAAAATGAGTTTTTTTAAAAATGGGATTTCAAGATGATGGAATTTTCCCACAAACTTTCTGAAGTCCCATCATACAAAACATGTTACAAAAGAAGGGGGGGGGGGCGCGGGGAAACCATCGTCTTAAATTAACAGCTTGACTTACTCGTGTTACTTTTATTTTGCTAATCTCTCTGTAAACCCTCAAATAACAAGATTATAAAATAACTACTCCTTATGAGCCCTGATGGCACAATAGTTAAAATGCTTGAATGCTAGCTGAGAGGTAGGTGGTCCAAGCCAAGTGATCTCCTTCCATAAAGATCTCATCCCAGAAAATCCTATGAGGCGACTCTACTCTGTCACTACCGGGTCACTGTGCACCAGAATTGACTAGACAGCGCAAAAGAGCAACAATGATGCGAGGCTTCTGAATCTCTGAGGAAACAAAGAAACAAAAAGCACATCAAAAGGGATCACTGGTTTAACAAAAACACTTCCAGAACTCAGTGGTTAAGGCTAAAAACTTCTGAAACGCATGTGGAAAGTACAGTTCTGAATAACACACTAAGAATGTTCCAAGGCCCTGTTCTAGACTAAATCAAAGAAACAAAAACGTATTTGTTACATTCTGATATTTAACTTCCAAAAGTCAAAAGACAGAAACTCTGCTTGTTTGAGTTGAACGAAAGGCATAGAAGGTGGCCCTGCAATCAACAGAAACTGTCCTTTCAACAGGGGACCCGAGTTCACTGAGGTTTTATTATACAGGGCAGGTCACGAGAACTGGAAAAAATAATAACTTCCTAGACAAAATGCCTGAGAACCCCGGTTCTTCAATGTTCTATTAACCAGCCCCACCTATATAAATAGCTCCTGAAAGAATCCTATATTGTCAAGGACCTAAACAGTTCTCCTTCAGCAAAGTGGCAGGCTGTTGGAGTCTTGAGACACACAAGCAGGCACTGTGGCAGGGTCACATCCAGTAAATTATATTAATGGTACAGCTGACTCAAGAAAGAGACCAAATACCAAACAGCCGAAATATAACACAGGAAGATCCTGAAACTGTTCATTCCGGATAACAATATTCTAGTACTAAACTCCTGGTAACCATGGGGACTAGCAGGATTCCTCACTATCTGAAACCTTGGGATATCTATCTTCTAGCTCTGAAGTGAAATCTAGGAAGTTCTTTCTAAGATGAGGAGGTAAACAATCAAATGCTACCTCTCAGTGTGTGTGTGTGTGTGTGTGTGTGTGTGTGTGTGTGTGTTTCTGCCATGTACCTGCACAACTTGAGGTATAGTCTAAATTTTTTTCCTACAACTTCTGTTGGCTATGAATTCACTAAGCATCTCTGAAAGCTGGCAGATGGAAGGGGCTGTGGTCTCTCTTCTGCTACAAGGGTTTTAAGCCAATTGGCACTCTCTCCCTTAGCAAAACCCAAACCTCCTTATTCCACAGGAGTTCAGACAAAATCAATGGATTTCACCCACATACAGCACTGTTACCATACTCATGTGTCTATCACATGTGCTTGTTTTTGTTTTCATAAGTCTATGAAACCGTTTACAGAAAAGATTTTCAGTTTTCTAGCAATGGTCAGAATCAATTGCAAGCACACACACAACTATTTGTAAATTATCTCATTCATTTTTAAATTCTCAGATAACCTTCCTAAAACATAATAAGCACACCCAAAAAAGCGAAGAAAATCAAATATCACCTATTCTTCTACCACTGGTGCACAATCTTGAAAAAGACCACATCTCAGATGCAGGAGCTACAGAGCAAACTCTGAAACACCACCATGTCCAAACAGGATGCATCAATGCACTAGAGACACTGAACTCCCCCCAAGGCATCTTTTATTCCTTAGGTCAAAGAAACCTCTTCGGCAGCATTGCTTACAGCCTAAATCCTAAAGCCATTAATCTTTCTCTTCAAAAAGACTCATTTATTGAGAAATGGCAGTGTGGACTTCAAAAGTGCATAAGCAAGAAAAAGACGCTGAGTGCCAAGACCTTGCACTGAGGCAAACACACACAGTCCCTGTGTTATGACCATGAGCCTGATAGTCCAATTTAGGGACAACTCACACTTGCTCTTAAATGTTATATAAATTTTCCCTCCCTTTGAAACAACAGAACCCAGGTCTATGGCACCAAATTTTTCATCACAATTACCTTCATTTGATGTGAACGGAGCTCTTCCAGCCTTCTCTTGTAATAAGGCAAAGTAAAGTTAATATATACCTGTTCTACCTTGGGCTGCTAACCAAAACTAAAAGCCAGCAGTTCAAAACCACCAGCCACTCCATGGGAGAAAGATGAGGCTTTCCACTCTTATAAAGAGTTACAGTCTCAGAAACCCACAAGGGTAGTTCTACCTATCGGAGGGCAATTCTATCCATAGGGTCACTGTGGGTCAGAACGGACTCGGGGGCAGTGAGTTGAGTGAGAGTTCTATCTTAACTACAAATTCAACTGCAAGACTTACACTTACAGGCACACTTGGGAGCACATCTCATCTGTAGTCCAAGGACTGCATGTATTTAAAGCCACTATATAAATGATAGGTATTGGACGAAAAGACTAAGAAGAACTGGAACTGCACACCAATGGATCTGTTAGAATTCAGCATGAAAGAAAGGCAAAGGGCCATAAGACATATATATGTAAAGTGGTCTGGCCATTAACATTTCAAACTCCACTTGAGTCAGTCTAGTTGGCCAGGAAAAGATTCATTATGGTCCCATCTTTGCTGATTCTCATGCATTGAGCACCAACAACTGCTAACCTGCAACCTGTACAAATATGTTATTAAGTCTTGCTCACATCAACTGCATCTGTCCGATGCAAAAATAGGTTCCTAGTTCACGGTTTTGGCTTTTATTTTTTTATCTTTTCTTTTTCATGGAAATAGTGTCTGTGTATGCATTTCCCTGGTCCTCAAGAGATATCAAATGCTTGCTATTAGCTACAAACAAACAGTTTCCAGGGATGGACAATTCCTATGGTAGCCTTGAAACTCGTGTACATTACTGTGCTGGGACCCTGCTGAGCTGGAGAGCTATTAAATGCAAATTATGTCAATATTGAACCCTCCCCTGGGGCTATCAGGAAGGGACTGCACAGAGCAAACAGGAAGGCAGTGGTACTACTCCCGTACCTTTCACTGTTCTGCTCCTAATCACAGTCCTGAAAGGTTCGAGTTTTCCCTCGCTATGCGTTTCTGTGACTAAACCACGCACGAGCCCTTCACTTGGTTGAGAAAGTCTGCCCTGCATGCCACATGCCAAGTCCAGGAACAGAATCGAATTGTAGTCGGTTGAACTAGATCTAAAACTTCTTGAACCCACACACAAAAATTAGAACTCAGGTACATTTTTTTTAATATGTCTGTAGTTGTGGTTATAGAAATATTATATTCTAATTTTAACCAACAGCTAACACATCCCCCTGGTTACAGGACACTGACATTTTAACCAACACTAACACATCCCCCTGTTACAGGACACTGACTTCCAGTCACTGGCTACATTGACACGGACAAGAACTTGGGAGAATGAAGCTTCTAGTCACTCCAAGGTGTTGATTTGGCTTTTTGGTGGTGGTTGTTGTTTGTAACTCAATGAAGTGAATGCTAGGATCATAGGACCAATTCCACGAGATTCACATTTCATAACCTCAGCTGATACAACAAACCAATACAACGAAACTTTGCATCCCATGAGGGAGAGGCAGAATTGTTCTGTTCTGCAAGACAGGAGACTCCTCCCCTCGGTGGGCGTGTAATCATGAGGAGCTAAACCCTTGACTCATAAACAGAAGACCCCATCAAAAGAATTCATAAAAAGAGGCCCCAGGAAAGATAGTTGGTTTCTGTTTTTAATAATTCACCACAGATCTTGGTTTACCTGCTGTTTTATAATGTTGTAAAGAGTTTTTTCAACAGAGGCAACATTTGGAGCAGAAGTACAGTGGTAATACTTGGTGGGAGCAGCAGCAGAAGCCAACATTTACAGGGAGCCAGCAACTGTCGGAAGGGTTTGAAACAACTCCTTCAATCCTCACTACTGCTCTGTGGGTTGAAAGGAGCGCTGGTGGCAGAATGAGGTCCGCACTGAGCTGCTAACTGCAAGGTCAGCAATTCAAACCAAAAAGATGAGGCTGCCTGCTCCCACAAACATTTCAGGCACCCGCAAAGACTGGATGGCAGTGGGCGACTCCATCAAGTGGGAGCCCTTGTGGTACAATGGTTAAGCATCTGGCTGCTAACTGAAAGGTCAGATGTTGGAAACCACGAGCTGCTCTCCTCAGGAAAAGTGGTTTGGTAATCCAGCCACACAACACCACAAGACAGTTCACCTCTGTCTTACAGCAGCTATGAGTCAAAATCGACTAGACAGGACAGACCACCACCACCCTATGAAAGCTGTAACAATAATCAGCCCATCTTATACATAAAGATAATAGGATTTAGAGAGGGGAATTTTTAAGTGCTCAAGTCACTTGGCTCTTCAGTGATTCAAAATTAAACAGTCTTCATGTGTGGAACTTAAACTCCTAATTGCACTGCCTCATATTCAGAGCCCATAAAAGTCAGTCTTAAGAAAATGATCACAAATTTCCCCACTAGCTAATGCGAAAATCCTTGGAACACAGCAAGGGAGTCGACAAATCTCACTACATCCCAAGATCACGAAAAAAAGGAGTATGAAACCTACTGACTGATAGAAGAAATGTGTTGCTTCATATATACATGGAAAGAAATGCATGTGCATACAATGGGGCAAGACACACCCATGCTTAGAAACGGGGACGATGAAACCTGAAACCTCTTCTGACAAGCAGATTTGGGGTTGTAGCAGGAAATCTATACTGTATATACTCGTGTATAAACCGAGTTTTTCAGCACATTTTTAATGCGTTTTTTTTGTGGTAAAATCAGGTGCCTCGGCTGATATTCAGGTCAGCTTATACTCGAGTATATACGGTAGTTCTAGTTCTGTGGATTTGAGTCTTTTATAAATAGTAAAGGCACATAAGCTCAGGCTTTGTATTCCCCCCACCCCCGCCCCCCTTTAAAGCTCAGTATTAACTCAGGTATTTGAAACTTTTATAGCTACTTGCCATGGACTATTTACATAAGCATCTGCCAGAGAAAGGTAAGCCTGCTGACTCCTGGGCCCCAACAAGGCTGCAGTGTGCTCAGTGTAACAGAGATCAGCTGTGCAGGCCCACTGGCTCCTATCCATGGCGTGCAAGGTTCACCACAATTTAAATCAAAGTTCTAGATAGGGGATTGAGATCGTGTGATTTAAAAGGCAACTCTGAGAATTATCCAAATGGCTGCAAGGAATGAGAAAGGAAGGCAGTTATTCCCAAGTTAGCATTACAGCTTCATTTATGCAGCTAATATTCTCTCATCAGTCTCTGACGACTGACCCAAAATGAGTGCACTGAAAATAGAAACTAAATAAAGTGGTTTCAACATGACATGAATTCCCTCAAAGATCTGGTATTATCCGTTTCACTGGAACAATCGTAAATGTAAAACAAAAATCTAAACTAATCTACTTAGATGACAGAGTTTAAATGAAAATTGTTCCCGAATCAGTGACTATCAATGCTGGAGAGAAATTAGAATCACCTGCATTCCTGTGTCCTACATCAGAACAATTAAATGGAATCTGGGACGGGAGAGATGGGGCATCACGTTCATGATAGGTAGGTTTATTGTGCCAACCTGGCCAACAGGAACATGTAGGATTGATCAGGTCACAATTTGATTGGAGGGCAAAGAGATAAATGGCTCAGCAAGGCCAGCCTCTTGCTCTCTGGTGACTGGACCAGTGTGCGACTGCTTTAGCTAGTTCTCTGCCTCAACTTGTGAGCTACAGCTACACTACCTGTAGGACAAGCCAACCTGTGGATCCTGTGGCTAGAGCTTGAGGTTCCTTCTAGACCTGCTTCGCCATGTTGCCTGTGTGTACATCGCTTGAGCTTGAGGCTGGTGGATCCTGTTGTCTTGCATTGCTTCAGTTCGATATCCCATCTGGGCCTGCTCCTGAGCTGCTGACTGTTGGTGACCTGCCCTGCTGTTTGCTGCCTGTGAACGGACTCTGCTTGCCTTGCTCCAGGGAGGACTCTGCTTTCTTCTTCTTTGATCTTGGACCAAGCTCTCTTAAATTGAAGGACTTCCAGTATATTAACTTTTCCACAGAAGTGAGTTGAACTGAGCCCTATGTACAGCTGAGTGGACTAATTAGCTGTTATATTCCTTCATGCTATTTAATAAATCTATCCATATATATATACACACATATATATATAATCATAATGTCTTGTTTTTGTTTCTTTAGTGAATCCTGCCTAACACAACTTCAGCCTCCCTCATAAAGTTCCCCATCTGGGTCTCCTGTGAAATCAGGGCAGAGCAGCCTTAAAGATGGCCAACAATTTTGCTGTTACAAGTGCTGATCAAAGGCATGATGAAGTTAATCCCTTGAAAGGAAATACATGATTGTGCAAAGGAGGGGGGTTACAATTGCATCAATTAAATTCATTTTGGGGAGTCACAGCCACAAACTGGACCACTTACAGAAGTGATCTATTTTGAGACTTTAAATCTCTTGAGTATAAACTAAGGAACAGTATAATACCCTGTTTCCCCGAAAATAAGACAGTGTCTTATATTAATTTTTGCTCCCAAAGATGCGCTAGGTCTTATTTTCAAGGGATGCCTTATTTTTCCATGAAGAATACAGTACACATTTATTGTTTATTGTTTTTTTTTCTTTTTTAACATTTTATTAGGGGCTCATACAACTGTTATCCCAATCCATACACACCATCAATTGTGTAAAGCGCATTTGTACAACGTTTCTCAAAACATTTTCTCTCCATTTAAACCCCCGACATTAGGTCCTCATTTTTCCCCTCCCTCCCCGCTCCCCTCTCCGGCATGAGCCCTTGATAGTTTATAAATGGGTATTTTGTCATATCTTGCCCTGTCCGACGTCTCCCTTCACCCACTTTTCGGTTGTCTGTCCCCCAGGGAGGAGGTCACACACAGTTCCATGTTTTATTAAAAGAGACCTCACACTTCCTGTCTGCTCCGGCTGCGCTGCGGCCCACAGTAAACTGCGCAGCGGCACCCGCTGCTACGGTCCAGAGTCATGGTAGCTTTCGGGGGGCCTTATTTCGGGGAGGTCTTATTTTGGGGGGATGCCTTACATTTCAGTGAGAGGCAAAACTCTAAGTAGGTCTTATTTTCAGGGGATGTCTTACTTTCAGGGAAGCAGGGTAGTAGATACATGCAGACTTGAACAAAATCATTTCAATCCAAACTCTTATTGAGAAGAAATGTTTAAAAATATAAATCTGACCTTTTTGTACTGGGAGTGTTTACTTTTCTTTAGAGAGCTTTAAAAGTGGGTTCAGGTAATACATTTATCTTAAACAGCCACCTAGAAGTAGACTATACACAAATACATCGATATGCTTCAAATCAGCACAGGAATAGGGGAGGTAGCTGTGTATATATGCACGTGTCCTACACAATTCAATTAATGTATAGGGAGACTTTGGAACTATGTTTAACACAAAAGCTAAAATTTTGTTCCTACTATACTCAAAAAAATGAGTCATCTCAGAGGAAAACACCAGGCTGCAGTTCATAGGCTGTTTGGAAGTCTCGCTGGAAAAATGAATAGTGCACACAAGGCTGACGGTACATTTTTTATTGTGCACATCTGGTTTCCATGCATGCTGTATGCTTCAAAATGCCTACTGTCAAGAATCCCAGTTACTTCATTTGCGCCTGATTCCCAAATCGAAGCAAGCAGTCTTGGTGCACTCACTGATTCAAACAAACAAAAAAAGCTAAGTAACAGGATTACTAGATCTGCGAGTTACAGTGGTCAGATTCTATCTGCTACGCCAATGAACAGTTCAAGTGGGATGCTTCCTAAAAACTTGTAGTCATCGACCTGCCTTGGGTCAAGCTCCAGGGCCTGCTCCACTGCCGGCCTCATCCTAGAGGCTAAATGGAAGCAGCGGCAGCAGCTACCTGGGGCTTACTTAGCGAAAAGCACAGCACAAAACCCCAATCACTTTTATGGCACCTTACCCAAGACCTATCTGCTGCACCAGGTCCATTTGCAGTTCACAGGCCTAGCCCAATAGGGAATAAAACATACACTCCCGTAATGCACGTCACCTGGCAAAAGGAGGAAATTAAAGTATGAAAAAAATGATCCATTCTACCACATCCATAAATCCATTAACCTACGTGTAAGTGTGTATACATATATATGACAATGCCCTTGTGTTTTTCCCTCTTCCCAAATTATTTTTAAACTATGTTAATAATCTACATCTAAAGCATCAAAATTGGACTGTTAAAGTAATATTGACCCTATCACACAGACTTCAAAACAAAAATCATATTAAAAACATACTTAGTTGGATATGAAGATGATGAACTTTATAATCCAAAAATTTGTCCTAGTGATAAAGTTGAGGTTGAGGCATATGCAAAGAATTTAAATTAAGTGTTTTTATCACTTAATGGAATCATTTTTCGCTCTCTCTCTCTCACACACACAACCAAAAAAATCTTTTAAATCTTCAATGCCATAGTCAATTCCAACTCATAGTAACTCTAAAAGGCAGCGTAGAATTGCCCCTGTGGATTTCTGAGACTACATTTTTTTGAAAATAGAAAGCCTCAACTTTATCACTCATAGCGACTGATGGTTTTGAACTGCTGACTTTGAAGTTAGCAGCTTAAAACATACCCAACTATACCACCCTGGCTCAGAGTAGGAAAAAAAAATCCTAAATTAATGTGTTTATGTATTATTTTTATGTGTATTATTTGCTAATTTCCGATTATTTTTAAATATTCCAGAAACTTTTCTTATTTCAAACTTTAGGTGATCTTTTCCTTGAGAAAATAGAATATTAGCTTATTTGGAAGTTGCTTGACATAGGCATATACGATAGTTTTTAATTTAATGTATTGATATTCATCAGGCCACAATTTTAATCTCCTCATTCTACTTTGACATGCTACAAACATGAAACTCATTTCTGTCTTCATGATTCTGTTTCCAGTAACACTGAAGCAAGGAACTTTCCTAAAATTCAGCTCTTGAGCTAATTCTTTTTTAATTTTAAAGGTAATGGCTATTCATTGCTTAACTCAATGTTAAGCAAATACTTTCAAGTAGAGAATATAATCTTTATCATACTAAAAACAAGCACACATACCACAACACTTGGTATTTTGTGATTTTGTTATTTGACATATTTTATCTATTTATAACAACTGAAAAATATGATGATTGGAGTTTTCAAACAATAAGACATTATCAAATTTCTCTGAAAAAAACCAGGAAAATATGAATAGCATTGCTTTCAAATGTTTTTAAGTGTTAAAAAAATGTTTTTAAGTGTTTTGTATATTTGTGTCTTTGTGTACACAAGTTTGGGAAACAAGGGAAGGGGCTGTGCTATTTTTTAAATTTCTGACTACCACGTCTGAATTATCAACAGTGCTTACCCTAGTTTCAGTAAGGGTTCAATCAATTTTTGGTTTAGCAGACAGGGCTGGGCTGTGAAGCAACATTGAGCATTAAATTTAGAAGCTTCTATGTTTACATGTATATCGTTTGTGTGTATATATACACTATGCATTACCCAATTTAGCCAAGGACATCTTTACTGGAATCATGTCTGGCCATAATTATAAAGAACCCAAAACATCTTTATACCATTATTGCCAACCTATATTCAACGTCCGCCTAGTGTTTTCCTCTTTGTTATTTTTTGCTTAAATGGCTGATTTAAAATTATATGAGTCTCACCTAGTTGGATTGGCCAAGATGTAAAAGTTTCCAAATAGCCCAAATAGCAAATTTCCAATGTGCTCCAGACTCTACCCTTCTTTACTGCTTTTTTTAAGATTCCCCCAATTAGTTGTGATTTACAATCTACAGCAATCAGAGCTGAGGGGGTCAAAGAGTGAAAGAATAAACTTGCACCAGAATGTGGATAGGACATTTGGGGGTGGGGTGTGTGGATTTAATCTCTTTGATTATTTAATTGTATTTAAATCCCAACACCCTCATTTTATCAATGAAGAAACTGAGGGTCCAGGAAGTGACTTTCCCAGTTTGTTCGCTCCCCCACTCTCACAATTTTTACTAATAAAAACCCCAGTTCCAACATATAAGGGCTAATGAGTAGGCTATTCTCTAATAAGCTTTTATGAATTTATAGAGAATACCATCTGCCATCCCGTGCACTATAATTCCTATGAAACTGAGTGTTTACTTTTTTTTTAGAGAAACCAAGTATTTTCTTGACTACACCAACGCTCTGGTAGATTTGTTTTTTTTGTTTTGTTTTTGGTTTTTTTTAATAGAGGTTTCAAGCTACTTGTCTGTTATGTCTTTTCATAGAAATTAAGCATTACTATACTCTTGGTTTTCAAGCACAAGCATTTTCATGCTTTGGGAAGAAAAGTGCGTCTAATCCGGTTTTGAAGCTTGAGAAGGTAAACAGGATATTACACAAGTGATCACACTAACTTCCCAGATAGGAAATTTGGTCCCCAAGTGAGTCAGACAATGGACAATAAGCTCCCAGCCCAGAACCCTTGCCCTGAGCATCTATGAGCAGTTCTCTGTGGCTAAAATGACACTGTCTGCATGGTTACTATTTTTGTGAAAACCTTAACCAGACACCACGTTTACACAAGGCATTCAGCCAATGTCGAGGGTCCTTACTAGGTCTGCTGTTTTAGAGATGTATTATCTGGTGCAAGTCAATTAAACTCCATCTCTCACAAATCGTTGCTAATTGTGGTAGTCACCTAATCTGGTGTCAATTTAAGGATTAAGAGTGTAGGGGTGGAGTCTAGGCTGTCAATCTGGAGATAGCCAATGAGACTTCTGTGGGCATAGCCTTCTGCTGAGAATTCTGGGAGATCTGGTACTTCCTCCTTGGAGGCAGAAGACATCTCTCTCTACTTCATGGAAGACATTGCAGAAGACAAGCCACATGGATGCAACCAGAACTCAGAAGCTGGAGAAGCCACAGAGAGCCCCCTGCCAGCACTGAGATGTTTCCAATGACAATGGATCCAAAGACTTTCTACCCACTGGCTTGTGATCACCCTGAATTTCGCTTCATTACATGTGTTTCATGAGTCTGAAGAGGACTTCATAGATTGGTATCGGACATATAGGCTAATAACAGATTTATAGCCTTGAGCTGGACTGGGTTGGGATGCTTTCTCAATGTTCAATTCCTCTTGTATATAAAACTCTTTCTTGTACACATATGCATGTTTATGAATTTGTTTCTCTAGTCTACCCAGACTAACACACTAATGTTCCTTGTTTCTTTGTCAGACAATAAATATAAAACAAACTCAAGTCGTTGATAAAAAGGTACCATCAAATAGTACGTTCTTTAAGTAGAATCATCCCTAGGATGGTCCAAGCTTTGCACGATTTGACCAGCTACCACCAATGACTCTCTGAATGGAGACCATGCTGTTGTCATTGTGCATAAGCTCCTTAGGATATTGTTAAAAGCAGAAAATTTTAAATGGATTGTAAATATTTTCACAAAAGAGAAAAAATACCGCACATGAAGGTCCTACCGCATGGTTCCCCAAATGCCTTCCTCCAGGTGTAGCCAGGTATATATATTAATTGGGCCAAGGCACTAAATCTAAAGTTCAGGACTATTTTCTGTGCCAAGAAAGCCTAAAAATACAAATCGTTATCTCGGTCCTCTCAATAAACACAGCTCTAAAAATCTAACAGGGAGGATAAAATAGCTCATAAAGCCGTTCAGAGCTATACTAGCACCCCCAAATTGACTAAATTGTACAAGGATTATTTTGCCTATATTTTATAGGTACAAAGATGAATCAAATCCAGATCTTATATTCAAGAAGTTTCCAGTATTCTATCACCATGCATTTTACATTTGAATAGCAATTATCAGTTTTTAACAATGGTCTGAGCTTATTTTTCCATAATTCTTCCAGATGAGTTGTCTAGAAGCAAATAACCCCATTGTATGGAAAGCAAAGAGGTTTCAGAAGATCAGGTCCTTAGCATTTAAAGCATACACTAAAACAGAGAAACTTTGAGTTTTTATTCCACCCTCTATGTTATACAGCTTTCCCAAAATCAAAATCCACACAGTCAACTTAGTCACAATGACAGACCTCTAAACATAATGTCCTCTGCTTCCCAGCCATCAGAACAAGGACTATTAAGTATCCACAGGTCTATTCAGACCCAACTACTGGTCATCCATCACTGTCAATAAACCTTAGTCTAAACATGTATGTGAAGCGCATGTTGACTCCATCTCAATCGCGTGAAGTCACGTATGCTCATTTTCCATTTAATTAAGATGCATTAGTTACACTTAAAGGTAGAACATGTCTTCAGCCAACACTCAAACACAAAGCAATCACAAATCATGGAGCTAATAATCACCCTGGCTCAAGTCAGGGCAGAGGGCACAGCTCACGGGTTACACTGCAGTCAGGAGAGCAAGATGAGGAGCGGACAAGTTACGTGTCACGTTTCTGGAAGGGCTTTAACGTCAACTTGCCTATGAAGAAACAAACTCCTGAAGGGGAAGAAAATCCCAAACATGATAAACTACACAAATACTCCATGGTTCAAGAAACTCATTATGTGTCTTTCTCACAGTAAGTTTCCTAACAGAAGGGTATTGTCAATATTTTCTATGGAGACCATTCTATAGGGGCCTGCATATGCAACAGGGAATGAAGAGCTATGACAACTATTCATATGTTTTTGAATCAACTTGAAATATTTGGCCTTAATTATGCACATTCTAGCAAAAAAGAACTTCTGACTCATATTATCCCCATTATATGTCTATCAGACTACCCTGCTGTGGTCTCTTAATGTGAAGTACCTTAGTCTAATCTAATCACTAGCAACATTTGTGGGGGTTTATGACCCCTAGAAAGAGTGCCCATAGTATTTTATTGTTAAAAATACACTCTTCAATGCTTTTTGTCTGCTATCACCCACAATGCAAGGATTGTGTCTCAGAATGCACACATATCTAAATGTACAGGTAAAAGGATAATTCACAAATCAAATGATCATACGAGCTCACATTTCCTTTTCTGAATCACATGAACCCTGACTTTATGCAATACACCAGGAGCCTTGTCTTCAAGCAATGCACACATACTTGATTACTGCTTTTCTTTTTTATTTAATGTAGATACAAGATTTTTTTTTTTTTTAAGCTAAATCACTGGCATCAAGTCCATGACTCAGACATAATGTGACGGGGCTTCGGAAAACTGTGAGGCATGAAATTAATACAAGTAGATTGCCAGGCTTTTCTCTAGCAATGCCAGTAGATGGGCTCAAACTGCTTCCTTTAGGTTCACAAACTAGTACACAGAATAAGACCCGATCTTTATCCACAGATTGAAGGGGAACAAAAGGCTTATTTTGCATGATTACAGTATGTACACAGAGGACCCCACTTAGAAGAAACATGAGGTTGACCAGGTACCATTACAGTTTCCCAAAGAACTTGTGGTATTAGCAACTCCCTCAAACTTCTATTTTTGCAATATTCACAATAGCCTTTGGCAGAGCTACAATCACTTGTATCACTTTAAGGAAACTGATGCACAGAAAGAGCAAGTAATTGACTAAAACCAACCAGATAATCTTGCAGAACTCTACTGTACACTTAAGCATTATGATTGCAAAGTAGGTTCTAGAAATGTTAATCCAAGTTCTCCATTCCTTATCTGAATCACTTAGACCCTAAAGTGTTTCAGAATTCACATTTTTGAGGGGGGTTTAGAAAGGTTATAAACATAGTACACATGTTCAGTACTCACAGTGGTGCCTGGGGGCCACATCCCACAATCAAAACATTATAATCTCTGTAGCAAAACATGAATGTTCACACCAACTGGGATCAACAAAGGTTGTTAAGTGCATCCCTTCAACACAAGTAAAGTTGGCTGCCAGCTGAACTCAGATTTGGCTCTGTCACCAAATTTTCAATAAGTAGATATTTTAAAAATTATAAATACTTTAATTGAAACCATTTAAATAGAAGCAAATATACAGAATAGTGACCTTTCACCCAAAAAAGTGCAAGGGAAATCTTGCTAGTACCTGGATTAACAATTACCTAGGCACATGGTAGGGGAATGGGGAGGTCACAACAATAACTATTAGAAAGAAGAAAATGTTCTAAATTTGATTGTGGTGATGACTGCACAGCTCTTAATATGATTGAACTATTGAATTGTAGGATATGGGAATTATAGGCTAACTATGAGTTGGAATCTACCTGATGGCAGTGAAGGTTCACTCCAGAGCACAAGCTTGAGCGAGAGCGAGCGCGCAAGGTGGTACAAAAAGATAACATGTCTGCTGCTAACCCCAAAAGTTCAAGAGTCCATCCCCCACCCCAAGGTACCTCAAAAGCAAGCCTTTGTTATTCACCTCTGAAATTTTGACCTCAGCCACTATGCAGCACAATTCTACTCTGACTCAAAAAACACCATGAGTCACAACCAACTTGACCAACTGTTTGATCTTTCTTAATTGGAGATCTGGTTTTCTTTTATTACTAGAAACTGGAAGGCTCTTCATCATAGACTACATTCTGAAATGATTGAAGGTTAACCAGTTCTTCTTGGTACAATGATTCTGTGCATTTCTTCCATCTTCTTTGGATGTTTCCTCTGATGTTCTATCCTATGCTCATAGAATCTTTCAATATTGTAACTCAAGGCTTAAATTCCGCCCCCCACCCCCACCCCACCCCTGGTTCTTTCAGCTGAGAAAGGTCATGGATGTTCCTCCTTTTTGGTCTTCTACTCTATGTTTTTGCACATTTCATTATAATGATATTCTGTCCACTCAAGCCACTCTTTGAAAACTGCTATTCACCTCTTTTACTTCATCACTTCTTCTACTGGCTTTAGCTACTCCAAGTTCAAAAGCAACTTTCAGTTTCTTCTGACATGCATTCTGGTGTTATACTTTATGATACATCTTGAATGTTCTTTAGATAACTGTGAGATCCAACCTCACATCCAGACGGGTTCTAAGGGTTGGCTGTGTAATTGATGGGAAGAAATTAAGAGACAGACAAAAGTCTGGGGTGTTTACCTCCACCATGGCTTCAGGAACCAGGTGAGAGCAGAGAAAGAGGCTGTATTCTCACACCACCTTATATACTCTTGGGGCATACAAGCCCGTCTAATTACAAGTAATCACATGCATAACAAAGTGGGTTGCACCCTAACCCTAGAGGTCCCTGAGCTCATTGGAGGAGCTCCAATAACACCAGTGCTGGGGGCAGGTGAGGGGGAGTGATTGTCCCCTGAGCAGTGAGAGCAATCACATGTCTGCTCCTAGAGAGAAAGCTGCCAGCCATCACATAGCAATCAGCCATGGACTTGTAAGAGGTAACTTTAAAGTAGCATGATTATAGGAGGATATTGTGCAGATTAATTTTCATTATGAGAATTTGATTGGGGCTCATCTCTTAATCACAAGTGTGAAGGCCTCCCTCCACCCAGACCACCTGTTGGTCAACTGACGAGAAGACATCCATATTTGAGCTCACTGCAAAAAAAAGTGACCCAACAGAATGAGGAAATTGTTAAGGAATATCCTTAATATCACAGGGAAATAAAACTTTGCTGAAGATAAGTTTTCAATGGCTGCAGCAGTCCATCAACAACAGAGAACTGCAAGAATCCAGGCTATATTCAGAAGAGGATATGGAATAAGGGGGTGTTATTGCTGACATCAGGTAGACCTGTGCTGAAAGCAGTAAAAGAAACACGTTTGAGGGAGTGGGGAACAGGGAAGGAAGGGGGAAAAAATTAGGAGCTGATACCAAGGGCTTAAGTAGAAAGCAAATGTTTTGAGAATGATGAGGGCAACAAATGTACAAATGTGCTTGACATACAATGGATGGATGTATGGACTGTGATAAGAGTTGTATGAGACTCCAATAAAATGATTAAAAATAAAAAAGAAAGAAACATGTTAACTTGCATTTTCTTGGCCATAAAAAAGGCATTCAACCATGTCAATAATAAAAACAGGATATCACTGGGAAGCACCTCAATTCTAAAACACTTGATTGTATTCGTGCAGAATCTATTCATAGGGCAAAAGCTGGTTGTTTGAACACAACACGGGGATGCCACGTAGTTTAAAATCAGGAGAGGTGCAGCAGGGTTGTAGCCTGTCACCATGCCTGTTTAATCTGCATGCTGAGCAAATAAGCTGAGAAGCTGGGCTATATATATGAAGACAAATGACGTATCAGGACTGGCAGGAAGCCCACTAACAACCTGCAACAAGTGCATGACACAGCTTTGCTTGCTTAAAGCAAAGACAAGCGGAAGCTGTTATTGATTACACCTCTAATTAAACGGCTATCTAATGAGAACAAACACCCACACAAGTGGACAAATAAGCAACATCCTGATTAACGGGAAAAGATTGAAATTGTCAAGGCTATCATTTTATGTAGATCCACAATTAATGTCCATGGAAGCAGCAGTTAAGAATCAAGGGACATGTTGCAAGGCATTGGGCAAATCCAATGCAAAGGGCCTCTTTAAAGTGCGATAAAGCAAACATGTCACTTTGAAGACTAAGGTGTGCCTGACTCAATCCCGGAGTGTTTTTCAACCAACTCATAAGAAGCATGCAGAAGCTAGACGGTGAATAAGGAAAAAGAAGAAGAATGGGTGCCTTGAATTATGGTGTTGGCAAAGTATATTAACTATACCATGGACGGCCAAAACAATCTACAAATCTGGATTGGAAGTACAGCCAGCATGCTCTAAGACAGTGTCTAATGACAAATTAGGAACTACAACCTCAGGGTACCTGAGAACACTTCAGGATACCATTGGGAGGTTTCCAGTAAGTAAAGGAGGGCTGTGATCTATCTGGTGAACAACAGCTACTGTAGAGACAAGATTAATTAGAACAATTAAACCACTCCTCCTGGCCACAATATCATAAGAACATTGCTATTACACTGTCACTCTGCATATGAAAAGAAGCTTTCTTCCCTTTCTCCCTCTTGTGGTTAGTTCACAGTACAATTATTCCATTAGCGTTGATGTGGTCGTTGTCCACAGAAACCCTTGAGGGGCTGTAGGAAATACTGCCGCCTGGGCCCGTTCCTCAAGGTTGTTCAGCACTAGGTTGAACCTGGTATTCAGAGTTTTCAAAAGCTCCACTGAGGGATTCATTTTTCTTACACCGTCAAGTTTGTGAACCGTTAATGCAGCAAAGTCCTGGCCGCATTGTCGGCAAAGAGTGCGATTTCCCAATCATCATAATTCAGAACTCCAAACTAACTAGGAACAGGCCTCCAAATGATGCAGATTTAAGAAAAGATTCCTATTTATACATTCCTGGGAGAGTGAGGAAGGCAGGGTTAAAAGTTTCTAAATCCAACCACAAGGAAACAAATGTTGGCTCCCGCTCTGAAGTAGGGCTGCTAAAAACCTACTCAGGCGCCCGACTCCCCACCCCCAGTGGATTACACTGAGAGCCCATTCTTTTGCTTATTTTTGGGCCCTGGCTTTTTTAAGGCACCCTGCTGTCAACTGCTAGGTACAGGAAACTAGAGAGCTTTCTGGTAAATAATTTGGCTTTCTTTTCAGGAAGAATGAATATATCTTGCTTGCTCAATCTAAACAACCTCTCACTCCTGAGGATCAAAATGCGAGGCTGAACAGCCTCACTTTGTTTTTTGGGTGGGGAGAAAACCCGTGATTTGTAACTACATTTTCCAAAAGACAAAATGTAGTCCCAAAATACCAGGGGAGTGAAATTCTTTTTGGCAGTCCATGGTATAGTTAATATTCTAATCTCCCTTTGCTGGTCAAATGGTCCCAAAGGCAAACCATGCCACCCGCTCAGAGAGCAGGAAGAAAATAATGGCTTGCATGACTTTTCTGCTCTTTTAAAATCTCCCAAACAGCACAAACGTTAAAATACTTTATGGGAAGCCTAAGACTCTCTAACAAATGGACAGAACAGGGGTTGGTCAGACCATAAGAAATCAAGAGTAAAAATGCTGAATCGTAAGAGGCTAATCTTTAGTGTGTTTAAAACATTTAAAGTTAACAGTCTTTAAAAAAGCAAAGAACTCTAAAGTCCCTGCTTTCATATGAAAATTATATTTATTCCCTTCGTTATCATTTTTCTGACTGGACAGTCAATAGCTTATTGAACTCTTGGGTCTCCCTGGTTATGTAATAACCAGGACATCTGATTCACTCCTCTTCCTGGACCTGCATATCACCATTATCATCACTTTGATTTCCTAACACAATTCAACCCATGCATATGATAGAAATTTGAACCTGCAATTGGAAACGAGAAGTGGCACTGGAGATTGTATTTTTTTAATAGGTGGTATTATATATAGTCAGTTTCTCGTTCAAAGAAAAGAAACTTTCTACCTCTTTCTTTACAGATGATCATTTTGATCATTATTAGTTCTGTTTCCCAAGACAAAAACCAACCGCCCTCATGTCAACTCTGACCCATGGCCAGAGAACTGTGCTGTATAGAGTTGTGGCAAACAGAAAGATTTCTCCCAAGTTGTATCCTCCAAATATATGCCAAACGTAGCTGCTTGCCACACATGGAGGTCAACAAAAATAGGTCAGGGGTTAATCTCCCTAAGGGATAACAGCCATCTAGAGCACTCAAACAGTATAGTCTGTCTCACCCTAACTAAGTAGGGCCCACTCCCCTCTGATAAGGATAGTAGTAGACTGTTTCCTTGTAGAACCCAGGGAGATCAAGCCCACTCAAAGGTGACCAAGGTTAGGCCGCCATCATGAACCTAGAGTCCACCCATCTTGTCACATGTATACCTTTATCCCTTCCCTTCCTTTCATGTGTATACCCCTAGCTCATCCCCGTCCTGTCACACTTATGCCCACTGTATATCCCCCTCCTATTGCCTGTATTGCCTATTGTACAACCTTTTCCTGTGACATATGTCTTTACCTGTAAGTAGGCGGCATGCAACCCCCCCCCCCAAGATATCTACGCCTTGGTTAGCAATAAATCTCTCTCTTTCCTGCCCTCTCGTGTCCCATCTCCACGTGTACCACCAAGAGGAGCTGAGCTGAGCATGCCACCATGAAATGTGTCTGACTTCTTAGTTACTCTCTCTCCCATCTCTCCCTATTCTCTATGACTTTAGTATAATCTTTATATATCTCAACCATACAATTGTGCTTACTGAACCCGTGATTAGTTGTGGGGGGCTGGCTACCCCCACATAGATTTTCAAGGGCTGATTTCTCAGGAGTAGCTCTCCCAGCCTTCCTTCCAAGGTGTCTCTGAGTAGACTCAAACCTCAAACCTCTTGGTTTGGTTAAAGGTCCTGTTTACACTACAATGGACTCCTCGCAAGACACTGTTCATTATTAGGTGCCATCGAATCAGCTCTGATTCACAGCGACCCCACCTACAACCGAAGGAAACACCGCCCCGTCTTGCCCCTGCTCACAGTGCTGTTAGGCTGGAGCCCACTGTGGTAGTCACTATGTCCAGCCCTCAGAGAAGAATGACGCATTCAACTTCCAGACAGCACCCCTCCAAAGACTTTTAATCAAATTCTAGAAATGTTCTAAGACAATCAATAACAGTGGCTAATATTACTGAACAATTACTATAAAACAAATCTTATGCTAAGAGATCTGTATGTATGTTTGCAAACAAACACACACACATATGTATATTTCACTACCTAAAAGTAAGGGACTTGGCCCAACTCACAGTGACTAAATAGGCTGAACTGGCAAGAACGAGAACCAGAATAGGGCTTCCTCTGTGCATGTCCTAAACACGGGATTATTCTGTGTCAAATCCAGTGTACTTCCAAAACAGCACCCTTCATCCTCTGACAAGAAGGCAAGAAAAGGGCAGTCTTTAAAGCTAAGCTATTCATATCTGTTTGGAAAATTTCAAGCAACAATGCAATCATGAAGCAGAGCAGGGAGAGAGAGCCAAGAAGAAATATACTCTTTCATAAGACTTTCACCTTCAAAGAGCTTTAACAGGAATACATTTCTCTCATTAGTAAATCCAGAAGTCATGGTGGCACTTCTTAGGTTTGCTAACTGCACGTTCAGTGGCCCAAACACAGCAGGTATTCCTTGGGAGAAAGATAAGGCTGTCTACTTCTGAAAGATTTACACCTCAGAAATCCTATGTAGGATCGCTAAGCATCAACTTAATGGCAGTAGGTTTTGGCTTCAGTTTAGTTCCAGTGTCTCAGGTTAAGGTACCATTTCAAATCCAATGACAGAAGCCCACTCCGAAGCCACACGAGGTTCACTAAAGATGTGCTGTGCCTTCTAAGGATGGTGTATTGCCTCTTTAGGATATGGCTCCCAATTCACAAAAGGGGAAGAAACTCAAGGACTGGGACCTTAATTTTTTTCATTGAAAAAAAGGAAAAAATATGATAATGTATTTCTCAGTCTTAGTTACACAAACAACTAGGCATAGTATTTTAGACTGTTGGCTCCTTCATATGAGCTTTGGCACTACCACCCCCCAGATCGACCAACCAGTAGGTACGCCAAGCCAGAGGAAGTTAAAGTCATGAACGTGCATGAGACACAGCTCAGCAGGAATTCAGAATGAAAAACCGCAAACAAGGGCACACAGTACAGTTTTAATGTCCATTAATTGGGGGTGGGGGGGTGCATGCGCACATGTGCACAAGTGAGCGCTTGCTCCCACCAGCAAAAGACATGATGTTCTACTTCTCTAAAGACTTCAGTTTAGGTGCCATCGAGTCTATCCCAACGTATGCAGACCAGAAGGGGCAGACTAGAACCACCCCATCAAGGTTTGTGGCTATAATTTGTATGAGAAAAGATCACAGACCCTTCTCTCACAGAGCCACCGAGAAAACCCCACGGAACAGTTCCACTCTGTACTCGTGCGTCAAAAAGTGACTCAAGCTCCCAAACAGAGTCAAACTCACTGCCATCCAGTAGTCAAGGCCAACTAACTCCAGAGTGACCTCACAGGACAGGGCAGAACTGGCCCCTATGAGTTTCTGAGACTCAAACTGCTGACCTTGAAGTGAGCAGCACAATACGTAACCACTAGGACTCCTCGGACACCCAACAATTAAAGAAGGTGTGACAATCAAGGAGGCTCCTTAGAGGTGGATGGATAAGCAGGCGGGGTGATGGCAACAGCTGCAAAGCAGCACAGACACTTAATTCTGATTAAACAGGTATGCCCTGCCTCCCAGGTGACAGGGTGCTCCCAGCCAAGAAAAGAGTGCACGCAATGGCATGGAGACCTGAAATAACCCATGTGCAGGGATTCTCAGATCATAAGAGAATTGGTGAGTAGCAGGGAAAAAGACAAAAGAGGCCTGCAGTGGGGTGGTGACAGCAGGCTTCATAAACTTAATCGTAGGGCACTCTTCTACCCCAAGGGGAGGAAAAAAGAATCAAATGGCATGGTGTCATCCAGCTCCTAGCAGAAAGTGGAAACATGTTTTAACAAAGAGAGGAATTGGCTAAGTGATAAATCCACCTGTCAGTCAATTCCAACTTACAGAGACCCTATAGGGCAGAATTACAACTGCCCAGATGGTTTCCAGGGTTGTAAATCTCTCCAGAATCCTATCTTCTTGCTCAGAGTGACGGGTAGGTTTGAAACTTTTGGTATGGAGTCTACTGCTTAACCACTGAACCACCAGGGCTCTTTAGCTGAGTGCTACTCATGGTAATTTTCAGCACTTTTATTTTCTCCTATGTTCAAAGTAGTAACTCATAGTATTCAAATGGCTAAAAGGCCTTGTGCCCACTATGCCTATTATAGTGTTTATCACGATGACTTCATTTATATCCTCAAATGGAATGGTAATTTCCACGGAAGTAATCGTGTTCCATTAGCTCTCTCCACTGAGTGAGTTTGACAAGCCAGCTCCCACCCCTACGACACCCAATTCAATAATTATCTACTGAGCACTTGCTTTAGCAAGGAATTGTTCTGTAAAAGCAGCATTCATCTCTAAACTCTAGAACCAGCCAAAAAGAAAATATAATGCAAGCCACACATGGAAGTTCATTTTCTAATATTTGTAGTTATATATAGTTGGTTTAATAGATACAGCATTTCAATTTCTACTCATTTCTTAAATATTAATGAGATAGTATTAAAAATTCATTTTCAAAATCCTGTGTGTACTTTATACCTAGTCACAAAAAGAAAAGAAATTTCACTGCCATTACATTGATCCCACTCATAACAGCCCTATCGGACAGAGTAGAACTGCCCCTTTGGATCCCGGAGCCTTTCCATTTTTACAGGGGTAGATAGCCTCATCTTTCTCCCTCAGAGCAGCTGATGAGTTCGAACCACTGACCTTGTGGATAGCAGCTCAATGCATAGCCCACTACGCCACCAGAGCACAATAGGGATGCTACATTTTCACCAGATATATTCCATTTCTGTTTGGATTTCAAAATAAGACACAGTTTAAAAGTAGAACCATGCACCCATGCTGTTTCAAAACAGATATAAATTTTTTCCAACAATGTTTTGAATATGTCTTTAAATTTAATGAAAATTAAATAAAATCAGAAATTTAGTTCAATTGCTCCAGCTTCGTTCCCAGTGCTCAAAAGCCACCTGTGGCTAATGGTCATTGTCTTGGAGTGCATAGGTCCAAAGCCCTACAAAACCAGCTCTTTAGAAAATAAAACAGGCACTGCATTATGGATCGGAGAACTTATCCACTTCTGAAATAGAGGCCTCGAGGGAAGTAATCAAATCAGAATTCCCCAGAATCCATCCCATAAAGATGTGAAGCCAGAACTACTCTATGTTCCCTTCCCTGGCAATGGAATCAGTTCTTGGGTTGACACGCTGGCTTAGCCAGGTAGGGAGAAGCAGTTCAGGAACTCTGTACCGACCAAAGGAAACTGGGAAGAAGACATGGCTATCTACTTCCCCAAAGCCCCACAGAGCACAGATCTGCATGGACACAAAACTGGACTGGAGTTTGGGAACCACTAAGAGCCAAGGCTTTGGAGGTCACTTGCCTGAGTTGACTGCCCACTCTTGTGAACACTATACTAGCCACTGGACCGTGGACAGGTAGCTTACCCTGCCTGTGCCTCACAGTCTTCATTGGTAAAAGAAGGATGAGGATGACAAGATTTCCTAACTAATAAGGTTATTTTGAAAATAAAATGAGCCTGGACACACGCACCTTCGCACACTACGAGTTCGAGAAACAGTGGTGACTGGCTTGCATCAACGTTCTCCACGCCTGCTCTCAGAAGCAGGGAGGGCTGTTAAAGAACTACTGTGCGCGCACCTGATCATGTTGGGCTCACGGTCCATGAAGGCACGTAGGTGGACCCTCCACTGCTGCTATCCTCCACAAACGAAACGACACCGTTGCAGACACAGTGCTCTGAACAATTTAGCACTATTAACATAAAGGATCTGGAATTGAAAAGATGCCACATCACCACACAATCTGAGCTGCTGAAAGAGCCGGCAGTGCCCTCAAGGGAAAAATCTTGGCAGCCTTCCATTTGAAGAAAATGGGGGACCTTGGGGAGAACAAGAGAGTAGGAGACGCACCAGTCACCAAACAAGACAAACTAAATTCTGAGGGCAGGCCCATATGGTATTTATTAAGCCCGAGGAGTCTGGTTACATCTATTTTGAGATTTGTGTGTTTTATTTCGATTTGCCAAAAGGAGTGGCAATCCATCAAGACTTACTGATGAGCAGGTTCCACACTACCAGAAAAGAGGAGCGAGGAGGGAGGGTGGCCAGAAATCAGGAGAGATTCTTGAATCCACCGCTTGTTAGAAAAGTAAGGTGGGAGGGGCCAGTGGTCAGCAAGAAAGGAAAAGTGAGAGAGCACTCAGGACTCGGTGTGGCCAATGGTTACATCAAGGGGGTGTCAAGCGTGGGAAGAAATCCAGCGTAGCTAAGCCAAGTGCACTGAGGCTTGCCTCCTAGTTGGAACCATTCTGCCTCACTCAGCCCTCTGGTTATCTCCTTAGATTTCCCAGGGTGGAGGAGACAAGAGGGAAGAAAGGATAATCCTCTACAGTGTCCCAACTTCAGGAACACACCAGCTGTGTCTGTGTTCCTTTGGAAGAGAAGCAGCAGCCTCAGTGGCACCAACTAAAATCCCCAGAAAGACAGGAGAATTACCACTGGCCCCCCTCTTCCAGCACTTTATGAGGACGGAAGATGATGCTACCCTTTTTAGGATCTAGTTTCCTGGGAGCTGGAGAAAGATTACTTCCCCTATAAGAGGCAAATCTACTCTATGGCAATGTATATTCCTTTGTGGTCATAAAGTTCAGGAATACCTGAACATTTAGAGTGCCATCTACACTACCCCCTCCTCCTCCTTTGCCCCTCAATACCAAAGAAACCAAGGGGTCTTGTGAGGGGGTTGGTCGAGGGGAGCCTAGTGTGAACAGAATGGCCTTGTGCCATTTTTGTTTTATGAGATGGCGTCAGCTCAACACATCTCCAAAATCTAATTACTGGCCAGACTCTCCTTTTGATTCCGGTACTCAGAGCCGAAGTGGCCCAGGTCTTATCAGATGACCAGAAATACTGAAGCAGGGATGGGAGAGGTGGGTTATGAATGGTTAAGGAGGAAGGGCATCACTCTAGACAGTTCTTTGAAATCAAGTCTGCTTAAGACAGCCTTAACGAGAAAAGAAACTAAGGACATGAAGTTTTGTCGGGCTTTGTTTTCAAAGACCATGTGGTTTGCAAAGCTGCACTAAGTCACTTAGAGGCCAATCCAGTCCAGGTCCACCAGCAGTCTCCTCCCTCATGGCAGCGAAGGACATACGATAACCAAGTGGAGGTGCAAAATGATGAGACTCAGAGCCACTCCTCAAACGCTCAGGTGCTAAACAGTTTACCATGCTCATTCATGGGATCTTTTGATTCTCCCACCATTATTTTCCTCATCTGCCTACAAAAAAACAAAGCTCAAGGTCAGATTACTAGTTAAGGTAAAGCTAAGACTAAATGCTATTTCCCTAGCCCTTGTCCAATGTGTTTATTTCACAGCATTAAGTTGCTTCTTGAAAATAAACAGTACTTTTCCATTTAGCAACTTATCCAGAAATTATTCTGGTCCCCATCATAAAGGCTCATCTCTTGGATAAGCTAGTGCCTTAATTGGGGGTAGTATCCTTAGCAGAAAGGACATTCTAGAAAATCTCTTGCCTTTGCTTTGCATACAAGGCCAGAAGTCTCCTGATGGAAGGGTTCTAAGGAAAGTGTGTTGCCATTCTTCTGTCATGGAAGAAAACAGACCTCTCTAAAGAAAATTAAAAATGTTTAGGACAGAACCATGTGCCCTCTAGTTCCTACTCATGCCCACCATTCAGCTTGGACTGCATCCAGTCACAATCTGAAATAACCACTAGGGTTTAAGTGTAATGTACCCTGGAAGAAATGAGCAAAATTAACCAATATATAGTAATGCACTTAGACTCCCATTAAAAAGCCTCATTCAAGATATTAACTGGGCTGTGGATTCCTTCCTATCCCTATGCCTTTACCCCACTTTAATCATTTTACTCAAGCTTGGAACATCACAGCAGGGCACAGGGTTTCCAAACCTAATCAAGCATTGCTTGCCTTGGTTGGTTCAGCCTTCCTACTTTCCAGCTCCTCTGAACCTACTGCCGACAGACACAAAATAACTGCACTGCTCTTGGGGGGCATTCTCTCAACGTGTGCCTGGGTAGTTCATACCTCAGGGACTTTGCACACGATGTTCTTGCTCCTTGAAATGTCCTTCCCCAGCCACCAGTTTGAGAAGAAGCCTTTTAAAAACTGTTCAACTCCGCTTTTCTGTAAAGTCATCCTGACTTCCTTGGAAGAGATTCGCACTTGCTGTGGTGTGACTCTCTTGCTGTTTCTTGTGCACAATCCTGTGATAGTATTAATCACACGGTGTTACAACTCAGCTCCCTAATAAAGCTGTAAGCGTGTTGAGGGTAGTGCTCCATCTCTTGTTTAACCTTCATCTACCTCTTTCTGATGCACAGAAGTTAGATAAGCAGTTAACAAATGAAGCCAACTCCCTAATTCTATGAATTTTCTAAAAACAGAGATCAGACCAATTTTTTTCATCTCCCACAAAACCCTCAACTTCACTGAGCACAAATACGAAAGGCACAAACTGCAACCCGTGGGCACAGTAGTTTACTGCTGTAAGAACAAGGCTGGAGGTGCCCAGAGAAGCATCTTGTGGAGGGCAGGCAGTAGATGTTTTCAACCTCACTGAACTAGCGGCTTTAGATCTAAATCTCCTCACCTCGTATACTGATCTGCCGCCACTTCATTTGTGCTAACTCATTTTACACTCCATCACGTCTACACTAAGATCCAAGGTTATCTGGTCTGGGGACAAGGGCAGTGAAGTGGCAACCATTAGAGCTCCTCAACAGACAGATGGCCAGAAAAACCTCCTGCAAGCATAGTAGTCTGTTCCCTTTTCCTTCTGGGGTATTTCATTGGCATGTTCAAAGTTAATGCATCAAGAGACGGTGCGTTCCTGAGAAGCTCAGCGACACCTTGAGAGGTATCAGCCCAGTTAATGGGAGCTAAACATGAAGCACGCGCCAGCATTGCGCTTTTAAAAATTAATATAGCTAGAACAACAACATGTTCAAAGATAGCCAAAGGAGTACAGAGTAATAAAAGGACCCACCATCCTGGTTGCCACTCACAAAAGAGGGAGTAAACAAAACAAAAAGATAGAGAAAAAAACCTTTCTGAAAAATTATTTTAATGATGGTTTGGGCTAACATTTAAAGAACAAATTCGTTTTCCATTTAACAATTTATACGTGTTTGTTTCATGCCACTGGTTGCATTAACCTCAGTGTAACAGGACTCTCCTCTTTCTCCCAGGCTTCTCTGTTTCCATTTGTCCCACTTCCCACCCCTTCCCTGCTTTTGAGCTCTGTCTGGGGCAAATGCTGCTCTTCTGAGATCTTGTGTGAGGACCTATACGGAGGAGTCCATTCCTTCCTTATATAGGCTGACCTGGTGTTTAGCTAAAAGATGATGCCCAGGGGTGGGTTCCTTTACCAGTAAGTCTAGGCCTTTTCATTATTTTGAATTTTGTTCTGCTTTCCACCCCCTTCCTCTCCAACAAGGGTCTTCTATGATGATCCTGATCAGAGCAGGCAGGAGAACTAGACCATCGGGCGCCATCGAGGTCATCTGGCATCAAGATCATGAAGGCTGAGGTTCCCATGGCCCATTAGTTCTTTGGATTAATCGCTTCCTTGAGTCTTTGATTTTCTTCACTCTTTGTTGCTCCAGTCCCAATTTACGGTAATTGGCTTAGGTGACCACTCACAAGTTTTTACAACCCCAGTCACTATTCACCAAAGCAAAAGGCAGAACATAGATTTGTGGTCTCTGTAATGCCAATTGACCTAGATGTCCCCATAGCTAGTTCTAAGTCTCCAAGCCCAGTAATTCATTCCCAAGGTATCTGGTTATGGCTAAAAACATTTTAGAAGTTTGTCCTGTATTCTGTACAATATCCTTGGGTATATTTCCAGCACCTACAAAGACATTTGTAGAAATATCATTTACCAAACCCAGAACATATATGAAAATTAGCCAGCAAACAAGGCAAATTTCTCTTCTCACTTTAAAATACACCTACTTTCACTTATTAACTGCATAGTTACCTGACATCGCACATTATGGCAAAAGTAAAAAAATGTACTAACTGACTATTTTGCACATCTGGCAGTAACAAATGCTGAGGTCCTGGCTCTGTCCCTGATGGTAGATTTCATATGCTCAGAAAGATTTTGTATCGTGTTTCACCACCTGAGAGAGGAGATATGTTCAGTCTCTCTGAGCCCTTAGGGTGATGAGTAGGAGTGGAGGGGATCTGGAGTCTGAGCAACAGGGACAGGATGCGTCCCAGCAGGTCCTGGGTACTCACCGGTGGTTGAGGCCAGGGTAGCACCACTAGTGTCTTGAAGGTGAGGCACTGTTGGGCTGGAGTGGAAGCAGAATCCTAGAGTCTAGCCCAAGCTCCCAATCCCAAGGAGTGGCAGGGACAGCACAGGCTGTTGTCAAGAGCCCAGAGATGGGGCACCCAGGTGTCTGGGGCCTTTGGGGTCTCCTATCAGCTGACTGGCACTTGTGCTAGGGTGGGGTCAGCAGGTGAATGGCCAGCGGAAGATACAGTTTAAGGTCAAGTGCAAAAGCTGGGCCTACCTATACCCGTCCCCTCAGAGGAAGCTCTGGATTATCAGTTCTTAGGGAGACCTGGCAGGCACAGAGCAGCCCAGTGAGTCAGACAAACAGCCAGCAGGGGGATGTAGACAGTAACATACAACTCCCCTGTAGCACTCAGACCCTCCTGTCTCCAGTCAGGGAGCCTTTCCCTTTCCCCACTAAAAGCACAAGCACCAAAGACTCTGAGGGGGCCGCTCATCTAGAACATACAGTGAGGGCTGGGATGGGAGGTGACCCCACATATGAGTAGGAAGGCAGTGCTGGGGCCACTCTGAATCTAGAACACTGAGCAGCCCTCCCTGCAGGTATCAGTGGGGGCTAAGCTCTCCTGAAAGGGTGTGGGGGTTGGGAGAGGAGGCAGTATCGTGATCTCGGCCTGGCCAGATGTTCACATACAGGTGAAGGTATGAGGTGATGTGCTATTATTGCTCGGGGCCATCAAGTCGGTTCCAACCCATCACTACCCTATGCACCAGGGAAGGAAACACTGCCCAGTCCTGTGCCATCCGCACAATTGCCTCTATGCTCGAGTGAACTGTTGCAGTCACAGAGCCAATCCATCTCCTGAGGGCCTCCCTCACTGCCCCTCTTCAAACACGATGTCCTTCTCCAGGAACAGGTCTCTCCCCGATAACATGTCCAAAGTATTTGAGACAAGGTCTCAGCATCCTTGCCTCTAAGGAGCACTCTTGCCATACTTCTTCCAAGACCAATTTGTTTGTCGTTTCGGCAGTCCATGGTACTTTCATATTCTCAGCCAACACTGCAATTCAAACGCACCGATTCTTCTTTGGTCTTCCTTTTTCAATGTCCAATTTCCACATGCATGTGAGGCAACTGAAAATACCATGGCGATGTGGCGATCCTATTTCTATATAACATCCATTTTCTTTTTTTTTTTTATAACATCAATTTTCAAATAATGATCTGCTCTTGGGACCTTACCATGTCAGTAAATCAAGAGTGGGTGTATTTATTAACTATGGGGAGGAGCCAGGGAGAATATTAACTAATTCAATTTCAACTAAACATTGGCTGAATTGTAATGGTCTCTCTAGAATCCCTATTGAAAAATCTGGGGAAAACAGGTATAAAAGCTGCTTTGTACCCAGCGAGCTCTTAAAGTGAATGCTTAAGCCAACAGAGTAGGTTTATTTCCCTCGGATGCTTTTATTAACATTTTACCAACAACTGACGAAATGCTGTTTCTAGTTGGTGTCAGGTCAATTCTGACTCACGGTGAAGCTACGTTAGCAGAAAGAAATGCTCCTGCGTCACGTCCTGGTCACTGGTATGTTTGAATGCATTGTTGCAGCATTGAGGTTCATCTCATTGAGGTTTTCCTCATTCTTACTGACCCTCTATTCTACCAAGCCTGATGTCCTTTTCCAGGGATTGAGCTTTCCTGATGACCTGTCCAAAGTAAGCAAGCCAGCCAAAGACTCACTACCCTTCCATCTAAGGAACTCTGCCATTGTATTTCTTCTAAGGCTGATTTGTTCAATCTTCTGAAGACTATGGGTACAGTCAATAGTCTTTGCATCAATTGCAAACACATGCATCAATTCTTCCTCTGTCTTCTTTTTACAGTGCCCAGCTCTGGCACGCCCACCAGGCAAATGAAAAGATCATGGTTTGGGCCAAGCATAACTTAGACATCAAAACTCTATCTCTGCTTTTTAGAACTTTAAAGAGATATTCTGAAGTTTGCCCAGCCATACATAAGTTTGATTTCTTGATTGCCATTTCCATGGCAAGAAAAAATAGTCAGCATCTGCTCTCATTTCAACTGGGGTACCTTCAAGGCTACTAATGACATGCTGTCACGTCATGGTACCGCAAATGCAGAACCCAGTCAACAACCTGTTGAAAGCAATTGCACTCAGGCCTTAGGATCTGATTCTGTTCTCCGCAACACACATTGCCAGGGGCCTTAGGACAAAACTATTTTGATTCTAATCCCTCCTCTGCCTCTAATAAAACTCTGTGACCTTGGGCAAGGCACTGAACCTCAATTTCTTCATCAGTAAGATGAAGGTTATAGGCCCTATCTCCCAGTACATTTGCAAGAGGAGAGTTAATTCATATCTGGCATACAAAAAGTGCTCAATTTTTAACATTCAAAATTGATGTTCATACATTTATTTCTATTTAAAGGGGGGAAGAAAAATGTACTTTCATAAGTATTTCAGAGGCAAGTACAATTTGGAGAAGTATAAACATTGATCTTCATTCCTGGGTCATGAGATTTTTTTTCCACAATAGTGGTTTAAGTTATAAAACAGGCAAGTCTGATGAAACTCATTCTAACAACTAGAAACCTGATGCCTCATCAACTAGCTAGTTGGCTGGCTCAAGATCAACATGCTCGTAAGTTGTACCAAGACAAGAACAGAGATGTCCCAGCACCCAGCACAGTGCTCTTTAGAGAACCATGAATCCGTTCAACTACAAACATCCAATTGTTAATGAGATTTTTCCTCCCTAAATATCAAAAGAAACATTCTTTACAAATCCAAGCACAAGGGCTCTATTATGAAGGGAGAAAAACAACCATGACCTGGAGGAGGCTGGATATTCTATATTGCTCTGCTTATGTGGTGGCAGAACACGAGATCCAAGATGCAAGGCAAGACTCCATCACTTCCCAGTTATGTGACCTTTAGCAAGTCCCTTAACCTTGGTGTTTCTGTCTTCTTATTAGGCAAATGGAAATCAGTCTGCTCTGCCTAATGCACATGGCTTTGTTTGGTCAAATAAGGTTATATATCTTAGGAGCCCTACTGGTATAGTGATTACAAGTTGAGCTGCTAACCACAAGGTTAGCAGTTCGAAACCACTAGCTGCTCCTTGGGAGAAAGATGAGGTTTTCCATTCTTGCAAAGAGTTACAGTCACTGAAACACACAGGAGCAGTTCTACCCTATCTTAGAAGGTCACTATGAATCAGAATCTACTCAATGGCAGTGAGTCTGGTTTTGTGAGTTTATTTAAATCTTAGAAATCAAGAAATTTCTTCACAAATACTAACTACTGATTTGGTTCCTTCTGTATTTATTCTTAGTCCTAACAAACTTATGCACATTTAGAAAAGACAAAAGAAAAAAATTGATTTGGGGAGATTTTAAAACACAGACACATTCCCAAAATCTGTTGTACATCAGAATCACCTGGTGACTTTCCAAATCCACTCATCGGCATGTAGGAAAAAGACAGACTGCCTGCTCTGGAAGAGAAACCCTAGGGAGCAGTTCTACTCTGCCTTGTAGGGTCACTATGATTCAGGATTGTCTTCATGGCAGCAGGTTTGGCGGTTGGGGTTTTATTTTTGTTGTTATTCAAGATCATTAAAGTCATGGCTCCTCATGAGCTACTGGTGTGGTAGCCACTACACTATCCAGTGTGTTAGCCACTAGTCATATAAATTAAAATTGTAAATGTAGCTGCTAGTTCAGCGGTTCTCAACTTGTGGGTCACGATCCCTTTGGGGGTCAAACTACCCTTTCCCAGGGGTTGCCTAAGACCATATTTCCAATGGTCTCAGGAACCGAGACACTGCTCGCTCCTCTATCTGTCTCCAGGCGAGTCCACCCACATGCAGATACGCCCACATACGGGGGTCACCACACATGAGGAACTGTATTAAAGGGTCATGGCATTAGGAAGGTTGAGAACCACTGTACTAATTGGAGTTGCCACATTTCAAGTGTTCAAAAGCCACATGTGGCTACTAGCTATACTAGAACAGTACTGGCAAGGAATATTTGCATCATCACAGAAAATTCTATTGGGCAGCACTAATCTAGCCATTAGTTTTCTTTTCATTATCTATACAAATACATAAGAATTTATTATGTCTCCAATATAACCAAAGTTCAGTATGAAATATGAACATTTCAATACGTGGATCTATTTTTCAACTCTATATTATACAGTCTATTTATATAATGAATTGTTATGTATTTGTATAGAATGCATGTAATTACATATCACCTTGAATTATTTTTTAGCCACTGAAGGTTAAGGAAGTTGTCTTCCTTTATTTAAACGGTACTGTATAATAAATACGACAGCAGTCCTGCGGGCATAGTGGCTACACGTTGGCCTGCTAACTGAAAGTTCAGCAGTTGAAACTACCAGGCAATCTGAGAGCAAAAGATGGAACTTTCTATTCCTGTAAAGTAGGACAGTCCAGAAACGCACAGGGGCAGGTAGCGACGAGTCAGAAGCAACTCAAAGGCAGTAAATGGTTTGTTTGGTTGTCTAATACTCTGATGAACCCTGGTTACTCATTGGGCTACTAAATGCAAGGTCATAAGTTTGAAACCACCAACCATGTAGAGGAAGAAAGATGGGGCTTTCTACTCCGGCAGAGAGTTAATCTCAGAGACCCACAGAGACAGTTCTATCCTATCCTATAGGATCGCTATGAGTCACTTCAGTAGCAGAGAATTTTTTTGTTTATTACTGTAGTCACTAGTCTCATGAAGCGGTTAAAACTTTACATGAGTTTACAACAGTAGAAAAACTGATGTTTCAATCCTCTTAATTTTAATTCAAATTAAAAACAAATGCATGCTCTGTTCAGAGATTGGAAATAGTCTAACTAAATGGGAGAAAATTTCAATAGGCCAATTCATTTTTTAACTCTCTACTTATAGTCTAAATACAGGTCAAGTCTTTTCAGTGGAAAATTTGGCATCTAAGTTAAGGTACCTTTAAGAGCAAATCACACATGGGATTTTGAAGACAGTATGTATTTTTTAATATATATCATCTGATTCATAGTTTTTATACTGAGGATATGCTGAAAGTGTTTTTCACATGTGGAAGTCAATAAAGTACTCTTTTTTTTTCCTCCCTTGGGGCAGCTGGGAAATTTAAAGTGGTTCATATAATATTTCAATTATTATTCAGCTCTGCTCTAAGTTACCAATCCTCTTAAAAGACAAATACCATGTAGCTCTTCTCTTTGCCTCTACAGAGGGGATAGTTGTGGGCAGAAAAGATATTAAATGTTTTAATTTCATTAAGCAGTAGGACAAAATGCTTTTGATAGCTCTGCCATTTGGTTATATTGCAGGGAATTTCAACAGTGAGCTATTGAATGCAATATGTCAACCAAAAGAAGTAAACTATGCAGTAAGCAACTGCATGGTAGATAACTTCCTTCCTTCATCCTTTCATTTGTTTTACTTTGAGGCTATTGGATCATATAATGGCTACTTAAAAATAATTAAATAAATAAGCTTATAAAGCAAGATAATTATAATAATCATCAATATTTTCATCTAGCTCTCCACGCATATAGGCTACTGTTCTTTGCCTCATGTTTGCCTTACTTTAGGTCAATCAGTTATCATCATAGAACCTGCCACCACTGGTTGAAGACAACATAAGCCCACCGGAAGAAGAACACACATATTTCAAGCTCACCGGATTGATGGAATATTTTGATTGAACAGGGAGATTGAGAATTGGCTTAAATTGAACCAAAGACTGTTACGAAAGGGCCTAGCAACATTCATCTTCTAATAGCACTAGTCCTTTCAACAAAAGACAACGAGAAAGAACCTCTGCCTGTGTTTCTTTCAGTGACTAGGGAATCAGAAGGGCAGTTTGGTGATTTCCAACTGAAAGGTGTCTCTGCTGGGACAGTTTCCAGCTCACAGAAACGCCCGTTCTTGTTAACACCGTCTCCTCTAGTCCAGGTACATTCCTTTAATTATTGACAAAAGTTAGAGCCCCATTGTAAAAGGAACTCTAAGGTAGCTATCTATTTACAGCTTGTCTCTCAATGAAAATAGATCTTTTGTGTTAGAAAGCTAATAGCAAAAAATCAACGAAAAGCACAAATTTGAAAGAAACAAAGGCATTTTGCTTAGTTTGTCTAATTTTTTTAAAGTTCCACTTTATGCAATAAGACTTCGAAAAAAAATGTGAAAAGGTAAAAGCAATTTTGTAAAAGAAACACAGCAATTTGAGCTAATCTCTCCAGGGAGTCTAGGAAATAATAATGATTACAATTTTAACAAAAGCAGAAATCAAAATCATAGTGTATTCACGAAAAGCCTCGTTCCAAAAGTGATGGGTTTGGTGGGAATAAGCTTTTGGGTTTTCTTTGTATCCGAGTCATCATGAAGAACACTTTCACCGGAACAAACACTAAAACATAAAGTTTCTCCTGCTTGTTACCAAAAGTTAGCCACCTTTCCCTTTTCAAAAATTTCCCATAACATTTCTGCTTTTAAAAACCTCATATTAAGCCCCCCAAATACAGAAAAAGTCTATTAAAAGCCGAATCTGGAAGTATTAGCCATTTTGGCATTATAACCAGTTACTTCCAAGTCTCAGCTTTACTTCTTGTCTTACCCACTTCTTCCTTCCTTTGTCCTGCTTTGAACTTTTCCAAATCAGAACGGGTTCCAAAAAGACATGCAGTTAGGTGCCCATAACCCTGTTGCCTATTTTATACAAGATACTCTTACTTTCCACATTAAAGCTCACCTGCAGAAAACTGACAAACTAGGAAGAAAGGCCTGGCGATTTACTTAAGAAAATTAGCCAGACAAAGGCCTTATTACTAAAATCTACAATACTTTGCAAGCTTACAATAAGAGAAAAACTAACTGCCCACTGAGGAGGTGGGCAAAGGACCTGAACAGAAATTTCACAGAGTCTGAAATCCAAATGGCCAATAAACATATGAGAAAATGTTCCCGATCATTAGCCATAAGAGAAATGCAAATTAAAACAACTATGAGATACCACTTAATACCCTCAAAGATAGCCCAATTCAAAAAATCAGAAAGCAACAAGTGTTGGAGGGGCTGTGGTGAGACAGGAACTCTCATCCACTGCTGGTGGGCCTGTAGGTATGTACAGTCACTATGTACATACTGTACATATGTACATACTGTACATACACACAGTCACTATGTGACTGTACAGATGGAAATTGAGTTACCATACGACTCAGCAATCGCTCTATTGGGCATATACCCAGAAGAAGCAAGAAACAAACCACAGCCAGACATCTGTGCTCCAGTGTTCATCGGGGCACAGTTCACAATTGCAAGGAGAGGGAAACAACCCAAATTTCCATCAACAGATGGATTTAAAAACTCTGGTACATACATACAATGGAGTACTATGAATCGCTAAAAAGCAGTGACGAACACATGAAGCATATTGCCCAATGGGAAGAACTGGAGGAAATTATGCTAAGTGAAGTAAGACAAGCGCAAAAGGGCAAGTACAACATGAGTCTGCTGAGGTAAGTTTATTAAAAAAAAGAAAAGAAAAGAAATACAAAAGGGGCACAGGGAAAAAGCTACTGTATACAAACACTCCAGGGGTGAGGTCCAGGTAGTATGGCAGGGGCCAGATCAAATCCAGGGGTACATAAGGTAGCCAACTAAAAAAGAGGCGGATAGGGAGAGGGAGGATAGAAATGTATAGCAGGGCAATAAGGCACTAACCCACCCAAGGGGATGGTATTGTTTATATCTCCACAGGGAAAGAGGGACCAGACTTAAATCCGGTGTTCCGGGATGAGAATGCAGCATGCTGGCATGGAGTGAGGAGACAGTGAAGGGGTCTGAGGGTCCTATCCCATTCCCAACTACATGGACAACTACCCCTTCCCCCAGAAGAATTTACTTTAGAGGACAGCACTGAAGCGGCTGCTCAAGGAGAGGGACATGTCTGATCAGAGCTCACGGGAGCAAATAAAGGGGGAGGAAGAGAGAGTGGAGCGCATCCTGGCCCACCAAGCCTGGAGGACGATATCCCCTCTCAGAACAGCCAATGCACAGAGTGGACCATATGTCTGATCCCACTATGAGACAGGACATCCCTCACTGATCCATGACCCTACAGGGGACAACACTGGAGACTCAGTGTAGGGATTGGCCCAGTCTGATCCTACTACACCGAGGCAAAACACTAAAGGTGTGTGGCAGAGCAGGGAACTCCCGAGGGAGTGCAAAAGATAAACTTTGGGACCACAGCATGGCACCCTATCAGACTCGACTGGAGGACACTCCTAGAGGTCAATAAACAGACCTTGACCTATTTACAGGTTTTTCTTCTTTTTTTTTTTAATTAAAATTTGTTTTTGGTCATTGGTTTTGTTGTTCTTGTCGTTGTGTTCTCTTTTGTCGCTTTGTCTTGCTATCCCTTGCTTTCTTGTGCATATTATTTTCTCTGCAGGTCTATCTGGATAAGACAGGCTGGATGAACGGTCTGGAGGAGGAAATAATGAGACCGATGGTTCCGGGGGGACATGCAAGAGGGGGAGGTAGGGGAAAGGAGGTGGTGTTGACCAACCCAGGGACAAAGGAACAAGTGATCCAAAATTACTGGCAAGGAGGGTATGAGAGGCCTCGTAGGGATTTTGCAAGGGCAATGTAACTTAGAGAAATTACTGAAACCCAAATGAAGGCTGAGCATGATAGTGGGACAAGAGGAAAGTAAAAGGAAATAGAGGAAAGAACTAAGAGGCAAAGGGCATTTATAGAGGTCTAAATACAGGCATGTACATATGTAAATATATTTATATAGGATGATGGGGAAATAGATCTATGTGCATATATATTTAGAGGTTTAGTATTAAGGCAGCAGATGGATAGTGGACCTCCACTCAAGTACTTACTCAATGCAAGAGCACTTTCTTCTATTAAATTGGAATTCCATGATGCACTCCTTCCCAACACGATCGCTGAAGACAAATGTGTGCATAAGCAAGTGTGGGGAAGAAAGCTGATGGTGCCCAACTATCAAAAGATATAGTGTCTGGGGTCTTAATGGCTTGAAGGTAAACAAGCAGCCATCTAGCTCAGAAGCAACAAAGCCCACATGGAAGAAGCACACCAGCCTGTGTGTAAATGGGATCAAGTATCAGGCATCAAATAACAAAAAAATCTTATCACTGGAAATGAGGAGTACAGAGTGGAGACCCAAAGGCCATCTGTAGGTAATAGGACACCCCCTTACAGAAGGGTTGCGGGGAGAACAGCCAGTCAGCATGTAGTGTAGCAACAATGAAACATACAACTTTCTTCTAATTCTTAAATGCTTCCTTCCCCACAACTATCATGATCCCAATTCTACCTTACAAATCTGGCTGGACCAGAGGATGTACACTGGTACAGATGGGAACTGGAAACACAGGGAATCCAGGACAGATGACCCCTTCAGGACCAGGGGTGAGAGTGGCGATTCTGGAGGGTGGAGTGAATGTAAAAAGGGGGAATCGAATATAAGTATCTACATATAACCTCCTCTCTGGGGGATGGACAACAGAAAAGAGGGTGAAGGAAGACATCTGACAGTGTAAGACATGACAAAATAATAATAATTTATAAATTATCAAGGGTTCATGAGGGAGAGGGGTGTAGGGAGAGGGGGTAAATGAGGAGCTGATATCAAGGGCTTAGGTGGAGAGCAAATATTTTGAGAATGATGAGGGCAACAAATGTACAAATGTGCTTGACACAATTGATGTATGTATAGATTGTGATAAGAGTTGTATGAGCCCCCAATAAAATGATTTAAAAAGAAAATTAGCAATGAAAACCCTATGGATCACAACCCTGAGTTTCATCTATTAAAGGATTTAATTTCTGTTGTGCATGCAATCACCCTAAGTCCAGAGAGGACTCATGTCAGCTAACAACAACATGCCAACCACGAGGCACGTCACTGAGAGAATAGGTCATCCCTCAGAAGGTCCACCTGTATCTCCGTCACCCACAGTCTGGGTCACCTACTTTCCTAGGGCGCATCCCAGACTCAGACCATCAGCATCTCTCAGTGTGTATCCCAGCTCTTTGCTTTTGGCAAGTACCTAAGAATGACTGGTACAGATGGAGAGATCAAATGCATTCCCATAAAAGTTAAATAATAGTACCAGACAATTAAGATAAATGTAAGAGAATTTCGTAAAAGAGACTGAAATCAGGGGAGACAGTGTTCTAGCTAGAAGGAACAGCTCAAGCAAAGGCGCAGAGTCAGGAATGTGAAGAACAAAACAGAGGACGGTGGGGAAAGCCAAGTAAACACGTCCAACCAGAACATGGAGTTCCTGTACAGGACAAGGCTGAGGAGGGCCAGCCGAGGATCCCCCACTCCCCCAAGGAGTGAGCTGAGTGTCTGGCCAAGGAGCATTTTTGAGTCAAAGAATGATGTATCAAATGGAACCATTTAGAAATTAAAATGCTGTAAGTGGTTTGAGGCTGAATCACATGAGTGGGGGCCTGGTGGTGGTGTGGGATAAGCATGGGAGTCCTAACCACAAGATCAGCAGTTCAAATTCATCAGTCACGATAAGTAAAAGATGAGACTGTCTGCTCCCATAAAGATGTACAGTCTCGAGAACTCTCAGAGTCCCTATGAGCCGGAGTTGACTGGCTGGCAGTGGTTTTTTTTAACCTGAGTTAATGAGCCCTGGTGTCACTGTGTGTTCAGTGTTGGGTACCTAACCATAAGGTGGGTGGTTCAAACCCACCAGCCACTCCAGAGGAGAAAAGTGAGGCTGTCGGCTCTCATAAAGATTTAAAGTCTCAGATACCCTGTAAAGGAGTACTATGAGTTAGAATCTTCTTTATGGCTGTGGATTTGGTTCAGGGGCTATTCCCATGGGTTAAAGATCCATGGGACAAAACTATTTTTCCTTAAGCAGAGTCATGGCAGCTCACCCCCACACCTAACCCCCATGTCTTGATAAGATGTCCATAGTCTAATCCCTAAAACCTATGAATATTCTACTTTACGAGGCAAATGGGATTTGGTGGATAAAATTCAAGTTAAAGGCCATGAGTGGAGAGAACATCCCAGCTTAGCTGGGTGAGCTCACTCTAACTACACAGCACTTCACAGTTGGTCAGAGAATCGGAGAGATGAAATTATAGAAAGCACTCAACCCAATGTTGCTCACCTGAAGATGGAGGAAAGGGACCATGGATCAAGCAATGTGAGTGGCCTTTAAAGCTACTGGACTCCTCCCTAGTGTCTCCAGAGAGAAATGCTGTCCTGCCCACCCTTGATTTTAGCCTACTGGACCAGAGGCACCATTGGAACCATCGACAGACCCAAAGTTCTCTATTCTGCTTTTAACCTGCACACCCAAAATTTAGGAGTTCCATTAAGAACTACATACAAGCATAGGGTATGGTCTGGTCTACAGTACATGCTCAGAAGGCAAATGAACAAACAAGTCTGCTTACTTTTTCAAAGTTTCCTCCTTAACCGCCTCCTCTCTTTGCGTTCTCCAAATTCCATGTCCAACTCTGATAGCATCTTTACTCCTTGCTCACAATTCATTGATTTTGGATATTTGCCATACTCCATTTCACAGCCAACTCCATTCTTCAGGTCCCAAGAACTGTGCTCCATCACAACTAAGTATATAGTTTTACACAACAATATCCCCATAGTGAAGCTACTATGGAAGGATATTCTCGACTAGCAAATGCTCGTCGAACACAGAGCTTCTCTCTAAATTATTTTTAACAAAGACTACTAGACGGAAGTTGCACTCTGACATGCTGGAGCGCTGGTGACAGCGTGGTTACTCACTGAGCTGAAAACTGCAGTTCATGGTCTGGAACCACCAGCTGCTCCCTGGGGAAAAGATGAGGTTTCTACTCCAGTGAAGATTTACAGTCTTGGAAACTTACATACTCTGTCCTGCAGGATTGCTATGAGCCACCATCAACTCTAAGTATTGATGCTTTTGAGTTTGGCTTGGTTTTTTATATACCTATGTAGCTCTTGTATCAATCAGCAAATCCACAAGCCGGGAGTTTCAGAAGGAGCAACGGAGTCGTTTACAGCATTGTGTTAAAGGCAACAATCTGATACTTTTCCTGAGAAGGTAAATGGAGAGCTCAGGCACTCAATGAAACCTCATTTACCAAATCTATGCTTCTAAGGAGTAACATGAACAAAACCTTCCACTATCACAGGGCAGTTGGAAAGGTAATTTGGTTAAAGCAGGAGATGGCCAAAGAGATACATATCTTCGGGGAAGTTACACCAACTACAGTATCTGGTTCTAAGAAATCCTTCACCACAAAATCTTCCCCTTTCGCATTTACTTAAAGTTTTGCTTTCACATGCAATGGTATTGATCCATACATAAGAGGAGGCCTCAAAACGCATGTGGGGAAAATCCCACTATCTTGTCATTCCATTTGCCAGACTTTTTCAAGTCCCCTCCTCCGTTGCTCTAACACATGCACCTTCGTGGACACCAAAGAAGAAGAATGAAAATGTGCAGCCTCAGTTGCTCCCACCTCAATGACGCCCCCACCCCTACACTTGGTAGAGTTCTGGGCATTTGATTTATTTCTTTAATTCCTTATGTATTTGCTTTTTCTCCCAGAGACCTTGTTCCTCTGGCTTTGTAAATAAGCAACTGTCCCTCCTTGCTTACAAGTGGGCTTTCTGGGGCTGGATTTTCCCTCTCCCTCCTTTGCTGGCCTCCCTCTCTTGGTCGTCTATACAAAAGGAGGGTTGTCTCCTGGCTCCAGGGATCTTCATCTGAGGAGAACACCTTTGAGGTAGGCTTTGAACTTTACCAGGTTTCCCATGTGGAACAGCTTCTTCCCCATCTAGGGATTCCCCACAAAGGCTTGGAGACTCTCTCAATCACGTCTTCCCTTCAAAGGAAAGCTCCTGGCTAGGATTTTCCCAGACAGGAGGCCTCAACAGATGCAAGCTGCCCCTCAGGATGTGGAGGTCCTCCAGGGAGGCTGCTAATTTGAATCAGTGTAGAAACAGGTGGGAGACCCTTTGCCTCCGGGGTCATCACCCTTCCTCTGGTCCTTCCTCTGGGTAATTCAATGGCATTAACAGTCACCTTACGTTCTTTTCTCCCACTTGTTGATTCAAGTTCCAATCATTCAGTGGCCCTTGAAGACGCAGAGCTTGAGTTTAATGAACTGCTTTCTGAGATCGGCTTAACGCCCACATTTTTCCGCAGGAAGCCAGGAATGGAGCACATATTTTTGGATAGCCCAAATAAGACAATGTCTGTAAGGTCCTATAGGCTAAAAAAAACCAAAAAACTCATTAAATCAGACAGGAGAGGAGGTGGTGTGTGGTGTGTGCTTTTTCTTTCTCCTGTACCTTTTCCACCCTTATTTTCAATCAGTATTTTAACAGTTCTTATTTCAAGTGAAACATTACACTCACCCAAAGAAAGATATTTTCACCTTGATGTGCAAGGATTTTCACCTTGGTGTCTCCAAGAGCTAGTGCTAAGTCTTGGGTCTTAAATTAAATATGAGTTACAATAAAAGAAAAGAAAATAATGAACATAGCACATCCCTTCCCAAACTGCAAAGAAAAAAAAATTCCACTAATATTAACTTTTTCATTCCCTAGAATACACTAGTAGCCTCGGGTGCATAGCTTTTAAATGTATTTTTTTGTTGTTGTTTAATTGGCCTTATTTCCAATGTTTGTGAAGCCATGTTCCTGGCTACATGAGAACACACTTGGGGCATGGAAATGCTGCTCCAATCAGGTGCTAATGCTGTCTCTTTCATTTACACAGAATCCCCTTTGCAGAGCTCGGGCATGCAAAGACAGTACAAGTCCATCTGTAACCCACACCTTTACCTCTTCCACTGCTGACCCCTTCCCCTCCCAACCTTTAAGGAAAGCTGCCAACCCAGAAGAAGGTGAACTTTAGTGTCCTTTGTTCCTTCCTCTAACCAAGCAGCCAGTGGTAGTGAAACAGACAGAAGGCTGGGCAGCAGGGGAGAATGAGAACAAAAACCAACATCCTGGTAAGCTGTCCCCTCTTCTAGGATCAAGGGCGGACTGTTCTATGCCCCTTGCTGTCTCCACCAAGTGTTACTAACACCTCATAATTCGCATTCCAAGTGTAATGAAGAAAGCTCCTTTACATAGGACATGCACACACAGAGCAGAGCACACACAAAGGGCTTTCTTAGGATGCTAACCAAGGAACCTGCTTATAATCTCACAGGGGCCACTGGGTCCCAGAATCTACTCCTGATCCTTCCATTCAGCCATATTGTCTTTCTAATCCTGCACCACATTGTGACTAACCTCTGGTTTTCACTGGGACTCATAAATTCAAGAGCCAAACCCTGCTGATTCCCTGCTGTGAGATTAACCACTAATTGCATCTCACGTGGGACAACGGCCCTCCCCACCTGGCCCAGGGCACACGTGTACAGAGGCAGTTCTTGGCCCATGCACCATCCTCCCTGCTGTCTAGTGCGGAGTGCCTCTTACTTACAACACACACACACACACACACACACACACACACACACACACACACACGAGAGTGATAAAATATATTCTGAAGGACCCATGTGGGAATGATCTGAGCAGTCACATTTATTCCATGACTAAAGTGTTAAAAAATTGTTTTTCTTTTCTTTTTGCAAATTCCAACCAGCCCACATTTATTTATTTTTGCAAAGAAGTTTTTGCTCCTTCTACTCACTGCTTAGTGGTTTCTGCCTACAAAAAACGACGGTAGTGGCCCTGGCTGGCCCTGCAATGGTGAACTCCTGTGTCAAAACTTGAGCAAGAGGAAACACTCAGGGCATGCTTTTGTTGTTCTGAAGGACTTCCAGAAGCAGGAGAGGGGCAGGGCACTGGGTATGGAAGCTGTGCTCAGCTCAGCATTTTTGGTGTAGTATCTCACAGTTTTAAGAAAAAGAGTCACACTCCTGAAAATCTGATGTAAGTGATGCGGAGATTTATTTCCCCTCATAATCTACCCCACAAATTCCCCAAATACCTTTCATGGGAGAATGAGGAAATAAAATTCTTTAACACCTCAAGTCACCAAGGCCACAAATGTACCCACGTTGGAGTGATCAGAATGAAGAGGACAAGGGCAGTCACACATCTGGATCGAGGTGACTACAGCTATTTTCCTGACACCCACAGTTAAAGGGGTATGCAACTGAATGGCAGTTAGAACCCAAGACTAATGCCTCAAATGAATGGGCACCAGGAGATTAAGTGCCCTGGAGCACCTGGATTTGGATGATCGCTGTGGTCTCAGAGGGTGTAGCCCAATCCCTCTCCCCTGTTCCACTCTCTGTCCTCTATCCTCCTAATTGGTCATACACAAGTCTGGGCTCAATGAATAATGTCGGGGCACAGGCCCAAATCTAAAGTTTAGGCTGTGAAATGTTCATGGCTGTCCTTGCTAAACCAAATAGTCCCTTGGTAAATTAAATCATCTCTAAATGCTCCCTGAATTATGAAGGTGTAGCGGTAGGATCCTCACATGTCATTCAGGTGCCCCAGGCTAGGTTTCCGGCCACCACGCCTCTGTGGGCGGAGGCAGGCCTGCATGTTGCCATGATGCTGAACAGGTTTCAGCAGAGCTTCCAAACTGAGCCAGAGAGCTCTAGCCACTGAGTTTCAAACACAAGCCTAATCACAACAGTCGGACCCCACTGTATACTGGGTCACCATAAATCATGAATGACTCAACAGTAGCTAACAACAACAAATTACACTAGCCTAATTAATTTATTCAGAAAACTCACTGATTACGAATATGGGCTTAGACACATTCTAAATACTTGAACTACTCAAACATGGCCTATTATGTACAACAGTCAAAAGGTAGAAACAAGCCAAGTAGGCATCAACAAATGAATGAACAAAATATAGTGTATGCATGAGTACAATGTGTACGGTGTCTATAATGGAATATTACTCAGCCATGAAGCGAAATGAAATTCTGATACATACTACAACACGAAAGAGCCTGGACAACCTTATGCGGAGTGAAATAAGTCAACTACAGAAGGACAGATATTAGATGATCCCACTGAGATTGAATATCTTGACTAGGCAATGCAGAAGAACCCTGGTGGCTTACTGGTTACTCATTGGGCTGCGATTCACAAGGCAGCAATTTAAAACCACTAGCCTGCTCCAAGGGAGAAAGACGGGGCCTTTTACTGCCATCAACAGTCATGGAAACTCACAGGGGCAGTTCTACGTTGCCCTATAGGATTGCTGTGAGTCAGCACCGATTCACTGGCAGTGAATGAGTACGTGAGCCAATGCAGAGGTAGAAAGTATATCGAGGGCTTAGGGAGAAAGAGGAATTAGGAGTCAAGGTTTTAGGAGTACTGAGTTTCTCTTTGGAGTGATGAAAAACTTTTAGAAATAAGTAGTAGTTAAAAAAAAAAAGAAATAAGTAGTGGTAATGGTTGCAGAAATGGTGAATGCAATTAATGTCACTAGGCTATACTTTTGAAAATGGTTAAAATGGCCACTTTTCCCCCTATAAATACTTTAATTAAAAAAAAACAACTAAGAACGTGGGGAGCAAATCTACTAGAATCCCAATCCAGGCTCCATCACTAACTGGAGTTATACAACCTTGCGCAAAGTAGTTAACCTCTGTACCTAGTCTCTGCATTTAGAAAATGATGCTAACAATAGGACCTGTATCAGTTAGGTACAAATTAACCTTATTTGTACCTATTTAAGGTAAACTAATATCCCTGAAGGTGCTGATCACAGCACCAAAACCAAAAACTGTGCCATCCGGTCAGTCACTAGTCACAGGAAGCATGCGTTCACACTCTGGAAAACTGTGAAAGAGCTGACAACAGACACACACACACCCAACGACAGAACCAGGTCTTAGAATCAACTCAATCACAACAAATACACAAAAACTTGTTGAATGATAATAATAAAATCAAAGACCAAAAAAGTTCAACATTAGCACTTCAAAAAAGAGAGAGAATCTGATCCCCTGGTTTCTAAAGTTTTTTTTTATGCCCTTTTATATAAAATTGTATTCAAAGTTCAAAATACAGAACGAAAGTGGACCCAATTCAACTGACGTTCTATGAATGAAGGGGGAGGGGAGTGACCCAGGGACCCTGTCCCACCTCTCCTAAAGAGCACCTTTTATTTGTGAGTAAACAATGAAGGTGGGAGTGGGAAGCAGCACTATAACTGGATGTGACTGCACAACTAATTTTTTTTAATCGTTTTATTCAGGGCTCATACAACTCATCACTATCCATAGTGTAAAGCACATTTGTACATTCATTGCCCTCATCATTCTCAAAACATTTCCTCTCCACTTAAGCCCCCGGCATTAGGTCCTCATTTTTCCCCTCCCTCCCCCTCCCCCCTCCCTCATGAGCCCTTGATAATTTATAAATTATTATTTTGTCATATCTTGCCCTGTCCGACGTCTCCCCTCACCCACTTTTCTGTTGTCCGTCCCCCAGGGAGGAGGTCACATATAGATCCTTGTAATCGGTTCCCTCTTTCCAACCCACTCTCCCTCTACCCTCCCAGTATCGCCACTCACACCACAGGTCCTGAAGGGATCATCCGCCCTGGATTCTCTGTGTTTCCAGTTCCTATCTATACCAGTGTACATCCTCTGGTCTAGCCAGACTTGCAAGGTTGAATTCAAGTCATGGCACTGGGAGCGGGGAGGACACATTTAGGAATTAGAGGAAAGTTGTATTTCTCATCGTTGTTACATTGCACCCTGCCTGGCTCGTCTCCTCCCCTAGACCGCTCTGCAAGGGGATCTCCAGTGGCCTACTAATGGGCTTTGGATCTCCACTCCGCACTCCCCCCATCATTCACTATGGTAAGATTTTTTGTTCTGATGATGCCTTAAAGGTGACTTAGTCCTGGGGGGAAAAAGAATGAAAATGTTCTAAAATTGATTGTGGTAATGATTGCACAATTCTTCATGATAAAAATTGAATGATTGAATTATACAATATGTGATTATATTCCAATAAAACTATAACCAAAAAATTACTCAGGGGAAAAAAGCACCTTTAAAAAACCATTTGCCTTAGTTTTCAGTGATGCTATCACATAAACCACAGAAGTGAGTGGCTTTGTTAACAGAAATTCATTTCCCCACAACTCAGGAAGCGAGAAGACCAAATTCAGGGCACCACCATCTTCACGTGCATCATTCCTTCCCCATCTCTGTTTATTTTGCTTGCTTGTTTAATCACTTTTATATCTCAAACAAGATCAATTTAAGACATACCCTCCATCAATCTGTTCTCATTAACACAACAAAGACAGCCCATTCCCAAATTGGGTTATAACCACAGGCACAGAGGTTAGGATTTTTAACACATATTCTGGGGACACACAATTGCTCCGGGTAATGCACATGTAAGGGCAAAATCTCATCATCTTTTTCTCTCTTTTAAGAAGAAAACTGTCAGTGGTGTTGAAGAATGGACCAGAGAGGTAAGAGGGTGAAGGTTGGTTGGTTGGTTCTAAGACTCGGTGAGAGCTCAGGTAGAAAGGAGACAGTGAAATAAGGCAAGTGAGAATGAGATGGGATGGTAGGTCCTGAACACCCCTGTGGGGCTCCATCACGTAGAAGCAGGAGGGAGACGAGCTGAGGGTGAGTGTGCTTTCTGGTCTCTGTTACTATAGGAACTCTGGAATTGTCCCTATGTACATGTTATGGACAAATAAGGATTGACCATTTTTTAAAGGGGAAAAGTGGAGAGCGAGCAAGAGCTTCCTAATAAAGTCAGTAGTCAATAACCAAACAATTAACCAGAACACCTTTTTAATTTCATTTCTTCAATGTAACACCAGATGCATTACTAACATTCCCAGCTGTCATAATTATCAGATATAAAAACCAGGCAGTAGCTTAAGGTACTGTTGTATCCGATCTCACCACAGAAAACTGTACTATATAGAAGTCAAAAAGCTGATGATGTCTGTACTTCATTACATTAGACCAAACAACAACAACAACACTTAGGCTGGAATGCCTGAGGGGTAGAAACAGTACACAGACTCACACATCTGCTAACCAAAAGGTTGGAGGTTCAAATCCATCTAGAAGTACCTAAAAAGAAGAACCAGGTCATCTCCTTCCAAGAACATGGGCCCTTGAAGCCTCAACAAAGCAGGATTCTACTCTGCCACTGCAGACTCCTTGCAGCGCAGTTCCACTCTGACTGACGCACAAGACGTGCCTGTGAGTCAGCCAACCGTAACTCGGCCTACAGAGTATTCTAAAAGTCATTGTGCTTACCAGTTAGCCAAGCAATGAAGAATAATAATAATAATAAAAAAAAAAATCCGAGTAAGTAGAAACATTTAGTCTGTTTCACCCCAAATTTCCTCTCAAATGCTACAGACATCAACAGAAGGTTTTCCTCCCCTCGAGGAAGGCTAACTGCAGGAAATTTTAAACCTCTGAAAGAGGCTTTTACAGGGAAGACCTTGACTAGTCCTTCACTGTGTGGTTGGGAGCCCCATAGTGCCACCATAAAACTGCAGATGATTTGGGGGAAGGGGCAAGGAAAACAGTGAGAAACCTTATACTCTTGATTAATTTTGCAGAAATCCATCAGATGGTAGGAAAATCCTGAGAAGGGATCCCCTCTCAAAGTCTATGAGCACAGGAAAAAATGGATGTTGGGGGAGGGGGGAGCATAAGAAAAAAAAACAACCCAGACAGTGTCTGCTTGGAGGTGCATGTAACCACAATTTAGCTTTAAGGTCACATGCTGCCATGCAATAAAAAGCCCACCATTCAGGAAAGAAAACCCAGAGTGGGAAGGGGAAAAAGGAGGCAAGGGGGCAGGAGGTCGCTAAGTGTGTCTGTAAATGAAGATCTCGGGTCCTTTCTAGCAAGTAGAGGCACAAAGGTCTTTACCAAAAAGGAAACATTCAACACCCATCCTGCGCTCCTGTTTGGTGAGTTCAAGGCTGTTGGCTGTGACTACAAACTGCCTCCTTACCCGCCGACATGAGGTTTCAACATCCCTTTGATGGGCACAAGTCCTTCTGTACTGTCTTCAAAATGCCAAAATGTATGCCTTAAAAGCACTAAACAATTCTGCTTTTCAGATATTTTTTGATGAGCAAAGCATGAGAGGTGCAGGAAACCCAGACACATTCATTAAATCTGTTATCTGAGAACATATACACACACAAGCTTTTCCCTCTCAATCTCTTTTACTTCAATATGATCACTAACCCACTTTCAAATTCATTAAAAAGGTAAACGGGTTTGAGAGACTTACAGAACCTAATGCTTAAAAAATACTTTGATGAATGAATCAGGGTTCAGTGTCCTTGGCCTAATGGTTTCCTTTTATACCATGCCTTCAATTAAAAAAGAGACAGAGAAAAAACCTCCAAGAATTTTATTCCACATTTAGCCTTAAGGCCAGCCCAAGTAAAGAACTGATTAGCATGTTCTTCGGTCTTGTCAGATAGAACCAATAAGGCAGTCTAGGCTTATTCTAATAATCAACTTTGATTGATCCAGGCATGTATCAATAACGTTCACTGAGTAGAGGCCCAAAAACCTCAAAATACCTCTACATCTATCAGTACAGTCTGCAGGCTTGACGGTAACGTCTTATACTGAGAAAGACACCACCTTTGACATATGTACCCTCCATTCAACTACAGGCAAGTTTTTAAAAACTAAGCAAGAGACTGGAAACCGTCATTACATTCCAGAACTATTTTCAACTGGATGCCAGCAGCACCATTAGGCGCTGTATGAAACATGACATGGGAATAAATACACATGGGTAATTTTCAGAATTGGGCAAACAGTATTATCCAGGCAATCAAGAACAAATGAAAGCTGCATCGTGTGTTCCAAGTACAGAAACTGGTCATGGAAAAGGGAAAGCCCTGAGGGAATGAAAGAGGGAAGGGCAAAACGACGAAGGGGGGAAAACTGGCTGTAGTAACTAAGCAGATGATAGTAAGGACTGAACTAGAGTGTGAAATAGGGGATGGGCATGAAAAATGCACTAAAAGGACATTTAAAGCCGAAGATGACAAATGACAGATTTAATATTTCAGAGGAACAACTGGGACTCATTTATGTACTGCGTGTTGGCCTGAAGTCCACTACGTCTTAATAAAACCACTTGTTTACTTCCTGTAGTCACCAAGGAATTTTAAAATACTCAACTCCTACTAAGGTTCATTGTCCAGCAGAAGGAAATCTGAGATTTTCCTCCCCCTTAATCAAAAATGAGCTGAATATATGCACACAGACTTTAGAAGATACAGAGAGCTCTTTTTAAGTCTTGCTCAGGGCGAACATCATCAGTGTGTTAGGAAAACCTAAACTGCCACCAGGAGGGGCTTGGCTGCCTTCCTCCGTGTTCAGTGGTGCCTTCACCCAAATCTGGGGAGATGCTACTGATTGGTTAAAGTAAGTAACGGCGTTGGAAACTCATGTTTCAAAGAAGAGGTATCTCTATTGCATGCAGAAAAGTGGCAAGGTCTATTTCCCCCTGCTTAAATACCATAGACATTAAAAAAAAATTTTAATAAATGAGACTGCTATTACAAATCAATTCTGATTCATAGTGTCTCTACATAGATACTCTGAGACTGTAAATCTTTATAGGAGCAGATAACACCCTGTCCCATCCCCCCCAAATACCTTGTGGGTTAAAACACTGATCTTGCAGTTGGCAGTCCAATGGCCTGCCACCAGGACTCTTTAAACACTTATGAAGTATTTATTATCTCTGCCTATTACACTGAAACCATTGCTATCCTCTTCCATCTGCCTTCCATCATTCTTTAGTCTTTGGTCAGTCTAATTCCTACAGCAAAGCCAACAAAGGTTTCTGTTTCAATTATCCACCTGGTACTTCACTAAGATGATACATGAGAGGCCTTCAAAATGTTTGTGGGAAAGTTCAATCTTTTAATTCCATCTTCCCACGAACTTTAAGAAGCTCCCTCACACTTAGTGTCTCTAGGAACATGTTTTAACTTATGACAGAAATATATTAGGGCAATCCCAAAAGTAGAGACAATGGAAGGGTATAACTCCATAGACCCATCAAACACCACCAACATTTTGTCATCTTGTGTCACTTCCCCTTTCCACACAGTATCTACAGAGGACCCACCAAACAAACTCACTGCCATTGAGTGGATGTGCACGCATAGCAACCCTGGTGACAGAGTGATTAACACACCGGGCTGCCAATCAGACAGTCAGCAATTCAAAACCACCAGCCATGATGCACAAGAAAGACAGGGCTGTCTACTCCCCTAATGAGCTACCATCTCAGAAACCTACAGGACAGTTCTACTACAGGGCTGCTATGAAAGCATCTCACACAGCATAGCACTGCATCTGCAAATACTCCAATATGCATTCTGAGATGAGCCTCTTTTTTTAAACAGTTTTATTGGCACTCAATCCACATATCACAAAATTCAATAGTTAAAATCATATCAAGAAGAGTTGTACAATCTTTACCACAACCCATTATAGAACATTTTCTTTCCCACCCCTCACCCCACCACCATGGTTAAATCACTTTAAAATGAGTTGTGTAATTACCATCAGTTCTAGAGAGTGCTCTCTCCCCACTCCCTCATACACTGTCTGCTCCCCCAACCCCTTCATCCTCCCTATCTCCCCACTCCCACCTCGACCTCCCCTATAAACCCCTGCATCAGTTCTAATCTTTATGCCTCTGCTCAGAAGGGCCTTTTAAAAAAATAATTTTATTAGGGGCTCATGCAACTCTTATCACAATCCATACATACGTCAATTGTGTAAAGCGCATTTGTACATTCATTGCAGAAGGGCCTTTTTATAAGCAATTATCCACAAGAAAATGCTTTATTATACTAAAAAATAATATAATAATAGATCTAGAAATATTTTTTTTATTAAAGGATGTTTCTGAGTATTCAAATACTTTATCCTTTATTCAAAAGAAAGAGCTACTGACTAAGACAGGATTTTTAAGAACAGTCCATCTCAGCGCAGTCCAGTCATCCAAAATGAATGCAAAAATCACTCAATAATAATGCCAAGTATGAGCTTGGCAAAGATAAAATTGCTCAGTCTACATACACCACACACATGGTCAAATTTCTTATAAGGTTGCAGAGCACATTAATAAACCTGGAATGCAAAATACAGTCTGTTCAAGGCTGGAATGTCCCCAATCAGCCATTGCTTCAGCTACTGTGGCTGCTCAGAAAGAGATGAGCTGAGATATTTTGGAAAGCAGGACCCAATGTGCCTTGTGGGGGAGGAGGCTGGGAGGGTGTTAGGCACTTGTCAACCAGCTGACAGGAGCCCTGAAGACAGGCAGATGGCATTTCTAGCTGTGCTAATTAGTCTGTGAATTAAATATTCTACCTAGGGTTCACAGTGGTGGTTCTCAAAGTGTAACCTCCCCCACACTGGCAGCTTCACCTGGGAAGGTCTTAAAAATGCAAAATGCCATGCCCTAACCCAGACCTCCAGAATCAGAGTCTGGAAGTGGATCCCATAAATCTGTTCTCTAACCAGCCCTCCAGATGACCCTGATGCCTGCTTAAATTGGCTGGGGGTATCCACCAGCCAGGAGATTATTTAACTTTTGATCTAAAGTAATCAAAAACTAAATGAATACTCCTTAAATAATTCTAGCCACATTTCAATGCTCACCAGCTCCACAACAAAACCAAAACCAACCCCACTGTCAATGAGTCAATTCAGACTCATGATGACCCCTATGAAAGGTTACTGAGAATATAAATCTTTACGGGAGCAGATAAGTCTCGACTTTCTTCTGAAGAGCAGCTGGTGGATTGGAATTGCCAATTTGCGGTTAGTAGTCCAATACCTACCTAACAGTGCCATCAGGCCTCCTCCTCAGTCTCTTGCGGCTAAAGTTTACCACGTGTATCAACTCTGATCATAGACCAGTTCTAATACTGCACAAAGCACAACTGGGCAGCGAGGGTCAAATATATTTAAACTGAACTTCCCTAAGTGTCCAGTGCATGATTTATTTCCATAAGGTGAAGTATCAGAGAATTACAGGAGAGAGGAGAGAGGAAAACATGGTGACTGATGGGCACACTGGCCAGGTCTGCACCAACAGAAAATAGAAAGGGCCTGCAAGCAGCTCTTGAAACTGGTGTTTTCACCAGGGACCAGGTAAAACAGACCGAAGGAAGGGGCCAGGTCTTGGGGTCTCTACAACAGGAGAGAATGATGCCATCAAGACTAAAGGAAACATTGCAAATGGGTTCTTGGAAATTTTTGCAGCTCAGGATTCAATGGGAACCCTGGCCAAATGCCCTCCATCCTCGTGGAAGGCCCCAGCAGCAGCAGAGGTGGTGGGAAACTTCCTCACAAATGTCTGCTGCCAGAGTAGAGTTGACCAGCAGGCACTGTGGTTAGCCCTTGGGCTGTTTTCAGCAAGGTCGGTAGTTTGAAACCACCAGCTGCTCCTCAGAAGAAAGATGAGGCTATCTGCTCAGGAGAAAGACAGGCTTTCTACTCCCGCAAACAGTAAGAGTCTTGTCAACTCAAACAGGAGCAGATCTACCCTTTCATGGAATCGTGGTTAAGCATTGGGCTGCAGTCCTCATGGTCGGCAGTTTGAAACCACCAGCAGCTCCACGGGAGAAAGACTAGGCTTTCTACTCCCCTAAACAGTTAAGTCTTAGAAACCCACAGGGTGGTCATTACAAGTCAGCATTGACTTGATGGCAGTGAGTTTGGGATTAGGTTTGGTCAGTCTTTCACCTCTTCCACATCACTGTAGTGGGAGCAAAATGAGGCTTTCTACTCCTGTAAAGAGCTACAAAGTTTTGAAAACCAACAGGGGCTGTTCTACTCTGCCCAATAGGGTCTCTCTGAGTCAAAAATCAATTCAATGACAGTGTGAAGTTGAAAAACCTTGACCACAGTCAAGCGCTCAGTGCTTAGCATAGAGCCTAACCCTAAGTAGGGGCTCATTGAACAATGAATCCATGCTCACTGGACTGATGCTGTTAAAGCAAATGAAACCATCTCAATACTCACTTCTCTTGCATTCTCAGCAGCACCTAACAGTGTTTTTACTCACCTCCCTTCTTGAGGCATACATTTCTCTTGGTCCTCCTGACATCGGTGCACATCCTCCCCCCTCCTCCCCCCACCTTTTCAACTGTATCTTCTCCCTCTACTGTTAGCTGCCATTGGCTCAGCTCCCTCTCCACCCCTATCCCCACTCAATGCAAGCCCATGCACAAATGATCAAAACACTTGTTGACTACTGCTTGTTGATCCATGGGGTTTTCAATGGCTAGTTTCCAGAAATGCATTGCCAAGCCTTTCTCTCTAGTCCATCTTAGTCGAAAGCTTTGCTGAAACCTGTTCAGCAACACACAGGCCACCATGGACAAAAGTGTTTACCAATAAGTAAAAGGACATGTTGGCATTTATGACTAGCCTGACAAGTGTTAAGACTGAATTTTTTGTGAAGTGTAAAGACATTACCGGTTATCATGTTATTGCTCTGTATCTATTATATAGCCCATAATACTGCTGATTGACACTCAGAAATCACCTATCTTAAAATTCAGTATTGCTGTTCCTACAGTCTCCCATGGGAAGCAAAGTAAAGGCAGCTTCTTTGATTGCCACCCTTCTGTGGGGCTTACATTCCAATCAGACCATTCCAGCTGGTATGGTTTAACACTATTTCAGACTGAAGTGACCACGAATTTAACAATGCTTCAATGACAGCATTCCTGTCCCTTTCCATAAAGGTGGCTCACCATGATGGGAGGAAAGAGTAAAGAAAATGCCTCAAAAGAAAATCATCATCATCATCTTGGCTCTGCCTTCTGCAGGCAAACTTAGATAATGACTTGCCACAATTAATTACAGGAGTGTGTTCACAATATCATCAGTCTATAATAACTTTGTCTGTTTGTTTAAACCACAAAGTTAATCACTGCTGTGAGATTATCCATCAGAAGGGGCTTTCAAAACTCACCAATACCACAGGAATTGCATCCTGTGAGAACAGTTTCACTTTCATATTCTAAGAACACAGCCGTATTATTCCAAGGCAAAGACAAGAAATCGTGACCTCCAAACACAGCCGAGCATTCTGTTTCACTGTCCTTATCAGCCACAGTGTTTGTCAAGAGGCATGTTAGCATCGGGGCCCTTCTGAAAAGCAGAAAGTCACAGCACGCACATTTATCAAACTTTATTCTTTCCATGTCTCCCCGACAGGCAGGCAAGCAACTGCACAACAGAGCTGGAAGGAAGCTTAAATGCCAACTTAATATGCAATCAAGCCCAACGCGTCCAGCTGGGAAGGTGTTTCTCATTATGCAACTTATCTGGAGATATTCTTTGTAGACAGGTCTCTTTAGCAGGGCAGGCAAAACTATTTCTTTCTTTCTACTAGTGGTTAAAATATCAACTTTTACATGGGTAGTGGGGGAAAGGGGCACTAACCCGTACCCAAGAGGAAGGTATTGTTTATATCTCCACAGGGAAAGAGGGACCAGATTTCAACTCAGTGCCCCAATCTGTGATGCAACATCCTGGCATGAAGCAGGGAACCAGTAGAGAAGTCTGAGAGGCCAGCCCCAATCCCAACGACATGGGCAGGTGCCCCTCCCCCCAGAAGAATTTATTTCAGAGGACAGCACTGAAGTTACAGCTCAGGGAGAGGGACATGTCTGATCAGAGCACACAGGAGCAAATGAAGGGAGAGGAAGAGAGAGTGGAGTACATCCTGGCCCTCCAAGCCCTGAAGATGGAATTCCCACTCAGAGCTGCCAAAGGGTCAGCCCCACTACTAGACACGATGTCTCTCACTAACCCGTAGCACTACAGGGAACACTGGAGACACAGGGCGGGAATTGTGTCCAATCTGACCCCACCACACAGAGGCAAAACGCTAAGGGCGTGCAACAGAACAGCAAGGGGAACAGAGCATCGAAGTCCCCAGGGAATACCAAAACTAGACTTTGGGGCCAGAGCATGGCACCCCATCAGACTCAACCAGAAAACACTCCTAAAAGTCAACACACAAACCTTGAACTAGTTACAGGCTTTTTTTTTTTCTTTTTTGGTCATTGGTTATTTTTTGTTGTTGTTTTGTTTTCTTTCGATGCTTTGTTTTGCTCTGTCTTGTTTTTTGTGCATATCATTTTCTCTGCAAGTCTATCTAGCTAAGATAGGTAGGATAAACAATCTGGGGGAGAAAACAACAGGACTTTCAGTTCCAGGGGGACCTGGGACAGGGAGAGGCGGGGAAAAGGAAGTGGGTATTAACAAACCCAGGGACAAGGGAACAACAAGTGATCCAAAATCAATGGTGAGGAGGGTATAGGAGGCCTGGTAGAGGGTGATCAAAGGCAATGTAACTGAGAGGAATTACTAAAACCCAAATGAAGGCTGAGGATGATAGTGGGACAAGAGGAAAATAGAGGAAAGAACTAGGAGGCAAAGGGCATTCATAGAGGTCTAAATATAAGCATGTACATATGTAAATATATTTATATATGATATAAATATATATATATGATTTATATATCTATAAATAGATCTGTGTGCATATATTTATAGATTTAGTATTAAGGTAGCAGATGAACATTGGGCCTCCACTCAGGTACATCCTCGGTGCAAGAACACTCTGTTCTATTAAACTGGCATTTCATGATGCTCACCTTCCCAACATGATCACTGAAGACAAAGCAGGTGCATAAGCAAATGTAGTGAAGAAAGCTGATGGTGCCCGGCTATCAAAAGATATA
>NW_022103900.1:23582348-23584951 GCF_000313985.2 Echinops telfairi
TGAGGAGCTAATACCAAGGGCTCAAGTAGAAAGAAAATGTTTTAAGAATAATGATGGCAACAAATATACAAATGTGCTTGACAAAATGGACGTATGTACGGACTCTGATAAGAGTTGTATGAGCCCCAGTAAAATGATTTTTAAATTTTTTTAAAAATAAATAAAATATCAACTTTTCTGTGCAATTTTACAAAGGCTATGATAAAAAATGTGTTCGTGGTAGAACCACTCTATGCACCTGCTCTATGTCTAGAAGGTTCAGGGAGTGGTAAATGTTGCCAAAGAATTGAAGTAATGATACACTAGAATATTCATTCTTTACCTTGGATTAGGAGTGGCTTGCCCTCGTCTCTATAGTCGCAAAGACCAAGAAAAGAGGACCAAGTCTCTCTCATGAAACACAGTGGCTCTCAACCTTCCTAATGCTGCGACCCTTTAACACAGTCCCTCATGTTGTGGTGATCCCGCAACCATGAAACTATTTTCGTTGCTACCTCCTAACTGTAATTTTGCTACTGTTATGAATTGGGCAACCCTGTGAAAGGGTCATTCAACCCCCAAAGGGGTCATGACCCACAGGTTGATGATGACCCACTGATGTAACAGATACTGCAACAGGCAGGTGATGCTGTTGATGGCAGGTCAATTCTGAATCATCAAAGCCGCCCAACAGAGGAATCGTTCTATGTAATCTTTACAAGAGCAGATCTCTTTAAAAAAAAACAAAACAAGAGCAGATCTCTACCCACCCACTGCGGGGGTTCAAATCATCAAACTGTCCACAAACAGCGGATCTCTTTATCACTGTGGCACTTTATCACTGCATTGTATAGATGACCCTGGGGTGCTAAAGGACCACCTGCAAGGGACGGCAAACTGTATCCCAATGACAGATGACAGTTCAGAGGGACACAGTGACATAAAGGTCACTTTCATGTAGACAAAAGAATACTTTAAAAAATTAAAATGCCAAAACTATAATAATTTATGAATTATGCAGGATTCATGGGGGAGGGGGGAGGAAAATGAGCAACTGATATTAGGGGCTAAAGTGGAAGGCAGGTGTTTTGAGATTGATGAGGGCAACAAATGTACATATGTGCTTGACACATGGATGTATGTATGGACTGTGATAGGAATTGTACAAGCCCTCAATAAAATAATTTTTAAAAAATTAAAATGCTTTTTTAAAACCTGTTTCTTATTTAATTACCATATGCCCATTACGTCAAAGAAAGAAAATGAAGCTTGGCTTGATTTTAAAAAACACACCCAGGGAAGACTTGTCTTGTCCTAGGAGAAATAAATCTGAAACTCAAAGCAGTCAGTTCGGAACCTGAGATATTCTCACGGATTCTCAGGGCTTCATCTTCAAGCCAGCAGTTTGTAAGCAGACATGCAATACTCATCGGCAGTTTCTTCTCCTGATTAGAATTTTTTCTTTATCAATTGCCATACATTTTACAAGGTAATTGTTTTTCTTTATCGAGAAACCTCGTTTCCTCCTAAAAACACAGAAACATTAAACATCACTCACTTAATACCACTTAATACCACTATGCCAACTTAGAGTGACTCTATGGGACAAGGTGGAATTGCCCCCTGTGGATTTCTAAGACAGTAACTCCTTACAGGAGTAGAAAGCCTAGTCGCTCTCCTGTTGATCGGCTGGTAGTTTTGAACTGCTCACCTTGTGGGTAACAGGCCAACAAGTAACCACTTACCTCACCAGAGTTCCTGACATTAAACCTAGAGCATGTAAATTAACTACAGCGGCAACAACACACACACACACAATTGGAATTCCTTCCATTTCATAGGCTCACCAAGAATTTGAATGCTGTTATTTTACTTTATTTTCAGCAACCAAGGAGATTTTAAATGAGCGGTGCTTTCAACCACAAAATAAATCATCTTTGTTGATTTGCTAATCTCAAATAATGGAAACGTAAGAATGGACAACGAAATAAAATTTCTGTTTATGGAAGAAAATCCAATAACAAAGTTCTTCATATAGTCTTGCCAGCCTTCTAAGAGATTCAAAATGGCCTTAGCCCCCGAGGCTCTGACTGCAAAAAGCTTATCCTGATTGTTTCCCTAGGGAATACACAGCTAAACCAGAGGCCGCCCCCCCACAGCTGAACCAGAGGGCCCGCCCACTATCACATGTCCAGAAGCAAATATGTATTCCCTTGCCACCAGAATAAAAGCCAGGCAGGTGGCTCTCAGGACAAATAAGACCAGCAGGCAGGTTTTCACCGACCTACATTTAAAAACCATGTATTTCTCAAAAATAAATAAATAAAATAAATCTGTAGTCCCAGCATCGCCTAGATCTAAATCTCTGACACCACTGTATAGCACTTCACCCGGCCCTACAGTTCTGAATGACGCTTTAGAAGCTTCTCCTCCTTCAAACTCCTCCTGGAATGGGACCTGAACCCTCCATTTGTCAACTTCAGTAAAAAAAAAGGAAAATGAGCGCATTCCGGGAACCCAAGAGGCAAGAAAATTTTGGGAATGATGAGGGCAACAAATGTATAGATGTGCTTTACACAATTGATCTATGTATTGTGACGAATTGTATGAGCCCCAATAAATTG
>NW_022103900.1:23585329-23592913 GCF_000313985.2 Echinops telfairi
TCGCCGTATCATTAAAAAAAAAAAAAAATCTCATAATGGATTCAACTGTGTCCCCTCAAAAAGCTATGCTGAAACCCCAGCCTGTGAAAGTGACCCTGTTTGGAAACAGGATCTTCGAAGATGTTATCAGCTAAGTCAACATAAGTTCACACTAAAGTAAAGTACGTTCCAGAGCAATTGGGGTAATGTCCTTATGGAAGAGAGTAAGAGATATACAGAGACAATCTGGAGAGAGATGACCATGTGACGATGCATCCACAAGCCAAGAACACCCGGGGAAACCGAAGCTGGAAGAGATGAGGAAGGAGCATCCCCCTAGAGTGGACAGGGAGCTCACAGATCTTATTCAGATAATGCCCTGAAATCAGAATCCTTGCCTTCAGAATTGCAAGATAATAAATGTCTGTTATTATAAGACACTCGATTTGTAGTACATGCTTTATTATGGAAAACTGGAAACTAATACAACTCTGCAGGGTCTTTGGGGACATTTGTCTACGTGATTCTTGTACTTCTAGAAACAAGCTGTGGGAGTCGGGTAGAAGAGGGTGGAGCTGGCCTACTGCTTCTGATTTCTGACCGACTACAGAGGGATGTGGTTCTATCTATTCTTTATTTAAACCCAGTCAATTCCAACTCATATTGCGCAATCACACGGGCCCGAATAGAACAGGTTTCCCAGGCTGTGATCGATATGGAAACAGACTGGCACAACTTTCATCGCAGCAGGTAGGTCCAAGCTTCCAACCTTTCCAGTCGGCCGACCAGTGCCTGAACACTGGGTCAGCAGGGCCTCTTCCATACTGAACAGGCCTTTCTATTTTCCCTAATGCCCATGTCCCTCTCATTTGTAGTTTTCTCCATCTCTAACCTAAACTTTCCTATCCTTGGCATGTCAAATGCCCTGTAGTTGGACTTCGTGCCTTCTCAGTTTGGCAGTAATAGGAAAGACAGACAGACCTTCTGGGAAATTTTCACTAAAACTCACCTGCAGAGTTCCCATGTGAGAGTCTTGTTCATTGTTGCCAGTTTGAAGGTAAACCTTTCTCTGGTTTCGAGTATACATTTCATAAAGGCTCACTTCTAAACTCCCCATCCCCACTCACATTTTAAATGTCCTCATGACAGTAATAAGTGATGCTTCGCAAAGGAATGGGCCCAAATTGGCCTCTTTTAGAAGATACACCCAAGACACAGCCACAAGGCCATGGTAATTCACAGACACCAACTAAGCAATCCTTATAAAATGTGGCTTGAAAAATGGACAAGAGGGAACACTACTGTGTCACTTTTGTTTCTATTGCTTACATCTGGGATTCTTTTTAAGGGACCCTGGTATCCTAGTTACAAGACACTGGCATTACAAATAAAGTCAGTTTCTGGCAAAGTAACAGAAGGCAAAAATATAAAACTAAGGTTTATATAAATGTGGTTTAAAAACATTTTATGGGGGGCTCTTACAGATCTTGTAACAATCCATACATTAATTGTATCAAGCACATTTGTACATATGTTGCCATCATTATTTCTAGACATTAATTTTCTATTGAGCCCTTGGTGTCAGCTCCTCTTTCTGTCTTCCTCCCCTCCGTCCATCTCCACCCTCATGGCCCCTTGATAAATTATAAATTATTATTTTCATATCTTACACCGACAGCTGTCTCCCTCCCCCCATGGTTTCTGTTGTTCGTCCCTCTGGGGGGAGGGGTGCGGTTATGTGTCTATATCGCGATTGGTTCGCCCTTCCTTCCCTCCTCTCCCCACTTTCCCCCTGCCCTCCTGGTATCACTACTCCCTTTCCTGTTCTTGTATTCCGTGTGTCATGAGCTCTCATCTTATCTGTACCTGTGCACATGCTTCAGTCTAGCCCAAAGTGAAAGGGAATACTAGGGTCGTGATAGTGGGGGGTAAGGAAGTCTCAAGGAACCAGAAGAGTATTGTTTGTTTCACTGGTACTTTACTGCACCCCTTCCCTGGGACCCCTCTGTGAGGGGATGCCCCATTGTCGACAGATGGGTTTTGGGTCTCTGCTCTGACCCGCCTTGTTCACAACAATAATTTTGCTTGTTTGATTGTTTGTTTGTTTTGGGTCTTCTGATGCCCGTTACCCACCCCAGCGACACCTTAAGATCACACAGGCTGGTGTGCTTCTTCCCTGTGGGCTGTTTCTTCTGAGCTAGATGGCCGCTTGTTTAACTTCAAGCCTTTAAGACCCAAGATTCTCTATCTTTTGACAGCTGGCCACCATCTGCTTTCTTCACATTTACTTATGCACCCATTTTGTCTTCAGTGATTGTGCTGGGAGGGTAAGCATCACAGAATGCCAGGTTGTTAGAACAAAGTGTTCTTGCTTTGAGGGAGGGCATGAGCAGAGATTGGCGGCATAGTGGTTTACACACCAGGCTGCTAACTGCAAGGTCAACAGTTCAAAAACCATCAGCTGCTCCGCCAAAGAGGAATGAGGTTTTCTACTCCTATAAAGATTTACTGTCTCGGAAACCTACAGGGACAGTTCTACTCTGTCCTACAGGGTCACTAGGAGTTCAAATTCACTAGATGGCAGTGACTAAAAGTAGTAATGTCCTGCCATATTCAAATACTGTCCAATCTAGATGTTCCAATTATAAATATAAATGGGCAGGGGGGCTACCTGTCTGTGTTAGTCTGGGTACTTTAGTGAAACAAATCCACAGAAACTCATGTATAAGAGAGAGTTTTATATAAAGGTTAAGTACACATCTAGAAAACATCACAACCCAGTGCTGTCCAAGTCCACAAGTCCAACATTAACCCATATGTCTGACACCAATCCACAAAGTCCTCCTCAATCTCACAAAACACACACTATGACGCCGACTGCAGGAGAAAAGCCAAGTCAGTGAATGTGTAAGCAACTCAGCGCTGGCAGGGTCTCCACATGGCTGCTCCAGCACCCAGTGCTGCATCTGGGTAGGTCCATGCGGCTTCTCCTCAGGGATGTCATGCAGAAAGTGAGCCTTGTGAGCTGAAGCAGGGAACTGGCTAAGGCAGCTGCACCCTGGTCTGACCATCAGAAAGCAAGAGACCCGAGAACTAGAAAGGTGAGGTTTACTGAGCCATTTATCCCTCCACCCTTCAATTAACCCCACGTGTTTATCAGCCAGGTTGGCACAATAAACTAACTACCTCACTGTCTCTCAAAATTCCTACTCCTCTCAACTTGTCACTGGGAAGTAACTTGCCACCAAACAACTATATTTTACAGGACTCTCTGCGTTTAGAAAGGTGGCACTGCTGAGTATGCATTGCACTGTTAACCGTAAGGTAAGTGGTTCAAAGCCACCAGATGCTCCTCGAGAGAAAGAGAAAGGTGTCTGTTCCAGTATAAAGATTGTCATCCCAGAAATCCAGCCCCGGGTCACTATGACTGGATGGCAGTGGGTTACCATTTAGGTGGTAGCACTGTGGTTAGGAGTTTGGCTGCTAACCACAATGTCTGCGGTTTAAACCCACCAGGTGCTCCTTGGGAGAAAAGTAAAGCTGGCTGCTCCTGTAAGCCTGCACAGCTCAGAACTCCGATATGGGTGACTAAGTGTCAGAACTGACTTGATGGCAGTGCATATGGGATGAATAGCGGTCCCTGGGCGGTATGAACAAGTAAATGCTACACCACCAGGCAGAGTGGCTGCTGGAATCCACTAAGAGGTGCTCTGGAAGACTGCTGGGTGGTGTGTTTTCAAAAGGTCATAGCCTTACAAGTGCTATGAAGCAGCTCTGCACTGACACACATCTGTCAGCATCAAGTAGACAGTTAGTTACCAGCACCAATGGACGACTTTTCATTTCCGGAACTCCAGGGGAAGGGATGAATGTCACTAGTATTCCAGAAAAGCAAGAAATATAGAGTCTTTACCCTCCTCAGAGGATTCCAAAGCCCTCCCCGGGGAACATGCAGTAGGACATTAAAAGAAAGAAATCAGGGACCTACTAGATGGATGGATGGATGGATGGATGGATGGATGGATGGATGGATGGATGGATGGATGGATGGATGGATACACACACACATACACACAGACACTAAGTGGTTATTTGAACAAAATGCACACACATTTACAAAAAAACAAATACTCATTGCTGTCAAGTCAATTTCAACCCACAGATCCTGTGTAGGACAGAATAGAATTACCCCACCAGCTTTCCAAGCTGCACTCTGCATTGAAGCAGACACCTTTTTTTCTTCTGAGGAGCAACTGGTAGATCCTCCTGGGCCTACAATCCAAAATGAAACCCACTGTCATGGAGTCGCTTCCGACTCACAGTCACCCTATGGGACAGAGCAGAACTGCACCAAGGGCTTCTGAGACTTGATGGGGGCAGACTGCCAGGAAGACTGCCTGAAAGCAGGAGAAAAGGTCTGCGTTCACAAGCATGGAGTTGCAGCCACCAAAAACAAACAACAACAACAAAAACTCCCTGCCATCGAGTCAATGTTGACTCATAGTATGTGTGTATGTGTGTGTGTGTGTGTGTGTGTGTGTGTGTGTGTGTGTGTGTATGAATGACAGGGTAGAACTTCCCCCTGGGAGTTTCTAAGACTAACTGTTTATGGACGTGCAAAGCCCAATCTTTCGCCCAAGGATCAACTAGTGGTTTCAAACTGTTGACCCTGCAGTCCAATGCATAGCCACTAAGCCAGTAGGGCTCCTGGAATTTCAACAATGCATGGTATTCTGTATTTCAGTTAGCTTTAGAAAAAAGGATGAGGGACAAAACCAAGAGGTTTTCTGGGTGGTAAGGTACAGTGCTTGACACTGGATGAGAAGAAGTATAAGGTGCAGGCCAGGATGGGACAGGAAGCACTGTGTGGGTGTGGGTGGTGGTGGTGGTGGTGGTGGTGGTGGTGGTGGTGGTGGTGGTGGTGGTGGTGGTGGCGGCGGCGGCGGTGGCAGACTCCAGGACTGGGCACTACAGAGTATTAGAAAAGCTATAACGCAACACTAAAGCTATAAGCAAAAAATGCAATAATGCAGCAATGATGCAACCTCTAACATCAATAAAGTATCACACTATAAAACTTGTTCGCCGAGGACACAATTGCCAATGTGTTAGATTCGTTTTCATATCTCTCATTTCCTGATGATTCAAGTACTGTACTAGCCATCTCAATTCTACTTTGAACAAAATAAAAATGCTAAAATCTCCATATTCAAGATGGAGTCCACAGAATCCTACACTTCCTTTACTACCTTGATCCAGGTATATTTTGCCATTTCTTTTTTCAGTCATTCCACATCATATAATTTGGCATCCAACTAACTGGTATGGAAAACCATTATCTTCAGTAAGGTACTCACCACAAGTAATAAGAAATCCTAAGGACAAATGATGGAATAGAAAGATAGCAAGGAATAACCAATATGAGATACGTGGATATAATTACTCTAAGTGTGAAGAGGAACATGGAAGTCCAAAGTGTTCATATATAAGCCATCCCATCTTCCTTTAAATAAGTCTACCAGGAAAGCAGAGTGGGGAGAGGGGATATACATGTACAGGCTTATAAATAAGAAAATCTGGGCTATATGATACCAAGGTAGCCACAGTCATTACATATGGGAACTCTTTTAGACTATATTCTGATTTTATCTCCATAAATTTGACAATTATCTGTGGACATAAACCATCTAGTAGAGATAGTGCCAGCTAGAGCCTATTTGGCATTACTGAGCCTATGTTGGTGGATTCTGGATGTGAAAAAACGAACACTGGTGCCTTGCTCTGAGGGACCATCCCTGAGATTAGTATCACATTAATGCTAATCCTGCAGCTGGCCTGGCCACGGAATTCCCACTGAAGTCCAAGCACGGGAACTCTGGATAAACAGCTTACACTTTCCCAAAGGGACATGTATAATCACTGGAGCTAAGCCTACCTGCCTAATTGTAACCAATAACCAACAAAGTGCGCACATAAAAGCTGACTTCCAGCCCACAGGGGCAAACCAGAGGTAGGCTGGTGAACATACACTGGGTTACTTGGACTGGCAGGGGCCCCTCATCTTGGTGGGGAAGCCCTGCCACTGCAGCACCCTGCCCTCACCTTGATGCCACATAATCACTTAACAGTTGGAGTCCAGATGGTGTCGAAGCCTAGGAAGCTCTAGAGTTTCAGTGTATTGGTCAAGATGCAGGAGATCAAGTGTCTAATGCTTACACACCTAGTGTGATTCAAAGGATTTGAATTCTCAAATTCAGATTTAGCTGCAACAGGAAACACGAACTGAACGCACAGATTTCAAAGGGCCACCAGATCACATATTATCTTAATGCCTTCATCCACCCCCCACCCCCACCCAATTTATAAATTTTAATCAGGTCTGATCTAATGTGGAAATTTACTGTGCATATTTTCTAGCTAAAAAATATTGTCTGCACACAAAATTTGCATCTCTGATTCCTTCCCTTCCCTAGAGCTCTAGGTCAGAGTATACTCACAGTGTTAATGGCGACTACGCTAATCGTCTAAAAAATTCAATGGAATAATTAGTTAAATTTCCTACTACTCAGTTTTGCCACAGCCAGCCAACTTTTCCCTCATAAACGTCCTTCTGTTTCTACTCAAAATGGGCTTTCTCCTCGCGTGACATTAATAGAACCAGTTTCCTCTATCATGTTAGTAGTAATTCATTGTTTGGCTTTGCATTTGAAATTTTCAAAGCTAGGGGAAAGTAGGGCGGACACACATTTTCTTCAGGCTACATCAGACTGTTTTTCTCCCACTGCTGTCTACAGAGCTTTTTCTGGGGAAGGGTGGGGACAATTGTGGGGAATGGACAAGGGTGCAGTAATGAGAAGGGGAATGGTGACCCTGCATGTATCCAGCACCCTCTGGTGACAAGCTTAGTCAAGTAAGCAGTCACCACGGGCCTACTATGACAAAGCATTTTGCTGGTGCACCCTAAGCCTGATTTCCCCCCTCAGTCTATTCACTTTCCCCTATCATCTCTTAACCAAACACCAAGCCCAGCAGCATTCTATCTCTGAAACAGACCAACCCCAGTATCATTGCTATGCCACCCTAAGTGTTGGCTTCCTATTGGGATAGCAAGACTCCTCCACTCTCGGACTAACCCTGGAGCCCCGTATTGGGAAGAGATGAGCTGAGAGAAGAAGGTGGGTTTATTTTCTCTTCCACAGATGATTACATCAACAGCTTTCCTCTCCCTTTACGTCTTCTGGTGGAAAGGGAAACTTTCATATGTGACTTTTCCTGCCCTCAAATGAAATGCCACAAACAAGACAGCACCACTTCTTTAAGACTACCTACATTCTTTGTTATGTCACAGTAGCCAAAGTGCACATAAGGTGATGAGTTTTGTAGCTAAAGGTAAAGAAGTGGATAACATTATTCACATGATTCTGATGCTCTACTTGGCGAAACACAATCTCCCTTTCTTTCAATGATTCTATATCCTCCTGTCCTTGAAACACAGAGATTTAAGAGTAGAGGGAGGGTGGGTTGGAAAGGGGGAACCGATTGCAAGGATCTACGTGTGAGCTCCTCCCTGGGGGATGGACAACAGAAAAGTGGGTGAAGGGAGAC
>NW_022103900.1:23594164-23595768 GCF_000313985.2 Echinops telfairi
CCTGATCCCTTCGACACCTCGTGGTTGCATAGGCTGGTGTGCTTCTTCCATGTGGGCTTTGTTGCTTCTGAGCTTGATGGCCACTTGATTACCTTCAAGCCCAAAAAGGCATTTTTCAAAGCTCACCCTCAGCAGAGGGATACTGCTGCAGTATAGTAAGTATCATCTCACATGGCAGGGTAGTTTATAACGCTCTTCGTCATCTTACCGTCATCAAGTTGATTCCAACTTATATGGTCCTTAGTGTGACCTTATAGGGACAGGGTAGAACTGCTCCTGTGGGTGGGTTTCAGAGGCTGTAAATCCTCAGGGGAGTAGAAAGCCTCGTCTTTCTCTCGAGGAGCAGCTGGTAGTTTCAAACTGCTAAGCTTAAGCTTAGTCACTATGCCATCAGGGCTCCTTTAACTTTCGCACACATCTTTAAATTTGTGGCGTGCACAGGCAAGAGTTGAACCAACAAGCATGCGTTCTAATGAAATCTCAGAAGGAACACCCAAAGACTTACACTTCCTTAGAACAGTTCACAAAAGGCCACTTGAGATGGCCTGGAAGTTTCCCCTCTGGAGAGATCTGCCTTCCAGCAGGCTGAAGGTCACCATAGGGTACAAATTTAGAGCTTGGGCAGCCATCTGCTGATGCGCCTGGAAAATAAAGGGAGGGGACAGGAAAGGGGCAGGAGGCAGTCAAGTTCCTTCAGAGGTCTCTGTGGGGCGTGCTGCTTGTGTGTTTCCTGGTGCATCTTTAGAACAATACTGTAAATTAGGATGGGCGTGTCAAATTTTTAAGAAGTCAGAGATGATTCTCTCACAATGCTTCCGCTCCACTTTGAATTATTGTGAAATCAGAGAATGATTGGATCATGATGTCAGGCTTAAACATGTTCAATCAACACAGGCAATACCAGCAGGAGACAGGAAAGTGGTGATGAACACTGAATCATCTGAGATTTTATTTACTTATTTATTTTATTAAAAGATCATTTTATAAGGGGCTCTTACAGCTCTTGTAACCATCAATTGTATCGAGCATATTTTTATATATGTTGCCATCATTATTTTCTAAACATGTACTTTCTATTGAGTCCTTAGTATCAGCTTTTCTTGTCCCCCACCCCCTGATGACCCCTTGATAAATTATAAATTATTTTCACAGCTTACACCGACCACTATCTCCCTTCCTCATGGTTTCTGTTGTTGGTCCCCTCTAGGGGGCTGGGAGGTGGTAGTGATTATGTATATATCATTGTGATCAGTTCCCTCTTCCTCCCTTCCATCTACCCTCCTGGTATCACTACTCCCATTCCTGTTTCTGGATTACATGTGTCATGAGCTCTTATCTCATATCTGTACCTGTGCACAGGCTCCAGTCTAGCCAGCAGTGAAAGGTAGGACTGATGTCATGATAGTGGGGGATGAGGAAGCCTCAAGGAACCAGAGGAATATTGTGTGTTTCATTGGTGCTTTACTGAGCCCTGGTTGACTCATCCCTTCTTTGTGACCCTTCTGTGAGGGGATGTCCCATGGTTTACAAATGGATTTAGGGTCTCTGCTCTGACCCGCCTCGTGCTCAACAATATGTTTTTGTTTGTTTGTTTTGGGTCTTCT
>NW_022103900.1:23595868-23646153 GCF_000313985.2 Echinops telfairi
TCAAGGAACCAGAGGACTATTGTGTGTTTCATCGGTGCTATACTAAGGTTGACTCATTCCTTGTGACCCTTCTGTGAGGGGATGTCTCATTATCTATGCATGGGTTTGGGGTCTCTGTTCTGACTCCCCTTGTTCTCAACAATATGTTTTTGTTTATTTGGTTTGGGTCTTCTGATGCCTGTTACCTGATCCCATGGACACCTCATGATCACAGACCAGTGCTTCTTCCATGTGGGCTTGTTGTTCTCTGCTAGATGGCTGCTTGTTAAACTTCAAGCCTTTAAGACCCCAGACGCTATATCTTTTGATAGCCAGGAACCATCCAATTTCTTCACATTTGCTTATGCTTTCTTCACCAGATTTGTTTATGCGCCCATTTTGTCTTCAGTGTGCTGGGAGGGTGAGCATCACAGAATGCCAGGTTGTTAGAACAAAGTGTTCTTGCATTGAGGGAGGACTTGAGCAGAGGCTCAAGAGATATATTTTTAAATGCAACCACTTGCCCTTATTTATAAGGAGAGATCACATATTCAGAATATGAAAACCCCATTTTCCTCTTACAGTGACACTAGCCAATACATAAAACAAACAGTAACATAAGCCATTTTTATATATGCAAAGAAATCTTTTCTTAAAATTACACACCACATATAAATATTTTCACTTTCAATCTTTAAGATGAACACATGGCATATTAACTTCTCCTAATTCACCAAGGGAGACCCTGGTGGCATAGTAGTTTACAAGTTGGGCTGCAAACCACAAAATCAGCAGTTCAAAACCACCAGCCAGTCCTCCAGAGAAAGATGGGACTTTCTACTCCTACAAAGAGTTATGGTCATGTGAACCCTTGAGGGGCAATTCTATCCTGTCTTGTAGGGTCAATAGGAGTCAGACTAGACTTGATGGCGGTGAGGTTTTGTTTGTTTGCTTAACAAAGGTACTCTAACCTTTATATAACCATAACAAAACTTACGATCTTTGAATTTAAGAAAAGGATCATTCTATCAAAAACATCATATTGTTTCAAAAACATGTTGCTCCATTTACTTTGGCAATTAGAACAGGAACTATTTCATCTTATAATATAATCCACAAAGAGATTCATGTTCCTCCAATTGCTATAAAAAATGAGCCACTTGGATTAACTGAGAACATACAGCAAGTTGGTAGACAAATACACTTTAAAATTTCTGTTACACAAATATTGATAAACTTAGATGGACTCAATTGCTCATAATTTTTATTTTCAGTGTTTCCACACCATTAATCTCAATTGAACTTTATAATGAGACTGATGGGAATTATTGTTCCCTATTTTTAGATAAAGCAAGAGAACTAATATTCAATAAAGTGAATCACAGGCAGTCATGAATGACTATCTCTGTATTCTTGTGTGATAATTGAACAACTCAGCCCTAAAAGTCACTTTTTAAAACAAGACACAACCACTCAAGGCAAATGAAAGTCAATCTGGGAATGGATTTGTAGGTTCTACTTTTTACCATCTACCAACAAACTAATTAATAATTTGGGGTCCAGGAATCCCAGGAATTGCCAAATCTTGAATCAAATCTTTAAGGTAAGAGATTAATCATGATGTGATGATTAAAGTAGATATATGAACAATAACTTGCCCTATAACACTTCTATCTTCAACCAGTCCCAATGATCAGTACTCTAAGCCATCCAAACAACCATTAGAAAGTGGTATTTCACTTTCATCCCAAGTAAATGCACTGAGTAAAAGCCAGTCAACAAACTGCTCACTCAGTGTGTAAGAGTGTTAACAAAGAGAAGTGGAAGGATGAGTGCACACACAAGGGTATGTTGGCAAAGAGATGCAGTTTGCTAAGGAATAGACAACGGACAGAAGAATATAAGAACACACCTCCTAAGCTCAGGTATATTACAATCTCTTTAATGTTTACATGTGAAATAAATACCACTGTTACTTTGTGTATGAGAAGATAGTCATTGTTTAATAAAATTAGTATTATAATAATCTCAACCACTCAATTTTTACTGCCATGGTATTTTTGAAGATTTATGGCAGAGGTATTCAAGTGGGGGCCCTCATACATGCAATATATATGAATGGAATTCAGCTTTGTGAAAGATACTGGAAATTATTTACTTCAACCTTCTCATTTTAGACCACAGGTCCCCAAACTTATTTGGCCTAAACCATTTCAGAAACCAAAATTACTCAACTACACACAAGTAATTAAAAATATTTGTACTCTAGTCCATAATGCAGGATAAAGTGTGGGTATCTGCTTTTGCATTTCCCCCTCTCCCCCAATTGTTTCAGTACAGTGTCACCCACATTGGGGAAATGGTGTTTTAGATAGAGGAAACTAAAGCACAAAATTTTCAAATTGTTTTTATGTAACTGAGATGAGTAAGGTTTATTGTGCCAACCTGGCCAATAAACACATGTGGAATTAATTGATGGGCAGAGAAGCAAAATGGCTTGGTAAGCCTCGCCTTTCTAGTTCTTGGGTCTTGATGGTCGGACCAGGGTGCGGCTGCCTTAGCTAGTTCCCTGCTTCAGCTGGAAAGGCTCACTTCCCACGAGGCATCCCTGAGGAGAAGCCACATGGACCTACCCCGATGCAGCCCTAAGGGGCTGGAGTAGCCGCCTGGAGACCCCTGCCAGCGCTGAGATGCTTACACGCTCACTGATTTGGCTTTCCTCCTGCAGACGGTGTCACTGCGTGTGTTTTGTGAGACTGAGGAGGACTTTGTGGATTGGTGTCTGACAAATGAGCTAATGCTGGACTTACGGGCGTGGACAGCACTGAGTTGGGATGCTTTCTTAATGTACACTTACCCTTTATATAGTACACTTACGCTTTATAGAAAACTATCTCTTATATACATATGAGTTTCTGTGGATTTGTTTCTCTAGCCTACCCAGTAACATTCATGGGACTCAAGAGCAAAATGAGGTATTGAATCGCTACCACATTATGTCTACTCAGGTAAGAGGTCTGAGAACACAGACTTCTGAAAACCTACAAATGAAAAAACACAAAAAGAATCACACGCACACACAGGTCAAGTAATGCAGAAAGCCTTAGAGGAGAGAGAAATGAGACATCTAAAGGGTTGGTCTTAAGTGTCACCTTAAATTGTCAACAACAAACTTGTACAAGTCAGCAATAGTTGGAAAACGAAAATAAACTTTGATTTCTCCCTTAAAATGTCAATAAAGCCTCTACCCTGAAACAATGTAGTAAACAAGAAGGAACTGCTAGAAGCAGACAGTTATTACCAATTCCTGCTCTGATTCTCCCCACTAGGCCCTTTACCAGACACTGACAAAGGGTCAGGAGTTTATACACAATATAAGGCAAGGGGAGACAAAGGACATGGCTGCATTTGGAACTATACTGCACATTCTTCCATTAAAGCCATTTCAGGCATCGGTGATACATAACGCTCAGAGACACCAAAAATTTAGCAGCAGACATTAGATTTTGATGTGTGTGACAATGCAACAGCAATGAGCGCTTTCCAGGAGCCCTGCTGGTATAGCAGATTGTGGGCTGGGCCACTAACTGAAAGGTCAGCAGTTCACACCCTCAAAGTCAGCAGTTGGAAACCACCTGCTCCTAGAGAAAAAGAGGAGGCTTTCTACTCCTGTAAAGAGTGAGTCTCAGGAGCCCACAGGGGCAGTTCTACCCTGTCCTACAGGGTCCCTCGGAGGAGCATCGACTAGATGGCAGTATGTAGAAATTCTTTCAACACCACACACTGCAACTCTATAGTCAAAGTCACTGCAGGCAAGTTGAAGGGCTATACCACAGAATTATACCACAGTTTAAAGACAAAGGCTTCTATAAACTCTTACCTCAAAGAACTCAAAGAAAGTTCAAACAGTATGTGAAAACATTCCATTTCCATTAATGCCAGTTTTCATCAAATTTTAAAGTGCCCTAGTATAGTAGCCCCTGCCTTCCCCAAAATAATGTGGTATTTTAGAAATGTTTTGAAAAAGAAGTCTCTAGAGTGCTATTTGCTAGATATTCAAAGCGCCTGAAGTTAAAGGGAAGGGTTCTAAGATTAACAGAGATAATTTTACTTAAAACAAATGAATAAACTACATAGAAAATATATTACAAATAGAAGGGGGAATCTGCAGGAATAGAAGCCATGAAGCATATTTCTGTGGCACGTTAAGCTTCAGATTATTAAACTCCCCTTTGTTTCCAGGACAAACGTATACATGAGATAATCATGATTTGTTTTGTGTCCCTTGAGCCACTAAAAACAATGTTCTATGAAAGCAGGACGCATGCTTGTCTTCAGCATAGAGCACAGAGCCTGACATACAGAAGGCACTTAAGACATCTTTGCGAAGGAGTATGTTACCATATCATCCATCATTTTTTTTTTCAAATTTGATAAAATGAAAAATTGATAAGAATGAGGAGAAATAGGCAACTTCATACACATTGGGTATGTAAATCAACACTACTTCTTCAATGGGATATGTGGTAATGTAGCATTGCCCTTGGAAAATAATGGAAACCTTTTCTTCATAAATTGTTGAGTTAAAAAAAAAAGACAAGGCACGGCATGGTACTTTGAGCATAATCTTATTGTGTTTCATTTGGGGGCTTTGGGGTTTTTTTTAATAAATAATTTTATTGAGGGCTCATACAACTCTTATCATAAGCTATTCACCCATCCATTGTGTCAAGCACATTTGTACATTTGTTGCCATCATCATTTGCAAAACATTTTCTCGTTACTTGAGCCCTTGGTATCAGCTCCTAAAATTTCCCCTTCCTCCCCATTTTGCTTTTAAAGGTAGTACATCCTTATTTTGCAGGTATGATGATTACACATGGCCAAGAGTATACACTGCACAACCACAAAGAGAGTATTCATTCTGCAATCCACACAGCCAAGCCTACAAGTCCTGCTTCACTGCTTACACAACTCTGAAAGGATGGACCTTTACAGAGGTTACCTTGAACAGCTAGACTGGGGAATGAAACTTACATGACGAAAAAGAAAAAAAATTTTTTGCATTTTATATCTCCCTGGAGCATGAAATAAGCATTGGGAAGCTAGCCATATCATTGGTCGTTGTAATACACCAGGGAGAAAGATGAGGCTTTCTGCTTCCTAGAGAGATTTGCAGCCTTAGAAACCCTCGCAAAACACTTACTTGGCCCTATCAGGTCACTATGGGTAAGAGGCTTCAGTTTGGTAGTGTTTTTATTTCACAGATTAATTTTAAAACATTTATCTCCTTTTCCCCCCTTCTTTTTAGTCTCCTTTTAAAGGGAGGTGATGTTCAATCAAGAGAAGAAAAGACCCCCACTCCAGCGAAAAACACTACAGGAAAGCAAGCGGCCTTACGACCTGTGTATGCTCGTCAAACTTAACCCAATTGGTTCCTTGAAACACTAGCCCATCATCTGGACACTGCCCAAAATATTGATTGGAAACATAAAATGATAAAAGGCAGATATAAGAAATTCTCTGCAAATCATCACGTCCTCCAATCATCCCATGAAAAGAGGTGCCTTTCAGGCTCCTGAATCCTCCCTCTTCGGGTTCCACAACCTCGGCTGTGCTGCTCCGTAGCTCAGTCCAGACAAACACCCAGTACTTAGAAGCAACCATCAGACAAAAATGTGGTTCTGACAGAAATGAGTCCAGAGAGCTACAAAATGATCACAGGTTCAAACATTCCCAATTTTTTTCTCCACAAGGAAGGCTCAGATCGACAATGTAAAGGGACACAAATTCCAAATAAATGCATGGTTCAATTGAGCTGATACCAATGGGTTTTAGACACTGTGGAGTCAAGCCATCATCAGTGTTGCTTAAACTCTTCAAGTAAAATGTACCTAAAATTGATGTCTCGTTCAGGAATTTGATAGAAAGAAGTCGGTTAAGACAGAGAAGTTAGACTGTACATTTATTAAAAGAGCAGGTACAAACTCTTGATCACATTTCGTTTCGTGCATTCTCGCAACCAGCAGGTGTCCAAATTCCATTGGTGTTGTTTAATTTCTAAAACTGATGAACATAATTTTAGTTAAGACAAACACTCTTGAGTATGTCAATAGATTCCTAAGTGCAATAGTATTTTATTTTTGAAGTTTGTCATCTCAAACAAGCTAGCATGAGGTGGCAGGAGGGGGGATATACAAGCAGAACTCTAAGTTATAATGTTTCCTATTTTTAATATAAATCGATCTGACAAATTACCCTTGCATTCCACATACTCATCCTCCAGTTCCCTCTCAGGCATCTTCTTATGATCTTTAAATGGTTAAGTGCCTCAATTTGTCAGAGGCAAGTTGAGTGCTATAACAACGGAATAGCGAGGCAGTGGGCTAACAAACAAAAGAAAACAAGAAGCCAGTGTACTGAAATGAGCAAATCAATCCATTATTGAATCCAAAGCACATTACAAATTAAATGTTAAGAGTCAATTTTTCCTTGTGCCAGAATGCATTTATACTTTACTATATATCAAAGTGAGCACCCTGCGCCACTCCCCGCACCCCCCCACCGCCAGCATGGTAGATTCAGAGCCCACAGTCCCGCATGTCACTGTGTCTACTACCCCCAAACTTCTACAACCGGGGACGATGCTAAGCAAAATGAGAGTAAAGGTTGAAGCCCTTTGGAGCCGAGTAGGAATTGCTTTTCTGCTTGCCATCTTTCAGGTAGCCCATTTCTGGGGCATCTCAACAGTGCTAGCTAGCACCCTCATGGATTTGCTTCACCAGAACCCTACCACCTGTACAACTGAAGAGTACCTTCTTAAACAGAGAAGCAGTTCCAAGTGTCAGGATAGGCAAAGTTAATGGGCAGACTCTCACAACTACAATATGACAAAAGAGGAGCAATGGAGCCGGGACTCAGGACAGGGCACAGGACAATACCTGAGCCCAGTTCCTCTCACAGATCATTCCATAACAGGCTTCTTATTCGCAGACCCTCATCAACGACCTAATGGCCTGAATGTAGTATTAAATTAAAAAGTGGCGCGGAGGGAGGTGGTAGGGGGCCGCCCCCACCGCTAATCGCGGGTTCAGTAATACTACTTCTGGGTTCAGTAATGCACAATTGTATGGTTGAGATATATAAGTATTATATTAAAGTCATCAAGAGCATGAGAAATATTACAATAATACAGTCAGGCATATTACATGGTAGCATTACTCACCTCAGCCCAGCTTGGTGGTCCACGTGTAGAGAGGGGGAAGGGAAGGAGGGTAAGGGAACAAGGGAGAGGGGAGTGACCAGGGAGTGAGCAGCAAGGAGGTCAGAGTCAGAGAGAGAGCTATATTGCTGACTCACACCTATATACCTTTTGAGGGCAAGCTAGCCCACTAATTACAGGTAGAGACATACATCACAGGGAGGAGCTGCACTATAGGTTACACAGCAATGAGAGGGTGGTCTAGGGGGTGGTCTCTGGGTCTCTATAGGAACCATTATCAGTAGGGTGAAAACTCCTCCTACAGGTGCCTGTCCATTGTCCCCAGAGGCAGGGAGCAGGCCCACCCCTGCGGTGGGATGAGACAGCAGTCTGGCAACTGATTGCCTTCAGAGGAGGGAATGCCTGCACATCTGACCTCCCCCCACAGCCTGAACCTAAGACCCCTCACATATACATACCCTGATGAGTAGAAAGGCCTCCAGCACACACTCTACATCATGTCTATAAACCAAATGTAAGCCTACGACTATATCCCCTTCCAATGACATTAAAGGATGATTGCAGAAACAATCCTATATGCAGACATGTGCTATGCGGAGAACCAGAATGGATGCCCAATGCTTTATTTAATACTCTTTCCTGGAGGACACAAGCTTCTTCATGCTGATGCCTCCCAGCCATCTGCTTAGCTATGACATCCCCCATTTTTGTGGTCCCCTCAGTGCTTTAGATTGCCATGAGTAACAGGTTTTTGATCCAGACTCCACCAACGTTAGTGGTGTGAGCTTGAAGACATTTTTAGTGTCTTTTTTTGGTACACAAACAAAAGTTTTATTGACACATAATTCACATATCATATAGTTGAACAGTTCAATCATTCAATCGCATCAAAGGGAGTTGTATCACCACATCTATCTTAGAGCCCACCCCGCATTGTCACATTACCTTCAAACTGATGGTGCAATCACTATCACTAGAACTGATACTGTGCCTTAAAAAAAAAATTCCTGAGGTAAAAGGAAACAGAGGAAAGATCTAGGAGGCAAAGCTATGGATAGAGGTATAAACACAGGTGTGTACATATGTAAATATATCAACTCATAAAAACAGAGGTATTGGCTTATGTACATATATGGCAATACATTGAGGTCGTGGACAGATTTGGGGGCTCTGCTCAAGCCCTCCCTCAACCCAAGCACACTTTGTTCTAACAACCTGGCATTCTGTGATACTCACCCTCCAGACACAATCACTGAAGATAAAATGGGTACATAAGCAAATGTGAAGAAATCAAATGGCGCCTGGCTAGCAAAAGCTATAGCGTCAGAGGTCTTAAACACTTAAGTTAAACAAGCATCCATCTAACAGAGAAGCAACAACCCCACATGGAAGAAACACACCAGCCTGTGCAATCATGAGGTGTCAACAGGATCAGGTAACAGGCATCAGAAGACCCAAAACAAACAAAAAACATATTGTTGAGAAAGAAAGATATCAGAGCAGAGACCCAAAACCCATCTGTAGACAATGGGACATTGGAAGGCTCACATGGAAGGGATGAGTCAACCAGGGCACAATATAGCACTGATGAAACACAATATTCCTCTGGTTCCTTGAGGCTTCCTCACCCATCACCAGCCTGTACACTGGTACAGATAAGAGCTCATGACACATGGAATCCAGGTCAGATAGACTCCTCGAAGAGAAATGGGAGTAGCGATACCAGGAGAGTAGGGGGAGAGTAGGGGTAAGGGGAGGAGAGGAGGGGAGAAAAGGGGAACCAATCGCAATGACTGACACATAACCTCCCCACCAACACACACACACACACACACACACACACACACGAGGGGGATGAACAACAGACACCGTGTGAGGAGGCAGAGGTTGGTGTAAGATATGAAAATAATAATGATTTATAATTTATCATGGGATCATGAAAGGATGGGAGCAGGGAAGGGAGGGATAAAAGAGGAGTTGATACCAAGGGCTCAAATAGAAAGTAAATGTTTAGAAAACAATGATGGCAACATATGTACAAATATGCTTGATACAATTGTATGGATTGTTATAAGAGCTGGAAGAGCCCCCAATAAAATGATCTTTAAAAAAATTAAAAAGAGGGGGAAAAAAACCGAAGCATTCCTGGACTTTGTTTCCTCATCTGTAAACTAGGTATCATAGTACCTGCTGTAAAGTTACGAGGAAATCAATCAAATTAAACAAGTTCATCTTCTCAAAGCCACTCAACAGTATCTGGCATTTTTTTTAAAAAAATCAACCTTATTGATATCAAGTCAATGGCAACTCAGAATGACCCTACAAGGCAGGGTGGAACTGAACTGCCTCTGTGGATTTCCAAGATTCTAAGTCTTTTGGGAATAGAAAGTCCTGCCTTTCTCCCATCGGGCATAAGGTGGATGCTATATTAAATGGTTGATAAAATAAACCATAAACATTTTCAGTGGCTCCCTCCTCTTCATTGTCTGCTACAGAACCGAACAGCAAATCGGAGGAGGATGCCATAAAACAGGAATGAAGAACAGAGAGAAATTACATAAGGATTCTTTCTGGAGGCAATGGCAGTGTCCTGAGAGTAGACGTGGTGACTGCCGGCAGGGCACTATAAATTCACCAAGGAATATTCAAATCTGTACTTTAAATGAACTAATGTTATGGCATTTAAACTATACCTCAATAAATGCCACATTTAAATACAGAGTGATGGCACTGACTCAGCCATTTGCCATCACAATGAAAATTGAAACTCTAAACAGGGCTGGGGTCAGAGTGAAACCTACTGCTGGTACCTCTTCCAAGACCAGAGCGATGTTCACGGGGCATCAGGAGCAGATCATCCGAGCTTCACCGGAGTGGTGAGAATTTAAGTACAATGGCAAAGGAGAGGAGGAAGAGAACCCCCAAGAAGCTTCTTAGCTTCTGGGAAGAATGTCTCACACAACCACAAAACAACTGAAGCACTTTGTGACTAAGAAAGTATGTCTCAGCAGGAAAGTACTTTCCCTGAATTTCTTCAGCCCATTCATTCCCCTAAACATGAGAGGCAGCACAGTATGGCCTAACGAGCTCAGGCCTTCAGAGACTTTTGGAGATTATTTCAGGCCCAGGCTACACTTAGTTCAGGGCCTAGGCGCATTTACCTTGGACCCTCGGAGTCAGTGTCCCCCCATCGATGAAACCACCTAAGAGAAGTGCTAACCTCAATCTCCAAACTCACTGCTGTGGAGTCCATGCCGACTCGTGGTGCCCCTGTACACCAGGGTAGAACTGCCCCTAAGAGGTGCCAAGGCTGTAACTGTGATGGGGAGGAGAAAGCCCAGCCTTTATCCCGAGGAGTAGCTGGTGGTTTTGAACTGCTGGCCTTGCAGTTAGCAGTCCAATGTGTAACCACTATGCCACCACACTTACGACAAGAGGAAGGGACCTACACTAGGCTAGTATTTGATGGATGGTGAGAACTCAAATACAAAACTGCAATGACATTACGATTATACAGAAATACAATCAAACGGATATCATGCAAAATAACAAGGCAGCCCACCATTAAAAAAAATCAATTAGAGAATGATGAGGGCAACGAATATACAAATGTGCTTTACACAATTGATGTATGCATGGATTGTGATAAGAGTTGTATGAGCCCCTAATAAAACAATTTTAAAAAATCAATTATTTATCTAGAGCCACACTGTGTCATATCAACCATTGGCCATATTCCTCTGCCCTGCATTTTTCTCAGCACAAAAGTACCAAGTTTGCTGACATTCGGTAACAGAAAGGCATGCTGGCAACAGAATCAAAACTTTTCACATTTGTAGTTTTCAGGAGAATTCTGTGTTCTTGGAGAAGCATTTTCAAAAGCCAATTGTGGAAAAGTTTAGGGAGTCTCGATGTCTACTCTCTACACTCAGCCCTGTTTATAGATTTTAAGTAGTGAAGCCCGCTGCCACAGCCTGCCTTCGCAGGGTCTGTGGATGGACATGGACATGTCAGGCCTGCAGCTCGGCTTCCTCGGGCACATTAGCATTGATTTGTTGTCCCAGCGTGACTGTACATTATTAATTGTCCAGACTCACAAAGCGTATGTTGCACCAGCAACTCAAACATTGTCACCCAAACAGGACAAGAATCAATTTGTGTTTGGTCAATGCAACTCACATCACTGGCTCTAGGAAAGCAAACCTCCACTAGGCCCCTCATAGGTCAAGCACTTCATTTTTCACACCCCGCAGTCATTAATTCATCTCAGATAATCGGTAAGAGTCAACACTGTTTATTAAAAGTTTTATTGACATATAATTTGCCTATCATGCAATTCAACAGTTCAACCATAGTTCAAGAAGTACAATCATCACCATAATCAAATTTATAACATTGCCTTCTTTCTTTCTTGAACTCATTATTATTAGACCCCCGGTTCCACCCCCACGCACACGCCCAGCCTCTCCTGCCATACCACTAATCAAAAGGAAAGTAAACTCGCGGCCATCGGATCCATGTGGACTTACAGCAACCCTACAGGACAGGGTAGACCTGACCCTGTGAGTTTCCGAGACTGTAACTCTTTCTTGATGAGAGGAGAAAGCTCTGTCTTTCTACCACAGAGCAGATGGTGGTTTTGAACTGATGTCCTTGCAGTAAGCAGCCCAACATACAACCACCAAGTAATTATTAATCTGGTTACAGTCTCTATAGATTTACCTATCCTGAATTTCATACACAGAAACCCCCCACCCCAACACCCCAAAAAACAAAACAAAACCACCACCAACAAAAACAAAAAAGATGCAATGAAAAAGCAAGCAGAAAATATTAAAAACCAGAACAAATCTTAAAAGGTTAGAAAAGGAGATCAAATTTTAACCCAACTGCATCTTCAATGATCCACTTTCCAATGTACTCTGATAGCAAGGCTATTCACATCCTTGGTCGATGGTTAGAGGAGATTCACCAGAGACTTAATCCATGTGGGAATACCCTACAAATGGATCTGGGGCTTCTACTGTCATTCATAGCCTTCTGCAACCCCGATAGATCCAAAGACATTAATGTGAGCTTTACACCCACCGACAAGAGAACCCTAAGTAATGAGAGCATTTCCAAAAGAGTCCCACATACAAGATAGATCTGCCCCTTCCCAGGAACCCTCGAGAAAGAGTAACATCAGGCTAATAACAAACAACCTGGTCTTTCTACCCTTAGTCTTGTGCACCATCATGCCACATCTCTAACTGAGATTCATAGTGCCACATCATGAATCTCTGAGATTCATAGTGGAACCTGATCAAGCCCTTTCTCTCAGTGGCTTTCTAAGTCTCTTTGTAGAGGTACAGTCATCACAGAGGTCATGGCTTAGGAACCTTGCTGTGCAGTTTAATTCAACAGTCATGGTCAGAGCCTCAGGGCCATTCAATTCATCCTTGACATTGCTCTTCTCTGCAAATCTCCATAAGATCAACTGAGGCTCTTCCTGGGAGCCCACACTCAGGGCTGATTCCTTAAGGTAATAGTCAAACGTAAATGATTCTTCTCAAATAGTCAAACGTAAATGATTCTTCTCAAAGTTTTGGGTTAAAAATGTTAAGTATAAAAGAAACATATTAACTTTCACCTAAAGTACAATAGAATGTGTGTTTTTTGAAAGAACTATGGGTGTTTTGTTTTTTACTATTAGCATTTTAATAGCATTCCACCTTATTCTTAGAAATCATGTTAACAAACAAGGCTCCACACTAAACATTTTAAAACTCAATTCCACAAAGAATTCCATTTTGTCCACAAGCATTGTCTGTATTGCTCTTAAAGTTTCGGTAAGTTTTGGTGACCAAATTAGTCTTCTCATAGAGCCTTTGTTTTTGCTTCTTTGGTCTCTTTTAAAAACTCTGCTGTTTACTAACCATACCCTGTAATCACTCCTAATAGAGTATTCTAAGTTTCTTTTCAAAGTCTTTGCTTAATCACTGCTTTAGCCTCTTGGTAAATCTAGGCTTTTAAAAGACTGGCCTGCAGGGGACAAGTTTTTTAATTAATCTCTAGCTCTCCTTGCCCCTTGCAAGTTTTTCTAAACTACTTAAAAGCCATCAGCCTTGGGGGAATGATGATGGATTGGATAATTTTGCTCTCATTAGGGCATTAACTAGATGCCCTCAAATGGACCCTACCTCATGGTAACCCCATGGGTGAGAGTAGAATTGCCCTCCATAAGGTTTTCAGAGGCTGATATTTTTAGCAGGCCTTTCTACCAAGGCACCTCCTAGTAGACGTGAAACCACCCTTCCAATGAAGCAGCTGAGTGTGTTAACGATTTGTACAACCCAGGGCTGTGGCTGGCTTTAGCCTCGGTATAATCCCCTTATGTCTCGCCAGAAAAATCTATTGGTGTCACCAGAAAAGCCTACTGATGTGTTTCTTAAAGTGGAAATGTGTCCCCTATGATTTTCAGGAGCTGATTTTTCATAAATGTATTATTAGGCCATTCTTCTAAGAGCCTCTTGTTGAAGTTGAACCTCTAACCTTTCAGTTAGCAGCCAGTACATTAACTATTTAAACCATCCAGGGACTCCCTAGAAACATGATTTAAAAAACTCTTCCCCGACTTGCCTCTTACAACCAATGCTTCCTCACAGATCTTACAGCATCCAGTACAATGTTCATGAATTAAGTTCCTTAAAGGTACAATGGTAAGAGTATTAAATATACTGTGGACTGCCAGAAGAACAAGAAGTACAGCTTTTTAGAAGTAAGGCTGACTTCCATCTCATGTACTTTGGATAGATTATAAAGAAGGTCAATTCCAGCAGGACATCCTGCTGGTTGATAAATGGAAGGCCAGCACAAGAGAGGAGCACCCTCGATGAGATGGGATTTGCACGTGGCTGTGGAAGGAGCTCCAATACCACCATGGATGTGAGGCTGGTGCAAGACTGGGCGGGGTCTTGTTCTACTGTACAGAGGCGCTATAAAAAGGAAACCCTAACATGTGATCCTGGGGAGTTCTCAAGAGTGTTGATACTCTTTTACACTCTGTCCTTTTGGTTTTTCCATAATAAAGCCCATATTTGTGCTCTTACTTAAATTACTCAGATAACTCATGACGTCAAAATGGATCTCAAAAAGACGCGATGAAAAAATAGGTATTTAAAAAACAGAAAAGACTAGAATAAAGTGCTAACCAATCGTGGATATGAAGCGACCTGCATCCACCAGTTCACATGTTGTGTTTTGGTTTAGAAATCGATGGGCATCAGTGACGAGGCAAAGGCATCAAAAAGCAGAGTGCAGTGGAATAGCGGAGACTTTTCTAAGTTCCAACTGCTCCACAGAGCTGCTGCAATCTTTAGAAATCAACACATCCACTCACTGGTCCACAAAGGAGCAAACTGGGCAGGTCAACATAACAGTGTGGGTTCAGTGGGATTTTAGCACTCACTCAGCAAAGCACACGGAAGGTAAGGTCATATGTCAGCACAGCAGCCCAGAAATGTAGATGGGAGCAGAGCAGAGGAGGAGATAGATCATGTGCAGGCATGTTTTCTTGCTTCTAATCTTTAGCCTTGAAAACCAGCCTCTCGGCCTTAAGCCCCAAGGCCCCAGTTATCTCTGAGTATATGTGCACAAATACAAGAACACCACAGTGTAGGCACATCCAAACTTTTCATTGCCCTACACCACTGCTTTTTTGTCCCACCCCTGCTCGCTCCCCTCAGCACACCAGCTGACCAACAGCAAGACTGTTTCCTGGACCACAACACTTACCAGTCAGCAGATTCGGTTGACAGAAAGCCAAGGAATTCCTTGTGCATGTCAATGTCATTCAGAGAACTACCAAAAGCTCCTGGTGAAGATAGAATTTTGACGTTTTGTATCTGAAGACATCAAGCACAAGTTCAAAACAAACCTGTCACCGCTTAATCACTGACCCTCAGGGGGCAGAGGACTGGCAAGAATCATCCAGATCCACAGACAAACACACGAGCTTTCTATTTAGGGATTTAGGAAACTTACACAGTCAGATGTGTCTGCTACAGTCTTGTTTTGCTTGGACGACTGAGTTCCCTAATCAGATGGGGATGGCAAGCCGCTATATGTAAATCTACACAGACTTGTAATTCATCGCAGATAACCACAGTGAATAACCTACACCTGAATCATTAAGGCCTGACTGCCCACAGATGTACCAACCCACGTGGAATTGCCCTATTTCAAGTCTCCGTGGAAGCCAACTAATGATCTGCACCTGTGAAGCAGGCACAGCCTTTAGTGACTGGAGGCTGCTCTACTTAATTACTGGAGATGAAATTGGTAGATTCTTAGAGGTTTGCTCGGGTTTTTCTCATTATTGTTATTTTGTTATATTTGTGAGTGACAATGACTTACTTCACCCACATTTTCATGGTTCGGCTGTAACACTTAGGAAATTAAAACTAATTCCAATAGGGCATAATTGTAAAAGTTAAATATAGCAACTAAGACCTAATTTCATTCAAAATCTCTTCCAAATCCCAGAAATGCCTCTGGGTTTGGCTAGAAGTCAGCGTGGACAACTCTAGTTTCAGGCACTTCCAACTGTGAGACATTTGGAAAGGCTGCAGCTGAAGCAGTGGAAAGAAGTCAGGCACTCAATATATTCCAGTCTAGTTTTGGCCGTTCACGTCAACTGTTAGGGGGAGGGGGAAAAACAAACACCTAAAAAACCTTGAGATCTGATGGCAGCTTTGCCAAACATACATCCAGCCTTCCACAGCAGTTTCTTACAGAAATCAAGAAACGGGCTCATTCTTCATGAAAGCTGAAGATAAAATACAGTCACTAGTTACTGTCACTATCTACTAACCTTGCTCTGAAATAAGGAGAAGACATCACTCCTTGAGGTCAATTCCAGAAATGTGCTGAGGACATGAGGCCCCCTGCTCTGTTCCGGACAGCACCCTCCTTTCCTCCCCCTGAGCGCGGATGCTTCTGATGGTTACCTAAGAAATCGTTCCCGCAGGCCTCCAGGCACTGAACAGGGTGTCCGTAGAGCTGTGCCTTCACTCACTAGCCTCTCAAAAAGTAATTTTATAAATGTGAAAATCCTTCCTTATTCGTGCTTGCCACACGCTCCAGTCTAAGGAGTCCCCCCACTTCTTAGTGAGAGAAATGCTGAGCAGGCACGCCCAACTTTGGACCAGCTGGCAGCCTTGGGAAGCAAAGGATCTGAACCCAGGTCTTGCACTTGTCTGGATATGGACGGCGGCTGTTGTTGCCACTGGCAACCACCTTCACTTTGGCAAAATGAGAGGCTGCAGTGAAATATTGCTCAGCAGGGAGTTCACATCAAGACACAGGGCAACTCCAACCGGTGCCTTTAAGGAAACAACTTCTTGGCCATTTGTCTTGAGGAAAATGCTCTCCGAGAGATGACGATGCTTAAAGGCGTCTACAACATAGCATGCGACCTGGTGCCTTTGGAACAGACTCATTTGCCCCAGAAGAGAGAAGAAATTGTGAGAGAAACAAAGATTCTCTTAAACGCACAATTAGTTAATGGTTTCAATGTTCCACTACCCACCTCGATAGTAATTAAATGTTATCAGCATGCTCTACCTGGGAGATGCCTATATTCTAAGGTGTCTGGATGTAAAACACCTAGCAGGGATAAACAGAAGCTACCAATTGTATGTGTAAAATGACTCACAGTTTTCAAGACACTTTCAAGAGCCAATTATTTTAACCTTCTCTCTTCAGAATGCCTGTGAGATAAACTGAGTCTTACTAGCCCCACTGGGCAGACACAGTTAAAAGAGATTATGTGAATCCACCACTCACAGGGTCACAGAAAGTGGCAGAGCTCAAAGTTGAACCTGGGCTTTGACAAACCCAAGCTGCTTCTGGGTAGGCTATGCTGGATCCAAGCAAAGAACCACATGATCCACACAATCTTCATCACCGAGAACTGAGTGTGTTCATCAACCTGATCAACCTCTGGGCTTATTAAAAACACCAGTAACACAGCAGGACTGACAATACCACCACCAAAGACCACACCTGTGTGGTAGTCTTTCCCCATGACCATTTAAAATAGACAAAGATCAGTGACCCACAACACAGCTGAACCTGGGGATAAAAAGCTATTTTGTACTGAAAGTTATTATTCTTTTATATGCGTCAGGTCCACAAAGCCCAAGTCCAAAAAGAATTCAAGGCACTTTTACAGACTATGGTTCCATGCATATTCCTCACAATTCTCTGGGGGGGAAAAACAGCAGTTCATGCATACTTGAAAACTCATCTCCCACTTTAACTTTTTTGATAATGGCATTAAACATAGCAATCTGGCCTCAGTTCTGAACCTGGCCTCCAGCAATCTGGAGAGCATGTACACACATGAACATGGATGACAGTTAATGCAAGTGTATATAAACTGTTTAACTTCAGGTTGAAGAAAATAAGTTAAGGAACAATCATCACTCAACAGAAACAACCAGAGTGGACTGGTAGAATGTGCAAAGTCTAAAAGATTAACATTTGCCCAAATTAGGTAAAACACATCCTACTTGTATCTTAACTCTGAGTGGCCTCTGGTATCTGGTTTCGGTCAACCTGTTACCAGAAATATCTACTGAGGATCTACTGTGGGCCAGGTATTGTAGCACAAAGGGACAAAGCAAACCCTGCTGTGCAGGGGCCCACAGCCTTATGGGGGAGACAAGGAAGTACAATCTATACTTATTGTATGGAAGCACAATTCAGCTGTGGGATGTCTACTTCTGACTACAGTGCGGGGGCAGCAGGGAACACTGGGCAGCAGCTCTGCAAAAGTTATAAGCAAGTTCAGCAAACCAGACCTTGTGCAGAAGAAAACAAAGATAACATCATCCCAAGTGTCAACGAGATCCATGAAGAAACATAGAAGTAAAAATAAGGGATTGTATTAGATTACAGTGAGTCGAGCATTAGCCCTGTAATCTCTGGAGAACTGATGAAAATGTGTATTTAACAAGTTAATATAAAGGAAACGGAATAATAAAGCTGTGCTTAATCCAAAAGAAAACAGGGAGGAGAGAAAAACAGGTGAGTCAAATAGAAAAACAGTTAAGCACTCAGACTCATCAGAAATCACATTAAGGATCAATGGGTAAAATACTCAATACAAGGAGAGAAAAAAACCAAAATACTAAAGACAAAGAATTGAGATGAGAGGGAGGGCAACAAGGAGGGAAAGACACAAGTGCATTACAATCAACATGAAGAGGGGACAAAGAAGGTACAAGCAGCCACTCTTGCCTGTCCTGTTGCCTGCAATGAGATGTGTGACAAGTATGTCCTAGTTCTGCACCCCACAGCCTTCACAATGCATTTGTTAGCCTCCAGGCACTGTCCAGGAGGCAAATCATCCGATTGGAAAAGCTATAGAAAATGCTGACTCCTCATTGAGAAAGCCCTTGTTCTTCCCAGTTAGAAATAATTCATTTAGTGCATCCTTGCATGTGCACGTTGCATTCTGGCATTGTGTCCAGATGATCACATTGTGTTATTGAAAACAACTTAACAACTTTCCTGGGGGGAGATTATGGGAAGAGATCCATCTTACCAGCCACATTCCTTATCCCACCCCTTCCCCCATGGCCCAGCCTCCAAGTACCAGGCTCCATTAGTACAGTAATAAAACCACTACTGTTTAGTTAGCAGTAATGAGTTCTTAAAGTATCAATGGTGTGTTTCATAGAGAAGGGCTATTGTTAGGGGCAGCAAACTTTCCTGGCATCAACCATCTACAGTAGATTGTAGAAGCGCTTTTTTTTTTTTCAAGCATGTCAAGAATGCAATGAAAAATAGCACAATCTGTGCTCACAAGGACAATACCATGTAGTTCAGACAACCAAGCAAAGTGGCCTGTGGATAAATACAAATCCACAGGGGTGGCCCTATTGTATCCTTGGCTAAAAACCTAGGCAGAATAAGTATTGCCCAAGTAGTGAGAGGTAGTCTGTGTCTGTTGCTACCTGCCTACCACCCAAAACATCTGTGGCCTCCATGGGTCTCACCACATGGAAATTACCTGATGAAACTCCTGAGGCCAGTCCACAGATCAAGGCTCCAGGTGAGCCATCTTGGGATGGTCAACCGCCACTCACTGGCCTCGGGGCAGTCAGGTTCAGAACCAAGTTCAAAGGCAGCACTGTTTGCTTCAAGGAGAATCCATACATTACTTTCCTAACTTCCCACGTCATCATGAATTTCTACTCCCTTAGTCCACCATTTTTCGGACTTCTATAGAATCCTCTTAGACTATAGTTTAGTGCAGGTTGTTGTTTGTTGCCACGGAGTTGATTCTGTGATTTTATTTCCTTTCTCTACTTTCTTATTCCAAAAATATTGCTATGCATGAAGAATTAATGGACAAGTAGTATTCTATCAATATCCTAAAGGTGTCATTTTCTTAATCCTCCAAGGTGAAGGAATTTCTTTAAGTGTTGCACATAGCAGTTGGTGTCAGGCTGAATACAGGTAAGCATTTAATACTGAATGCAGTATTAAAATAAAGTAATACTGACTTTATTTTATTGAAGCACCTATAGTATCATGTAATATAAAAGAAGCAACAAGTGTGAAAGAAAAGCATGCACCAAAAAAAAAAAAAAAAAAGAAAAGCATGCACCTCTGAGTGGTCCATCGTAATACGCCCTTGACTCTCAGGACTCTAAAGATAGCAGCCTTGGAAACCCTGCGGGGCAGTTCTACTCTGTCCTACAAAGCCTCTGTGAGTCAGAACCAAGTCAACAGCAATGAATTTGGGTTTGAAAGGATTGGGTTTAATAATCAATACACAGGATCTATTGTACCAATGTCTGGCATGCAACTAAAGTAAACCACATACAATTCCTGATTCAATTGTTTTCTGTTAGCATCGAATTAGCTGGGAATAAACTAACAAAAATGCTAAGCCAGAAATTTACCAGCAATTATGAAGCTTCATATATCTTCAATTCAATCCTCATCCCCCAGAGGCTTAAAATCCATAAATTATTTAAAATCAAATTAACAAGAGTTTATTCAATCATTCTAAGATGAATATAATAAAAACACAGACCAGAACATTAAGCTATACTGAAAAATACAAAGTAAAGTCACTCTTTGAAAAATGTTTAATAAGAGGAAAAGGTAAGCTTTTGGAAGAGTTAAAAGATATGTTACCTAATTTACCACAACTATTCAGAGGGGTCCTGGTGGCACAATGGTTACATGTTGGGCTGCGCACTACAGGGTCAGCAGTTCAAAACCACCAGCCATTCTGAAGGAGAAACACGGGGCTTTCTACTTCCCTGAAGAGTTAGTCTTGGGTAAATGATTGTGTAAGTCTTCTTGATATGGCTGAAATTGCATTGCATGATATGTGGATTATGTGCCAACAAAACTGGAGAGTTAAAAAAAGAGTTACTGGCTCAGGAACCCACACAGTACCATCCTGTCCTATAGGGTCTCTGTGAGTCAGAAATATTAGCAAGTTTGACCTTTGAGTTTTTAATCGGGCTCTTATTTGGGCCCAGTACTGCAGGGGGGATTGTTTGTCTGCTTGCTTTTTAGTTATTCCCCACCACGATCAATTTGCTCTGCATACCACCCCCAGAGATTTTTCCAAGGAAATTAAAGTAAAGATGCAGATTTGTTCCCAAAAATAATGAAATTGATGAAAAACCCTAATACAATCTGTGAAATATGAGCCCTTCAACTCAAACTCACTGCCACTGAGTCCATGCTGACTCACAGCGACCTTCTGAGTTTCCAAGTCCAGCTGTTTATAGGAGAAGAAGGCTCAGTGGTTTCAAACTGCTGACCATGGATCGCAGCCCAAAGCGATGCCACCAGGGCTCCTTCTTGGTGAAGGCAGAGAACAGATGACTGGGGACACAGCCACCAGACTCGGTGTGGCAGACGATTATCATGACGCTGCTTCCTTTAACACACAGGGTCACTATCTTGACTACTGGGCCACAAATCCACCGAAGAAAAGACTCGGGGACTTTTCCAGCAAACTGAAAATTGGGGCGTGAAGAAAAGAGACTGATTACCATGCAAGTTCCATCCAATTCCTCAGAGGGAGGCAGCTGCCAGGGAGTTCCCCTGGATGGCTTTTTGAAAAAGAACAGAGAAATGAAAAAAATAGAATCTGATAGTGTTAAATCCTCATATTGTATGGATGATATGTTCATCCTATTACTGAGACCCCCTGAGGGTCACAGGCATTTAAAGGAAATCACATGCTCTGACCTTCCAAACCAAAGCCAAACCCACTGACATCCAGACTGAGTCAAAGCTCTGAACTTAAGGGTAAAAAAGGGAAAATGAAAAAGACATTTTAGGTTTTTATTTGTTTCACATCAACCTGAAAAGCTACCATTCACTAACTACTTACTATGTGCTAAGAAATGCATAGTTTTAGTATAATCTGTATCTAATTGTCACAACAGAGCACTGGGTTAAATAGCACTCTCCCTTTACGGTGTCAGGCAAATAAATCGATGCTTAGCAAAGTTAGCCTTTTTGCCCAAAGTTTCAAAGTGGCAGAGTCAGGATAAGTGTGATTGACTCTCTCAAGCCCATGTTAGTTTACTGTTATCTTCAGTTCATCATGTTTACTACCTTTAAATCATTAATAAAAATGTTTCCAAGGGGGAAGTTGGGGAGAGGAGGGAAGGAAGGGGGAACCAATCGCAATAATAGACACATAACCACCCCCCAGGGGGGTGGAAAAAAAGAAACCATGGGGGGAGGGAGACAGTGGTGGGTGTCAGATATAAAAACAATAATTTATCATTTATCAAGGAGTCACCATGGTGAGGCAGGGGAGGAAAAGAAAAGAGGAGCTGATACCAAGGGCTTAATAGAAAGTAAATGTCCAGAAAAGAATGATGGCAACATATGTACAAATATGTTAGATACAAATGATGTATAGATTGTTATAAGCGTTCTAAGAGCCCTGAGTAAAATGATCTTTTAATAAAAAAATACTTTTAAGTTTCTATTATGGTCCGACACTAGATACTAACTACTGAAAGGAAAACAGTACACTTTCAACCAGCTAGAAAATAATTTAATGAAACAACTCACAATTAAATAAGGGGCAACATATAATACCTAAATGGTAACATGATTAAGAGTATGAACTCAAGAATAAGATTCGCCTGACTCATGCCATGGTATTTTCAATGGCCTGAAATGCATTTCCAAGTTGGAAAATGCGTAAAGAAGACCACAAAAGACTGGTGCATTTGAATTACGGTGTTTCTAAAGAATCTTTAAAGTAAAGAGGACTAGAAAAAGAACAAACAGGTCTGTCTGGAGCAAGTTCTGCTAGAACTGCCCTTAAAAGCAAGGCTGGAGAACCATCAACTCATGTAATTTGGACATCATATGAGGAGAGACCACTTCCTGGAGAAGTGCATGATGCTCAGTAGAGGAAATCGGCAAAGAAGAAGACCTTCAGTAAGATGGAATGACAGTGCCCACAACAATGGGCTCAAAAGAACAGTAACTATGAGAAGGCCACAGGACCAAGCAGTGTTTTGTTCTCTACAGCACCTAACAAAACAACAGAAAGAAAAGGTGATGCTTCATCCCTAATATCATTCAGATAAAATTGTCATTACCATCATGAAAATCAAAATCTCAGAGGAGAAAGTGTGGGTTGTACGTGGAACTGAAACTATCACTTGCCAATTCTCTTCAACCACAGCATTTAGACACATAAAAGCAGATCACCCATATCTAACTCCTGTATACCAACTGAAATTCCTTGTTCTATTAATACTAAAATTAAGCAATACGTATTTACCCATACCACATACTTCGTTTCATGTCAGAAGCACACAACATGCATCATAGAAATAGGACGTCATAAAATTTCACAGCCTTAAACTATCAGAAACAGCTTGATTAAGGCACCTTCTGAGTACAGTCTGAGAGAGGTAAGATTTGCCCAAAATCTATCATAAAGCTAATTGGTGTCAGAATGTATTGATTCTCGGGAAAATACTTACTCCTCTACATTCCCTTAGCTTCTGAGTAATGGCTTAATGTATATCATGTATTCTGAAATATTTTTCTAAGTCACATTTTAAAATATCAACCAGTATCATCTTAAATAGGGAGATCACTAATTAGCTGAATGAAATGTTAAAATCCCATTACAAATCATAAAACTCAGGTCACAGAGCCAGGAATCAGCACGCTCGGGACTAGTCAGTTGCTATTATCAGTGATCAGTTTCCAAACCTCAAACCTCTTTACTTCCACCGTGAAAAGGAGTTGGGACAAGATGCTCTCCAAGGTCCCTCCCACGGTTAACACTCTGAATTCTCAATTAGCTGGCATACGTAGTAAGGACAAGAAAACTTTCACTTTAAAAAATAAATCACAAGAGGAAATAAATGGACTAGACTGCTGTCAGAAAAACTATGTGCCGAAGCCACACATGTGTCGGGGTTTTTCCACAGAGGTAACTCTGTGTTTTCCAAAGGCAAACAGTTCCCTTTCTCCAGAACAAGAACAGGATGTTGGGAACATGAGTCATTCTGTTGTCATTCTAGGTGCTGGTCAGTTAGAGGGCAGGAACCAGATCAACTTCCTAGGGAGGGATGAAGCGAAGCGCACATAGGAAAAGATCAGAAAGGGAGGTGCTCAGAGGAGCTTTGCTCCTCGAGCCTTTCCTGAGTCAGCCTTCCACTAGCATTTGAGCTTACCAGTATATCCAGAAACAGTATATCTAGAACCACAGAGCTATACAAGCAGCTAAAGCACTAAGCAGAACAGCTTCCCAACACGAGGGGACTTCATAAAGTACATGGGGGGAATATTCACCTTTTCATTCCATGTTTTCAGGAAAGTTTTGATGCCTCCTCCTGCTTAGCAAGATCACCAACATTTTAGAAGCACATATCCTTTCTTCTCCAACATGTCCCAGAATAGCCATGCATCCTTGACTGGCCATTGTCTTCACAGGCAGAAGTTAATGAGGACAAGTAAGGATCCCCAAGAGTGAAGGAAAGCAAAGGGAGGCAGAGAGAGAGAGAGAGAGAAGAGAAAGAATGAAAAAGGAAAATTGTGAGCAGTCACAGACAGTACTCAGGGCTCTGGTGAAAGGCTGGGCTTTTCACACACACGGGGCCATTGCTTATCTTGTCATTCCAAGGCCCAACTCTTAGCCAAAACCACCCCCACGCCCACCCCCACCCCCACCCCCAAAAGAAAAACCACTGCCATAGAGTGAATTCTGGCCAATAGCATATAGGGTTTCCAAGACTGCAGGTTGTGACCCCTTTGGGGGCCATTCGAACCTTTCACAGGGGTCACCTGATTCATAATAGTAGCAAAATCACAGTTATGAAGCAGCAACGAGGAACTGCATTAAAGGGTCGCAGCATTAGGAAGGGTGAGAACCACTCCCTTAGAGGAATATACTGTTTTGGGAACATGCATTGGAAATGTCACAATTGACCACCTTGTCCTCTTTTTTAAAAACTCAATTTTTAAAAATTCCTACACCTGTTCTAAGACAATGGGTTGATGTCACTTTAACCCTTCTTCTTCCTCACCCATTCAGCCCCCCATTGGAGTTTATCATGCAAACATCCTCTATTGCACCTGTGTTCTCTAATTCCACCATCCACAAGTTTCTGTAAAGAGTCTAGGGCCCTGGTGGAGAACTCACCACAGATGAATCACCCAAAAGATAACCTACCAAAACCAGAATCCCACAGAGTTCCAGGCATGCAATGACTCACTTATTCATTCATCATTAATAATCTAATGACACAAGGACTAGTAATAGGAATAATTTGAGGGGTTGAATTAATAGGAAGGAAAAAGAAGTGACATTATCCCCAAAGCTTGTTTATATTCCCTCACTTAGATTGTTTGTTTTTCCTTTTCATTTAAAGTCCGTCTACTGCTCCATTATTTGCTTCTCAGTAGATGCAAGCACCTGTAAGCCATGCTACGTGTTATGAGGAGAGACGAGATACAGGCTTTCTGGACTATCAGTAAAGCAGAGTGCTTCTATGATCCTATTTGTAAGCCAAAATGGCACAAAGCAATAACTCCAAAGTTCTATGGGGTATTTTTAATTTGTGTGTTCTCAGACCTTAAAAAGTCACCTACCACTCATACCAATAACACATAAAACCTAAAATAGCACTAGCGTGAAGTGCTCACAGGCACATTTCAAAGTTACAGCAGCTTGCTGCCGAGATGCTCAAAATCATTTCCAGGAAAGAAGCCTGGTGATGCCTCACTCCCTACTGGGTGTGCCACTGTTGCCTCTTTAAGGACTTTCTGCAAAACAAATGCTGAATGCTAGTTTCAATTTTCACCTATTTCCCCCATACAAGCAAAAATTCTCTTTTGACTTCTATCAGTTACTGGAAACAGGTACTAGAAGCAGGTCTTTCACAAAAGCAAAATGGGGGAAAATGAATTTTTGAAAAGCAGGGGCCACCTGTAAGCAATTAAAAATGCAAAATGTTTAAATGGGAAAGCACAAACATATTCATACACGCTAAACTGGCAAGAAATGGAATGCAGTGTGGTAAACTGTATTCACTGGGAATTCTTGGGTTCATCCAATAAACATGCATTGGGCTAAAGAAATGCCCAGATGAAAGAAATCTGAAGAAAATATGCTTCAAGGTGAGAAAAATCTAACAAAATCAAAGCCATAGATTGATACCTAATATGCATAAAGACTTTTTACATTTACTTGAGTTTCACAACTCTGCTAACTAGAGATTTGTTCCATGTTCAAGGTAAAAACAACAGGTTCAAAAGGGTGAAGTGAATTGGTCAGCTGCACTAAGACCAAAAGCTTAGTTTTCAGGTCCCCAAGCATTTAATCTGGCATTAATCCACACTAGGGAGATAGTATTACAAAGGCACATAAAAAAATCAAAGCGGAACCTTGTAGTGCCAGAAAACAAGGAAGTGTTTTTGAAACGCAAAACAAACAATGATGGAGGTACGTCAAAAGGACAGGGGCCAATTAAACGAGTTACGGAAGGCCAAAGGTGGAACAATTTGAACTAAATAATGAGAATTCATTAAAACCCAAAGTATACAATAAATATCCGTAAGTCCTTTCTGATATAAAGAAAGGTTGAGTAAATAAATAAATGGGATAGAAGAGAAATACCTCCCACCCAAAAGAATTTCAGAGTCTTCATGTGACACCCCCCCCCCCCAAGGAGGTAGAGCAGAACTCCCCATTCCTTAAGTGTGAGCTGTACATGGTAACTTCCTCCCAGTGTGCAGTGTGCATCGGTGGTAAAAGAACAACTTAAAGAGGAGAAACCGGAAAAGGACTACCTCAACAAGGGAACCAAGGCAAAAAAAATAGAAACAGTAAGTCATCTTGACAGTATGTATCCTTGATCTATGATCTTCCTCCTAAAAACATACAATCCCAGTGAAACACGAGAAAAACATCAAATTCCATCTGAGGGACATTCTACAAAAATACCTACCAGTATCCCTAATGATTGTCAAGGTCACCTTAACAAGAAAAGTCTGAGATATCATCATACCCAAATGGAACCTAAAGAGGTATGATGACTAAATATAATGGGACATCCTCCTAACATCACTTTTAAGACTATGGTACACCTGACCCAAGCCATAATATTTTCAATCACCTTGTATGCATATGAAAGTGGAAGACTGAAGAACTCATGCCTTTCAATTATGGTGTTGGTGAAGAATACTGAATATACCATGGATTGGTAAAAGAATGTGCAAATCTATGTCCGAAGAAAAGCAACCAAAATAACTTGGAAAACTACTGCTTTCAAATCAATTCCAACTGATAGCAACCCTGTAAGACAGACTAGAGCTATCCTTGTGGGTTTCCAAGACTCCAACTCTTTACATGAGTAGAAAGCCTCATCCTTCTCCCTTGGATCAGTGGGTGGTTTTGAACTACCTACTCTGTTGGGTCAGCAGCCCAATGTTTAACTCACTATGCCACCGGTCACTATGAGTCAAAATTGACTTGTTAACCACCCAAAATGCTCCTTAAAACAATGTACTTTGGACATGTGATTAAGAGGGACATCAGAGAGTCGTCCAAAAAAAGAGGAAGAACTCCCACAGAATGGATGTAGTGGCCAATATGGGCTCAAAGCCAGCAAAGACTGAGCGTGGCCAAGGCCCAGGTGCTGCTTCCTTCTGCTGCACATGGAGTTAGCAGGAGGCAAAACTGACTTGTTGGCATCTAACAATCACAATCCATTGAAGGAGATCACAGAACAGAAAAGAGACATTATGCAAGACATTATGCAAACAGAGATATTATGAGAAAATCTATTAAAATAGACTTGTTCATAATAACATGCCATATTGGTCCAATATGAAAAATGTACCATACTAATGTGAAAGATGGGTCACAGGAGATATTGGGTAAATCTAAATTATTCTAAAATTTTTACACCAAAAACCAAAGTTTTTTTTTAAAAAGTCAAGTAAGAGGGAATGAATGAGAAAGCTGTGTACAAGGGCTGGAAGATCGTCGTCCAAATTCTCTTCAGTAGCAACTGTCTGTCTCCAACTCTTCCTATCTTCACGGTACTAGCTCCATGTACTGGTAGAGGTCACCCACAGACCTCAAAGAAGAACTCTGTTGGGGGTGAATTTGCTTCTGTCCAGAGCTGCTCTACACTCAGAGGGTTGCCAGCTTTTATTCGGCGGCTTCAAGTCTCACGGACACGTTCTGCTCTTTTTAAAGAAAAAGAAGGCCTGGAGCCTGCTCTCCTGGCAACTCCACTTACTTTGAGTGCAACGTGAGGAAAGAAGAATCACTAGGAAAAGGAGGAGACCCTCAAGAGGATAGGCTGACCCAATAGCTACAACAATGGACACAGACAGACGAAGGGCCATGAAGATGGAGCAGGACCGTGTAACAGTTCCTTCTGTGATGCATGAGGTCACCATGAGCAAGACCCGTAAGACAACAGCCTGGCCTGCTTAGGGGTTGCAGCCTAAGGTAGACTCACCCTTGCGCACTTTCTGAATTGAAGGGACCCCTCCCCCGGGCCACCCCCCACCCCCCATGCACTTCTCTGCTTTAGTCTCACCACTCTTTATAAACGAGAACAACTCTTGGCACTTATTTACAGGCTTTTAAATGATTGAAAACAGCATCTGAAACTACTTACAAATACGAGTAGTTAAATGTTTCGTTTCACATGTCTCTTCCTACCAATTTCTCAAGTCCTATGAACACCTTAGTAAGTCAAACGCAGTACAATAACCACTTGTCATCAAACACTTGTCAGAAATCGGTTATAGGCTCAAAGGCAAGGGAGGAGCACCTGGAAGGGCAGAGCCCCAAGCTGTATCACCTCCCATCCTCTGCTGACCTGACAAGTACACCCACAAATCCAAGGCCAATCCTGAAGCAAAGATTTCAATGAAAAGGTGAACACTCCTGGCAGAGTCATAGGCTTGCTCTTTGATAGGTTGCACAGATTTAAGCGAATGCTTTTTGCCTCCCAGCACGTCTTCAAAGGAGAAGAATCCCAAACAAAAATAACAGCCAGCCAGGATTTCAATTTCACTCAGATAACTCATCTGCATCTACAGGTTACTCATCTGCATCTACGTCGTGTTAACTTTGGGATGAGGTGTTCACTTAGAAATGTTGGGGGACCTCACAAAGACACACATTTTTTTTAATTAAATTAATGGCTTTGCCTAGAAACAGTGAAAGACTGCATAGAACTTCTTAAAACTGATATATTCCCTAAATTCCCAGAGCTGGAGTTCCCCCTGCCAATGTCCACGAGTATAGTCATGTCACAAGCCCAGGTCTGTTGAGAGCTGAGATAAAACACCATAGATACTCTAGTATAAGCACATTTTTGTGCCGGCTAAGCCCCCCAATATTTTATGGTAAAACTAGGTGCCTCGGCTTATACTCGAGTGTATACGGTAGTCTTGCCAATCCATCCCTCCCCTAATCTAGAAAACCATTTCACAGTTTAATATCCAATGCTTCCCTTTTGTCACTTTGAGTCGCCAAACTCTTGTAGCCAAATAAAGCAAACGAAATTATAAAATTGTTCTTTCCAAACCAGTGGGTGATTCTTTTTTTTTTTTTAAACATTTTATTAGGGGCTCATTCAACTGTTATCGCAATCCATACACACATCACTTGTGTAAGCGCATTTGTACATCATTCTCAAACCAGTGGGTGATTCTGCCCATCAATCAAGGTACATTGGACAGTGTCTGCAGACATTTTTGACTGTCACAGCCAGGGAAGGGGTGCTACCCAAAGGTTTCCCTCTGATATCTAGTGGATAGAGGCCAGGGATACTACGATGTATAGGACAGCGCTCCATCACAAAATTATCTGGTTCAAAATATCAATGATAGTGTGCTTCATTCCTCTGCCCACATAGTGCAGTGAATTACTCATTGTAGCTCTTCTAGTCATAGGCCTCTATCCAATGACTTTTTCCCTGATGGGGCTGGGAGAGAAAGTGGGGGGAGATATTGATAGGGTTATAAGAGTCGCTTGGTTGATGGTCAATGGGTTCATTGTGACTGTCATCCTGTTGGGTATCAAATGAGCCACCTCAGAAGCAGGAAGGGATCTCACTACCAGCACAAGAGTAAAATGTGTCCTTAGGATTCCAACACCCCAGCACATTGAGTCTCCTTGATCCACGAGATGACTGACACCTGAGAAGTGGCAGAGCAGCAGCAGCAAGACCAGTAGTTAGAGCATGAGAGCGAGCCCGTGGAGCAAGGAAAGGTGAGTGTCCCCAAGAAGGAGTTAGTTTTGCTGACCTATGGAGTTAACATACAGCTAAGCTTCTTTGGGTGGAGATGTAAGGTGAAGTGGATGTCCTTAGGGTATTTATTGGGAGCCCTAAATGAGCTCTGTAACATTGCAAAAGCAAGGCAGAGGCCACCAGGTTGTGTGGCTGAAAGAGGACTACCTGTACGCCCAGCTGAGAAGAGGATGCACTGTCCATGTGGGACGGAGAGTTGGTGTCGACTGGTAGGAAGGTTGGACGATGGGACTCGTGTCTGACTACAGCTTCACAGCAATCTGCCTCGGCGATGCTTTTTACAGCCCATCCTTTTATGCTTGACGTGGTCTTGCCTTTTTTCAGTCTGACCCACTTTTCATTTATTGCCATCCCAACCTCTGTCCAAAACGTCTAATGTCATCATTGATGACTTGCCATGATCCACATGAAATGCACCTCCTCAAAAACAAAGCCCATAACCAGGGCCACCAAGTCAACTATTCCACCGCTTTCCCGGTTTCAGGGACTGTCACACAACTTTGTCCTTGGACCCAGGTTCGAAACCTCAACTATTTTCGCTCAGTTCTTCTCTATCCATCCGTTCAACCCACTGTTCTGTTTGCCACTTTATTGCCAGTGGTTAACTTTGCCTGCCACATAGAACTCAGGGAAGTTTCTGCTAAATGAACATGCATTTTTTTTTTAATGCAGTATGGTCATTTTTCCCTCATCTTTCAATCTTCCACTCTTCAAATCAATGGCAAAGCCTTAGGAAGTCCACCTCCAGATAAAAAGGCACCATATCAAATGCCCTTCCCTCAAAATAAAACAATCTCATCCATTCCTCACACAAATACCGGGGATCAATCTTCCTAAAGTCTAATTCCCATTACGCATTCCTTTCCCCCTAAAAGAAATACTTTTTCAGCCACTTATCAAACCCAAATTTACGCTGGTTTTCCAACACCACAAGCCCCCGGTTACTCATCCGGTCTGTTGTTCCTAATTCCTTTCATGGCTAAGAAGAGAACATGAAGTTGATCTCCACCCACATCCAAAGTTACCAGGATCTATAGCCCAGAGACACAGCAGGGTCCATCCTTGATTCTGAGAATTCTCCAGAATGCTCCTTCAACCATCACTTCAAACATTCTCAAAACATGGTTTTGCTTTCCATTCCTCTGTCCCTCAGATGAACTTTTCTTCGGAGTAGTCACCTGACTTCTGGTTTGACTTCTGTCAATGTCTCAGTTCAACTTCCACTACTCCTACCCAGCAGCCCTGGGCACAGGAAACTATGTGCCCAAACCCCACCTGTGGTCTGGGATTTCAGAATCAGCTCAAGGGCTGTGGGCTGGTGAGTACAAACTTGGTACCCTCACAAACCTATCTCTTGGCCACACACAGAAGCCAAGCTTTCCTACCTGTGTGACCTTTGCATTCTTCGCTTTGATGCATATCTCTGCCTCTCCACGCATTGCACAACCATTCCTTGTAGACTCATCTTAGATGGAATATTCCGTCTAAGCTTTCCAAATTTTCCCAACCCAACCAAACAGAACTGCTTGCTCTTTTAAATCATCTGATCATTTTCAATCTTTTATAAACTAAACACCATGCTAGCAGAAGGACATTGGGCCTCTACTCAAGTACTCCCTCAATACAAGAATACTTTCCTCTATTAAATTGGCATTCTTTGATGCTCACTTTCCCGACACAACTGCTGAAGACAAAGCGGGAAAATAAGCAAATGTGTTGAAGAAAGCTGATGGTGCCCGGCTATCAAAAGATATTGCATCTGGGGTCTTAAAAGCTTGAAGGTAAACAAGCAGCCATCTAGCTCAGAAGCAACAAAGCAAGCCCACATGGAAGAACATATCAGCCTATGCAATCACGAGGTGTCGAAGGGATCAGGTATAAGGCATCATCAGAACAAAAAATCTTACCATAGTGAATGATGTGGGGAGTGCGGAGTGGAGACCCAAAGCCCATTAGTAGGCCACTGGAGATCCCTTTGCAGAAGGGTCTCAGGGAGGAGACAAGCCAGTCAGGGTGCAATGTAGCAACGATGAGAAATCCAACTTTCCTCTAGTTCCTAAATGCTTCCTCCCTGCCCCCACTATCGTGATCTGAATTCTACCTTGCAAGTCTGGCTACACCTAAGGATGTACACTGGTACAGATAGGAACTGGAAACACAGGGAATCCAGGGCGGATGATCCCTTCAGGACCAGTGGTGTGAGTGGCGATACTGGGAGTGCAGAGGGAGAGTGGGTTGGAAAGAGGGAACCGATTACAAGAAACTATATGTGACCTCCTCCCTGGGGGACAGACAACAGAAAAGTGGGTGAAGGGAGACGTCGGACAGGGCAAGATATGACAAAATAATAATTTATAAATTATCAAGGGCTCACGAGGAAGTGGGGAGCGGGGAGGGAGGGGAAAAATGAGGACCTAATGCCAGGGGCTTAAGTGGAGAAGAAATGTTTTGAGAATGATGAGGGCAGTGAATGTACAAATGCACTTTACACAATTGATGTATGTATGGATTGTGATAAGAGTTGTATGAGCCCCTAATAAAATGATTAAAAAAATAAAAATAAACACCATGCTGTGCCTTGTACTGCATTCAAGGTATCTCTTTCTGCCTCACCCAACTCTATCACTAATGTACAAGCAGTGTAAACCTATGGTGGTACCATGTGTTATTTGAAATGGCTCTTCTAGCCATAATCTTTGGAATTCCCACCACGTGGCTTAATCCTGATGGGTCTGGTTCAGAGGAAGTAGGGGAAGAAGCTGACAGGATTCATTTGTGATTGACTGTTAATTGTGGTTCTTAAAGCTTGAAACACTAACAGGGATTCATCAATTTTACCATCTTGCTGTATACAATGAGCCAAGTCATAAGCAGGAGGGGAAATATCACTGCCATCAAGAATGAAAAGTCAGGAGAGGAGTGAGTCCTTTGGTCCCCAAGATCCCTGCACTGAAATTTGTCAATCCAGGGACAGAAAACTGTGACACCAGAAGAGTCCCAAAGGAGCAGCAGCAGCAAAACCAAGCACCAGACCAAGAGCAGCGTAGAGCCAAGAAGAGTTGAGTACCTTCTGGCAGGAGGGCCACCTGCAGAGAGAGCTGTCTCCAGGCCTGTAAATGGGGAGAATAGGCTTGCTCGCCTAAGGAGTTAAGAGACCTTTAGGTTGAGGCTTATAGCAAAATTGGGTGCCTTTTGGGCATTTATTGGCAGCACTGAAAGAGCTTTGTAACACTGCCCAAGTAGAGCAGAAGCCAAGAACCTGAGAGAGGGATACCTGAAAACACAGCTAACAAGAGGTAGTCTTGTCCAAAGAACTGTATCCTGAACATTTCTAGTCATGAATACTGAATTGTGATTTTCCTATGAAACACGCCCCCTCCACCCCCCACAGCAAATCATGAGTCTGGTTTGTGAGTTGTCTGTAGGCAGTGCGAGAGATTACTGAACCCGCACAGAGGCTATGGTGTGCCATGAAAGGTACAAACTGGTTTTGGAACAGCTGAGGGTAGACGAATGTCTGACCTCGGCCACACAGGCAAGCCAACAGTGATTTTCCTTCCCTCTTGCTAAGTTAGGTCAGACACCACTCCTATGCTTCCTTTTTTTTTTTTTTAACAAAACCCAAAAAGAAGAACAAACATCAGTTCCCGTCAAATTGATTGACTCATTACTATTAAGTCAATTCTGACTCATAGAGCCCCTGTGGGGCTGACTAGAACTGCCTTTGTGGGTTTCTAAGACTGTAAATCTTTACAGGAGTAGACAGCCTCCTATTTCTGTCAAGGAGTGCTTAGTGGTTTCAAACTGCTGACCTTGCAGTTAGCAGCCCAATGCATAATCACTATTAACCCCAGGTAAATTAACTTTCTATACTTTTTCATCTATAAATTGGGGATAATGGTGTATACATTGTAGCATTAAAGAGAAGATTAAAGTATATAAAATCTATATGCAGCTTAAAATAATGTCTGCTCACCCTATTCATGATTTATTCCCCCTGAAGACTTAAAAGAGTCTTAAATATTAGTTGCTCAGAAATTATCAGCTGAATGTTAATTTAATTATCCAAAATTGTAATTACCAAAAGCCTAGAATGAAAGAAACTAGCATTTCTTGAGGACCTGCCATGTAAGCCAAGCAATAAAGCACTTCACTTAGAACTTGTAATTCTCATATCCCTTTGAAGTAGACGTTATTCCTATTTTATAAGTGATCAGATAATTTACATACTTTTGCCTAAAGTCATATAATTAGTCTGACTACAAATCTGCTTTTTCCACCTCCCTCACTGCCTTCCCACTCTGTCATTCTCCCTACTTACAGGCTAGCCACTAACCTAGAATGGAGGACAAATCAGTGAATAAATGCCAGGTTCCACCCTTGAGAGGCTCACAGGCCAAAGGGCAGGTATAAGCTATAGCTTTTTCACTAATGCCAACACAGGCTGTCAGCGAAGAACAGTAAAGAAAGCAGATTTAGTATTGTGGGTAACTCTGATTGGCAGAAGAGAAAAAAATAGAGGGGAGTCAGAGGAGCAATGTCATTGTGAAGGTTTTTTTGCCAACTAGGTTGGGCCAGGAGTCTCAGGTTTGGCAGCTATGACTTAGCAATGCCCTTCATGAGATCCAACATAATGTCAGCATTTCTATGATGAAATCTGCAATGAACAGCCAATCAATTGAAAGAAAGTTTCCTCAGGGAAGTGGTCTGCTTCCAATAGAACTGGGCACCGGGGAGAAGCTTGTTTGCCTTTTGCTGGTCTGGATCCTACATGGGTCTTATCTTCTGACCTCTATTTCTTTACACTTGAGCCAGGAAGGAGCCAGCAGCCTGCTGTACAGCCTGTCAATTCTGGGAGTTTTCAGCAGCCACCATATTACCTATTAACCTTGGATTCACTTGCTTATTCAGCCAGAGAAGCCTGCTGTCTGACCCACCTACATACGGATCTTGGATTCATCAGCCCCGATAGCTAAAGTCAAGAGATGGCTCCAGCCAAATAACTGACCCACAAACTTGGACTTGCCCACCTCTATAACTAAAGAAGCCATTTCCTCCCTCCCCCCACCCCCAGTCCCACCACTCTCAAACCCCACGGGGCATATCTCTCTCTCTCTCTCTCTCTCTCCCCTGATTTTGCTTCTCTAAAGAACTCCGCTGGAAAAAAGTAGCAACATCTCTTGGCCAGGAAATTACCTGGGGTTCAATACCTGAAAATGCGCTACCTCATTCCCCAGCACAAATGATTTTTTTCTTTTTAAGTTATCATGCTGGAAAATTAAGTCTCCTCTTTTTGGTGTTTATTCTGGAAAGTGTAAGCTCTCTGAAGAATTCCAGCAGGTAGCTCTGACATCCAAAAATCCAGTTCATTCTAAATGGCTCAGATAGTTCAAGGGAAAGAAGCTGAATTATCCAAGAAATTACCATATATCTCCCCCTTCCCTACATTCTGTCCATCTGGTTTCCTTGCCCATCACCCAGGTGAGCCATCTGTGCTTGTGATGTTTTGGGGTTGTTGTTTTTTTTAATTCTTCAAACACGGTCACCAAATCCTTCCACTGATCGTTTATTTTTAAAGTTTCATCTAAATTCTCAATATTCCTGCCTTCATATCCCAGGTGAAGGAGGATTGGTTCAATGTTAACATCCTTAAATAAAACAAAGTTAAATCCAAAACCTACTTAATCTTAATATGTCACTTTCCATCCGCCAATTTTACAGCAATAAGTTAATTGCAATTTTAAAGGATGACAACATCTTCTGGATGAGCCAGAGAAAGAATAATATATTTAGTCTACAAATTCACAGAATAGTGAACAACAAGCCAAGTACATTCCACTTCATGGGTCTTGTGATCCCGTAAGCAAAGTAAGCTTGTAGAAAGCTTCAGAAACAATAGTGAAGTTGGGGGGAGGTCCACCTTTGAAAAAACACAGGTTCGGTAATACTCTTTGAATAACTGTTCTTCTAAATGGTGAGTGGAAATGTCAGATAAGGATGAGCCGAAGACAAAAGGACATCAGCACAAAAGTAATTTCTCAGGCATTTTGAATCTCCCTTTTACTATACTTGGATATGGGCCAAGAACACATCAATGAGACAAAAGAATTAGTCCTAACTTAAATGAAAGCATATTTGTTCAATGGAAAGACAAAGAGAAGATTTCAAATCTGAAAAATTTTCCAGAGGCCTGGAAATTTGCCCTGAAATGTACTTATCTATCTATGTAGGAACCTATAAGCCCTTTAGTAACATCTTTTCTTCAAAAATGAGCATGAAGTAGAAAGGAATTGCTAGAGTCAGGCAGAGTTGAGAAACAGCCTTGAATTTTATTCCAGGTTTGGCAAGCACTGAAATAATAGTCAATGACAATATTGGCCACTTGTATTAGATCAAGAAATTATGAATCAGTCTTCTAAATTTAGTAGCTAGATTCATTCCTGTTTGGCGCTTCAAGCCAGTTCAGGTATAGTATGTGAGAACTTCTAAAGCAGAAAGGGAGAAATAATTCCCTCCCATAAAAAAAAAATCAGGCCAATCTCCAGCCAAGTTCTTCTTTTCCACTGTGGAAATACTTAGGGATGGCTATTCAAATGCTTAGTCTAGAGCCAAGATACTAGCAGAAATGAGAGAAGGGGAGAGATGAGGGCACAGTAGTTGGTTCTGCAGAAGTGTGATGATTAAACAGCAAGCATGCATTCATGGACCACATTAAAGACTTCAGAATCCTAAGCAGAGTCTCTGACTCTGTCGGAAGACAGCAGCACTTTTAAATAGCAAAAGCCAAAGATTCCACATGACTGGTCTGCTTTTGAGTTAAAGTGAGGGTGGAGAAGAGAGACATGCCAAAAAAACAAAACACTTCTTTTGCTTCCCAAATTCATTTTTGCTATTCATCTCACAGCTGAGTCGTTGGATAAAGCATATTCGAAAGAAAAGGACCAAGCCTGGCCAATTATCCACAGATGATTGTCTTTCATCAATAAGAATGGCTTACAGAAACGAATTCAAGGAGCTCTCCACATTGTCTCTGGTTTCATGTCAGCCTGATGATTCTTTAATCATGCTTGCTTTTCTGCAAATCCATACTGGATAGAGAAGTTGAACAAAACTCCACATCCTATGGTTGAAGTAGACACAGGTTTAAGACTTCAAGTAAAAGATCACATCAAACTTAACTCTTAGTTTTACAAGATGGATGCAGACGGTAGTTGCAGACAATTGTAGAGACAACAACATTGGAACGGTTTTCCTAAACTAAAGCCAGAGCCCACCGAGGGCATAAGCAAGTCATGGATCTCATGTGTAAACAACAGCACATGGACAGATGCTTTTTGCTTGTTGGTTTGGTTCAACCTCCCTGCCTAGAATGTGCTGGCAAATTTCTTTTCCATAGTCACCGCTTTAACTCTTGCGTGGGGTTTGCTACCTCATGTCACAGTACCACGGCAACTCAGCTTGGGCAGTGAGAAATTCCTGAGTGAAAAGCCCTCTATCTACAAACACATGCTGAGCAGAGGAGAACTTATATGGTAAGATTTTCTTCTGTGAGCCCAAGAATTAAGAAGGCATCAAACAATTGTTTCCAGAATATACTATATGAAGGCAATCAACAACACAACAGTGTGTTATTTGGGCAGGAATAACTTAAGGTGGTATTAGAAAACCAACGTGGCACATCTATTCCTGTGGTCAACTGAAGTGACAGCAGACAGGTTCTAAAGCTCGACGAGTTAAAAAAAAGTCACTCCTGTATACTTACAAATCGTTTTGTAATTTTCAGTCTAATAAGTTTTTACGTATCCTCAAATTGTACTTAGTCATTGCAGCACATCAAAGATGAGTAGCTTGTAGCTACTCCATAGGACAGAGTCGAACTGCCCCCATGGGTTCCCGAGGCGATAAACCTTTACAGGAGCAGGGCGCTGCATCTTTCTCCCACAGAGCAGCTGGTGGGTTTGAACCACTCTCCTTGGAATTAGTAGGCCAAGGCCAATGCCGCTGGAAACCAGAGGTGACAAAACCATGAGAAGACAGTGGTCCGGACAGTACCACTACCTACCCCAAAATGAAGAAACGGATCTAAGGAAGAAAAGAATAACCATCTCTGTTATCCACCCAAGTTTCCAATGGGGAGGACGAAAAGTGCCTTCACACTGTGACCTGGGATGGGGGTAGAAATAAATATCAGTGTTAAGCAATTTCATCCCAAATTAACCAGTAAATTAGAACCCGAGTGTCTTTGATCACTTTTAACTTTGGCCAAGGGAGATTGGGGAGGGAGGGGGAAATACCTGAAAAGTCAAAAATTTTTAAGCAGAGCAAACTTATTAAACAAAATGCTTTCCATAATACTTAGGTACAACTCTCATGTTAACTAAATAGCTGACATTTTGCTTAGGTAGAAAATCTCACTTAAACTACATGGAAATTGCACAGGGATTTGGATTTAAAGAATGATTGTCTTTAAATAGCAATGGTAATGTGGCGAATGAAATCAAGGAGTGACAGAGTTAAGAAGAGACCATATTCTAGGTTCTCTTGTGTGGTGAGGTCCACAAGTGGAAGGTCAGCAGTTCCAAACCACCAGTCTCAGAAACCTTTCTCAGACACAGTCCTACCCTGTCCTACAGAGTCACGATGAGTCGAAATTGACTGGATGGCAGTGAGTTTGGGTTGTTTGTTCATTTGTTTGACGGGGTTTGTATATGGCTTAGAAGGGTCCCTAGTGGTACTGTGGCTTAAGTATTGGACTGCTAACCACAAGGTTGGCTGTTCAAACCCACCAGTTGCTCTGAGGGAGAAAAAGGAGGTTGTTGTTCCCAAATGGTTTACAGTTTCTGAAACCCTCAGGAGCACGCCCACTGTGTCCTGTAGGGTTGCTATGAGTCCACTCGATAGCAGTGAGTTCCATTTTTGACTTTTTATGTGGCCTGGGGCAGGTGGGGAGTGGTTCCTAGTCTGCTGTATCTGCAAATTCATGACTCCTAGTCTGCGTTGTATGTGTTCTACTCAGAGTTATTTTGTTGACACTGTAGGAGCTGGCATCCAGAAAAAGGCCAGATTTAAGGAGTCAAAGAAACTTCCTTCTTTGGGGAAAGTAGGTGTCTCACATTCATACTGAAAATGGATCTTATTTCTACCTCCTTCAGGAGGAACACATGGTGCCGATCAAGAGAAGCAACATTTCCATTGCTACACACAAGCTTGCGTTTCTGTTTTCTCTTCTCCTTTCTACATGTTCTCCTTTCAATCCTCCATCCCAGTCACACCTCCCAGTCTGAAACACAGGGAACATTAGCTGAGGAACTCCACTCCTTCCAGCTCTTTATGAATTTCCATTCAACTCTTTCCACCATCTTCACAGTTACTTGGTACGCCAGGAGCTCCTTAGTATTTGCCTTCTGAAAACGTAAGTCTTTTCATGTGTGTTTGTTGTGAACCCTGAATTCCTTCAGAATCCCCCGAAAGGCCGTTACCCGTGTCCAGTGTGTCCATTTGGCATTCTTTAAGGCATACTTTGAAGTTAAAAGTGAAGTTGCACCCCAAAAAAAAGTATAAATTATGTAATCAAATGTAGATGGGCATCAACTCCAGGACGTAGTAACATAACTGAGGTTGGAAGACCAGGGATGTGGGCTTTAGCTCAAGCTTCAAGAATAGATGAAAGTGAAGAACTGAAACACAACCAGGGTGTGGTTCTCATTACGACAGGATTCACTCATGCCTCAGCCTCGCCAAAAGAACAGCACTCACCACGGAAACCAGGGGTGACAGTGCTCAACATCCTCCTTGCTTTTGTCTCATAGAAGCCATGTATTTTCATGTCTTAGTTGAGCAATTACCTTAATTACTTTAACACGGCATCACAAATGAGGAACTAAAACTGTCCTAATTCCCAAGAGGCACTTAAAAATCCAGAGAAGGAAAGTGTCTCCCTCATATTCTGTGACCCTCTGGAAAAGCAAACACTCCCTTCCCTAGTGCCACCGTCCCAGTTCAGTCTGCGCTGGAAAACTGCACGTTGACTGTAATCAAAGACAATCCCAACATGAATGCCTTTACTTACCTCATGACTCAATTTCCTTCGTATGTGCATTAGTTTCCTTGCACTGTCATTTTAAAAAAAAGGCACTACCGAGTGAATGACTATGAACAACAAATATTTATTTTCTCACAGTTCAGAAGGTTCCAAGTCCAAATGCAAAAGTCCAGCAGGAACAAGAAATCTCTAGGAAGACACTGACTCTTTCAGCTCGTGGTAGCCCACGGAGTTCCTTGGCTTGTAGACACACTTTCAAACCGTCTGCCTTCTCTCTCTCTCTGTCTCTCTGTCTCGGTCTCTTCTCTTCTATCAGAACACCACTCAGACAGAATTAGGACTTCTAACGGACAGCACTCTCCACAGCTCTGAGGGGCATGCCATCAGAAAACCAGTTATGTTTCCTTCAGGCCTAACTGGAGATGGGGGTTCCCGGAGGGCAAACCAACCAACAAAGCAGGAGTGGTACTGTTTTCAGAGAACGGTTACTTGACTACACGCCGCCCCACCACCACCACCAGGGGGTCGAACAGAAATGTGGGTGAAGGGAGACAGCAGGTGGTGGAAAATATGAAAATAAAAATAATTTATAAATTATCAAGGGTTCACGAGGGTGGGTCGGTAGAAGAGGGGGAGGAGCTGATACCAAGGGCTCAAGTAGAAAAAAAATGTTTTGGAAAGGATGCTGGCAACATACGTACAAAAGTGCTTGATACAACTGATGTATGGATTGTTATACGAGCTGTTAAGAGCCCCCTATAAAATTATTTATTAAAAACATTTTTTAAAAGGAAAGAAAACTGTTACTACGCATCCTACAGGAAAAGTGCAGTGGCCAGCACGTCATTTCCCAAAGCATCCCTGTGCACCACGTTCAAGAGAACTAGATTTGACCCTGCTATGCTAATCACATCTCCACCAGCAACTTCAACATCACTTGTCAGTCTAACATTTTCTACAAGTAAAATTTAGTGACACCACTTGCATTAATAATGTTGCGGTCATCACCATCATAGCTTTTCTAAAATTTTTGTTTATTTTGTGGCTTAAGAGTAGTTCTTAATTATAACATACATAATAGGCATAATCAAATCATATCTCAGTGTTCAACAAGCCAGCCAGCAATTAAATTTATGAAACATTAAGAGTCTAGGCTAGCCATTCATCCAATAGGGTAACAGAAATCTGATTTTCAATCCCAGTGTGTTCTGCTAAATTAAAAGACTAATCAGAAATTCATGCACCTATACAGCAATGAAGAGCCCATTTCTAGTTCCTAGTAAGGGCTTTCTACTCCTGTAAACAGTTATAGTCTCAGAAACCTACAGGACAGTTCTACCCTGTCCTATAGGGTCACCATGAGTCAGAATAAACTCTAAGATAGGGAGTTTGACAAGGTACAGATATTCATGTAAATATCCCAAGATCTTTCTATTCTACATTCATCCGTTAAGCTTCGTGGAAATATAATAAATGAAGGAGGAGAAATCAGGAAGAAAGAACACATTTGTCCCAGTAAAGCCCCCCTAACCTAGAGTAATAAAGTTTATCTCTACATGCCATTAAAAATAATTAAATACATTCTGAAACCAGAAACCACTTCACTCAGTTACTCCTACTACTAAATGCATTTAATCAGACTGTGGTGAATAATTAATAAAGAATTAGGAGGGGGATGGAATACTAATCTGAGTGACTTAGAATAACCTGCTTCAGTGTTTACCTGGGTCAATGAAGAACACGTGTAAGAAGTCCTCAAAATGGCACCAAAGAATTGGCATAACACAGTCCCCTGTAGGGTAAGGTTCTACATTCTAATTTGGTAAGTAGTGCATGGCATCTTAAAAGCTAGTGAGTGGCCATCTAAGATGAAAATATTGGATTCTCCTCTCTGCAGGTTAGAATGATGAAAACTAAAATCACATGAAAATAATTAGGCAATGGATCACGGAAATATCAGTCTCCACAACCCTGAAACCTACTGATAGTTCCTATCATCACTACCAACTGCTGTGAAAGAGAACATTAGAAGGTTCTGGATGGAAAGGGAGAAAAATGTAGAATAAAACCTGCGTTAGTCTGGGTAGACTAGAGAAACAAATTCATAGACACTCATGTGTATAAGAAAGATCTTTATATATAAGAGCAGTTGAATACTGGGAAAACATCCCAGGCCAGTCCATATCAAGTCCATATGTCCGACATTAGCCCATCTGTCTGATACCAATCTAAAAAGAGTTTTTCAGACTCACGAAACAAATGCAATGATACCAAATGCAGGAAGAACACAGACAAGTGGGTGCAAAGTGAGTGGTGACAGAAGCATCTCAGTGCTGGCAGGGGTCTCCACGCGGCTGCTCCAGCACCCAGGGCTGCATCAAGGTAGGTCCATGTGGCTTCTCCACAGGGATGTCTCGCAGGAAGTGAGCAGAGAGAGAATCTCTCCCGTCTCCAAGGAGGAAAAATCAGGAATTCCCAGAATTCTCAGGAGAAGGCCATGCCCACACAAAGGCCTCTTGGCTATGACCCGAATGACAGGCTAGACTCCACCCCTACACTTTTTTTAAAATCATTTCATTATATTAGGGGCTCATGCAACTCTTAGCTCAATCCATACATACATCAATTGTATAAAGCACATTTGGACATTCATTGTCCTCATCATTCTCAAAACATTTGCTCTCCACTTAAGCCCCTAGCATCAGCTCCTCATTTCTCCCCTTCCTTCCCGTCCCCCCCTCCCTCATGAACCCTTGATAATTCACAAGTTATTATTTTGTCATAGCTTGCACTGTCCAAACTCTCCTTTCACCCACTTTTCTGATGTCCATCCCCCAAGGAGGTGGTTATATGTAGATCCTTGTCAATTGGTTCCCCCTTTCCACCACATCCTCCCTCCACCCTCCTGGTATCACCACTCTCCACTGGTCCTGAAGGGACCATCCGCCGTGGATTCCCTGTGTTTCCAGTTCATATCTGTACCAATGTACATCCTTTAGCCTAGCCAGATTTGTAAGGTAGAATTGGGATTATGATAGTGGGGGGGGGGAGCATTTAGGAACTAGAGGAAAGTTGTATGTTTCATCATTGCTACACTGCACCCTGACTGGCTCATCTCCTCCCCACGACCCTTCCATAAGGGGATGTCCAATGGGCTTTGGGTCTCCACTCCGCACTCCCCCTCATTCACTATGCTATGATTTTTTGTTCTGATGATGCCTGATACCTGATCCCTTTGACACCTCGTGATTGCACAGGCTGGTGTGCTTCCTCCATGTGGGCATTATTGCTTCTGAGCTAGATGGCAGCTTGTTTACCTTCAAGTCTTAAGACCCCACCCCTTCACTCTTAATCCTTTCCCCAATTTGGCGCCAGATTATGTAATTACCACAAAACCCAAATGTATAAAAGAAACTAGGCTCCCTGGTCAAAAGGAGACCAGTGAGTGGAACCTGAAAGACTTTGGTCCTAAGTCACCCTTCAGGTCTGGAAATAAACTCACCCCAAGGTCTCAATTTAGGGCCAAACAATAGACAGGCCAATGAGGGAGGTATGCCCATCTTAAAATAAGCAATTACTTGAGATTAAATAGGCTACAATTACCAAAGGACAAAGTTCAGGAGGGTTAGGATAGAAGGAGGTATGGGAACAGGAAACCCAGGGAGGAAGTGGGATAAGTGATGTTTCTTGGTGGGGCTTGCAAGTCAATTGGATCAAACAAAACATGATAAACTGTTGAACAGAAAACTGGTGGGATCTATAAACCTTTACCCAATACACACTAAGTTTTAAAAAACATTAACTCACACAAGAAGTGCTTCAAATGCAGAATTGTAAACGTCTTAAGGGAAAAGGGCAGGCATATTTAAGGTCAATGCCCTGGAAATCTAAGAAAAATAACTAGCAATGGAGACAGATTATGAAAAAAAGTAATGAACTGAAGCCTACAGTTTGTTGAATGTGTTAATGAATCTAGAAAGCACTGACCCTATCCAATTAAGAGCTACTAAAATTACCACCAATGGTGGTATAGCAGTCTCAGGAAGAGGTTGAAGAGAAGTGCAGCAAGAGCAGAGACACCCTTACGAAGGATCTTCGTGTAAGGGAGGAGAGGAGGACCTCACATTCAGGGCCCTCAGAAAAGCTTGACAGTGAATGAGATCAGCACTACTCAGATGGAAGATGAAAGCACCCACCCAAGATTACTAACCGCAAGAGGAGAACGCTCCACCTTACACTTCTCCTCCCTGGCACTGAGAGCACAATGGAGTCTAAGATAGTGCTTAGATAAATCTCAGCAAGGCATTAGAGAGAGTCAAGCTCCTCTTATTTCCCTGAAACTGTGCTGCCTCTAAGCCATCAAGTATGTGACATTTCCTAAGGCTCTAATCTCTTAGCTGTTACTAGCAAACACCTTCCCTCTCAAGGGACTCCTACTTCTGAGATGCTTAAGCACAGATTGCTGTCTGCAGACCAAGGTGTATGAAGTTGAGACTTCGAAGGAAGGCAATGTGGTGTATATCCAAAAGGGATGAAAGAAAGATAAATCAAGACCCTCCTGACAACCCTCTCCCTTTTTTTCCTGAACCTTTCATTGTGAATTTTGTAAAGGATTACAAAATAGATCAATTTTCCATTCAATAATTCACATACATTTTGCTTTGACTCATATTTCCAGTCCTCACAAATGTAATATCACTTACACAAGTTAGTAGCCAACCTGATGATACTTTTTCATCTGGTTGAGTTGATTATCTGAAGAATATCCTTAACATAGGAATATAATTTAGATCTCCAGAGTATCTGTTTTGACAGTTTTCTTGTCATTCAAATAAAAACTTCATGAGCAAACCACACAGCTAACACTGCAATTAATTGTGGAAAGCAATAAATACTGACAGACTACTATGTAAACTTTATAGAGGACAAATCAGTTGAATATAACTTTGTCCCTGAGATATACCCACTTAATCACTTCTAGACAAAATGAGCCAGTCTCAGACAAAGATATGCCTTTGACTTACCCTAAGTTTCCCAGCCAACTCTCTTAATGTAATCTTACCAGGACAGTGAGTATTATATTACCATCTGCTCTGACAACACAGTACACTTTCACGGGGTATGGTTCTAATCACAGCACAGTTTGAGCAGCCACTATAGCTCTCAGCAAGGTGCTCCTAAATGGAAGAATTTTCTATTTTGCCTTCCAAATTGTTTTTATTGGAAGCATATTTGTGAGCAAACTAAGCACAGTATAAAAGGCCTCGGCCCGAGTTTCAAAACCACAGGAGTTTTTCCAAACCCACCAAATTCATTTTCCCACCCTCTCCCTATAAGCAGCCTTCCATGGATGGCAATCTACTTCATCTCTGGATCCTGGGAAGAAAATGTATCCTCCAACCAACATCAAGAACAAATCCCTTCATTCCTAACTCAGGTGCTGCTTATTGACACTTGGGTGCTGTTAACACCAAAAATAGTTGCTTCCCTGGTCAAGTGTCACTCTCTAACACTTTCAGCAAATAGGTATTAACAGGGGACAGGCACAACACCTCCTCTGCCCCATGCTTTAGCCTCTAGAGCAGTGGTTGTCAACTTTCCTGAGGCTGTGACCCTTTAATACAGTTCCCCCAACCATAAAATGATTTTCGTTGCTACTTCATAACTGTAATTTTGCTACTGTTACAAATCGGGCGACCCCTGCAAAAGGGTCATTCGACACACACACCCAAGAGGGTCTCAACCCAGAGGTTGAGAACTGCTGCTTGAAGCTCTAGACCAGTAGCAAAATTACAGTTATGAAGGAGCAACGAAAATAACTTTATGGCTGGGAGGTCACCACAACATGAGGAACTGTATTAAAGGGTTGTGGCATCAGGAAGGTTGAGAACCACTGGGCTCAGGACTAAGATTCATTGCTAGAGTCAGTGGATGAGTTAGATAAAGGTAGGGAACACGACCTCTGTAGCATGCATTGAAAATGAATGCTTGCCAGCCATCTAGCTCAGAAGCAACAAAGCCCACGTGGAAGAAGCACACCAGCCTGTGTGTTCAAGAGTTCCCAAAGGGATCAGTTATCAGGCATCAAAGAACAAAAAATCATATCATTGTGTGCTCACCTCCCTGATACGATCACTGAAGACAAAATGGGTACACAAGCAAATGTGCCCAAAAAAAGCTGATGGTGCCCGGCTATCAAAAGATATAGTGTCTGGGGTATTAAAGGCTTGAAGATAAACAAGCTGCCAGCTAGCTCAGAAGCAACAAAGCCCACATGGAAGAAGCACACCAGCCTGTGTGATCACGAGGTGTCGAAGGGATCAGGTATCAGGCATCATCAGAACAAAAGATAATATCATAGTGAATGAGGGGGGTAGTGCAGAATGGAGACCCAAAGCCCATTTGTAGGCCACTGGACATCCTCTTACAGAAGGGTCTTGGGGAGGAGATGAGCCAGTCAGGGTGCGATGTAGCAATGATGAAACATACAGCTTTCCTCTAGTTCCTAAATGCTTCCTCTGTACCAACTATCATGATCCCAATTCTACCTAACAAATCTGGCTAGACCAGAGGATGTACACTGGTACAGATAGGAACTGGAAATACAGGGAATCCAGGACAGATGATCCCTTCAGGACCAGTGGTGTGAGTGACGATACTGGGTGGGTAGAGGGAGGGTGGGTTGGAAAGGGGGAACCAATTACAAAGATCTACATGTGACTTCCTCCTTGGGGGATGGACAACAGAAAAATGGGTCAAGGGAGACGTTGGACAGGGCAAGATATGACAAAATAATAATTTATAAATTATCAAGGGTTCACGGGGAGGGGGGGACGGGGAGGGAGGGGAAAATGAGGAGCTGATGCCAGGGGTTTAGGTGGAGAGGAAATGTTTTGAGAATGATGAGGGCAATGAATGTACAAATGTGCTTTCCACAATTGATGTGTGTGTATGGATTGTGATAAGAGTTGCATGAGCCCCTAATAAAATGATTTTAAAAAAAGAAAATGAATGCTCGCTCTCACTCATTTCTGTCATCGACTCTCAAAGGGACCAGGGTCCTAGTGATACAGTGAGTTGGGAGATGGGAGCTTTAGGGTCACTATGAGTCAGAAACAACTCGGTGGCAGGGAGGTTTTGGTTTCTATAAAATGGACTATCAAGTGAACTAGTCACTATTGTAAGATGAAGACACAAGAGGCATGTCAGTGAAGAAACTAGAAAATAAACCCAGGGTGTGGATATCTTGTTCTTCCTTTGGTTTGGGCAGCAGTCCGAGAATGCGAGAATGCAAGGATTTTAGATCAGTGTGCAGCCATGAACCAGGAAAGGCCGATTTTAGGTGAAGTATAATGGTTCACACTAAAAGCCTTTGCTTTCCAAACTCCAGAGACCATCTTCTCACGACCTGAGCTCTCCGGAAGAAAGAGAACACGAGGGAGTCAGTGAGGCCAGCTTCCACTGAGCAGAGAGCAGAGCGCACCTTCAGTGTGCTCTCTGAAGGCTGCTCTGCCATTCTGCTGCACTCCTAGGGGACGCTTCTGCTTCTGCCCTGGGGTACCAGTCAATGGTCAAGCGAACCCTCCTGATTGCTCATTAATGCCAGCCATCTTAACAGGCCACCCTTCCCCATCAGCTGAATTACATCCATAATCATTACATGGCTTGGCTTCTATCCAGCCAGCACTACTGATGCCTACACCCTGTTGTCCACGCCGTACTTCAGCACTTTTCCCTTACTTCTGAACTCCACACTCTTCCCAGACTGTAGAGTGAGACTAAGGCATGGCTTTATATGTATATTTGCACCAATGTGCCAATCCTTGAGAGCATTCCTCTTTCTTGCTGCACCCCTAATTTGCCATGCATGATGTCCTTCTCCAAGGGCTGGTCTCTCCTAACAGCATGTCCAAAATAGGCAAGACGAAGTCTCACCAGCCTTGCCTCTAAGGAGCACTCTGGCCACACTTCTTCCAAGATAGATAGGTTTGTCCTGTCAGCAGTCAATAGTTCTTTCAATATTCTTTACTATAACAAATGGCAATCCCACGCATGTCAGTCAATCATAAGATGTTCTTTTTTGACACACAATCCCTACAATACATCTCTTGAAGTATAAAAAAGGCAGCTACCCTGGTTCAAAAAAAGCATGCATGCACTGTCTTGCAAGTTCCTAATTTATGGTGTCAAAATTCTAATGATCGGGCTCTGCATGGCTACTTCTGTTCATTTTTTCATCATAAATCTACTTATAATCAAAGCTCTCAAGAAATTGAAGTAACTGTACTAATTTATTTGCTCTAAATTTTAGAATAGCTAATATATCCTCAATGGCTCTTCTTAGCTTTCCAAAGCTAACTGGATGCAAAAATTTTTAAAAGCACCAAGTCTGCTATGACCAGTCGGGACATGACAAAAGCATTATTATAATTATCCTATTTAAAATGAAAACATTGCCATCAAGTTGATTCTGACTCATAGCAACTCTATAGGACACAGTACTGCCCCATAGACTTTCCACAGCTTCAAATGCTTGTGGAAGCAGACTGTCGCATCCTTATCCCCCAGAGTAGCTGGTGGGTCTGAACCACCAGCCATTTGGTTAGCAGCCAATCAGTTAACCACTGTGGTGTAATTCAATTGCTTGGTACATAAGCAGAACTGAACACATCAGACACCAAGATCCCTGTGAGGCAGCAACAAAGGCAGTGGTGGCAGAAGCACTGAGAACATGAGATAGAACAAACCTTGGGCCAGGAGGCTGGCTTGCAGGCTCCAGATGCCCTTTAAGCATTTATCAGCACTTAATCAAGATTTGTAATCCTTGCCTTAACCATGGCAAAACCAAAAAGTCACATGGCTCAGAGGCTGAGGATCAGAAATTTGCCTGCCAACATGGCTAACAAACCACAATGTGCATAAAAGAACTGTAACCTTAACATTTCTGACCATGACTTATAACCTGTTCGCTTCTCTAATAAACCCCATATCAGAAGAGGTACAGAGTGCTAGGTAAAGGTGCAGACCTATAACTTAGGGCACCTAATCAACCCCATTAATTCTGAGTATTGTATGATCCGTGAGTTCTGTGTGGCCATTGTATCAGGCTATCAAACAGAGCGGGGAAGCAGAGAGCTGTGGGAGGGATCGTTGGTGTCAGAGTAAAGTTTAGAGGATACAGGCATAATGTCTGACCTCTGGTGGTGCAGAGGTTACACATTCGGCTGCTAACCACAAGGCCTGCAGTTTAAAACCATCAGCGGCTGCTCTGCACGAGAAAGATGCCAATTTCTGGTCCTACAAAGTTAGTCTCAGAAACCCACAAGGGCAGGTCCACCCTGCCCTGTAGGGTCAATACGAGTCGAAATCAACTCCATGGCAGTGAGTTTTGAGTGCCATAGAGGCTTAAAGCAGCAGCCAATTTTTATTGAATGTTTAGTGCATTCAGAGCTGTTAATTGGTAACTATTTAACATTCTGCATGAGGAGCAAACAATTATCACGACAAGAAACAATCAAAATGCAAAGAGGAAAATAAAATGTGCTTCAGAGAAGGAAGAACCCAGTGTTCCCATAAGCACAGAGTTGACTGTGACTCAAGGCATATGCGTCAGAGTAGGATGGTGCTCAAGGATGGGACTTACAGAAAATCGCCAGTCCTTTCTGCCAAGGGGCCTCTCTGTGGACTCACACCTCTAACCTTTCAGCTAATGGCTGAGAGGGCTAACCAAGTACATCATCGGGGATGCTAAAAAGAAAAAACAAAACCAAATCGCAGTCACTACAAATTTAGAGCCCAACAACATAGTGCCTCCCAGAAATTACCAAAAGGAAAAAGAAAAGTCAAATTCACAAATGTCTTGTACATTTTTCAAAGCAGGCCTGCTTACTTTCTTTCCAGGGCTTCAAGGAAGGTAATGTAACATCAGCATCTCTCCTCTCAGGAATTAAATGTATGACCTCCCTCATCCCTCGATTCCCCTCTCTCACCAGACTCCTCTGTCGGAGTGGTTACACATCGGGCTGCTACCTCAAGATTAGCAGTTCGGAAACACCAGCGGCTCTGCAGGAGAAAGATGGAGCTTTCTACTCCCATAAAGAATTACAAACTTCGGATGAACAATCTGGAGGAGAAAACAACGGGACTGACAGTTCCGGGGGGACATGGGAGAGGGGGAGGAGGGGGGAAGGGAAGA